>NW_028321892.1:1267142-1900714 GCF_036245765.1 Copidosoma floridanum | reverse complement strand
TTCTGAATTTTTTCCCTGTCCCTGGAGCCTCCTAAAGGACCCCAAAGGCTGCTGCCAGAGGACTGTTGGAGAGAAGTTAGTGCTGAGGTCATCTCTGCCAGCTCGTGTGATTAGACTGCCTCAAAAAAAGGGAGGTAGAGACGATGGCGCTATCAAGGATTGGAGCGTATAAAAAAAAAAAGAACGACGACGACGGCGAACTGTTAAAAAGAGGGGTAAACAAAAGAGAGCAGGCAGTTGCAAACCACAAAGAGCAAAAGAATGCTAGAAAAAAGCCGGTAGGTTACACACCATCTCCAAACAAATATAAGCCAGAAAAAAATTTAGAAGTGGAAAAAGGTAAAGGAAAGGAACAAGGCCATCCTCGTAGCTAAAGAAAAGTCATACGCAGAAGTACTAGAAGTATTTTGTAAGGCCTTTGACCTGAGAGACTGTGGCGTCAAAATTACCAGAATTTGGAGCACACAGGCTGGTTGTATTTTGGTGGAGCTCGCTAAAAATACTAAAGACAAGGAGAAGTTACCGCAGGCCATCTCACTGGCTACCGCAGAAAGGTGCAATCAAGGGAACCTACAGTTACCTTGGAGTTACTAGACTTAGAGGCAGTTGCCGATAAAGAGGACGTTTAGCAGCCATCTAAGAGGCTGCTTAAATAAGATGAGACCCAGGCAAAATTAAAATGGCTATGCTACCGCCAAATCAATGACAGAAAAGAATGGCACTGGCCGAAGTGGTCAAGGATGCGCTTTGTATTTTATTAAGAAAGGGACGATAGCAGTGGGTTGGATCAGGTGCCGACTGAGGCGCAGGATTATCGTCAAGCGATGCTACAGGTGCCAAGGATATGGGCCCCCAAGATATGACTGTAAAGGCCTAGACTAAACAGTCCTCTGCTGAAGATACAGAAAGGACAAGCACAGAGCTAAGGACTGCAAGGCCGAACCATGATGTGTCCTATGCAGTGAATCCGCGCATGAAGAAGAGGGCAATAATCATGTCCCTGGAGCCTGCTGCGCCTTTAGGTAGGTTCTGGACAGAAAAAAAAAGAAACTTGACATTATGCCCAGAGTTCTCCAAGAATACCTGAACGGGGCAATTGTTGCAGATGCCTTTCTGCCACAAATATTATGTGAAAGAAGGGTAGGGTCTGACAGGCAGTACGGACTATGGAAAAGAAGGTCTATCATAAGAGCAGTAGAAGAAGTAGTAAAAGCAGTTCCAAGCACACAAGACATATGCCATAGAGCAAGGCCCCTCGCTCTTTTGGTGATCTTAGATAAAAAGACAACTCTTAATCCAGCAAGATAAAGTGATATGCTTAACACTCTAAAACGCACATTCAGAACCTTAGACCGTCTGTTGAGAGAATAAAGAAATGATCTCAAGAACCCCTTTTTCAGCTACAAAGAAGAAAAAAAACTGCAGGGGCCTTCCAGGTATCCATACTTGGATCTGATCTCTGGAACGTGTTCTACAACCGACTGCTTTGCCAGGAAATGCAAGAGAGGATGTATTTGGTAAGATACGTGGACGACGCTGCTGTAGTTATCGTTCAATACCTAATGAAAATTGTCCAGATACAACTTAATAAGTTAAGCAGAGAGTGGCTTTATGAATGGAGAACTACAAACTTTAAGTTGCAGCAGGGAAGATAAAGATAATACTATTGACAAGGAAAGAGACAAATACCATTATCTCTCTCAAGGTACAAGAAAAGGAGGTAATGACGAAGTATGCCATAAAATACCTAGGGTCGACGCTGCATAGAGAGCTCACATATTGGAGCCACCTGTGGCAAGTAGTAGACAAGGTGACATCAAGAGTAGTGGCTCTAGGGCAAGTCATGCCGAACGTTAGAGGTCTAAAACCTGGAAAGTGCAAGCTCCTTATTTAAACGGCCCAGTCTATTATTATGTACAGGGCTAAGATATGGAAAAATAAAATGAATGTCGAAAAGAACAGAGTGAAAATAATCCAAGTTCAAAGAATAAAAGCCTTGAAGATAGCCTGTGCCTTTCTCACAGTCTTAGAGTCTGCGATAATGGTGATAGCAGGCGTAATCCACCACGACCTTCTTGCGAAGGAATGACGATTAAAGCACCTTACAGAGCAAGATCTAGGGAGCATTAAGGCGAAGAAAAATGGCCTGAAAATCACGTAGGAACGCTGGCAACAAAGATGGCAAGAGAAAACTAGAGGTAGCTTGACGAAACGACTGATAAAAGATGTCAAGGAATAGACTGAGTGAAAACACGAGAAAGTAGATCACTACCTTACCCAATTCCTCTCAAATCACGGGTATTCGCACTCGCACCTCAACAAAATGTAAATAACACAGACGGCTCCTTGCAAGTACTGCAGCTACAGCAAAGATGACGCAGAATATTCGTTAACAGACTGCACCAAGTGGCAAGGCGAACAAAACGTGCTGCAAGACAGGATCGAAACTTTTAATCTTGACAACGTTATAGATAATATGCTGCTGAACGAAGAGACGTAGACTGCAGTAGCCCAATACATACATACAGTTCTCCGGGCCAAAAAAGAGGATGGTTTTCTGGACGACTGAGTGGAGGAGATGCGAGCGTGGATCCGGTGCCATCAGGGGGGACGTGGTGTTGTGGTTTTGGCTGCGGCACTCGGGGTGTTTCGGAGGGGGTGGTGGCGGGACTTTGGGGGTGGGCCAGCTGGGTCTTGCTGCGGGGTAATTAGTCTGTGGAATAGGGGCCTTTGTGAGTGCTTGAATGTGAGCAGGCTCCTGAGAACTGCTTTGCTATATCACCATCTCACCGATGAGTGGCTGTACCTTGGTGGCCCAGGTCTCTACATTTCAAGCTCTGCGGTGGGTGCGCTCCTTGCACCTTTTTTTGGGACGGCCAAGTTTGAACTCGCGCTGGGGAGCATCTGTCTATTATTTTGTTCCATCCCTCCGAGTAAACAGAGAAAAGCAGATCGGATGCATGACAGAAATCAGAAAATATCTAAGAGGACACAAAAGTTACAAGACAAGTTGGTAACGAAACACTTAAGAAAACCCTAAGGGCTAAGCCTCCATGGCCCTGGCTTGAAGTGTTAATGTGAGAGCTGATTCCTAGCCCGTTGTCTCAAAAGAAGGGTCCTGCCACTTAAGGGGGAATGGTCATAACGACTTCCACACAGAGAAGGGTTCGTACACCCTTTTATCGTGCATAACTTCATTCATTCTGGACGACCTCGAGATATTAAAAAAAAAGAAAGTAAGAATTGAAATGGTAATAATGCTGTTGATGACTGTTATTACGATGGAAACAACAATAAAGATAATTAAAATATTTATGATCATGATAGTAAATAATGATAATAATAACAAATGATGATGATGGTAATAATGATGATAACAATAATAATGTTGATGATGATAATGATTCTGGTAAAAATGATAAAAATGATAACGATTATGATGATGATGATTCTGATTATAATAATGATTGTGATGATGGAAATAATAATAATGATGATATTAATGACATTAATAGTTATAATATTGATGATAGCAAGGATAATTATTATAATAATAATAATAATGTTGATAATAATGATACGGATAATATTCTCCGGGTAGAACCAATCAGCCTATGTGGCATGAGCTCTCCAGGTGGTGGATGAAGGCAAGCTTTCCGCAAGTGTATGGCTCCAAAGCACTGTGGTAGTCAAAGCTCACAGATTGAAGGGGACAACTCAAAGGCGTCAAGCATGAAAGTGTTAGTTAAACGATTAGACCAACAAACCACAGGATATAGACCAGAAGAGCATGAATAAACTTCAGCTGGCTCTGGCTAAATCAACGGTAGTTGCCATCTACAAAAAATCTTAAGTGATACACAAAAGAAGGAGAAAAAGGTACTAGGTAGGATGATGAACGTCCTACAAAGTATACAAAAAAGCAATTGATGGGCAGCCAAACGTCAGTAGCACAATTAAGAAAGTCAGCGTTCCTCTAGAAAAAATCCACTGGCTCTCAAAGGACCTTAGAGACTGCCGCTAAAAGACTCTAGGGAAGATCTTAGAATTAAAGTTATTGTTGCCAACTTATATGATAGACAGCCTCTTAAAAACAGAGGTACAGACGATGGTGCTACCAAGGATTGGAGCGTATCTAAAAAAGTACGACCAACGACGACGACAAACTGTGGAGGGAAATTATGAGCAAAAAAAATCAGGCACTTGTGAACTGCAAAAAGCAAGTGGCTGTTAGAAAAAAGCCAGTTGGTAGCAACCGACTCCAAACAAAAATAAGCCAGGAAAGGAACTTAAAAAGCGAAGGAAGGCAAAAAAAAGAAACAAGGCCATGCTCGTTAAACTAGCAGAAGAAAAGTCGTATAGTGAAGTACTGGGAGCATTTCGTAACGCTGTCAACCCTAGAGACTGCAGTGCAGAAATCACCAGAATACGCAGCACAAAGTCTGGATGTATTCTGGTAGAACTCGCCAAAAGCACTAAAGATAAAAAGGAGTTGACGCTGGCCATCTCACTGGCTAGCAGTACCGCAGGAAAGGTAAAATCAAGGAAACCTAGAGTTACCTTGGAAGTACTGCACTAAGAGGCAGTCACCGATAAAGAGGAAGTTATAGCAGCTATCCAAGAGGCTGCTTAAATAAGATGAGACCCAGGCAAAATTGAAATGGCTATGCTACCGCCAAATCAATGACAGAAAAGAATGGCACTAGCCGAAGTGGTCAAGGATGCGCTTTGTATTTTATTAAGAAAGGGACGATAGCAGTGGGTTGGATCCGTCCGAAGAAGATCCAGGTGAAATTAAAGTGGCTATGCTACCACCAAATCGATGGTAGAATGGAACGGCGCAAGCCGAAATGGATGAGGCTGGCGCTACGTCCCTTTGAAGGAAAGGTACGATAGCAGAACGATGGATCTGGTGCCAACTAAGGCACAGGATCATCGTCGAGCGATGCTACAGTCACCTGGGATATGGGCACACAAGATACGATTGTAGTGTTCAGGACCAATCAGGCCTCTGCTCATGATGTGGGAAGAATGAACAAAGAGCTAAGGACTGCAAGGCCAAACCACTATGTGTCCTATGCAGTAAATCCGTGCATGGAGGAGAGAGCATCAATCATGTCCCTGAATTTGGAGCGCAAGGGGTCATTAGATAGGTCCTGGATAGAAAAATAAGAAGCCCGACATAGTTCCCAGAGTTCTTCAAGGAAACATGAACGGGGCAATTGACGCAGAGGCCCTTTTGCCACAAATATTATGTGGAAAAAGAGTAGACGTAGCGCTTTTGAGCAAGCAGTACAGGAACTATAAGCCACCTAAGTGGCTAAGCAACGCACCAAATATATTGGCCATTTCAGTTCAAAAAAAGACAAAATCCGCTAATACGCAAGCGGATCGATAAAAAGTTGAGGCAGAACGTATGTCAGCTGCTACTTTTTACCAATCACTAGTATCACGGAATACAGAAGAAGAATGAATAACCTCGAAGATACCACCAGAAACGGCATGGAAGATGATCTTATAGCCACTGGACACTTTAACGCTAGAGTAGTAGAATGGGAAATGCCTACAACAGTTTTTGAGAGTCGGGCAGTCCTAGATATGGTGGCGAGGCGAGGGCTGGTCGTTATAAACTAAGATAGGATCACCACTTTTCTAAGTCCAGGATTTATTGAATTAATATTAGACAAATAACTGGCTCTGGAGAGCGCTGCACCGAGAGTAAAGAAATGACAGGTAATTAAGGACGAAAATGGTAGCAATCACCAATATATATTTTTCAAAATCAACGATACAACAGACAGAAGAGGAATAGTATGCAAAACTAGATAGAATATTAAGAAGCTAGACACAAAACGACTAGCGAAAAATAATGAGAATGGCATCGCTGCTATTCGAAGCAATGAACGAAACCTAAACACAATAGAAGGTACAGAAGCTCACCAAGGCAACTATGCAACTTCTCAAAACCGCATGTAAGGCTTACATGC
The DNA here is from genome assembly GCF_036245765.1 of Copidosoma floridanum. Classification (NCBI taxonomy): domain Eukaryota; kingdom Metazoa; phylum Arthropoda; class Insecta; order Hymenoptera; family Encyrtidae; genus Copidosoma; species Copidosoma floridanum. The sequence goes on along the minus strand of NW_028321892.1, from coordinate 1,894,727 downwards.
CCAGAAAATAAGGATGCAACGGCAAACGCTCATCTTACTGGTGGAACATAAAAATTGTGGAATTGAGGCTTTAATGTCTTTAACACAGACTTCCTATCAAAGGGCCAAAAACAGATAAGAGGCCAGACAAAGGTACTATGAGTACCAGCTTACAAGACAGTCGATGCGAGCTGCTATTTAGAATAGCAGAAAGCAGTGCTTGCAGACTCTGTGCCGGAAAGTAAATAACAACCCCTGGGTCATATCATACCAGAAAGTGATGAAGAAACTAAAAAGACTGACACCAACTGCAATCAAAGACGCAAATACCATGAGGCGTATCGTGAATATGCTATTCAGGACATGCTTCAGGCTCTGAAATACGCATTTAAAACACCAGACTATCTCTTGAGAGTATTAAGAGATTATCTCAAGGACTGCTTCTTGACCTATATAACAACAAAAGGCAAAACAAAGAAGAAAAAAACTGAAGACGCATTCCAGGGAACTATACTTGGACCCAATCTATGGAATACGTCATACGACGGATTACTCTGACAGAAAATTTCAGAGCGGACATTGTTGGTAGGATACAAGAATGATGCTGCTGTACTGACCGTCAAACGCACGATGGAATTTGTCCAGATACGACTTAACCAGGTTATGCAAAGAGCGGCTCCATTGATAGAGAACCATGGACTAGAAGTTGCAGCAGGGAACGCAGAGATGATACTATTGACGAAAAAAGAGATAGATACCATCATTCTCCTCAAGGAACAAGAAGAAAAAGAAATGACGAAGGAAGCCGTAAAATACCTAGGGGTGACGCTGAATGAAAAGCTCATGTTTCAGAGCCACCTTAGGCAAGCAGCAAACAGGGTGGCAGCAAGAGTAGCGGCATTAAGCCAAATCATGCCAAACGTTAGAGGTCCAAAGCCTGCAAAACGCAGGCTCCTTATGTCTACGGCCCAGTCTATTATTTTGTACGGGGCTGAAATATGGGGAGATGAACGTCAAAAAAAAGAGAGTGAAAATCGGCCAAGTTCAAAGAATGGAAGCCCTGAGGATAGCCTGCGTCCATCACACAGTCTCAGAGTCTGCGATAATGGTGATAGCGGGCATGATCTCCATTGACCTCCTCGCGAAAGAAAAACGATTAAAGCACCTTACGGTGTAAACCTAGAAAAAATGGGGGCCAAGAAAAATGCCCAGAAAATAACCTGGGTAAAAGGAATGGACAGAGCGGAACATGAAAAAGTAAATTACTACGTTACTCGATTCCTCTTAAATCACAGGTATATTCGCTCGTACCTCAACAAGATGTGGAAAACACAGACGGCTGCTTGCAAGTACTGCGGCTACGATAAAGATGACGCAGAACATTGATTCTTTAAGTGCATCAAGTAGCAAGCCAAACGAAACGTGCTGCAGGAAAGAATCAGAACTTTTAATCCTGACAACGTCATGGATAAAATGCTGCTTAACGAAGAAATGTGGACTTTCGTAGCCCAATACATCCATACAGTTCTCCAGGCCAAAAAAAAAGGATGGATTTCTGAACGACTAAGTGGAGGTGGTGCGAGCGTTGATCCGGTGCCAGGCGTGGGGGGGGGGCGTGGGGTTGCGTATCTGCTGCAGCGCCAGAGAGGATTAAGGGGGGATGGAAAGCCTTGGGGGTGGGAGTGCTATGGCATGTCTGCAGGGCGGTTAGTGTGCGGCATGAAGGCCTGCAAGGGTGCCTGAGCACGTGCAAACTTCCTTAAACCGCTTCGCTGTATCACCTTACTACCAAGTAGCAGCTGTACTTTGGAGGCCTGGATCTCTGCCCCTCTGGCTCCGCGGTAAGTGCGTGTCTTGTGCCTTTGTTGGGGGTAGTTGGGCTTAGGCTCATGCTGAGGAGCATCTGCCTATTATTTTGCCCAATTTCTCTAAGTCAATAGACAAGAGCACCTCAGATGCACAAAGAAAAATAAAAAATGTCCTAGAGGACACAAAAGCTACAAGACAAGTAACACTAAAGGAAGCCCAAACCAGGGGCTAAGCCTTCGTGGCCCCGGCTTGAAGTATAAATGTGAGAGCAGATACAAAGCCCGTTTTCTCAGAAGAAAGGTCTTGCCAGTTTAGTGGGTATGGTCTTAACAAGTCCCACACAGAAGAGGGTTCGTAAACCCATTTCTCGTGGATAAAGGCGTTCTCGACGACCTCAAAAAAAAAAAAAAAAAAATAATAATAATAATTATAATAATACCAGTCATGCTCATGACAATGATAATAAGAAAAATAATAAAAATAATAATTATATTAATAATAGAAATAAAAATAATGGTGATAATGATCATAATAAGAAATACAATGGTTAAAATAATAATTATGATGATAATGTGGATAATAATAAAAATGATAGTGATAATTATCATAAAAATTATAATCATAACAATAAAAAGAGTATTGATTATGATAATAATAGTATAAATGGTGTTAATAAGGACGAAAATAATAACAGAGTGAATAAGCTCATAAAATTGATAGTGTTGATAATGAAAATAATAATGATAATGACAATAATGATCATAATAATAATAATAATAATAATAATAATAATAATGATAATAATGACAGTAATGATAATAAGGACAATAATAATAATAATGTTAATAATAATAAGAAAAATTATAATAATAATAATGATAATAGTAATAATAAATATATAGAGTTCCGTTGTGCATGCGAGAGAGTGCGGACGTGTCGAGAAAGCGCTCCGTAGGAAAGAGTAATTAAAAAGGAATTAAAGTAAAAATTAAAAGAAATAAAAGTACGAGGAAGTGTAAAAAGTGAAGAAGCAGCAGAGAAAAAAGTGTAAAGTGAATAATTTTGAAAGTTTGAAAGGATGAAGTGAGATTAGTGTGGTAGTGTATGGGTAAAGGGAACACGTGTAAGGCAAGTAAGGAGTGGGTAGTAAGAATAGGGGATAATAAAGAAAGGTATTATTAGTGAGCGGAAAAACGAGAGACAAGAGGACAGGAAAACAGTGTTAAAGTAGTGATAGTAAAAGAAAAAGTGCAGTGAAGTTCGAAAGAAAGTGAGGTTAGAAAAGATATTACAGGAAGAAAGAAGCGGCAATTGGAGAAAGAGGTCGATAAAAGGGGTAATCTGAGAAGTAGATAAGGAAGGTCCCTGAAAAAAAACAATAGTGAGGTCGGTAAGGAAGAGCACTACTTTGTCGAGTAAGGCTGGTAAATAGAATTTCTGTCAGATAAAATTGGTTGTCGGTAAATTAGAAAACTGCATTACCGGCAAAATTTAAAAATGGCAGGAAAGCCGCCTGCAGCAAGTATGAATACAAGAAATAATACAAATACAAAATTAAAAGAACAGACTCTATTGAATTTTACAAAAGAAAATCAGGAGAATAAAGAATTAAACGATAAGATGAGCAGGTTGGAAAGGAAGTTGGACAGCATGATTAGTAGTCTAGAAAGAAGAGAAGAAGATTGGAAAGAGGAAAAACAGATGTGGATAAAAGAAAGGCAACAGTGGACAGAGGAAAAGAAGGCGTTAGAAGAAAGAATAAGCAAGTTGGAATGGGAAACAGACAAGCTGAGAGAGAGAAAAGGAGACCGAACATTGTTATAAAAGGAGCAAATATTGAAGGAGAGAATCTGGAGAAGAAGGTCGAAGAGTATATTGAACAAAAGATAAAAATAAAAGTCAAGATAGAGAAGGCTAAAGTGATAAGTGTAAACGCTGGGCAAAATGTGAGGAAGTTGGTGGTAGTAAGTCTGGCAAGTAAAGAAATGAAAGAAGAAGTAATGAGAAATAAAAAATATCTGGAGAGGGGAGTTTACATAGAAAGCGATCTAACAGAGAGAGAAAGAGAGATCCAAAGATTTATTTTAAACAAGTCAAAAGAGCAGAGGAACAAAGGAAAAAATACAAAAGTTGGATATATGAAGATTTTGATCGATGGTAAATGGCTTAGATTTGATGAAAGGAAAGGAGATTTTACAGAGGAAAGAAGAAGGAGCCAAGAATGAAGAGAACAAGAAGATGTAGAGGACGAGGGAGTGAGAAGAAGAAATGTTAGTGTTTGTGCGTGGAACATTGCGGGAGTGCTAAATAAGGACAGTGAAGTGTGGAAGTATTTAAGTGAGTTTGATGTGATAATGTTAGTAGAGACATAGTTGGAAAAGGACAAGTGGACTAATGTAGAAAGTGAGTTGCCAAAAAGCTATGAGTGGAAGTGTATAGCAGCGACTAGAGAGCATAAAAAAGGTAGAGCGAAAGGAGGAGTAATATTAGGAATAAGCAAAAAATTGGAGAGTAGAAATCATGAAGTATGGAGCGATAATATAGTAATGCAGGAGATTAAACACGGAAATCAGAACTGGAAGATCATAGGAGTATATAGTCAAAATGTAGCAGAGACGATGGGAATTATAAAAGAAAAAGTAAAAACGAAGAAAAGTGGATGCGTACTTATACTAGGAGACTGGAATGCAAGAACTGGGAGAGAAGGAGGTTGGATTAAGGAAAGTGATGGTGAGAGTGATAGTGACGACAAGGACGTAAGGTTAAGAAAGTCGAAAGACGAAAAGATCAATGAGGAAGGTAGAAGACTAATAAAAGAAATAACAGAAGAAGGATGGTGTATAATAAATGGGCAAAAAGGAGAAGAAGGAGAATTCACATACGTTGGCAGCAGAGGAGAGTCGGTAATAGATTACGCAATAAGATGTCAAGAAGCGTTAGATCAGATTAAGGAAATGAAGATAGGACAAAGAACGAAATCAGATCATATGCCGCTAGAAGTATACCTAGAAAAGGAAGTAGAGGTAGGAATTGTAGAGAAAGAAGAGAGAACAAAGGCAAGGAGGGATTGGACTCAAGAATTGATTGATCAGTATGGAGAACGTTGTAAAGACTGGGAGAGAAAGGGAAAAGAGATTGAAGAAAGATGGAGTGAATTGAAAGAAAAAATAGATAGTGCAGTACCTAAGGTGGAAAAACAGTGTAGAGTGTGGAAGATGGGGGATAAAAAATGGCACGATAAAGAATGGAAGGAGAAGAAGAAGGATTTAAGAAGAATAATGAAAAGGTGGAGGAAAAAGAAAATAGAAAGAAGTTATTACATAGATAAAAAAAGAGAGTATAGGAACTGGTGTGAGGCAAAAAGGAAAAGGTTTGAAAGATTAGAAGAAGAAAAGATAAAAAATGCAACATCGGAAGGCGAAGTGGGGAACTATATAAACAAGTACAGGAAAAAACGAAGGAGAGAAATATCCAAAAAGTTCACAGTAGAAGAGTGGAGAAGGTATTTTATGGAAAAGTTAGATGGGAAGAATGAAGAAGGAATTGTGAGGGAAGAGACAAGAAAGGATGAGGCAAGAACAAATGCAGAGGATCAGGAAGAAATGAGCAAGGAAGAGTTCGAGAGGCAGATAGCCAGATTAAAAGTAGGAAAAGCACCAGGAGAAGATAAGCTGGAAAATGAAGTATGGAAGTACATGCCGGGAGAAGTGGATGCAGCTCTGTGGGAATTGCTGAAAAAAGTATGGGAAAAAGGAGAATTACCGGATCAGTGGAGACAAGGTACGATTTGTTTGATTCACAAAAAAGGTGATAAAGATATGTTAGAAAATTATAGAGGAGTTACATTGACATGTACAGCATATAAGATTTATGCGAGTATGTTAAATGAGATGTTAAAAAAGGAAATCGAAGGTAAATTATCAGAAAGTCAGTTTGGTTTTAGAGAAAAGAGGGGAGTAATAGAAGATACATATACATTGAAACACATTGTTGAGGAAAAATTAAGCAAAGAAAGAGGAAAATTATTTACATGTTTTATTGATTTAAAGGAAGCATTTGATCGAGTGGATAGGAAAGTTTTAAAAGAAAGATTAATAGAAATGGAAGGGAGTGAAAAGCTAAGAAATAGGATTATGGATATTTATAAAGAAACGAAAAATGTAGTTAAAGTTGGAGAAGAGGAAATCCAAGGAATTTTGGACAGAGAAAGGTGTGAGGCAAGGCTGCCCACTGAGCCCGACGCTGTTTAACGTGTACTTAGCGGATCTGGAGCAGGAATTAAAGAAAGGGCAGGTGGGAGGATGCAGAGTTGGTAATGAAAAAGTATGGAGTCTATCTTACGCGGATGATATAATACTAATAGCAGATAGAGAAGAAGAATTGATAGAGATGTTAAAAAGATTTAAAAAGTACACAAATAAAAAAAAGATGATTTTAAGTGAGGAAAAAACGAAAATTTTAGTGTTCGAAAAAAAAAAGAGGAATGATAGAAGATGGAAGTGGGGGAGTAAGGAATTAGAAGAAGTAAATGAAATAAGATATTTAGGATATATACTACAAAAAAATGGGAGAAACGATAGGCATATAGAAGAAAGGAAAAGAAAAGCAGTAATAGCTATGAAAAATGCATGGAGCATAGGAGAAAGAATATTTAAGAATAGCTACTAAAGGAGAAGAAAATTATTTACAGCCCTAGTAGAAAGTATAGCGCTATTTGGTGCGGAAGTGTGGGGATGGGAAGAAGAAGAAAGACTAGAAAGTATACAGAGAAGATATATGAAATGGATATTAGGATTAGACAGCAATACACCAAATTATATAGTGGAGGAGGAGTGTAGATTAGAAAGGATGAGTATAAAAGCGTTAAGGAGAGCGTTAAAGTTTGAAGAGAAAATTAGGGAGTCAGACATAAAATTAGTAAAAGAATGCATAAGGGAAAAGGACAAGGACAAGGAAAGAGAGAGAATAGGAAAGGATTCAAAAAAGAGAGCTGAATTACTACGGGAAGAGAAAGTAAAAGAAACAAGATTTATGAAATGAGTAGAATTTAGGGAGGAAGTAAGAGAAAAAATATTAATGAACAAGGAAAGAAAAAAAAAGAGAAGAGAATGGAAAAGATAGAGAATTCACGGTACAACAGAACATATAAAGGTATAAGAACAGAAGATGAACCAGAATACTTGAAAAAGGATATGCCATTAAAGGATAGAAAGTTAGTAGCAAGGTTTAGATGCGGAAATGAATGCAGAAGTAGAGAATACTGGAAAGGAGAGGAGGATAAGAAGTGTAGATTATGCAAGAAGGAGAAAGAAGATCTTAGACACATACTAAAGATTTGCGGAGATACGAGAAATGAAGAAGAAATGGAAAAAATACTAAGCCACGATGCAAAAGAGATAGAAGTGCTAAGAAAAGTAATCAGAAAAAGGAAGGAGTCAGAAAAGAGCTAAAAGATAAAAGAAAGTATGCCGAAAGTTAAGGTAGTAAAGAGAGAAGAAGGATTAGTAGGACAAGAAAGAAGAGAGAAAAAGAAATGCAAGGAAGAATGAAGAATACAAAAATATATGGACAATTTAAAGAAAAAAGTTGTTAATTTTTTGAAATTTTTGATAGTTAAGTAGTATAGAAAATTTTTTTACTGAATTAAATATAGGAAATTTTGATAATTTTGTTAATTTAAGTTGGAAATTTTTGAATTTTTGATAGGCATGTGTTTAATTTTGAAGTTTGAGAATTGAGTCTTGAAGAATTGGAATTGTAGTGATATTAAATTTGTTTTATTTCAATATTATTTTAAAAAAGAAAAAGTAGAATATTAAGAATAGTTAAAGTAAAAATAAATATATTATATAGCGTAGATTAAGTAGATATTAAATCGACGCCTCAATCGAAGACTATTATAGCGTTATACGCTCTAACGAAAACTATCTCAACGCACTGCTTGAACGAAAAGAATCACAGTGCTATAGGCTGCGACGAAAAATAGTACAGCGTGCCTAGTTGTAACGAAGAAAACTGCAGCCACATATGGTTCGACGAAAAGAATCATAGCGTACTTGATTATGACGAAAAGAATCACAGCACAGTCAGTTGCGACGAAAAGAATCACAGCACACTCGGTTGCGACGAAAAAAATCACACCCCACTCAGGTGCGACGATAAGAACCACAGCGTACTTGGTTAAGACGAAAAGAATCACAGCGCTCTTAAATATGACGAAAACAATTACGGCGCTTTTGGTTGCGACGAAAAGTATCACAGCGTACTCGGTTATGACGAAAAGAATCACAGCACTCTGAATTATGACAAAAACAATTACGGTGCTTTTGGTCACGACGAAAACGAGTACAGCGCACTTGGTTGCGACGAAAAGAATCACAGCGTACTTGGTTGCGATGAAAACAATTACAGTGTACTTGGTTATGACGAAAAGAATCAGAGCGCACTTGGTTGCAACGAAAACAATCACAGCGTACTTGGTTATAACGAAAAGAATCATAGCGTACTTAGTTGTGGACAAAAACATTTACATATTTAACGATTATAAACAATACTATATTTAACGATTGTCTTAGAAAATAGTATGGAAAGAGTTACCTTTATGATATTAAACGAAATATTTTTTTTTTTTTGCAAAAAAGAAGTAAATTCTATCAAAAATTAACTTGAGAAAGGTTAAGGTTTTAGTTCAAGTTTCAGCTTTTTAATTTTTTTTTCTTTCTCTTGTTTAAATAAAATGTGAGATGTACAACAATGTTTGGTCAAGCTGTCATATGCTTGAATTCATCTACAAAAATATATCAACTGAAATTCGTTAAAAAATAATATTACTACTATTTTAATGTGTGTTCTTGGTACTGGCATTCAAGCATAATATATAAAATGTTATTATATAATCCATACTAAGGCCTTTCCTTTTGCATAGTGTACGTAAGGTATAAAATTTACCTTGAGATTTACGTGACCAGAATGATATTGCTAACTCTAATTTTACTTCATAAATAACAATAGTTTTTTTCATTAACAGCTTTACCCAATCTTATTTTGTCGACGTGGACGAAGAAACTACTTATAAGCACCATGTTAGTATACATATCCATGTACATAACAAATATAAAGATACTGTAAAATTTATGGAATTTAATCTAGTATTGTTTTTTATTCCAATATAATTACAATAATTTATAAACTCACCACCCTGTCTTTTCATATGAAAAAAGCAGTTTCATTGGAATTTTTTATATGTGTACGTTATTGACACACACAGAAAAGCGTGCACATGTATATACATTAACATACATAAGCTTAGGAATAATTTAATCCTAAATATGAATATATTGCATAAGTTTCCGTGAGCAGCACGAACTTCCATAATTTTTGGATATTCTGGACTACTGGGATCCGGTACGTTAACCGAGATTTTTCACACTTCGGGAAAATAACACATTACAGTTTACTGTGTGATGTGTGTGTTGACTTATCATAAATTTCAGTGATCGAATAATGCGTTGTAATCATTATAACTGTTAGTATTTTTGTGCTAATTGTGCTTCAAACTTTTTGGATTTAAACATTCTCTTGATTATCAACAGAGATACTTCTACGACTTGTATACTATACTGCACTTAATTCAGAGAAAAGCATATCATTTTATACTACTACAATGTAAGTACTCTACATGTAAATATTTTAATTCCAATAGAAGATATTTATCTCTAATCAAGTTTTAATTATATTTTTTTTATCGGCCATAAGTAGTGATTGCGAATTAGGCAATAGTTACTTTGTATTTACATGTTAATAACCGTTGTTAATAAATTAACACAAAGCATAATCAAGCAAAGTCCTTTAAATCCTTTATCTTTACTCATATTTAGTTAATATTTCTTAGATTTCAATATCTAGTTTAGATTTTTCAACTTCAATTTTGCATTCTTGCATGTTTATTAGAAAAGGTTTTTAAAAACAACCTCGCTAGAAAAAACAGGATGAGACACATTATATTATTAACGTTATAAATTTAATATCATTTTTAGGTTGCACAATAATTAATTAACTATTTTTTACCTTGGGGGTTCATGAGGGACTGGTGTACCTTCGGTAGAGAAAATAGTATTCACCACATAAATGCCATTCAACCGGCCTTACATCCCTTGGGCCGCAAAATAGCTCCGGTGGCATGACACTTCTATGACAAAAACTACTATTCCCCCCTTGGGCGAAGTGCGCTCCAGGGCACACTTTTTACCATCAAATTACTTTGCGCCTGTGGGCGCAAAATCCTAGTGTTGTCTAGGGTGGACAGTAATTTACAGAAGTTGAGTGGAGAACGAGAAGAGAGCAAGTAGCAAGAATAAGGAGTAGGTGATAATCTATAGTTTCTGCTTACCCCTACTACTAGATCTTGCATGCTCGCGCCCTACCCTTTGCTCTGAATGATTTCATTCTGGTCCAAACTTCTCTGTACTTATGCTCAGTGATACAATTTCTTTATGAGAGCATTAAAGAGAAGATGGGACCAGTTAAGATAACTTAAGATAAGGTATGAAAGAACTTGGATAATTCAGGACAATTTTGAAGAAAATTATTGTTATCGGATGATTAATGAACCATGAACTTTCGGCCGAAGCAGTAAATAAAATAGTGTACATCACACGGGACGTTACTTGATAATCTGCTCTGTCAGTTTGTAAGTTTAAATATTATGTAATGTACTATTTTTTAAATATTTTTTGACTACATACATTCTCATTGAATTTTAAAATTAAATTTATTCTGTGGAAATAAGTTGTATCTTAATTTAACTTTTCGAAACATCCCGATACTGTATTTCATTATTATACTAACAGCATTCTAAATCTTTTATAAAAAATTAATTTTATCTTATCATTCTGTTGATATAATTTATTGATTGGAAGCTAACGTTTTTCGGTTCATTTTCTGTCTGACAATTTTTAAACTTTCGAAAAAATTTAGTTTTTGATGTTTTGATACTAAAAAAATGCCAACCTGATTGCATTTATAAATGTACCATATAAAGCATTTGAAAATCATAAATTAAGTTGCAATTGTAATTGCAAAAATAATTCTTACCTAAAAACATGCAATTTGCACATTCAGTCGAAGAAAATCTGTTATGAATTTTTGAAATTTGCATGTTTGTTCGTACAACACTGCTTAATCAGGTTTGAAGAATACGGGTTTGAATTTTCAGGTTATAATATTAAACTATATTTATTTGGGGAGCTGTTTTGTTAAAGATGTAAACAAAAGTCAGTTTATTTTACTTAATAGTTCCCCAAAAGGTAGTGAGAAAAAAATTTTTTAACTAAATTAATCGCAACACTAATCTTATCATGGTACAAGTCAAAAATTTGTTCTTTATCTAAATAATGAGTTACAAGTTCGTCGGAAAATATGTCAATTAATTGTATTTCAACACATAAAATTGTCGTTGAAGTACTTGTGAAGGAATTCAAACATATGATTTGAATGCAGCAGTTAGTACGCCTACATTGCGTAAAACAAAATATAATAATTATGAGAAACCATTGTCTCCATAAAATGATCCAACGCCATTTTTTGCATGAATGCATAGAATGGACAAGACAGCCACATGGAAGAGGAAGAACAGCAGCTGTAACAAAGGTGTTCTCGTCTGTCTCTCTCTCTCTCTCTCTCCTTTTACTTTTATTTTTAGTTTTAAGAGGCTTACATTTTTTTTTTTTTTTTTTGCCTTGCGCTCAAGTCTGATTAATTCTTCAATTTGTAATCTCACACCTTGCTCTCTTACTGTAATTTGTTTGTTCGCTACAATTTTAGCTTATTGAAATTAGTTTTAAGTCTGCTTATCTTACTGTATTATACTTTTTTGGCCAGATGGGGGTCTTCCCCAAGGCATAATAAACACTCTAAACACTCTAAACACTCCTCTTACTGGCTATAATGTGGCGTCGGTCGGTTGCACGGTTGCAACTCGTTTAGCGATGCTCACGAGCATCGTCGGCAAACTGCCACTGCCAGGCAGTGGAGGGGAGCACCTTTGGTATAGAGCTGCTTTGCTTCCCCTCCCATCTGCCTGTGCCTTTCTTGTTCATTCCGCGTGCAAACTTCAACCGAAGAGCACACTCATGCACGGACTTGGCAAAAAAGTCGTACAACATAAAAGATTGTAATTGTGCGAATTCTTCTCCATCAACCTTGATTGCCACGGTGTTCACGTAACAACTTATATTACGATGGATGACACGGATGAAGCGTACGATAATTGTAAGTATCCGCAAGCTATGTCAATGTGCTTTTGCCTGATGAAATTTGAAAGTTGCTGATCCACAAAGTTATGTTGTACATAGTGTGCTAAAGTGAAAAATTGTGTGGTACATTTAATTTAGTATAGGTTTACATTAATTACAGATTATACTATTGTTTGTGTCTTTATTTGTGCGTGTACACTAACACTCAGTGAATATGAATATATAGGGTACTCTCGGTCTAGTGGAGCTTTTTTTTTTCCTTCGCTGCTCTCACTTATAGCCCACACATGCGAATTTTATCGTTATTCTACTGCAAAAGTAGACGCGTTCATAGCTACATCTGCTGTAAAGTCATGGCGTGAGCCCATTTCCGAGTTACATGTTTGCTTTTCTTGCCGTCCGAGGCTAGCATTTCCTCCCTCATCCGATATATATAATTATATAAATAGAATTACATAGAGAGAGAGAAAGAGAGAGAGAGAGAGAGAAATGGTGTCCACTATAGGCAGCACAGCAACGTATAACAAATAGTATCCTTAATGCTAAAAATAAAACGCATATTGATTTTTTGTAAACTTATCAGTGCTACGAAAATAAATCTTATTTTTTTAAATGCTATGTTTTCTATTTATCTCAAGTCCATCTTAGTAAATTGCATTTTTTGTAAATAAATTTTCTTTTACTTGTTGCTTTTATAATAGTTTATTGACAATATTAATTAAATGTTTGGAACTCTACACCATCGTATAATTGTCTGTAACAAACTTATTAGATTCAAAAACGTAGTTCTAAATGCATCTTTCAGCAAGTGTATGTTATTTTTTCATAAAGATCGGCGTTGTCTTGATGGTTAGCGTGCTAGTAACCAGAATAATGCCAGTCAAGGAGTCGAGGGTTCTATTCCCGGCAAGTGCGCTCAGATTTTTTGAGCTGTTTTCCCAGGGAAAAATTCCCAAAGAGTTCCGGCTGTTCCGGGGTGGGTTTCCCCCTGGTATTTTTCTTCAGCATGATCACGGATCTTCTCTTGCTTCACAGGTTCTAACATGGACGAGTTCAGAACGGTGGGGGGATAAATGGGAGAATAAAAACGGAAGAAAAATGAAAAATAAATAAAGGTGTAGAGCGATACGCAAAGGCCTGCGTATGGTGTACCTGGAATCTTATACCTAACAATTATTTTTTAGTAGTAACGATGCAAACTTTAACATCTTATTTGAACAAGAAATTTTTTTATAGCTTAGATAATTAGTGTACGCATTTTTAATGTGCAGAAAACTTTAAAAAATGGAAATTATTTTTTCTTTTTTTAACATGGCCTAGTACAGAAAATGCATCGATGTACTTTTATGTACTGTGTCCACCGTGAACTATCATTTAAAACAAAATATCCCAGAAATGGACATTTTTCCGCCATACAAAGTGCATAAAATTATTAAAACATAAAAATTTAATGTTGAAACAGTGCTTTAAAGCATGTATCTTGAACTGCATAAGTAACAAGATCTGAATGTAAGATTTAATAACACAACAAATTTTGTGACATACAAAAATTAATACACCGTTATATAGTTAATAATTTTTTTGGAACTTTTTAATTAAAGCCTAACTTTGTGGCAAACTTTTGTGGCAGACGCGCGCATGTATTTTCTCAGCCATAAGTCATACAACGAATTTGGGACAACTTATTTTCATGGAAAATGGATTTTTTTTGTATCATCAACTGTGAAATAAGGATGTATATTTTTCACATTATTCTCAATTCTTGAAAGTCAGTTATTTGTGAAAGAAAAGTTTCTTGGACGTAGTTGTGGTATTTGTAATTTAAGAAAATATAATAAATCGTAGGATTAGATTGTAGTTGTATGTGCCACATAATGTTGTTTTAAGATCGTAGCTCAAGCAGATTTGGATAGATTACTGAAAATTTTGTGTATATTTTTTTTCTAAGAAAATATGTATGACTTAGCTTTGTTTTAATTATACGTTGACAGAGGATTTAATTTTCTATTGATATTTTATCTTTATGCAGTAGCTAATTTAAAATGTTTATTTTTTAAATAATAAAAAGAAGCAGTATTAAAATGTTATTGATACAAACATTTCGGATTAGGAAGCATTGTGTGGTTACAGCAGTACATGTCTTTTATATTACATCTCTGAAGGAAAAATAAAATTAATTAAAAATAAAATTTATATTGTCATCTGATCCAAAAATTTTTGGCTCACACCTATTACATTTTTAATTCTACATGACAGAAAAACATTGGAAATTGGCTTATTTTAAGGTCGAGCACCATCAGTTGCCTTGCCCATTGTTTGACGCACTGTGGGCATACATTTTTTGTGAAAGTGTCATGAAAAATGTGGAAAAATTTGTTTTTTAAAAAAACGCTGAACGTTGATGAATTTAATTTCAAGCTAAAGAAAACTAAAATACGGTAAAACCTCACCTAAAAAGATTTAAAAATATTTTTATCGTTTTTTTTTTTTTTTTTTTTTTTCGGGTTATCGCAACAGCCTATTGGCCCAGTCGCCGGGGCCACACACTCACCACCTATGTGTGGGGGTGTATTGCCACACCCATTAAATCTTCTCTTTAATTGATACCATACAAATCATACCATGGGCACAGTGGAAGTATCTCCGGTGTAACACACCTTGTCAGTTAAGCTGACACTCTCTGCACCTGAGGGAAGTGCATCGGGTCAACTTGCCACTGTGTAGCCTGGGTCCGAAGCATCGGATCCAGGCTAATTAGCATCCCCGGAGAAGCCCCATGTTTCAGGGGCCACTCCTCGCCGGTAAGGCCGGCGATCCCTGTCTGGCATCGGGCCCGCTAATCCCTACCTATTAGGCCCTAACACTGTTTCGCATTCACCCAGGCCCGAAGACCTGTGGAGCAAGGAAAAAACCCTAGAATTACTCTGAAGGAAAATTCCACGGAAAAACCCGCCCCGAAACAGACGGGGTTACATAGGAACTTTTTCCGGTGAAAACAGTTTTTGAAAAAATCTGCACTCACCGGGAATCGAACCCACGACCCCTAGAACAGCGTTGTATCAGTAGCAAGCACGCTTACCACTGAGCCAACGCCGCTCCTTAAATATTTTTATCGTATTATGCACTAACAAAATCTAAAAGATCATCTACAAATTATATTCCAACATGGCCACATAGGGCTGTTAATACTTTTGAGTTCTCATATTTTGGCTATTTTCTAATATAGTCACGGACTAAAAAATGCATTAGGTTTAAAAACAATTTTTTTTTACTTGCTTACTTACCATGATATGCCATATATATATATATATATATATACATATAAAAGAGGACACTGGTAAGTTATTCTTGTTTTGCGTTTAGCTTGAAAACGTTTTTTAATTTTTGCTACAAGCTGACAATTCCTTCAAAATGCATTTATTATCACGTACAACATTACTTATGTAAGTTATAACTTGCAAGGAGTATAATACAATAAAATTTTAAAACAAATCGTCATACACAGCTATAATAACTTATTTCCTACTAATCATCAACATTTTAGATAATGACAATTGGTATGACAAGTATTCCCAACCACTTGAAGCGGTCGAACGTATTGCTCAAACTGACGAAGCAGGTACTTCAGCACTCATTGGTAAATATTTTATTATACGTTTAAAATGTGCTAATATTAACATGGTATACAATTTTCATGACACTGAAGTTCGGAACGTTCCGGGAACGAAATTTGAAAATTTAATTAATCACTTTAAAACGTAGCAAAAATGCTTCAGAACAACTAAGAGTAGCATTCGAGACTACTAATCATATGTATAAGTCGTAAAAAAAAATAATTGTCCCTTATTTTACCCGCACCAAAAAATTATCATGTATGTGCCTATGCTAGCTTTACTACTCCTTCAAACCTCTCGCTTTCGTTACTATAAAACCAAATCAAAGACCCCGCTTAAAATGATACGAGTTGCTTATCATTATGTAAACAATACAAAAAAATTATAATATCCGGGAAAAATCGACAGGGAGGGTGATTTTCACTCGATTTTCCACTACACGCGTAGTGCAAAATCAACCGGATTCGCTCTTCTGGCCCTCATAACTGAAAATCTAGATCGAATGCCCCGCTAAAAATGATACGGATTGTTTATTATTATATAAACAACAGAATAAAATTAAAATATCCAGGAAAAATCGACAGGGAGGGTGATTTTCACTCGATTTTCCACTACTCGCGTAGTGCAAAATCAGCCGGATTCGCTCTTCTGGCCCTCATAACTAAAAATCTAGATCGAATGCCCCGCTAAAAATGATACGGATTGTTTATTATTATATAAACAACAGAATAAAATCAAAATATCCAGAAAAAATCGACAGGGTGGGTGATTTTCATTTGATTTTCTTCCATACGCGAAAGGCGAAATTAACCACGTGCGCACGTCCGGCGTTTATAGATTGAAATCCTGAGCGAAGGACCTACTAAAAGCAACCTTGATTTTGTCATATTACGCGTGTAGTGGAAAATCGAGTGAAAATCACCCACCCTGTCGATTTTTTCTGGATATTTTGATTTTATTCTGTTGTTTATGTAATAATAAACAATCCGTATCATTTTTAGCGGGGCCTTCGATCTAGATTTTTAGTTATGAGGGCCAGAAGAGCGAATCCGGCTGATTTTGCACTACGCGTGTAGTGGAAAATCGAGTGAAAATCACCCTCCCTGTCGATTTTTCCTGGATATTTTGATTTTATTTTATTGTTTATATAATAATAAACAACCCGTATCATTTTTAGCGGCGCCTTCGATCTAGATTTTTAGTTATGAGGGCCAGAAGAGCGAATCCGGTTGATTTTGCACTACGCATGTAGTGGAAAATCGAGTGAAAATCACCCTCCCTGTCGATTTTTCTTGGATATTATAATTTTTTTATATTGTTTACATAATGATAAAAAACTTGTATCACTTTAAGCGGGGTCTTTGATTTGGTTTTATAGTAACGAAAGCCAGAGGTTTGAAGGAGTAGTAAAGCTATCATAGGCACATACATGACAATTTTCTGGTGCGGGTAAAATAAGGGACAATTATTCTTTTTTACGACTTATACATATGATTAGTAGTCTCGAATGCTTCTTTTAGTTGTTCTGAATCATTTTTGCTACGTTTTAAAGTGATTAATTAAATTTTCAAATTTCGTTCCCGGAACGTTCCGAACTTCAGTGTCATGAATTTTCACTAGAAATTTTTACAGATATCAGCCATCAAGCTATACAACAATCCATTCCAGTGCTTTTTTCTAATGTACTCGTAACAGATTCATGTGTAGTATCGAATGATGCTAGAACTGAAGGTAGTAAATATAGCAATTGAATCAAGTAAACTAAGAAAAAAAAGGTTTATGTTACAGAAAAAAAACACTACCAATTTATTGGCTTAAAGCTTTCTCATACACATGTCTAAATAATCAAATTTTTCATACTGTATCAACCTTCGATTTATAACTTTTAAAAAATTTTAAATAAATTTTTAAATTAATCAATTTAAAAAAAAAATAATAATAATAGTAATAATAATAGCAATTATAATGAGAACAATTTTACACATTGACAAATCAAATACATTCTTTTCCAGCTATGATACGAATCTAGTTAAATAGATTAACAAACAATAATTAGGTGGTATATAAAAATAAAATATACTTTTTCACCGCATCAATAGCAAAAAGACTAATTTTTTAACACTGAAAGTCGGTATAACCTTAATAAATTAGTTTAGTTCAAATATTTTTAACCAAGACCTCTTTTTTTAGTAGAGACGGCATTGCCAGAAGCTTTAACATTCAAGGGGAGAAAAATAATTCAAAGATCGATAAAACAGAAAAGATTGAAAACAAACGTTACTCGAAAAAGGCTGACAAACAGTAGTAATTGGATTGATAATAAGGCTAAGACTGTTAGAGCTGAAGGAAAGGCTGGTATTGGAAGAAAGGATTTTATTGAGGCTAAGACTATGAAGCTGGGATGCTCCAACAAGTGTCCTTCAAAATGCACTGAAAGAATATCGGACGTTGAACGAGAACAAGCTTTCACAGAGTATTATGGCCTGAAAGACAAGGCCAAACAGTGGCAATGTATAAGTAATTGGGTTTCTCTAAAACGTAAGAGAGAACCTGACGAAGAGTCCATCGAGCTTGCAGTTATCTTCAATAAGTCATTAAAACAGAAAAATTTTTACAACTTTACCTTGCCCACATTGAATGGACAAATATCTGTTTGCCGAACGATGTTTCTAAACACCTTGGGTATGTTTACACTTGTATTATAAATTTGATTCATGAATATGAATGTATTAAAAATTTGTTCTACCTGTCGAGCTCAAAGTAATTACAATGCCTGGTTATGGCCGAAAATATTTTCAGCCTCGTTTCCGGCTCCATATTTTTTTTTCAATTTTGATTTTAATTTTTTTTGTTCTTTTTTTTTTATTTTTTTTATTTTGCTTGAATTTTCATAAAATCGAGGTTAAAAATATATAAAAAAAAAAAAAAAGGGTAGACAAAAATAATAATTTTGCAATAGGTTTACAAAAATAACTTTAAAAAACCGCTGCCAATATATTGGCACAAAGGTTTCTCATGCATAAATATATATCGAAATGATACAATTTCATCAATTTAAAAATCAATCTGGGGTCAATAATTTTCTCATAAAAGAAAAAAAACGAAAAAAAAAGTATACTAATATTAAAACTGACAATAAGTGAACACAACGACAAATCCAATGAAATATTTTTCAGCTACGATATGAATCCTGATAAATACACTAACAACGAAAAGTTGTATAATTTAAAAAATTAAATGAGAATTTATTTACCATACTCACAGAAAAAATAAGATATAAACCCCAAACCTTATCTAAAGTTACTTAAACCATAAAAACTAGACATTTTAAGCCAGGAATATATTTTTTGTTGATTTTTTCCTCACTTTGCTTCCTACTATCAATTTTGCGCCTACAGTTGGTAATGTACTCATCAAGCCCTCCGGGCCAAAAGTGATTTGCGGGCGCAAAGTTGGACTTTAAGCCCTTGGCAAGAAAAATCTTTTGCGCAAATCGGGCACAAACATACGAAAACTCCATCCTTCGGGCGTCATTCTTTTACTTTGTGCACTAGGTATGAAATGTTATGTTAATTTATTTCAAGCTCTAAATATCGTGATAAATTTTTAAAAAATTGAAAATGTACATGACAACCTCAGTAGGGCATACATAAAATTTTTATTTTCATGCATCTGCAGAAACATATTTAAGGTTGTTATTGTAGTTCTTTGATTTTCTCATAACGGTTGTCTTAAATCTCATGCATAAAATGCTTCTAATTTATTCTAAAAACGTTTGTATTTGTCAGGGTATAGTGACCGCTTTTTTGTCCATGTTGAATCACGTTCATACTTTATTTCGTTTGGCTTTTACAGATAAAATACTTAGTTTTTCTTGAAAAATAAGATCTATATTAGATACCCTTTAACAGATTTTGATCATCCTTAAAATGTAATTTATTTCTCATATATGTAGTAGCACGATAAAAATTTTGGTCTATACCTTACTAAGGTTGCAATATCTTTCTTTTTTTTTCAATTAGTTGCTTGTTTTGTGGGTCAATAAATGCGTAATCGATTTTAGATATAGAGATCTTATGGAGCATTGATTAAGCTTCATCGCCTATTCAAAATTATGGTGATACCTTTTTTTGTTTCAAACATATTTCACTTATTTACTTGATAATACTAAGCTGTTGTTGAAATGTAAGACACAGATCAGATGCCCATCGACAGATTACAATTATCTATGGCGTTAAATCTCTATTTTTTATCATTTTAGTAACTTAAAAATAGATTATAAGGTTTTTTATACTATAATTTTATTATGGTTATAACGACTCTCACTGTTTCGAATGCGTTTTCCGACATCGGGTATGTTGAAGGGTTGGGTGTGCCCTCAGTAGGAAAAGTAGGATTCACCACATAAGCGCCATAGCTACGCAGCTATCTTACGTCCCTCGGGCCGCAAAATAGCCCCGGAGACGATGGTTCTTATCCGACGAAAACTATTTTTCCTATTTTTACGGTGAAGAGATACTATTCTTATTTTCTACATCACCAAATTATTTTTTGTTCTTTTATTTAACAAGATCCGTATTATAGCTAACATGATATTATAACATTTGTTGTTGTGTCAAATTATTGTAATTATTAATATTTTTGCTATTATTTTTTTTTAAATAAGGAACTTATCGCTCAAAGGTTAATACAGTGTAAGAAATTGGTATTTTTTAAATATATTCATGAATAAACTGCGGGCCAAAAAATTGACTGCAGTTTTTCCATATTTACCAATAAACAAATTATTTCTAATATAATCAACTGTGTACCTAAATTAATGATTAATATTCTAGATATTTCCTATCAAGTAGTGAAGACTGCCATGGAAAAACATTGCAGCACAAATTCCACAAAAGTCATGGATGGTGATGGGAGAGGACGCCATAAGAACCGTCCTTTTAGTTATCCAGTAGAGATGCTGGATGAAGTTCGACAGCACATTGCCCGATTTCCGGTCATAGAGTCCCACTACTGCAGGGAAAATTCGCAACGACACTACCTAGAATCAGGACTCTCAATAACAAAAATGTATCGAATGTACGTCAAAGAGAAGCTTTTGGAAGAAAGTAAAAGAATACAAGAAAATAAAGGAAATATAGAGGAGGAAAAAGAAAATGAAGAAGACGAAGATGAGGATGATGAAGAAGCTAATGAAGAAGAGAACGACAAAGAGCAAGATGAAGAAGATGATGACAAGGAAGATGATAAGGGCAACGAAAATGGACAGAACCAAGAGAATGACGGAAATGAAAGAAACAAAAAAGGAAAAAAGAAACAAACATTTGACGTTGTACACGAAAACATCGTAAGAAAATCTATGTACACAAAAATCTTTAACAGCGAGTTCAATTACGGATTTTTCAAGCCAAAGAAGGATCAGTAAGTCTACTAAATAAGAGCATAAAAAGAATTAATGTTGTTACAGCATATTTTTAATTTTTGAAACACCTTTTTTTGCTAGTTAGATGGTAGAAAATTTTGATATATTTTTATACAGAGATTTATGTTATGCAGTTTTTTTGCCTTCTAATCTAGAAATAACACCTTCGCCACGTGATTTTGGATTTACCGGCGGAAAAATAATATTCGTAACTTTTTAGCAAAGGCTTCTTTATTTACTTAATGTACTATTTTGATTATAATACTTAAACTTCGTTTTTTTTTTTTTTTTTTTTTTTTTTTTTTTTTTTTTTTTTTTTTTTTTTTTAGTACATTGATTAAAGCAAGAAACTAACATTCTAATGAAAAACAAGGCATATGAGAAAATCCGTTTTAAATTTGAATTTACACTTACCAAAAAAAAAATTTTTTTCAAGGCATAGACATGAACCAATTTTTTTCTCATTCTATATGCCCTCTGTATACCCTTGTAATACTGTTTTTCACCCCCCTAAAGATTTTGAATACTGATTTTCTAAAGTTAAAAGCCAGACTTAATTGAAAATTGTCAGAAACTGATTAAATCGTACCGGGTTTCAAAAAAATCTTATTTTTCCGCATTCTGTAGACGTTAGGAAACATTAAACACCCCTAATATGAATAATTTAGGGTGATTTACCCCTTTAAAGCATCCCCATGAATTACAGAACCAAAAATCGGTGTAAAAATGTATTATTCCACCTCTGAAATCCTTTTTCGGGGTTTTTTGAGGTCACTGATCATAAATCGGGGGTCTTTTTACAAGCAGGGGTAGTTTCAACCCCCCAAAATCACCTCAAGTTGCAGTAAATCATCAAAAAATTCATTATTTTGCCTCCAAAATCGTTTCTCAGGGATTTCCTAGGTAGCTGATAACAAATTTGAGGTCCATTTAAGAGCAAGGGTGGTTTTACCCCTTAAAATTCCCTCCACTATAAGAAAATCTTAAAAATTAATCATTTTGCTACCAAAATTTTAAGCCTGAGAAATGATTATAAAGGCAAAATGATGAATTTTTAAGATTGTCTTCAAGTGGGGGCGGTTTCAGGGGATGAAACTACCCCTGCACTCAAATGGGCCTCGAATTCGTCATCAGCCACCTCGGAAGCCCCTGAGAAGCGATTTTGGTGGCGAAGTTGTTAATTTTTAAAATTTTCTGAAACTAGGGGTGATTTTAGGGGATAAAACAATCCCTGCACTTAAATGGACCTCGAATTGGTCATCAGCGACCTCGAAAATCCCTGAGAAACGAGTTTGGAGGCAAAATGATGAATTTTTTAATGATTTACTGCAACTAGAGGTAATTTCGAGGGGTTGAAACTACCCCTGCTTGTAATTAAATTCCCGATTCGTGATCAGTGACCTCAAAAAACCCCGAAAGAGGATTTCCGAGGTGGAATAATACATTTTTACACCAATTTTTGGTTCTGTAATTCATGGGGATGCTTTAGAGGGGTAAATCACCCTAAATTATTCATATGAGGGGTGTTTAATGTTTCCTAACGTGTACAGAATGCGGAAAAATAATATTTTTTTGAAACCCGGTACGATTCAACCAGTTTCCGACATTTTTCAATGAAGTCCGGCTTTTTACTTTAGAAAATCAGTTTTCAAAATCTTTACGGGAAAGGAAAACAGTGTGGCAAGCCCTTGCATACAATTTTTTCCTCATTCCTGAGGTTATATAAAATGAGAAAGAAAGTGGTTCAAGTCTATGCCTCAAAAAAAAAATTTTTATTTTTTTTGGAACTTGTAGATCCAAATTAAAAATGAATCTCCTCATGTATCGGATCGCCAACTAATTTTTAAAAAAATTTAAAGTCTGAAGTAATTGTTCCATTAAAATTGTAGTAATGAAAAAAAAAGATGCAACGTAAAACTAGCGTCACTTTGAGCCCTCGATAAGAAAAACTATACACGCCATTTGAGGACCAAAGTACACTAATTGCCTCCTTCGAGCATGCTAGCTTAGTTTACGCTACAGAGACGTAATGTACTACTTATTTGGTGTTCAGCTAAAATATTTCAATTCGATCTACTAAATTACTTGCCTATCTTATAAACTGACTTGTTCTGTCTCCAGCTGCTGTATGAAGTTAACAATATTAAAAAAAATATTTTCTCGCACAAATATGGGTCAGAATCAATTCTTTCATTTTCAAAGGATTAATCAAGCCTTAATCTGGTTTAATTGATAAAAAACTAGTGGAGAAAAGTAAGATCTATGATTTTTAACCAAATGATGCAAAATTGTTGTTGTGCCCATTGCCCATTTTTCTTTGATAGTTTGAAATTGAATAACTCATGAAACCAATACTTAGACTATATTTGTTCTTTGGAATGAAAAGAATTCTTTTCGTCAACTCTTATTACCGTAAAAAAGTAATTATTCATCTCATAATGAATGTTTCAAAGGAACATACATAATATATTATATCATAAAAACGACTTAGCTGATAACTCAGATGATTCTATGATTTTGCATTTTTTATATGCAATCGCAGTTCCTATTTTCCTCCGCAAATTTTCGATCAATCAGCCTAATTATTGACTTAATGTATTATTTGAGATTTGAAAAAACGACGTTTACTATTATTTTTGCAAGAGAAAACTTTTTTCTCACATTGTAAATTTTATACAGTAATTTTAATAAAAGCAATTTAGTCAATAAAGTAAGCAACTGCAATGATCTGCCCTTTATGGTTTTGAACTTCTTTGTCTGACCTTGATAATTTGCAAAACTATTTTTTCATAAGTGTTTTTAAATAACAAAATGAAAAGTTAAGTTTCGCAGTGTTTACTGTTAGTTAAATAACAGAAAAAATTACAATGAAAATATAATACGAAAGACAAACATTCAATAAATATCGCTTGAGAAAGCTCTGTACTTGTTAATTGCATATCAGGGTCTTTGTTGATACGATTTCTTCTTCTCCTTAATTTTAGGTCACATTTAATCACGGTTATTCATTGTTTTTATTGATATTTTTTTAATTTTGAAGCTCGATTATATGGAAGTATATTAGACTTTTTAAAAAAAAAGTTCATTGATATTTATTAAAAAGAGTAATTTTTCAACAGGTGCGAGACTTGCACAGCATATAAGATGATGTCGCCCGAAGAGAAGATTCAAAATGAATTGACACAAAACACTCATCTTGAAATGAAATCTGAGGCAAGAAGATTGATGAATCTCGACAAAGAAAGCGCTTTAAAGGACAGCAAGATATGCTGTGCAAGCTACGACTTGCAAAAAGTCTTAACCACGCCAAAGTCTGAGATTTCAGTCATGTATTATATGTCCAAGTTATCGGTATGGAATTTCACGATTTTTGAGATGGGCGCTGCTGTAGGGCATGCATTCGTATGGAATGAAACCATAGGGAATCGTGGCTCTAATGAAATTGCATCCTATGTTTTATCCTTACTTCGTCAAAAGGCTCAGACTGGTGTGAATCAATTCCGATTTTACACAGACAACTGCTCAGTGCAAAACCGTAATCGAAATGTATTTTCGATGTACGTGAAGGTCTGCAATGAATTGCAAGTAGAAATTATCCATCGGTAAAATGCTTATACTTTTTTTCAAATAGTAGTTTTTGTCACAAACGTGCATCTTTCCAGGGTGGTACATGAGTCCGAGGGCAGTTGCAAATAAACGCCCGAGGGACTGTTAGAACTGCCCTGGTTGGATGCACATGAGTAGCGAACGAAATTCCTGGTGAGGACGAATTTTTTTCTTTTCTTTTAAGATCTACCCTTTTTTTCTTTTTATAAGATCATTTTTTAATTTTGTAGTCAAGCTTTGCCCCCTGATCCCCAACCAGTGGCTTCCGCCTCTGGACACTTAAAAACTTTACTCGCAAGACATTTTTAATTTTTTTTTCTACCTATACTAATTTGCAAACTTCTTGCAGTTTCAATACATCTCAAATTAAATTTACGGTGGCTATTGAAAATGTAACGATAAATATCAACGTAAGAAACACCAACTCAAATAAATAATATAATCCATGTAATTAACAAATTATTTTTTTAATCATATTAGTACCCATGAGTGTACACTGTTTATTATAAAAAAAGAAAAATATGGTGTGATAAGTAACAAACTTTTGTACACGTTATTAGAGACACTAATAATTTATCTCATTAACTGTGTATTTTTAAAATACATTAGTAAAAAAACACTATTTATTAACAAATTCATAACAATAAATACATAAATAAAAATTATTAAACTGTTAATAACATTTGACTAAAAGTTTGTAACGTACGACGGCATAAGAAAAATTATTGTTAAAACTGGATACGTAACAATAAAAAACAAATACTCGTAAAACTTTTATTATCACATAAAAAATACTAAGACTTTTCCATATTTCCATCTATTATATTGTTACAATTCTTTTTATACAACTATTTTAGATTCCCAGGTAATAACCGAACATACATTATTTCTGTACAGATACGATAATTTCTTATTAATTGTATATTCGATTGCTAAAACAAATTTTTAAAAAACCGACTTTTTCAGCCATAATTAGAATCTTAAAAAATAATAAAAAATAATCCTACGTACGTAAAATATTAAGTTAAATTTTATCATAATTGAAATATTTCAAAACAAAGTATTCTAAAACAACTTAAAAATACAATACAATGATTTATTTAAAATCGATGAAATCATAGTAAAACAAACAAAACGATATTGTTGAAACATGTCAAGCATGGTATTTGGAAATTAAAAAAAAGTGTTGGCCAATAAAAATAAGCCACAAAAATTGTACGATCCGAAGAATGGTACATATAAATATTTAGTTATAAGCCCAGCTGTGTACCCCAGTCGACGAATTTCTGTGGTATGACTGATCTCTCTCTGTCTCTCTCTCTCTCTCTCTCTCTCTCTGTGTGTGTGCGCGCGCGTGACTGTGTGTGCGCGAGAGAGAGGGAGAGAGAGAAACAATTGAATTGAATTGAATTTATTTAATAAGGAGCTAAGAGCTAGTCGCTCTTTGTAGATCGGCTTGTTATGTCTATTACATATCTCAATATAGTAGGAGCCATTTACAACCTACTTATAGAAAGACATAGAGACAGAAATTGCTTTGTTATTGAGTAAATACTTAAGTTATCAATTGTAATATTTCATGAAATTTTTGGTATAATGTACGTACAAGTAGTATATAACTCGTATAAGTAGAAAAAATAATAAAATCGAAAAAAATTTTTTTAAATAGCTTTCTCGAAGTTGGGCACACCCAGTCTGAGGTTGATTCCATGCATGCAAGGATAGAGGGCCATGTCAGAGATAAAACTATTTTTTCTCAAAAGGAATGGGTTAAAACAATTAAAGAAGCTAAAGAAGAAGAACCCTCCTACAATGTGAAAGAAATTGAGCAAAACGACATTTTTAACTTTGATCCTGTAGCAGATTTTTTTGTATGGAAGTCGGTCAAAATAGGAAATGTTCGAGAGATACGTGTTGTGCCAAATAGTTCAGATGTATTCGTAAAATACGACTTTTTCAATGATACACCGAAAATCTGTAAGATTCTCAAGAAAAACTATTCTCTTCAAAACGTCGTTACACATAAATTAAGCGTCGCTTACAAACAATTGATACCGTTAAATGAAAAAAAGAAAAAAGACCTTAATTCAATGCTGAATAAGAATCTCGTACCCATAGAGTCTGTAAGTGAATTTAAGAAAGTTCTTACGATATAAGAAAATATACATATATACAATATTTCGTCATATAGTTATTAGTTATGTTGTACGAGCTTCGCGCAATTCAACTATCAATGCCGATTGCATACCAATGTAATTGAACCAGAAAAAGAAAATTTTCCTTTGATTTTGCAATGATTTTTTCGTCTTCGAAGTCCATTAAAATTATAGCTCATCTAATTAATTTCTAATATTATTCAAAATTTATTTAGATAACTTTAAAAGTAACTTGTATGTTTAATATTTAAATACGCATCACTTTCTGACGATAATGTTAATTTTTAAATAATTTTGTTAGTTTTAGCGATCCTTTTACATCTGTACAGTACAATAATTTGAACAAATTAAACAATTTACAGTAGTTTTAGTATTTTTTAACATAAAAAGTGAAAAATCTTCCAAAAAATTTATTTAGTATCACAATTCTTTTTTTTAACTTATAATCACAGTAATAGTCTAACTATACATGATTGTGATATTGTCAAATTCATCAACTTTTTTTTATTTTAACGAGTCTAAATAATGTATGTATTAAAAAATAGGCTTAAAGATTCAGTTGATAGCTCATAACCAATCATATAACAAATGTAGAGACTAGTGCCTCGTAACAGTCAATCGTGCAAGATCAGAATCATTTTTAAAAGATTTTTTTTTTTATTCTTCTATTTACCACATTACCATGGTATATAATTTGTTCTTTCAGTGAACACATCGTAAAAGATCTGACTGAATGGTATATTTTATTGTTTGTACACATTTTTGTAATTTTCCTTTGATTGTATTATTTCACTAGTTAACATCGTTTTATAGGTAGCGTCAAATGGACTAATCAATCAAAACTAAGTAATATTCAACGATAAGTTAATACCTGTGATAATTACTTGTACCAAATAATTGCAAATAAGATATTGTAGGGTAAAAAATATTGTTTGTCAACATATTGTATGGGAATTTTATATTTCAAATGTATAACAGTAAAAATAAAATTATTGTACAGCCAATTCGAAGATGACTGTATTCTTTTATCATGGTCATAAAATGCAATTTAAGAGCGTGAAGACAGAAAGAGTTTTAGAGATACGTATATCATTCATATATTACTCATCAAAGGAGGAAAATTGTGGAAGAGAAAAAACGGGTAAAACGTAAGTTGTAACATTTTTTTTTTTTTGAGTTAAAAAAAACTAACTCTTCTAAACAATGATTTGCCGATGCGTGTCAGGTTTTCAAAACTCTACAAAAAAGAATTTTATCGGTAAAAGATTATTGGTAAATACCGTAGTTAGTACATTCACATCACATCTTGTCCAAAACTAACTCATAAATGCCCACTATGTGGGCAGTAGTAAACTTAAAGTAAAACTAATCACAGTAAAAATAACCTTTTAACAAAAACAAAAGGTGAAAGTAAGTTTGATGTGTTGAATTCAAGTATTCTAAGAATTTTCAAGGCTTACGTGAAAAGTCAATAAATCACACTGTTATAAATAAATAGGCAGCCTTGCAAAAAAATGAGATAAATATTTAAAGGAGGCCAAGGAGTTCCTTACAGCTAATTACAGATGCATTTTTACGAGATTTAAGTGCCTTTTTGGAATCATAATGAAACGTAATGATTTGTAAGATAATGTACTGCGTTGTGGTATACTATAATCAAATGTAACAAAACGTACGAAACTGTAAGTGCGGACTGAAATCCAACTAAACCTTACATTACATCACAGAAAGTTACGGTTTGTTACGTTTTTCTGACATTAATTTTTTCCACTGAAATAGCCTAAGTTTGATTCAAAGTTGCCTTAGCCTCTATAAAAATTAGTGACGTATAGTTGGAATACATGTAGCAAGTACACAATCAAAAAATAGTAAATACATAAAAAACGAGGCTTTGGACGAGAAATTTTTTTTTTTTCCATTACAGCACAACTAAAATAAATATGTACGTGCTGTTTCTTACATTATTGTTATTTCTAAATAGTTACGAGTTTTGTAGTTAATAACCAAAAAAGCGAAATATTTTTTGAAAAAAATCATTATAATTCTCTGTTCATTGCAACACAATGCAATTTTTTTTATTCTTCAGAACAGAGCATGCTGTTATTTTTTTCGACACAACCACGAGCTGTGATACTTTTCATTAAAACTAAGTACGATGTAATTCTTTTCTTTATAACCGAGTACGCCGTAATTGTTTTCGTCGCAACCAAGTGCGGTCTGATTCTTTTCGTCATAACCAAGTACGCTGTAATTGTTCTCGTCGTAACCAAAAGCACCGTAATTGTTTTCGTCATAATTAAGAGTGCTGTGATTCTTTTCGTCATAACCGAGTACGCTGTGATACTTTTCGTCGCAACTCAAAGAGCTGTGATTGTTTTCGTCGTAACCAAGTGTGCTGTGATTCTTTTTGTCATAACCGAGTACGCTGTGATACTTTTCGTCGCAACTCAAAGAGCTGTGATTGTTTTCGTCGTAACCCAAGGCGCTGTGATTGTATTCGTCGCGACCAAGTGTGCTGTGATTCTCTTTGACATGACTAAGAGCGGTGTAATTCTCTTCGTCACGTCCAAGAGCAGTGTGATTCTCTTCGTTGCAACTAAGCGTGCTGTTATTCTCTTCGTTAAAACTATAACACTATAATTCTTTTAGTCACAGCCTATTGTGCTGTAATTTTTTTCGTTTCAGTAGAGTAGTGTAATAGTATTCGAGATACCCCAGAGTTGGGATAGTTTTCGATTGAGGCGTCGAAATGTACAAAATGTTACGGAACCCCTCCAAACCCGTAAGGGACGGAGTATGAAATAAATAAAATAAAATAAAATAAAAATATAAATTAACAAAATAATTGCAATAATAATAAGAATAGCTTAAATAATGATAATTGTTATGGTATCAATGCTGGGGGCCATAATGATAAGCTCGAAAATCATAATAATGATAAAGATAATGATAAAGATGATTATGATAATAATAATAAAAATGATAGTTAAAATAATAAAGTCATTCAATATACAGCTGTTTTAATAGTAACAATATTTATAAAAATAACAACAAAAGTAATGTTTACAATGATGATGATGTTAAAAATAGTAACTATGATGCTTATAATAATGGCGAAGATGATGACAATAATATTAAGAATAATGAATACAATAATCATAAAGATTTTGATAATAATATTCATTATGATTTGAACATTGATAATAACAATAATTACAAGAGTAATAAGAATATTTATAATAATAATAATAAACATAATTATAATAATCATGATACAAGTAATTATCATATAGTAATAAAATAAATTCAAAATTATAACAATAATGATAACAAAAAAAATAATAATGATCATAAAAACAATAAGAAGAAAGGTATAATAATTATTGAAAAAAATATAATTAATGATATTGAGGATAATAATGACGGAATCGACAGTAATAATGATATTAACTATACATACAACATTGTTGTCTTCATAAGTATTGTCATTATCAATGCTATTTTAAATTATTTTCTTTATTAGTGTTTTCATTATTATTTACTACATTATTATAATACCTATTGTTTTTTTCATGATCATATTTATTATCATTATTATTATTATCATCCTCATCATTATGATTATTTTTCTTCGTCAATATTGTTGTAATCACCGTTAAAATTACGTTCATCATAAAAACTATAATTATCATGATTATCATTATCTTTATAATTATTATTAACATTATCAGAAATGTTATTATTATTATAATTACCGTTATTACTATTATCGTTATTTTTGCCCTAATTTTTTTTGTCATGATCATTAACATTATTATTACCATCAGTATTTTTACTATTATTATTATTATTATTATTATTATTATTATTATTATCATAAGTATTTTTACTATCGTTGTTATCATTATAATAATTATCATTATTATGAAAATTATCACATTTACTTTTATCATTATTATCCTTTTCATGTTGATTATTTTCATCATCTCTATCGTGATTATTAATATTACTCCCTTGATTATAATCCTCATTATTGTTATAATTGACTTCATTACTATTTTTTATTATCACTACCATAATTATTATTGTTTTTATTATTGTTGTCAAAATCATTATCTATTTCATTTTTGTATTATCATCATAATAATCATTATAATAAGCGTTTCTATCATTATTTTCTATATTATTATGATAATTAACATTATTGTAGACATTGTCTGTATTGTTACAATTATTGTTATTTTTTATGACCAATGTTTGAATCATAAATTTTATCACCAACATTTTTAGCATTATCATTTTTATTATTATATTTATCACCTTAAGTATTATTATAATTATTATCATTATTATCTGCATCATAATTATAATAATTATTATCACCTCTATGATTAACATCATTATCATTTTTAAAATTATCCGCACCGATATGAACTTTTTAAACATCATTATTATCACAAACGTTATCCTTATTATCATCATTATTATATACATCAGTATTAAAATCCTTATGATTATCAATTTGAAATTCGGTATCATCATTATCATCTATATTATCTTCATCTTTATTATTATTATGGTTCTTATCATTAATATTTTCTCTGTCATTATCGTTATTATGAATGTGATTATCATCTTTATTGGCATATTGATCTCCATCATTATTAAAAATATTATTTTTATCACTGTCATCATTACTATCATCGTCCAAATCTTTACGTCCATATAATCATCAACATCATTATTGATATTTTTACTATTATCACTATTGTTATTATTTTTATAACCAATATCATTATTATTTATCTTATTATTCTTATTATAATTATAATTTTTTTACGAATTGTATTTTGCATTATTATTATTAACTAAATCTAGTTTTTTATCATTGTCGTCTTTGTCATCATCACTATCATGCTTACTATTATTATCATAATTATCATAATTTAAATTATGCTTATTATTGAAATTATTATGCGTTTGTTATTATCAATTTCCACATTGTTGTTGTTATAATTATTATTATTATCATCACTATTATCATTATCCTTGTTCTTATTATCTTTATTATTCTAGTTAATGTAGCATCTTCACTTAAATAATGATTTCTAAAACTTTTAGTATCCTTATTCTTATTATTATCATTATCATCATCAACTTTATTATCATTATAATCATTGTCATCATCATCGTTATTATTCTTATCACTCTTATCAATTAAACTTGTTATAAACATAATTACTATTATTTCTGTTATTTTTTTTATTATTGTTATTTGTAATGCTATCATTACTATCATTTTTATTATTATTAAAGTCATTATTAATTGTTTTATTTTTGATCATAATTGTCATTATCAGTAATACTATTATTATCATCCTTATCATCCTCATTGTAATAACTAAAACCATAAGTTTTTTTTTTTTAATGAATATCGTTTATATTTCCCAAAACATTCTTATTGTTTTTAATGTTCTTGTCGTTATTTATCTAACTATTATTATCTTTGTAATGATCACCATCAATATTGTCGTCATTACCATTGTCATTAACACAATGATTAACGTTAAATTTATTTTTATTATTGCATCGTTTTTATTATTCGTATTGTCATTAGTGTCATCATCATAATGTTTGTAATCATCGTTATCATTATATGTATCCCGTCTTGGTTTGTCACCTCGTCTTGGTTTGAACATTGGACTTGAAATCTGGACCCAAACTATTACGAATACTGATTGATCCTAAAAATAATAATAAGATTAATAATAAAGTGATAATTAGAATGAGTACCAACAGAATTCTTTTCAATGTTAACATCAAAAATTATAATCATTAATATCATAATTATCATCAACATCCTTATCATTAAAATTGTTACTATAAACGTCATCAAGCATGAAAAGTTTTGCCATTATTATGC
The DNA here is from genome assembly GCF_036245765.1 of Copidosoma floridanum. NCBI lineage: Eukaryota > Metazoa > Arthropoda > Insecta > Hymenoptera > Encyrtidae > Copidosoma > Copidosoma floridanum. The sequence continues at coordinate 1,861,965 of NW_028321892.1, read as the reverse complement.
TTTTCTAAGATTTGTCATGACCATTCTCATTGTTATCATTATTATCATAATTATAATATACACTAGTATTACAAAATTTCTTGCCATATTTATTATTATTCGAAAATAGTCATGACTAATGTGATTATCTTCTTACTATTATCAGTATCATTATCAATATTATCATCATCGTCGTCATCATCATTTTTAAAATCAATATTATCATTGTTATCGTCGTCCTAACAATAAATATCATTATCGTTGTCAACATTATTCTCATTATCACAAACATTACAATCATAAGCACAAGAAAGGTTACTCTGACTTATAAGGCAATACTTTTTTCTTTATTATCATTATGACCATTATTGTTGTGTTAAGACATCAATATGATTGTCATTTACAACACCACTATTAAGGTAATAATAACCATTAGAAAGGTCAACATTATAAGCACTATTGCTGTCAATAGCATTATTTAAAATAGTTCGTTAGCATCATTATAATTTGTATACTTTTATTAACCTCATTATCATCATTGACACCAATAAACATCATCATTATCATTACTATTATTACCATTATTTTGATTACTATTATTTTTGCTTTTGTTATAACTATCGATATTATTATTGTCGTCATCAATATCATCATTATTATAATTATTTTTGTTGCCATCATTATCATCATTAACATTATCGTCATAACTCTCATTATTAGCATTATAATTATCATCATAATACTATTATAAAAAACATCATTAATCTTATTGTCATAATTTTTGCAACTATCGTTATCATCACATTTAATTCTATCAACGATATCGGTATTATAAGTTTTGTCATTAGCATGACTAGTAAAATTTCATCATCTTATTTATTAACCTATTAATGATTATTATTATTAAAATTATAAATATCATATCAATTGGTACAGTCATTGTCGTTATCATCATTGTTACCATTATCATTATCAATTCCATGATTAACGTCATAAGAGTTAGTATTATTATTAGAATTATTTATATCATCATCATTTTCATAGTAAACATAATAATTATTAGTACTTTTGCTGATAGTATTGAGGTTAGAAAGTTATTATTTTTATTACGTTTACCCTTGATATTATACTTATTATAACTGACATTACTAACATCATTATTGTCATTATTAATTTCATTATCGTTTACTTTATAACCACATTGTTATCAATCATATCGTTTTCATTATCATTATCATAAGTACAATCATTATTATCAACATAATTATTAATATCGTTGTCATTATGATAATTATACTAAGCGGTATTAATCTCGTTATTATTTTAAGAGAAAAATCATAACTTTCGTCATCATTAACTGTATTATTATAATCATAATCGTCATGTTATGAACATTATTATCGTCACGATAACCATTGTTATTTTTATAATTTTAATCTTCAGTATGGTAACCGTCCCCCGATAATAATTATTGTTCCTATTTTCATTATAACCATTATCATTATTATCCCTAATAACCGGATCAAGTCCATTAGTATTATAATTATTATCATCGTGATCAACATTAATAAAATCTTCATCTTAAAATTCGTTACCGAAGATACGCTTATTATTTCCGTCATCATCAGTACAAGATTATCTTGAATCTTATAATTTTATATTTATTGTCCTCAATATTATAGGCATAATTGCCATAAGTAATATTACTTGTTTTACAATAAAATTTACAATCAATGTTATGACTATTATAATTAATACTATAATTGCGGTAACATTAATTATTTTTTACATCCACATAAATAGTACTCACATCATGGAAGTCACTATCATCACTTTTATTAGAACTATCACTAGAATCATTAGTATTATAATCAATAACATTGTCGTCAATACTATTACTATCATTATCTTAAACATTAATGTTATAATTTACTAAATCCTAATTTTCATGATTATCTTTATGACTATTATTATTATTTTTAAGGACCATTTTTATCATTAACATTGTTAGGAACCTTATTATTCATGTCAGAATCCTTGGTAATATCGTTGTCAGCATTTGAATACTATCACAGTTATTTTCGTTATTGTTATTATAGTTTAAATTCATTATTATCTTTAGAAACATCAAAGTCATAATTATTATTATTACCATTATTATCATTATTATCATCATTATTATAATCAACATCATCATTGTCATAATCTTTGAATTTATTATCAATATCATTTATATTCTTCCTATCGCTTTAATAAATATCATTACAATAAACATTATTATTATATTTTTTATCATTTATAAAGTTATAAGCAAAATAATTCTCATAATTATCATCATTGACTTTAATATCATTATTATAAAAATCATCACCCACATCATTATTACTATCATTATTATCAAGATCATAAACATCATGAGCATTACCTGAATCATTATAATTATTATCATTATTACCGCTATCATTATCATTATTATAACCATCGTCATCATAAAGGTTACAGTCATCTTATTAATTATTAACATAATCGTTAGCATCATTAAACTTATAATTATCATAATCAACGTCATAAGTACTATTTTTATTATTATTATCATAATAAGCATTTTCATTATAATCATTAAAATGACGATTATTATTATAACTATTATTATAGTCATCATCATTATCGATGTATTGTCATATTGATGATCATGACTCTCATTATAATCAACATTACTATTATAATGAAATCATCATTATTATAATCATTATCATCAACATATTTATCATTATAATTATTATCCTCTACTTAATTATCATTATCATAATTATCATTATTATAATCATTAAAGTTGTCATTATTATCATTAGGATCACCATAATCGTCGTCTTTGTATTATTTATTATCATAAGCAGCATCAAAATTTAACTCCTATGATTATTATTACTACTATAATTATAATCATTATCAGAATCAACATTATTAGCATAATAATTACCATTATTAGAATCATCAATTTTATCATTATCAATAACATCATTATCATCAACATCGAAATCATAATAGTTATCATGATCAACATCATCACTATCGTAACCATTTTAATAATTATTATTATCATGATCATAATTGTCATTATTATCATTGTAATAATCATTATGACTGTAAGCTTTAATATCCTTGTCATCATAATTATTATTATAATTATTATCATCATTATCATCATTATGGTCATCATTATAGCAACCATTATTATCATTATCAACATCGTACTTGTTAATGAAATTTACATTATAAGCTTTATTATTATCGTTATCAGTAACATAATTATCATTATTATTATTATCATTATTTACAGTATTACATAAAAATCATCACAATTATTACAATTATAATGATCATCATGAGTATCATTTTAATTATCATGTTCTTCATCATTATTTTTATCATCATTGACATGATCATCACTTTTGTAGTTATAATAATTATTATTATGATTATTATAAACATTGAATAATTTTTTTTATTATCATTATTCATATTATTATTAATAATTTAATTATTATTATCATCGTTATTATCATTATTATTGGAATGTTCATTATCATTATTATAATAATTATTATCATTATTATTATTATTATAAATTATATTATCATCAATATTATCCTTCTTATAATTGTAGAGATCATTATTTTTATCATTATCGTCATCATCATTATCTTTCTCATTATTATTATTATTATCATCATGATAATCATCATTATTATTATAATTATTACTATAGGAATCATAATTATAATTAACATCATTAGCATTATTCTAAACGTCATCATTACCATTATCCTAATTATCGTTATTGCTATTATCATCAACAAAAACTTTTAATCTTTATCATCATTACTATCGTTATTATCATTTTTGTTATCATTATCATGATTATTGCTATTATCGCCATCATTACTACGATTTTGATCAGTACTATGATCGTCATTATCATCATTTTGATAGTCACCATTATAATCATTATTATTATCTGTATAATTATCATTATTATGATCATCATTATCATTCTTATCAAAATTGTAATTATATTCACAACAATTATTATAATTTTAATGAGCATTATCTTTTTTCACATTTTTAGCATTATTATTCTCATAATTATCATTGTTATTTATATTAATATTAATTTCATCATCATCATTATCATCATAAGTATCGACATAATTATCAGTTGCATAATGATAATTATTATTATGATTATTTGTATCGTAATGATTATAATAATTATCATTATCACTATTATCATAATTATTATTATTACTATCATCAATATGATTATTATTATTATCATCATTATCATCAACATTATACTATTATAACTTTTATCTACATTATTAGCATTACCTTTATCATAATCATTATCATCACAATTATCATCATTATTTGGATAATGAACGTTATAAATTTTAAAAATAGTAATACTATCAATATTATTATTTTTATTACCATCATCATTAACATCGTTTTTATTCTAAGCATCCTCACTATCTTTATTATTATTTTCATTATCATAATCATTGTCGTTATTATTAATATTATTATAATCGTCATAATTATTATAATTATTCTAATTATTATTTTTATTATTATCATTATCATTAAAACTATAATCTACTTATTATCATCAACGATATTATAATAATAATTATTGTAATGATGTTTACCCTGATACTTATCTATATCATAATTATAATTGTTGTCATTATGGAAATCATCATCATTATTAATATGATTATTATAGTCATTGTAAATATTATTATCCTTATAATTATCATTATTATAATTATTATAATCATCATTATTATTTAATTTATGATTTTTACTATTATTGTTATTTCTTTCAGGATTATAATGATTATAATTTTTATCCTTATTATTATTATCATCATTATTGACATTATTATTATCATATTTTATATAATAATAATCATCATTATCATCTCTAATATCATAACTATCATGATGAGTATTATTGTTGTCATTATAAAAATCTTTATTATTATTACATAACCATTATCATTATTATAACTAGTATCGGGACCTTAATCATCATCGTGATAATAAATAATAATATCACTATTAGTATCGTTATCATCGTCATATTCAACGTTATTATTAACTCAAGCTTTATTATCATCATAATTGTCATTATTATAATAATTATCAACATAATTATTATCATTGAAATCAACATAATTATTATTACTATCAACATTATTGTCATTAACATCAACATTATTATTGTTAGAATTATTATGATTATTATTTTTATTATTATTATGTTTATAATGATCACACTTGTCATTATCATAATGAAAACAAATTAAATTATCTTTATTATTGTCGTGCTTTTTATTTTAATTATCATCTTTGGTATCATCTACCACAATAATTTAAACATCATCATTATTACTAGCATTATTATCATTATTAACATTGTTATTATTATAATCATCAGTATCATAATTAATATTATCGATATTATTATTGTTATTAATATTATTACCGTTGTCTTTATCATTATCATTATAATTATCATCACCACATTTATTATAACTATGATTATTATTATTACAATTATTATTATTATTATTATTATTATCATTATTATTATTACTATCGTTATCATTATAATTTTAATAATTATCGCTAACATCATCATCGTCATTATCATTATTATTATAATGAATATTATCGTCATTAAAAATATATTTTTAATCATTATCATAACCATGAGCATCGATATCCTTAGTTATCATCATTATTATCAACGTAATCATTATTCTTACCATAAATATCATTATCGTCATCATCATCATCATTATTATCATCATTATCATCATCATTATCATCATTATCATCGTCATCATTATCATCATTTTCGACATTATTATCATCATCATCATTATCATCATTTTTAACATTATTATCATCATCATTTATATCAAAATTAGTATTATCCTTAGCATTATCAATATTATTAAAATGAGCATTTTTGTCTTTACGATCGCTTTTTTATGATTATAACCATTATTCATATTACCATTCTCATTATAGTCAGTAATATTATAATTATACATATTATTATTATTTTTATTGTTTTTATCATTACCAATATTATTATATATTTATCTTTATGTAATCATAACTTTTTTAGCGTTATTATCATTTTTATCATTATTATTATAATCAGTACCGTAATTGATATTATTATTACTATCACTATCATTATCATAATGAGTATCATTATTATCAGTATTGTTATCATTATTATTATCACAAACATCATTATTATCATTATCACTCACATCATCATTATCATCTTAACATAATCGTCTCTATCATTATCATGCTTAACATCGTTATTATCGTGATAATTATTTTTATTATTATTAGAAATATGATAATTACTATCATCATTAATATTATCATTATGATTATTATTATCATCATTCTCATTTTCATTATTAATATCATCATTATTATTATAATCGTTATCATCATCATCATCATCATTATTATTATTATCTTTATTTATCATCATCATTATTTTCATTATTATTATAATTGTTATTATTACTATTATTGTTATCATTATAGTAATCATCATTATCATCATCATCATAATTTTTTTTATTATTCTTTTCTTTATTATCTTCATTGATGTAATAACTATCGTCGATGTAATAATTACTATTGTTATTATTATTATGGACATCATAATCAGTGATATCTTTAACATCATTATTATCATCATTATCACTATCACTATTATCATCATTATCATAAGCATCATCGTCATTATTGTAAGCATCATCGTCATTATTATCATTACTATCATCATCTTTATTATTATTATTATTATTGTTATTATTAACATTATCATTATTCTTATAATTATTATTATTATTATTATTTTTATTATTATTATTATATTTTTAATAGTATTATCATTGTCGTCGGTTTTTTTTTTTTTTTTTTTTTTTTTTTCATACTTCTATCTTATAAGTAAACATTTAAGAGTTACATAACGTAATCATTTTACAACTATCCTTATAGTAATGTAATAAAGTAATAATTCACAGAATTATTACATTTGTTTATTTGGGACTGAGAGTAAGGGAAGGAATGGACTCGTGAATATTACGTCTTTTTCTTCTCCTTGGCCCCTGATTTTGTGTTGTTAATTAGTAGTCTGTTGAGTGCATCGAGATTTGCTGACATTCCTATCTCAAGGCATAGTTTATAGTGCCAGTCGTTTTTTACCAAGTTGATACTTTCCTGGCATGATGGGCAGATCTTTTTTAATTTCATTTGTGTTTTGCACAGAAGACTGTGCACTTTAAGGTGGCATTTGGATATTAAATTTATACACGATGAATGTATTATTATTTCATGGCTTTTTTGCGAGTCATTTTGGGAGTAATTTTCCCAACACATTTTGAGTCCTTTAAAGGCCTTTTCCGTCTATTCTTCGTAACAGTATGTAGCGAAGCCTAGGTATAACTGTCTTCCATCGTTGCGTTTGACATCTAATGGGCAGTAGTTTAAATGGCTCAAAGGGCCAAAGGTCATTAACAACCGGGTGTATTTATTTGGATTCAGAATGGCCGGTACCTTAGATACTACTTTTCGCGGAAGTAAGTCATTATCTTTTGGATCGTTATTTATTTTTATCGTGTTTTCTGTTTTTGGTTTTTCTGTGATTACATTTTTTGGCTGCTGAGTTATGCATTACACTACTGTCTAGCGCATGTTTTCTGCCCACTCAGCGGATCCATACGTTATATAAACGGAAATAATATCTTTCCATGTTTGTTTTTTGGTTAAAAAATGAATATCTTCCATTGGATATTTGTTTTCGAAAAATTTAATAGTATTATTTGTGTTAATAGTTTTTTTTAAATGACGCTCATTTAAGTCCTGGTACGATTTACTCTTACAAATCGTAATATTGGACTAAGCTCTTCTTCATTAACTTTTTTAAGGGTTTTGACTTTCGTCGTTGACTCTGCATTCTTGGTTGGTGCTTCGATGTTTCGTAAGGATGATTTGTCTTCTATTTCAATGCTTGTTGTATCATTCAAGGTTGCTGCAGCAACTTCTGCATCACATAGTTGGTAATATTCGGCCTCGTAGCTGGTGTATGGGGCCGAACGTGGCTGTTCTTCTAATGATAACATCGGACCAAATTTGTTAAGCGATGTTTCCAATTGGCGCTTATCAATTGGTTCTTTGGTCATTATGTTTAACCAACGTCCATTTTCCGATGTATTGTGGACCTTGACTTGTCTTTTATTTGGCAAGGGGGCAGGTGCCGTTGACTTTGCCCAATTCCTCTGGTCTAATACATTCGACAGTGAGTCGAATAGCTCCTGTAGCATTGGCGCTGCATTTAGGTTATCAGCCGCTGTCGCTGCCTCCCGTGGTGAAAGAAATGTCACTTCGTAACTTGAGTACACCATAGCACAGGGTTCCCGCTCGATAGACCTCACGATCCCAAAGATTTTCAGAATTTTTTTTTAGCATTAGCCTACTTTAATCCCCCTGCAGCAGTATGCTAAGCCGGGAACCATCAGCCATTGCTTCTGTGATATTAGCGTTTTGTTTGTCCATCGTGTGTGTAATTCTGCAAGCGTAAATATGATGGATGTTGTGAGGATCATTACTTAATACTGTACATGTATGAGTTCTTGTAGGGTAATTCGTGTTGTTATTGTTCGTAAGTGATGTATGGAATTTAGATATGAGAATAAAATTAGGTTTATGAAACTATTAGATAAGGGTAAAAAATACATGGATAGATACAATTATTACTTATCATGCTATGCTGAAGTATTTGCGTATTTGTAATACAATTGAAAAAGTAGTTTTAATATATGCTAAAGCTTAGTATTACAAAAGAGGAGAAAAAAAATTTTTGACAATAGAGTAACATGCAGCTAAAATAGAATACAACATGCACTTTCAAATTTAAAGCCTAATTATTATTATTCATATAATTATTATATTAATTAAATTATGTTTATATATATATACATATTTTTTTTTTTTTTTTACTAATAATAAACGTACTTCATATAAATCCTACAGGTAAAATTAAACAATAAAGTGAAGTTGAGAAAAAGAAATACGTGAAAGGAAAAATCGATTTTACAAAGCTTAAAGTTAAAATCTTAGAACTAAGTGATGTGTGTTCGACGTAGAAGGTGGCTAGTTGAATGGTAGGGTTCAATTATTGGGTTCATTTTCTGCTACTTTTGATATTTTCTCGTAGATCAATGGTTTTGGTAAGGATTGACTACGTTTCTGTAGTTTGTGAACAGCGTTGTCTTCTGCATGTAATCACATGTCTGTGGTAAGTCATTAACTCAACTTGTTGTTGACATAATGGGTGAGTCAATTTTCGGTTCATTTTGTATTTTGTATTCCTTTTAATTGGTTCAGCGTATTTCGTGCGATACTCGGGTTCCTCGTTCTGCAATGCTAAAATAGCGCTTTTAGGATCCATGTATTTCACACATCCTTGGGATAGTTTTTCCCACCAATCTCTAACGGCATAACAATATTCTAGGGTGCAAAATTAAGAGAAATGATTAAAGAAATCTCTTTCCCTTTTCGTTTCTTCTATATCCCATGGCAGAAGACACATAAGTCTTTTTGGATCAACGTTTGGTGTATCATTGTCGTTTCTTGATGGTGTTGGTGAAGAGATCTTTTCTGCTTGATAAACAGTGGATTTTATCTTAAGAGAAGAAAGTGTTTAAACTCCTTCTCCTGTATTAAGTGTTTCATCAGTTACTTTAGTAAATGAATCACTATTGAATTTGGCGATTATAATTTGATGTTCATAACTATGTAAATCCATAAGTATGTGCAAATTCTTAATATTTCCTTTTTCTCCTAATTGTTCGATAACTTCATGTAAAGGTTGACTCTAGTCTAGTCTTTACTGTTATTTCATAGTCAGGGTTCATTGTTCTACCTGGAAGGAAAATAGTATCAAATTACTATTGATTTATAAGTCCATTTCTAGTTTTTGGGGTGTCTGGCGTGGGAGTGTAAGCTCCGTGTCTTTATTATAGGTCTAGCTTTAAATGATTTAGGTATTTTTTGTTTATCTTCAATTTCAACATACAGTTCAGTTGGTCCGGGCTCATTTGGTTCTTGTTTTATGGTTACTCGGGGTTCTGCGTTCAGAGGGTTGATGGTACGTTTGATAAATTTTTTCGTGACACTACGTTTCATAATCTTTTTGAAACAGCTTCTTGCTTTGCTGATAAGTATTGCTATTATAATCATAATAATAATAACTTCAATGACATTTTATGTTAAAGAGAAAAGAGAAGTTTGTCTTCCCTCTAACTTTCGGGTCCGTACTTTCTTCATTTGATTTATTATATTTTGTACATTTAATTCTTTATCTGATTATGCTTTTTTGTTAAAGTTTAATCCTCGAATCGATTTTGTAGCGTTATAGAAGTCATTAGTGTCTTTTAAGGGTTCATGTAGTATTGTTAAGTTCAAGTTTACTTCTACCTGATAGGTGTATTGTATTTGAGTGATAATCTTATGTTCACTGGTTAAGGTTAATCTGTTAGTTTTTCCCGTACATCCATCATTCATTCGTAAAAGACCTATACCTTTGACTCTTTTTTGTTGATCTACTTTATTAGGACAGATAATGTTTAATTGTTCTTCATTGGGTGTTGAGAATAACCATGAACTATCAGCTGGTAAATAAATCCATTGGCTTTCGGTTTTCAGCGTGAACATAATTTCACAGCATTTAAATACTTCTGCTCCAGGTCGTAATAACATAACAATTTCACATTCGTTCATACAGTAGGGTTCCCTTAGCAGGTCCATAGCTGAGCATATATAACCATTTACCGTCTTATCGCATTGGTTAAATATAACTTCGTTTAGTCGTAAATACGAATTATGGTCTGCTGCTACGGCTAAGTAAGGGTACGACGGTTTTATGTAGGACGATCCATTTTGTCCAGATTGGGGTATCATGACTGGATGTAGTCTATAAAGATTGTAAGGGGTTCGATCTACGAGTGGCAAATGTAGTATTACCATGGTTTTATTTTCTTTATATACAACATCTCATTTGCTTAGGGTACTTATTTCGCCAGCATAAAGGTTTTCTATTGGTACTACAAATTCTAGATTTCCCGCAAGGTTCTTTACATCCCGGGCTACTGTTCTAAATATATTTGGAGAAAATAGCTTTGGATGTGCTTGACCTCTTTGTAAATCATGCAAGATATCAATGAGATCTTCATGGAAACGAATAATGTTATCTAGGGTAGCCTCAGTTCTTCTAAGGTATGCTGACAAATGAATCAGATATCTGTCAAGAGTAAAATCCTGGCCTGAAGTCAATATATCAGCAACTTGTTTTAAAATGTGCTCATGGCGTTTTGTGTTATTGTATAATTCTTTGAATGCGGCTGGAAAAATATGGCTATTTTGTTCGTACAATTTAATATATTCTTTTTGATTGGTATCCAAATTGTTGATGTTAGTGTTAATAACGTTAATATCATCTTCTGTGACTAAGCCGTAAGGTCCTTTAGTAATGCTCCCAATAATTCCAAAAGGTGTCAGTCTTTTTGCTCGTATGCTGGGGGATGGAATAATGTTATCTTCTGCATGGATTCCCACAGTATTTATTATGTTCAATAGTGTTGCTTTGAGGTTTGTCAATCACTTTATTTTTTAATTCAAGAGGTCCATTTCCATATAGCGAGTGCAATAAGAATAACCAAACTGTACAATACAACATCAAAAAGTTTCGTTTAATTCTTAAGTAGATGTTTGTTCCAATATGAATTTATTAACATCCAGCTATGGCTGACATATTGTGATATGTCACAATCTTCCAATAGGCTCTCTTAATTTTTGTTATACCGATTTGTTCGTAGTATATTCCAGGGTTTGTTTTAAGTGGTTCTATGCTGTAGTTACTATGATTAGCATAGTTTAAATCTGCGTGACCTTCGAACGCTATTGTCATTAAGATGGCCAATATAATCTGCATCGTTGTGTTTTTTTTTTTTCTCTAGAAGACATGTAGAATATGTTTCTTACAAGATATCATCATCGGGGAACTAGTTTTAATTTATCTGTATGTTAATTTTTGGTTTGGTTTTTTCAAGTAACACATTATTTCTCTCTAAAACTTTTCTAAGCTTTAGGGGTTCATTATAAAAGCGATCAAATCTATGGAAACGCACTTCTTTCTCTACCCAAACGTAATCTTCTGGTTTGACATTCAAAGGCTTTGATTTTTTATCATATCTTGTTGTTGTTTGTACTTTTATCTTTATTTGTTGATTTCCTGCTGCAATTTGCATTTCTTGAAGTCGCCTTATGAAATCTTGTAAATATAGTGGGTATGTTCGTAATTTTCCATCTTTAGGTATCTTCAAGGGCAACCTTGCTACTGTCTCAAATACTAGTTCATAAGGCGTAAAATTTGTAGCTGCATGTCCACTTGTGTTATAGGTAAAAGCTGCAAATTTCGCTAAGTTGTCCCAGTCATCATATGTTTCAGAGTAAGTTCGTATAAAGTCAGCTAGGGCAGCATGACTTCGCTCTAGTGATTCGTTTGTTTAAGGGTGGTATGCTGATGTAGTTAGATAATTGGTTTTAAGGGTTCTCATGAGTTGTTCCAATAAATTAGACATAAATGTAGCATGTCTATCTGATAGAATTGCTCTAGGCGCACCACAAACTAATATAAGATTTTGTAAGAGTGCATCGGCAAGAGTGCTTGATATTAGGTCTGGTACAGGGACTAATATGATATAGTTAGTCAAATTACACTGTATGGTCATCGAATGGCAGTTACCATTTGGTGTTATTCTTAATTTACCAACGAAATTAATGGAAACCTTATCGAAAGCTTTAATAGGTGTATCTGTAACTACCAAGGGTTCTTTTGTTTCTAGTCGCTCAGTTTTTTTCTCTAGACACTTGCTGCATTTACGTACATAATTGACAATATCATTTCTCATTTCGGGCCAATAAAACCATTCTCTTATTTTCCGGTAAGTTGAGTTCATTCCCTTATTTCCTTCAACAGGGCTGTCATGGAATGTTTGTATTATTTCATTACGTTCTTGGATATTCGGAAAATCAACCTTACCGTAACAGCCAGCAATTTGTATGGGTGTTTTATCAGAAAATGTTAATAACATTTCTGTTATCAATCCAGGTTCTAATTTGTCTGTAAGATTTCCCCTTCTTAAAATTTGGAAGGTTTTAAGATTTCGTCTCAAGAATATTTTTTTAAGCGATTTAAAAGCTTTTGTAAGACTTTCTAAAGATACTAAGTCAGTCGACGTTTCATTAATAACGATTGACAGTATATTATATCCTCCATAAGGTGCTATTAAAATTTGGCCAACTCTTGGTTTCTTCGATTTCAAATAGCTAAAGTCCAGTGCACCTATCGATCTCAACAGCCTTGAGACAGATGTGACTAGTTGACAATCCTTGCTAATAAAATAAACTATATTGTCTCTTTTGTATGTAAGGAAATATCTGGTGGTAATGACATTATTTACTAGCTTACCTCCATTTTCGTTCGTATAATTATCAGTGCTACTGCTACTATCACTAAGACTTACATACACTTTCCCGTGCTGTTGTTTGTATTAATTGATGGGTTGAAAAGAGTATATATAGGTCCAATAGTAACATGAAATCAGGTGCAGTAGTTCCATTTATTGATTTATTTTTATTGCAGTTTATTTGTTTGTTGTTTTTATTTAAGTTATCAGAGGTTTCTTCCGTTATTTGTTGCAAGTCCGGCGCTTTATATCGTCTGTTTTTTGCAGTAGCAAAAGTACTCGTTTGCGTCGGTGTGCTAGAACTTAAGGATGTATTTTCCTTAATAAGTGGGGTAATTGATAATTTTCCACTTGTCCTATATTTTCTTAAAATTTCTTCTTCATCGAATAGGGGTTCAAAACCTGTTGTACGTCTTGATACATCCGCATTTCTTTTTCCTAATACAGAATCATCAAAATTATCAGGATCGTAGGTGTCCATTTCGGTTGATATGTCTTGGATTCCAGGGTCTGGTTTATCTCCATCAGAAAATCTAGTTACTGATAAAAAATCGGCCTGTTCGGGCTCGTCATCGTTGTTAGACTTATCCAAATATTCTTGAAGGCTTTGGTTAAATCTCTTTGTAAACTCTTCTATTTCTTGATAACTAACTTCATCAGTATTATTTGTCGTAGTTTTAGGTTGGTCTTCAAAAATGTCAACATTTGAACTTTCGCTAAGTAAAATTGGTGAAACAGAAATTTCAGTATTTGTCATGTCTGAGTCTGAATCAGTATCTGTATTTGAGTCTATTTCTGTTTCAGTCAGTTCTTGCCGTAATTCACTTCGTCTAGGGTCATATATTGGTATTTGAGTATCTTCTCTTGACGATTCTTCAGTATCGCTTGAGTCATTTTCGAAGAAGAACATACTTGTTCTTGACGATGCACCAAGTTTAATTATATCTCTAACTAGTAATTGCAGCATTTCTTCATTTTTTGATCTATTATGTTTTATTTCTGTAGTTTTTAAATTCGTATTGCTAGCGTGTGATGTTGAGGCTACTGATTCTGGAAAATTCACTTTTTATGAGCTAGAATCTTTTGATGTAGTTTTAGTGACATTTCTTAATACATTCGGTTAAGATGTAGATCATTTCTGTGGCTGTGAAAATGTTTTTGTTTGGGTTCTTTGAGCAATCACACTATGATCTAATTTCGGCCGTTTTTTGTTTGTTTTTGAACCAAGGGGTCGTCCAGGACCCTTGATCAACTTAGGTACATCTGGTTCTGATTTGGTCATGCTTCTTGGTTTAGTTACTCTTATCATTTCCTTCGAGGTTGTTGGCAATGCTTTAGGTTTGATCGTCGTTAATTTGGATGCACTTACTATTCCTTTCCTCTGACTTTGTAATTCTGTTTTCTTCTTTTCCTCTATTTTCTTTCGACCCATCATCATAACTCTTAGTAATGGTAATCCATTATTTATATTATTTTCTGCATAAAGAAATGGTCCTACTGGGTTTCTAGATAATGCATCATTGTTGGTATTAAGTCTTCTTGGTTTGTATTTAAAAGTGTATTCATAATCGGTGAATTTAAACATCCAGTGCACCAAACGCTGACCTGGGTCTTTTCTTGTATGAATCCAATTCAATGTCTCATGATCGGCTACGAGAACGTATTTATTTTCTAATTGATACGAACGAAAGTGATGCATATAATGTGGGTAGAAATTCCTTTTCAGTCATAAAATAATTTATTTTGGCTTTATTTAAAGTTCTTAAAAGGTGAGCGACAGGATGGTCGAACCCATTTTTTTCTTGACTCAATACCGCTCCAATTGCAAAGTCAGATGCAGCTGTTGTTAACTTAAATGATTTACTAAAGTCAGGGAATTGTAAAATAGGTTCTTGGCATAGGTGATCCTTTAGTATTCAAAAACTCTTTTCCTGCACTTCAGTTCATTTAAATTTTTCTCCCGTTTTTAATAAATCTGATAATGGTTTAGCTATTTTTGAAAAATCTTTAATAAAGCGTCCTTAGTATCCTGCTAGTACTTGAAATTGTCTAATATTTTTTATAGTTTGTGGTTGGGGATCTAACGGCTTGTATCTTTTTAAGATCCGGTTCAATCCCTCGTTGACTTACTATATGCCCAAGAAATATTACTTCTTTTCGCAAAAATTCAACTTTATCTGGTTTGACTACCATATTTGCTGATCTCAACCAATCGAAAAGTAACCTTACTTTACGCTCGTGATTTACTAGATCTTTTACGTAAATAAGAAAATTATCTAAGTACACTAGCATTTCAAAATTTATTTAGCCTCTTAATATTAGATCCATTAGTCGTTGGAACGTGGCAGGTGCGTTTTCAGGCCTTTGGACATTCGTCTATATTGGTAATGTCCATGGGGTGTAGTAAATGCTGTTTTATACTTATCATGTTTATCCATGAAAATTTGTTGAAATCCACTTGCCAAATCGAAAACTGAAAAATATACAGCTCCTCCCAACTGGTCCATAATATCTGCGATATTATGTAATGGATATGTATCACCAATGGTCTTTTTATTAAGTTCTCGAAAATCGATTACTACCCTCCATCTTGGGTTTCCATGGCTATCAGGTTTTTTAGGGACAATCCAAAGAGGTGAATCATACGGTGATAACGGAGGTTCAATTATTCCATTGTTAATTTTTTTTGCAACGTGTTCCTTTAAAACTTTTCTATGTACTGGTGGGTGACGATATTGTTAAGTGTTGATAGGGATGTTATTTTCCGTCGAGATTTCGTGTGCAACAAGGTTAGTACAAGATAAAGTGTCTCCTGGTAACAAAAAAATTTCTGAGAATTCAGAGATCAATTGTTATATCTGGTCTCGTTCTTCCAATTTTAAATGATCGGTGCGCACAAGTCCTTCTAGGTCGTTTATTCTATCTGGTTTATTTTTAACAATTGGTCTCTAATGTTTTCTGCTAGTATCAGGATCAAATTCACCTGAATTTGATTGCACCTGCAATGTATTCGAAAGGTAGGATTTCTCTTGGGTCTATTTCAATCGTAATATCATCCTTATTAGTATTTATTGCCATAATATTACATTGACCGTTCTCATTTTTTACTATTCAATCTCCTAAATATATGTTATCACACCCTACATCTATTTATGGTAAGTATCCTGTAGTTAAATTAGTATTAATTAAATTAATTCTTACTATTTGACGTGTTTGAGCCTTAATCGTATATTTAGTTGCTTTACTGGTATTTTTTTTTTCCTCATTAGGGCAATATTCTACACTAGGAGTCTTTTAATTCTGTTTAATGGCATGGGGTTGGTTGACTTATTCATTATTTTTAATGTATATCCCACTTTTATCAGTTTTATTATCAGTGGTCTTCATAAGATTTTAACCTCTTTCTGATAAGATCAATTTGTCAAACTCATCTCGAAAATGAAAATCAGCTTTTATGTCTCCAAATTTTTCGTATTTAGGTATATTTGACCTTTCATGTGGGCCTCCGATGTATTCATCATAAAATTTCTGTTGGTTAATTTTATCCTTAAGGCGTTTATTTTTTTTGTTAGTGTCAAGGGTTGTAGCTAAAATTTAATTTTCCCGTGCTTGTTTTTTGAGTTTTATGGTTTTTTGTTGTTTTTCATCTCTTTCCAATTGCTCTATTTCCTCAAGAGTTTTTAAAAAAGGAATAGGGTTCATTACGTCATCATCTAGTACTATAGCATCATAATAATATAATAATGTGGCTTGTTGTTCCTTACAAAAGTTTCGACTCAATGAACCACGATGTTTGATCGGAAAATCGTTAGGGATCACATGAAAAATTGTAGGTTTTCCTTGAATGGTCATATACGTTGTTCCTTTAGTTAAAACTTGGAGAGGTGTGATTCCAGTAAGGTTAATAATTTTACTAGTCTCTACTCGTGAATATGGGGGCAACTGATCTAATTTAATCAGATTTGTGGCGGCGCCATTATCGAGCATGAGTGTTATAAAGTGATTTTTACCTTCTGGGATTGATAACCTTATGCTTGTAGGCTCGTCGTCTACGCAAAAACCTTGGTAGATACCAATGTGGACAGTTTCAATTTTGTTGCTATTATTATTACCTGCGCTAAAACATTCGGTGTAGAAGTTAAATTCTGTCTTTAGGGGCTTACCTCCAAACGACGATTGGGGTGAGCCGCCTGAGAGTTTAATTGATGCGGAAAACGGTCGCCTCCTAGTTAGTATTGATTTTGAAAGTTCCTATTCTGATAGTTAGGACTTAAACTCTGTTGGTTATATCTATTTTAATTATTATTCCGGGGGTACCTATTATAATTCTGACCTCTGCCTCAGTATTCTTGATTATTACCAGGATTAAAATTAGCATTCCTTTGAATGTAATAATCATTTGGATTCTCGTTTTTATATTATTCGGATAGTAATGAGAGTTTCTCGATTGATTTTAAAAATTCCAATTTCTTCCCTGATTCTGATAATTTTTACAGTAATTCTGTCCATTATTTTGTTGTTGATATTGTCTATTATAATTTTGATAATTATTATACTGCCTATCAGCGTGATTATTCTCATTGTTGATCTGTTGTTCATTAACTTGTGCCACTTGATTTGATGAGAACGGCTGGTCGGGATACCTATTCTGCTGTTGATATGAGTTGTTTAATTTATTTCTAAAGCCACTACGAGGTGGTCCTTGATATCGCGTATCCGGAATTATACCCGCTCTCATTCGGCTCTCCAATCTCAACGCGTAATTGAAGGCGTATGCTAGAGAAGCAGGTTCTTTCGCATCTACCTGCTGGCTTATCATAGGTGCTAGTCCTCTTATGAACATGTCTAACGCCATGTCTTTCATAGGGGTCATCATATGTGCGTTGTATGTATTGCCTTTATCTTCCATCAAGGCTTTTTCAGCACCACTTAGCAGTAGGTTTACATGATCATAATATTGACCAACCGATTGGCCTTGTCGTTGGCGCCCTTTCTGTAGCTGAGTTTGATAGTAAGCAACGGTTTTTTATGTTGCATATCTTTTTTTTAAATGGGCTATAAATGCTTTGAGGTTTTCGAAATCGTGGCCACTTACGCTTACCTTACGTGCGTTTTTTTATTTTATTTTATTTTTTTCTATTGTTTATGTGTGTAATACTAACAAAAAAAATTATACTACTATTTGTTTTAGTTATTTGTTTTGGAAATATGTTCTAATTAATCCTTGACATTTATCGCAAATATACATAAGTAATAAAGAAATAATTGTATATACATATATACATATATATTTATATTTATATCTGTGTATTGATTCGTGTGTGAATGTGCATGTCTTTAATGTGAGCGTTTGCTTAACAAATGCAAGTGCGATAAGTTTGCTTTAATTTTTATAGGTATACGATAAGTGTACTATGTGTATGCCCAAAAACTTAAGTGAAAGAGCGTAATTGAGCGTGCTTATATGATATCATCTGCTTTAAGCAAGGGAGTATATGGCGCAGGAATTTCTAATGTGGCATGTGTAGCTATAAATACAAATTGCTACGCGAGCATCAGCTAGTGCGTGGTGTAATATTGAAGGGCTCTTTCTGTACGAGAGTATCCGACTTAACTTAACACTTTTTCCTCTTTAAGCAAGAATGGGCTTGACGGTCACGGTTTAATTACCGTATTAATAAATTTTTTGTATATTCGTGTGTATATAAGTAATCTTCTGCCTATGCGTTTATATGTTCTTTAGTGCCTTTAAGAAACTCTTTTTTTGCGAAAGCAATTAATTCATCAAATTGTGTATTTAATTAAATCTTAAAATTATCACATATCCGCTGAACATTGATTTGTGAATTATATAAATTATTTTTCTGAAACGTACTTACTACTTGTTTTTCGATTTTTTTGTTTTTGGTGAATTACTGTTTAATGTATCACAGTTAAAGTAATTTTGTAATTGATTATTAATAAAATCTAATTTTCTTTGAGAACGTTTTTCTCTTTTATGAGCTCCTGCATTAACAATTTTCTACCACTTCTCTTACTTATTTTATTACTCGCAAAATTATTCGTTGGCGGTTTCATGAAATATTATTTTATGAACAATCGTGGGTATATAAGTGAAATCATTAATTATATTAAATCTTTACTCCGTTTTTTTGAAAATTCTTCTTCTTCTAACACTATTACGTGCAAATATGTCTGTGTGTATGTATTTGTTATTTTGATAGACCGCTTTAAGTAGCAGATCTAGGGTAAAGAGTGTCCGCTATTTCAGCAAGACTAATGGGGATGAACCGCTCTGGTTAGCAGATTCAGGGTAGAAAGAGAGAGACCGCTCTGGTAAGCAGATCTTGAGTATAGAATGCCGGCTATTTCAGCAGGACAAGAGGGATGAACCGCTCTGGTTAGGAGATTCAGGGTAGAAACAGTGTATTTGTTCTGTCTTGTAAGCGTGTAGTATAATAGGTCACTATTTTTTTATTTTTCTATTATCATTTAAAACACATTATTATCTTATGACTTTTTTATTTTTTTGTTATTTCAACGACAGTTAACTCTTATTTATTTTTTCCTTTATTCATTGATTTATTATTATATTTATCATTTACATTATTAATTTATTTATTTTTTAATTTTTTTTTATTCACAACGAAATATCGCATATACCATCCTATCCGCAAAAGCACAGCATATACGCGTCCGCGCACAGTGTACTATATGGGGTATTACACGTCATTCATTAACATGCTTTATTGAATGGTGTTTGGTGTTTCTTGAGAGAAAGATAGTAATAAGAGAATATATAATAAATAAACGAATAGCTGGAGACCATTAACCACGCTCTGCTATCAGTTTTGTTAAATAACGTTTAATGTCATTTAAATTTGTTTTCAGCTTCAAATCAAAAACTAAAAACTGTGGACTACAGTCTCACACTCCTTCACAGGCTGTGGGACAGCAGATAGTCCAACTATTTGTTTGTTCAAGAAAAATTGAAAGGAAGAAAGAAGTAGTGTTGAATGAAATATCCAGATTAACTTACCTGTCTTTTCACTAATTATTAATTCAGATGACTTGCACTTCCTCTTCCCGTCAATTTATAATTATTCATTTTAATATTTATTTATTTGTTATTTATTGTTTTGTAATAATTTAAATTTTTTCCCAATTAGTTTTATATCACTTTATTTTATATTACTAGTATACAATGAAAATAAAACAGAAAAGAAAAAAATTGACGAAACGTCTGGTTAATCTTATAAAATGAGTTATAACGTCTGCACTTAATAAGCGGCAGCGGGCTACTAACTAAAACGCCGCGCAAAGAAATGCACCTTGCACAAAGTTTTAGTTAAAACTTCTTTGTCTTACTTGCTACGGGACCGGTACTTGCTGACTTCGTGTGTTTAGCCTTCACGGCTCGCTTCAGTTGTCACTTGACACTTTCAAAAGCCACGAAGATCACAGTTAACTTTGTTAGGCGACGACTCTCGTTGAGTATGACTCTGTAAAGAGTCTTAAAATTTTATCATTAGGAATTAAATATAACAGGATAAAATAGAATAAAAAAAAAATTTATCAATTTACGCAAGTCGTCGACTAACAATTGCTTTTTTTTATTGACATCATTACCATTGACACATTATCTTTATTAAAATCTTTATCATTATTATTATTATCATGATTATCACAATTGTCATCATCATTATTTTTATCATAATTGTCATTAAAACTACTCTTATCGTTATAACTATCGTTGATTTTATCATCATCATTATAATAAATATTAAAATTATTATAAATATTCTTATAGTTATAATCATAAATATTATTATCACTAATATCATTATGATCATAATTAAGAACATAAATTATAATTGTCATCTGTTTGTGATGGTCATTATTATAACAATCCTTGTTGTTATTGTAGTGATAATTATCATTAACATTATTATTATCATAAAAATTATTATTGTTATTATCATCATGAACATAATCATTATCTTAAGTGTTATTGTAATCATCATCATCATCATCCTCATCATCATCATCATCTTCATCATTATCATCATCATCATCATCATCATTATCATGATTATCATTGTCATCATCATTATCCTTATCATGATTAACATTTCTTATGTCATTAGTTTCATTATTATTAATAAAATCATTATGATCCACATTATAAGCATCATCTTCCTCATTATTATTATCAACATCATGAGCATTATAATTAACATTATTATCTTTATCACTATTATAATTACTATTATAATTTTTAATATCATTATTATAATTGTTTTAATCATAATTATAAACTTTATTACGATTATCATTAAAAATATCATCACTATTATCATTATCATCATTAATATTATTATTATTATTATTTTGATTATCATTATCGACATCATCATTTTTAGTACTATCGTCACCATTATTATAATCATCATAATAATTGTCATCCTGATTATTATCATCCTTATTGTCGTTATCATTATCATCTTTTTTTTATTGTCACCATAATTTTTACAACTATTATTATAATTATCATGATGATTATCATCTTCATCATTCATATAACTATTAATTTTATTATTACAATTATAATCATTATTCTCATTATCATGATCATCATTTTTATCATCATTGTCATTATTTTTGTTGTTATTATTATAATTCTTATTATTATGATTATTTTATTTATTATCATCATCTTAAATATTTTTATTATTATTATGATAATCATTATTATTATAATCACTATTTTGATCACCATTAATGTTTATTATTATTTATATCATTATTAATTCATATAATAATCATTATTTATATTATTATCATTATTTAAATTGTTATTATCATTCTTATAAGTATCATTATCATTGACGACATCATCATTTTCGTATTATCTTTATCGGTATCATCATATAAAGTATTTGTATGGTTATGATTACACCTAATGTAATTATAAGCATTATTATTAGTATAATTATCATCATTATTATTATTATCATTATTATCATTATCACTATTATTATAAATATCGTTATAAAAGTGATCATCTTCATTACTCCCCTTATCATTGTCATCTTTATTATCATAACCACTATTTTCATTACTACCAATATTACTATTATCATCATTATTATTGGTATCACCATGATCAATATAATTATTATCATCAGCCCCATCATCATTATTTTCATTATCGTCATAATTATTATTATTATTATTCTTTTAAACATTAATATAAGTATCATAACTATAATAATCATCGTTATCACTTTTGCCAATGTAATCATCATCATAATAATTGTTAATATAATTGTTATAATTATTTTTACTAATATTGTTTTTATTATTTCTGTTTTTTATTATCTTCTTTATCATTTGAATTATATTTAGCATTATCATAATTATCATGATAATAAATACTATTGTTATTATTATCATTATAATCTTTATTACAATCTTAATCATCATTATTTTTATCATCGCTATTAAAGTAATTATCCCCATCATTATTATTGTAATCCACATTATAATCATTATCATCACATTATTATCATTATCGTTATTATTTCTTACTATCATCATCATTATGATCATCGTCGTCTTTATTATGATTATCATTATCATCATTATCACTGTAAATATTATTATCATTAACTTTATAAGCATCAGTATCATTATTATTATCATAATCAACAAAACTATAATTATCATAACTATTATCGTCAATTTCATTCTAAAAATTATAAGTTTTACCAGCTTTATTATCATTAACATTATAAGTATTATTATCATCATTATTAGCATTTTTTTACGATAATTATCATAATCACCATCATAATCATCCTAATGATTATTATAATCATTATTATGGTCATTATTATTATAACCATTACTATTACTAGCATTATAATCACAATTATTATTATCGTTATTATCATTGTTATTACTAGTAATATGATTATCATCATTCTTATCAACACGATTATCATCCTCATCATTATCATTATCATTATTTTTATTATTATCACAATCATCACTTTAATAAGCACCATTAGAACTATTATCACTAGTATCATCATTATCATTATCATTATAATTATTATTATTATCATTAAAATATTTGACCTTATTATTCTGATTATCTTTATTATTTAGAATTATCGTCATAATAATAAACATTATTGATATCATTATTATTGACATTATAATAAGTAATACCTTTAATTAAAATTATTATCATCATTATCATTAGTATTACTATCATCATCATTATTACTATTATCATCATTATTATTATTATTATTAATATTATTATTATCATTATTATTATTATCATCATTATAATCATTATAGTTATTAGCATGATCATCATAAATAATTTTCATTGTCGTCATAATAAACATTATAAAAATCATTATCATAATCATCCTCATGATCATCATCTATAGCATAACCATTATCATTATTATCTAAATAAACAGCATTAATGTTAAATAACGTTAATGTTTTTTAAGTTTGTTTTTAGCTTTAAACCAAAAACTAAGAACTGTGGACTACAGTCTTACGCTTTCTCACAGGCTGTGGGATAGCAGATAGTCAAACTATTTGTTTGATTAAAAAGAATTAAAAGGAAGGAAGAAGTAGAGTGTTGAATATAATATCCAGATTAACTTACCATTTTTTCCGCTAATGATTAATTTAGATGACCTGTACTTCTTTTTTTCATCGATTTATAATTATTTATTTTAGTATTTATTTATATATTATTTATTATTTTATGATAATTTAATTTTTTTTCCAATCAGTTTTATGTCACTTTATTTTATGTTACTCGTATACATATAAAAGAAAACAGAAAAGACAAAGAAAGACAGAACGTCTTGATAATCTTATAAAATTAGTTTTTACGTCTGCACTTGATGAGTAGCAGCGGACAACTAACTATAACACTGAGCAAAGAAATGCACCTTGCACGAAGTTTTAGTTGAAACTTCTTTGTCTTACTTGCTATGGGGCCAGTACTGGCTGACTTCATGTATTTGAGCTTTATTGCTCGCTTTGGTTGTCACTTGACACCTCTAAAAGCCACGAAGTACACAGTCAGCTTTGTTAGGCAACAACTCTCGTTGAGTATGACTCCGTAAAGAGTTATAAAATTTTATGATTGAGAATGAAATATAACAGAATTTAATAAAACAAAAATAAAAATTTGTTTATTTGCGCAAGTCGTCACCTAACAATAATATTATTATTAGCATTATTATCATTACTATTGTCATCATCAAAAGTATTTTCATCTCCATCATAATCATCTTCTTAAACATCATCAATGTCAGCAACATTATTATCATCACCATCATTATCATCATCATCATTAGCCATATAATAATTATTTTTTTTATTATTATTTTCATTATAATAACCATTTTATTATTATCGTTTTTATCATAATTATCTTTATAATAGTTTTCCTTATTATAATATTCATAAACGTCAAAATTATTGTTATGTGTATTATTATTACTATCAGAATCATCATTAAAAGTATTATTATCATTATTATCATCGTAATTATTAACATCATTATTATTATCATCATCATAATTATTATCGTTGTTATTATTATCATTATTATAAGTATCATTACCAATATTATTAACATCATGGTTATTATATTTGTCATCTATTCATTATGGTCATCTTTATTATCATGATCCTTGTTGTAATAGCAGTTTTGATTATCCATATTATTACCATGATTATTGTTATTAATATCATTATAATTATTTTTAATATTATTATCATCATAATTGTTATCTTTATCATCATCAACATTATTATCATTACTATTATCATTATCATCATTATCATCATCATCATTATCATAATTATAGTCATTATTACTCTTGAACCCATAATCATCATCGTCATCATCATAATCATCATGATTATCATTATCATCCTCATCATCTACAACATTATACGGGTTTTTTTGATTATCATCTTTAAGATAGACATTATTATTAACATTTTAAGCGTCATCATCAACATAAGTATCACCAATATCCTGAGCATCGTAATTAAAATCATTATCACTCTTACCATAATTATCATTATTATCATTATTTTTATCATTATTATTATGATCTTTATAAGTATTATTATTATTAATACTATTATTATTATTATAAATAATATCATTACTATTATTATCATCATAAATATTATTATTTCTATTATTATTATCATTATCATCGACATCATCATTTTCATTGTCATCATCACCATTATTATAATTATCATAATAATTTTTATCATGATCATTATTATCTTTATTATAATTATCATCATTATTATTGATCATTATCACAATCATTTTTATAACCATTATTATGTTTATCATTTTTATCATTCTTATTTGTTTTATTATTATCAGTACAATTATTATCATCATTCATAATATCATCATCATTTTTTTTGATTATCATTATCAATATTATTTTCATCATTCTTATTATTCTTATCATTATTATTACCACGATCACTATTATTATTATCATTACTGCTATCATCATCATCATTATTATCATCATCATCACAACTATCATTATTATTATGATTTTTATAATAATTATCATCATCTTTATGTTTATTTTTATCGCCATTATTATAATCATCATTTATTTTATTATTATTATCATTACTATTATTATCATTATTTTTATCGTTATTATGATCATTATCATCATTGTTATTATTATCATAATTTTTATCATTATCATGAATATTAATTTTATTATTACTATCATCATTATTATTTATATTATCATCACTATTATTATAATCATTCTCATTATTTTTATTATTATTATTATTATCATTGTTAAGTAGCATTGATATCATCATCATAATGAATATTCTTATCATTATTATTATTATTACAATCATCATCACTTTAATCATCATTATCAATATTCTTATTAGTGTTATTATCTTCATCATCATTGACATTATTTCTTTGACATTATCATAATCGTTATCATTATCGATATAATTCTTATTTTTTTTATTGCAATCATCATAATCATCATTATTATTATCATCATCATTGTTAGTATTATTATTGGTATCTGTTTAGGATTAATGTGGTGCGGCGCACGCGCCTTACGGTGTTCGAGACACTCGTATCAACTGATGTCAGCGTTAGCCAATGAGTGCTCGAGTGAGTCACGCAGGAGAGGTAAGAATAAGCCTAGAGGCGGTAGCGACAGCAGTTCGCCCTCGTCGCTTGCACAGTGCAGTCCAGTTGCCTCTAGTGTTGTGCCTCATATAGGCGTACTTTACTTTAGTCGCCATAAACTCTCGTCACCTTGTGTATCAGTCACGGTGATTTGTACTCCTCGTTCAATTCAATTTAATGAACTTCGTTAGTGCGATCCTTTCTATTGTTAACTGTAATTATTCGCGAAGACTTTTCAACTCAAATCGAGTGTTTTGTTTTTTTTCATAATAAAGCATAGTGAACTTTGAACATTTGTCTCGTGCATGTACTATTACAGAGGAACGATATTCGTCGTTCTCTCTCCGCATCTCTTCTACATTTTTCTTGTTTCCTTAACCTGTATCCGGCTCCCGGAGTCATTCGCTCCTCATAAAAAAAAAAAAGAAGAAAATCAAAGAAATACAGTCCATTTTGAACAGTATCATTATCATCATAATTTTTACTATTATAATTATTATTATCATTGTTATTATCATGGTCATTATCATAATTATCATTTTTTTCTTTTTTTTCGGCTGAGGTCGTCTAGAATGCCTTTATTCACGATAGAAGAGTGTTTTAACTATTTCTGTGTGGGACTCGTTATGACTATACCCACTAAACTGGCAAGACCTTTTCTGGGTCACCTGTCTCATAATCTGCTCTTGCATTTACACTTCAAGCCGGGTCCAGGTAGACTTAGCCCCTGGTTCGGGCTTTCTTCAGTGTTTTGTTGCCAACTTGTTTTGTAACTTTGGTGTCCTGTAGGATATTTTCTTTTTTCTGTCTTGAATTTAGGCTGCGCTTTTTCGCTTACTTGAAGAAATGGAGCAAAATAATAGGCAAATGCTTCCCAGCTCAAGCCTAAAACTGGCTACCCCCAACAAAGGGTCAAGAAGCGCACCTAACGCAAAGCCAGAGGGGCAGAGTCTTAGGAATCTAAGATAGAGCCGCTCATCGGTAGGACGGTGATATATTGAAGTGGTGTTAAGGAGCTTTCCCACATTGAAGCACTTACTCAAGCTCCCATACTACGCACTGACCTTAACGCGGCCTGACCCCAGAAGCCCTTAAAAAAAAAAAGTAAATAAAAAAAAAAAAAAAAAAAACGTGGAAGCGAAGCAATCAAAAGCATGGGCTACCAGACCGCAGCTGCTCATTGGTAGGAAGGTGATAAAGCAATGCTGTTTAAGGAAGTCTGCACGCGCTCAGGTGCCCTTACAGACCCTTGTTTTGCATACCAACCGCCCTGTGGCCACGCCCTAGCTGCCCTACCCCCAAGGCTCGCCACCACCCACTCCTGAACCCCCCAGGCACCGCAGAAAAAACCACAACCTCATGCCCCCCTTGATGGCACTGGATTTGCACTTGCACAACCTCCGCTTAGTCGTCCAGGAAACTATCCTCTTTGTGGCCCGGAGAACTGTATGTATGTATTGGGCTACTGCAGTCCACATTTTTTCGTTAAGCAGCATTTCATTTATGACGTTGTCGGGATGAAAGGTTTCGATCATTTTCTGCAGCACGTTTCGTTCGTTTTGCCACTTGATGCAATCCAAGAACAATTTTTCTGCATTATCTTTGTCGTAGCTGCAGTACTTGCAAGCAGCCGTTTGTGTTTTCTGCATCTTAATGAGGTACGAGTGAAAATACCCGTGATGTGAGAGGACTTGAGTAAGGTAGTAATCTTGTTCCCCATGTTTCCGCTCTGTCCATTCCTTGACACCTTTTATCAGGCGTGCCGTCTATCTACCTCTAGATTCCTTTTGCCATCTTTGTCGACAGCGCTTACACGTTCTTTCCCAGGCGTTTTTCTTGGCCTTTTATTTTTTTTAGGTCCTGGTCCGATAGGTGCTTTAATTGTTTTTCTCTCGCTAGAAGGTCGATGCCGAGACTGTGCGATAGGCAAAGGCTATCCTCAGGGCTCTCATTGTCTTAACTTGGCCGATTTTTACTCTCTTTTTTTTTACGTTTATCTAATCTCCCTATATCTCAGCCCCGCACAAAATAATAGACTGAGCCGTAGACATAAATAGACTGCGTTTTGCAGTCTTTGGACCTCTAACGTTCAGCATGATTTGGCTCAATGCCACTACTCTTGCCACCGCCCTGTCCGCTGCTTGCCTAAGGTGGTCTCAAAATGTGAGCTTTCTATTCAGCGTCACCCCTAGGTATTTTATGGCTTCCTCCGTCATTACTTCATTTTTTTGTACCTTGAGGGGGATGATGGTATCTATCCCTTTTCTCGTCAATAGTACCATCTATGTCTATCCTGCTGCAACTTCGAGTCCGTGGTTCTTTATCCATGGAGCCACTTTCCGCATAATCTGGTTGAGTCGTACATGGACAAGTTCCATCGTACGTTCGACGATCACGACAGCAGCATCGTACGCGTTTCTTACCAAGAACGTTTCCTCTGGCATTTCCTGTCAAAGTAGTCCATCGTATAACACATTCCAGAGATCGGGTCCGAATATGGAACCCTGGAATGCCCCTGCAGTTATTTTATTCTCTGTTTCGCCTTCTGTTTTCGTATAGGTCAAGAAGTGGTCCTTGAGATAATCTCTCAATACTCTCAAGAGGTAGTCTGGTGTTCTGAATGCGTATTTCAGAGCCTGAAGCATGTCCTATCATCTTGCTGAGTTAAAAGCATTTTTCACATCTAAGGTCACCAGAAGAACGAGGGGTCTGGCTCCATGGCATATGTCTCAAGTATTTCGAACTGCTTTTACTACTTTTTTTACTGCTCCAATGGTAGACCTTCCTTTTCTGAATCCGTACTGCCTGTCAGATAAGTCTCCCACGTTTTGTATGGCCTGTAGAAGACGGGCCTTGAGCAGCTTTTTGTATCACTTTTCAGGCGTATTCAGCATGCATAAGGGTCTGGAAGATGACGAAGAGTAAGTCTCCCCCTTGCCTTTATCGATCAGTACCAGCCATGTGTTTTTCTAGGGGGTTGAGAGCAACCCCTTCCGCAAACATGCATTGTATAGGTTTAAAAGTTGATGTGGGTGTTTTGCCACCACTGTCTTAATGATTTCTTCTGGTATACATTATGGTCCAGGAGCTTTAACGTTTTTAAGCGATCCGGCTGCTAGCTCAAGTTTCTTCTGGGTAAAAATGGTACCTCTTCTATGAGTTCCAAGTCTGCTTGATCCTTAAGTTCTGGATACGTCAGGAATAGCGTATCCACGATATGTCTCATGGTATCTGCGTCTTTGTTTGCAGTTGGTGCGAGTATCCTCAGTTTTCCTACCACTATCTGGTATGCTTCGTCCCAGGGGTCGTTATTTACTTTCCGAGACAGAGTCTGCCAGCACTGCTTTTTGCTATTATTGATAGCAGCTTGCATCGTCTTTTTTGCAAGCTGGTACTCGGAGTAAATTTGTCCGGCCTTTTGTCTGTTTCTGGCCCTTTGATAAAGACATCTATAGTTGAGAGATTGGCGCCTTAATTCTGCAATTTTCTTGCTCCACCAATAAGTTGAGCGTTTGTCGTTCCATCTTTTTTTTTTTAATTATAGAGGCCTCACATGCAGTTTTTAAGAGTTGCATGGTTGCCTCGGTGAGTTTCTGTAGGAGTACAGAAGGAGTTCTGCTGTGTTTGGATTTTGTTCATCGTTTTAGATGGCAGCGATGCCATTCTTAACTTTTTTCGCTAGTCATTCTGTGTCCAGCTCCTTAACATTTCATCCTGTTTTGCGTGCTATGCCTCTTCTGTCTATTGTATCGGTGTTTTCGAAGACGATATATTGGTAATTGCTGCCATTTTCGTCCTCGATTACCTACCATTTCTTCACTTTTGGTGCAAGGCTCTCCGAGGCCAGTGTAATGTCTGGTATTAATTCGCCAAATCCTGGCCTTCGAAAAGTCGTGATCTTTTCTTCGTTTACAATGACCAGTCCTTGCCTCGCCACCATATCTAGGACTGCTTAGCCCTTTGAGTTCGTTGCAGACATTCCCCATTCTACTGGTCTTGCATTGAAGTCTTCAGCGACCAATATGTCGCCTTCCATGCCATCCCTGATGGTATCTTCGAAGTAATTTGTTCTTCTCCTGTACTCCTCGATACTAGTGTTTGGTTAAAAGTAACAGCTGACATATGTGATACCTCCACTTTTCAACCAGGCAAAATGTATTTCCGATCCGCTTGCATCTTGGCGGATTTTGTCAGATCTAGAAACTAAAATGGCCAACATATTTGTTGCGTTGCTGAACCACTTAGGCGGCATCAAGTTTCTGTACTGCTCGCTCGTAAGCGCTACGTCCACCCTTCTTTCGCATAATATTTGTGGCAGAAGGACATCTGCATTAATTGCCCCGTTCATGATTCCTTGAAGCACTCTGAGCATTATGACGGGTTTATTTTTCTTCTGTCCAGGACCTGTCTAGAAACTCTGCACGCTCCAGATCCAGGCACATGACTAGTGCTCTTTCCTCGATGCGCGGATTCACTGCATAGGACATATCGTGGTTCGGCCTTGCAGTCCTTAGCTCTGTGATTGTCTTTACCGCATCTCCAGCAGAGGCTTGATCAGTCTGGGCCTCTACAGTTGTATCTTAATCGCCCATATCCCCAGCACCCGTAGTGTCGCTGGACGATAATCCTGCGCCTTAGTCAGCACCAGATCCAACCCACTGCTATCGTCCCTTTTCTCAAAAGGGACAAAGCGCCAGCCTCGTCCATTTTAGCCAGCACAATTCTTTTCTGCCATTGGTTTGTTAATAGCCTAGCCACTTTAATTTCACCTGGGTCTTCTCCAGTTTAAGCAGCCTCTTAGATGGCTGCTAAAACTTCCTCTTTATCGGCGACTGCCTCTAAGTCTAGTACCTCCAAGGTAACTCTAGGTTTTCTTGATTGTACCTTTCCTGCGGTACCGAGAGCCAGTAAGATGGCCTGCGTCAGCTTCTTCTTGTCTTTAGTGCTTTTGGCAAGCTCCACCAAAATACAACCAGCCTTTGTTCTGCGTATTCTGGTAACTTCCGCGCCACAGTCTCTCGTGTTGACCGCGTTACGAAATGCTTCCAATACTTCCGCATATGACTGGCCTTCAGCTGGTTTCACGAGGATGGCCTTGTTTTTTTCCTTTGCTTTCCTCCGCTTTTCTATTTCCTTTCCTGGCCTACTTTTGTTTGGAGTCAGTATACTTCCTTCCAGCTTCTTTTTAGCAGTTGATTGCTCCTTGCAATTCGCGAGTGCCTACTTCTTTTTATTTACGTTTTCCCTCCACAGTTCGTCATCGTCGTCGTTGTTCTTGCTTTTTTTAACACGCTCCGATGCGTGGTAGCGTTATCGTCTCTACTTCTCTTTTTCGGAGGCTGTCTTATTACACGAGCTGGTGGGAATGTCCTCAGCACTAACATCTCCCCTACAGTCTTCTGGCGGCAGCCTTTGAGGTACTTCAAGATCCCACAGATTTTTTTCAGGTAAACTCTGGCTTCCTTGACTGTGCTGCTGATGTTTGTTTACCTGTCAGTCGCTTTTTTTATACTTTAGAGGACAACTGCTATCAAACCTAGTACTTTTTTCTTCTTTTTTTCTGTATTGTTCAAGGTTTCCTGTAGGTAAGCGACTACTGTTGATTCAGATAGTGTCAGCTTAAAGTCATCCTGGCTATTCTGGTCTATGTTTCGTAGTTCATTGGTCCGATCGTTTAACCAACTACCTGTTGTCATTTGCTTCTGGATGTTTTAAAGCATAGCACTTTTGTGCTAGACGCCTTCGTAGCCTCCCAAAAAATCCATGAAACCAAGAACAGTCACCTGGGCTTTCACAAGGTCGAAAATGGCGGCGGATTTTCTCTGACAGGTCATCGCCTGAAGTAAGTTGTTTTCGTTAGTGTAACCCATAATTGGTTTCATTCAAAAACCAGCCCTAGATTTATTGCTAGAATTTCTCCTCGGCATTTTGGTCAACAAGAACTATTTTATTTCGTTCCTACCAATCGTGAGTACAAGCTCCAACTGCCACAGCACTTAAAAGCCAGGCATCCGCAGAAAGCTTGCCTCCATCCGCAAACCAGAAAGCACGCACCCTATAAGCTGACTGCCTCAGCCTGGGGCATCATTAACATTACTTTCATAATCATTATTGTCATCATCGTAATTTTTATCATCACTATTATTGTTGTCATTTAAACTGGAATTATAATCATTGTCATTATTTATATTATTATCGTCATTATTATTAACGTCATCATAATAATCATAATCATTATCATAAATGTGATCATTTTAATTATTATCATTATTATTACAATAATCGTCATCGTAGTCATTAAGATCATCATCATTATCATCATCATCCTTATCATCATCATCATCTTCGCCATCATCATCTTTATCATCATCATTATCATCATCATCATAATAACCATTGTTATCTTTATAATAATCATCATTATAACTATCATCAACATAAAAATCATTATCATCATTATCATAATCATTATCATCAATCTTATCGTTATTATTATCACCATCATCACCATCATTCTTATCATCATCGTTAACATCGTTATCATCATTATGATAATTATTATCACCATCAACATTAATATTACTATCATGATTATACTTGTTATGATCGTAATTATTATTATCATAATTATTATAATAACTATCATCATCATAATAATAACCATCAACAACATTATAATTGTCATTGTTATCATTATGGTTATTTTTATTATGACCATCATTTTTATGATCTTGATTATCAACAGCATCATCATTACCATTAATGGTAATATTATCATCATGCATTATTATCATTATTATCATTATTACTTTTATTAATATAACTATTATCATCATTATTATGACCATTATTATTATCATTGTTGTTATTATCATCGACATCATCATTATTTTCATCATTATTATTATTATCCTCAAGCTCACTATAAGGATTATTATAATTGTCGTGATTATAATTATTATTACTGTCATAAGTTTTTTTATAATTGTTTTCATTATTATCCTCGTTATTAACAACATATTAATTATCATTGATATTATTATCATCATAATTATTAACATTATTACTATCGTTATCATAACCGTTATGAACATTATCTAAATAAACCTCAGTACAACTTATTTTATAATTATTAATGTACTCATGTCATCATAGTCATTATTATCATTATTATTATCATTTTTATAATTATAATTATTATCATTATCACTATGTTCATTAATTTTAAAACTTTCTTTATTATCACCATTATCATAAACATCAACATCATCCTTGATATCATAAGTATCATCATCATTGTCATT
Organism: Copidosoma floridanum; assembly: GCF_036245765.1. Lineage (NCBI taxonomy): Eukaryota > Metazoa > Arthropoda > Insecta > Hymenoptera > Encyrtidae > Copidosoma > Copidosoma floridanum. The sequence goes on along the minus strand of NW_028321892.1, from coordinate 1,827,787 downwards.
ATTATATTTAATATTATCATCACGGTCACAATAATCATCATTATGAGTATTATAATCATGTGTATCATTATTAGCATTATCATCATTGTCATCATCATCATTATCATCATCATCATCATCATCATCATCATCATCATCATCATCATCATCATCATTTTAATCATCATCATTATCAGTATTATCATCTTTATTACAATAATCATGATTAACATTATTATTTTAATTATTATTTATATCATTATCATCGCCATTATTATTATCATCAATACAGTCAACTTCATCATTATCATATATATTGTCATTAGAATTATCATTGTTATAATAATTATTATTATTATTATCATTATCATAATCATCATTGTCACGTTTATCATCATTGTCATCATAATATTTGACATTATTATTTTTATTATCATTATAAATATTATTATTATAACCATCCATGATATTATTACTATTATGATTATTATCATCATTATCATTATTATTATTTTCATTATTACTATTATTAGCACTATTTTTACAATTTTTATCATTATTATGATCAACACCGTTATCATTCTTATCATCATTATTAACATTATTATCATCATCAATGTCATGAATATTATCATCATCACAATCATCATTTTTAACATTATTATTAATATCATTATTATTATTAACATTATAATTTTCATTATTATAATAATCATATATATTATTATTAGTATTATTATAACTATTATTATTATTATCATCATTATCGCCAACATTATGATAATCATAATTTACTTTATCATTAATATCATTATTTTCATCATTATTATCATTATTATAATTATCATTTTTATTACCATTATCATCATTAATATAATTATCATTATCATTATCTTTATTATCATAATTATCATCATAATCATTATAATCATCATTATAATTATTATCATTATCATTATCATCATTATCACTATCGTCATTACAATCAGCATAATTATTATTATGGCTATCATTTTCATCATAATATTCAACATTATTTTGATTATTATTATAATAATTATTATTATTAACACTATTATTATAATCATCTCTATTATAATAATCATCATTGTATTTTTTATTAACATTATCATTATTATTATCATAATCAATTAAGTTACTATTAATAATATCATCATAATTGTTTTCATCGCTGACATTATGTTAATTATAAACTCTGTTATTATTATTTTCATCATCTTTATAATTACTATCATTTTTATCAATATTTTAGTTACCATTATTATTCTAATGACCATTATTATTATCTTCTCATTATTATTAACATTCTATTTAATATCATCATAATTATCATTATTATCAACATTATTATCATTAACATAATTATTATAAATCTAAGTATCATCAGTGTCATCTTTATTATTATTATTACCATAACTATTGTTATTATGATTATGTACATAAGAGTATTATTATCTTATTATTATTATTACTATTATAATTATTATTATTTCCATAATAATAATTATTATTATAATTGTTATTATCATTATTATAATTGTTATTATTATTACTAAAAGTATTATAATAATTTTAATTATCATTATTACTATCGGTACAACCATTATTATAACTATGATAATTAACATTGAAACTCATTCTTACTCTTATAAACATTTTTATCACCCTAATTATGACCATTTTTATAATTATCATTATCATTATCAATGTTATCATTATCAACAGTATCATGAATATTATTATGTTTATTATCGTCATCATTGTTATCATCAACATAATTTTTATTCATATCATTACTATCTAAATGATTATCACTATAATTATCATTATCGTTACTATTAATATCATCATTAACCCTACTATTAACATTCTTGGCATTATCATCTTATTTATTATTTTTTTTTAGTATTATCATAATTAAAATTATTGTAACAATCAACATGATTTGAATTATTACAACTATAATCATCATAACTATCATAATAATTATCATCATTGTCATTATTATCTTTATGCCCATCATCATTGTTATTATAATTATTATCATCATCTGTATCATGAACACTATTATTAAGAAAGGGGGTAAATCCTTCATCCGGAAATCCTACATAGGCATGCATATTCAACACGAGCAATTTAAACATGCTGTTATTTAACATTTGAAGATTCTACACAACTAAAAGTGCGATGTAGAACAATAGGTATGTCGAAAGTATCTACATATTGACATGTTTAATGGGTGGAAAAATGTTTTTACTTATGGTGATCCAAACGATGTAGAAAGTCAGCCAAACAATCCTATGTCTATCTTATCAGCTCTTCTACATGCTACTTATAAATCTTCATTTTGAACCAAACTGTTTTCAACATATTTTTGTTACACATGCCAACAATTCAACATTATTTTTTTTAATATGTGAATAAATTTTATAAAATGTTGAATATCATCATTGAATTCAACATATACTCGTTCAGCACGTTTTTTTATACATAGTACTCCATTTGATGATACTTATTCAACATATGTTTCGTTCTTTATACCCACGTTTCACATTTCTACTTTCGCATATTTATCATTTAGCATATTATTAAACATACTATCTTTCTTCATAATATTTGTACTACATGTTTTATGTACTTGTGTCGAACTTATGTCAGGCTTAATATATTATGCAGAATACGTTTGCGTTGAATAAAATTATGTTTAATAATTATTTGTGTATGTAGAAAATATTGTGCGTAATCATGATTATGTATAATAATTTTTTTTCTAATGTATGATGTTGAATTTTACATGTTTAATAATTTATGCCAAATGTTTTGAATTTTTTGTAGTGTAGAACTAGCCCTACCTGCAACATGTTGAACTACATATGATGTTGAATCATACAATCAAGATGTCTGTATGTAAAATTATACGCCATGCCATGTAGAATAGTTATGTTAAATAATGATATGTGGAATAATTATGTCAAATAGAAAATGTAATACATTAACAGTAACATTTCGTGTAAATTATCTTCAATAATTTTAAAACTAATGTAGATGATTGTAAAATCGACTTTCTACATTATCAATTCGTAGAAAATTCGTAGGTAATACGATACACACTATATGCTTTCAGCAACTAAGTTATGTTATCTACCCATTATTATGTGCTTTAGTTTTGTATGGTAGTTATAGGTCCTTTAAGGCTTGAAGATTCACTCCCTTACCTGGTCCATGTTGATAGTACTTCTATAAAATATTATATTTATTACTTAAAATCACGTTTAAGTTTTTTAAGTGTTTGTTTACAAATTATATACGTCATTGAGAGTAACTTTGCTGCAGGATATTTGTTTCATATAGTTTGCAATTATTCTTCCAGAATGTGGATGTATTTATTAAGGTATTAGGTACAGAAAATACGATTTATCTCATAAGTAATGATGTATGTACACACAACCATTTTAGGTCCTCATACAGGTCCTATTTGGTTCTGCATTGCTGTGTTACTATGCATATATGTATTACTACCAGATTTATTGTGAATTAATCACTTACATAGCAATGGGGGTCGATATTTAACATGTCTTCTGTACCAATGGACCACAGTTGGAAATACGTACACAAGCAGCTGACATACTTTTATTAATAAGCACATTGCATGCGTAGTGTGAAACAACCTAGTGCTTGTTTCAAACTTTTGTACATTATATACGTAAAAATTATTTTTTTCTATTTCGGGGTTGTTTTGGTGACATTTGTATCTTCACGGCACCCATGGTAAAGAAATAAGCGTTTAAGACAAAAACGCTGTTCAACCAGCACTACCTCGCTATCTCTCCACCTGAAAAATAGCTCTTGTGGCGATGGTGCATATAAAATGACATATACTTTTTTTTCCATGGCAATCCCGTTGTACCTTTTGCAAAAATATCGTTTGTTGATAATGTATGTTCAGTAAATTCGGCTTTTATCCAACGTGTGTAATGTACAGAATTAACGTGATAATTAACAGAATCAGAGTCACAAGTGTTAACATCATTTATAAAAAATGGTGTTATGGATACTGATAATAATGATAATAATAATAATAATAATAATAATACTAATAATAATAATACTAATAATAATAATAGTAATAAAAATAATAATGACAATAATTATAATAATGATAATACTAATAATAATGTAAATTATTATGATATAGATAATAATAAAGTTAATGATAGTAATAATATTAATGGTAATTATAATTATAACGAAATTAATGATTATGATGATGATAATGATAATCATGAATATGATGTTAATGATGATGTTGATGATGATGATAATAATGACAACAATATACATAATAATGAGGATTAAGATAGTAATAATAAATACGACGATAATGATAATAATGATAATAATAATGATAATGAAGATAATAATAATGATAATAGTACTATTTATAATAATAATTAATGACGATGAAAATAGTGGTTATCGAGATGGTAAAAATAATAACGATTACCATGTTAGAAATTTTTACGAAAATGATAATGATGTTAATGTGTTACAGATGATAATTATTATAGCTATGATAATAATAATAAGAATAATAATAATGATAATAGTGATAATGATGCTTAAAATTGTTGTTAACAACATAATAATAACAATGTTTAAGAATATTATTTATAATATTAAGAATGAAACTATTAATTATAATAATAATAGTAATAATTACTATAATAATTATCATAGTAATAATAATGGCAATAATAATAATGATGATAATGATAATGATGGTAATAATAAAAATGATAATGACGATGATGATAATAATTATAGTAATAATAATGATGATGTTAATAATAATAATAATTATAAATGGAATGATTAAGTCGAGACCTATGATGAATTTGAAGTTGTTATAATAACGATCATAATAAAAATAATGTTGATGACGATGTTGAGGATGATAAAAATAATGTAAACAATAATGATGTTAATAATAATGATAAAGATTAGAATGATGATAATAATGATAATAATAGTGATTATAAAGATAATAATGGTAATGCTAACTATAATAATTATGATCATGGTAATAATAAAAATAATGATAATAGGACTTGATGACAATCTTAAAGATAATAATGGTAATAATAATAATAAAAATAAAAATCATAATAATAACAATAATTATAATAGTGACAATGATGATAATTAGAATTAGAATGTTAATTATTATGACAGTAATAAAAATTATAATAGAGATAATTATATGTACAAACATGATGATTACGATTATGGTTTAATTTATGATATCAATAATGATGATAATGATGACGGTAATTAACATGATAATGATAATGACAACGATGATGATCATGATAATTATGATAATGATAATGATCATGATAATGATTATGTTTATAATGATGATAATAGTAGTCATAGTGATAAAGATGGAATTAATAAAAAATGTGACGATGAAGGTGACAACGATGATTTTGATGCTAATACTAAAGATAAGGGTGATATTGGTTATTAGTATCATTATTATTATTATCATAATTATCATAATCATCTTCAACATTATACTAATAACCATTATCACCCTTATCTTTAGTATTAGCATCAAAATCATCGTTGTCATCTTCATCGTCACATTTTTTATTAATTTCATCTTTATCACTATGACTATTATTATCATCATTATAAACATAATCATTATCATGATCATCATCATTATCATCATTATCATGATCATCATCGTTGTCATTATCATTATCATGTTAATTACCGTCATCATTATCATCATAATTGATTTCATAAATTAAACCATAATCGTAATCATCATGTTTGTACATATAATTATCTCTATTATCATTTTTATTACTGTCATAATAATTAACATTCTAATTCTAATCATCATCATTGTCACCATCATAATTATTATTATTATTATTATTTTTATTTTTATTATTATCATTACCATTATTATCTTTAAGATTGTCATCAAGTCCTATTATCATTATTATTAAAATTACGATGATCATAATTATTATAGTTAGCATTATCATTATTATCTTTATAATCACTATTATTATCATTATTATCATCATTCTAATCTTTATCATTATTATTAATATCATTATTGTTTACATTATTTTTATCATCCTTAACATCGTCATCAACATTATTTTTATTATGATCGTTATTATAACAACTTCAAATTCATCATAGGTCTCGACTTAATCATTACATTTATAATTATTATTATTATTAACATCTTCATTATTATTACTATAATTATTATCATCATCGTCATTATCATTTTAATTATTACCATCATTATCATTATCATCATTATTATTATTGCCATTATTATTACTATGATAATTATTATAGTAATTATTACTATTATTATTATAATTAATAGTATCATTCTTATTATTATAAATAATATTCTTAAACATTGTTATTATTATGTTGTTAACAACAATTATAAGCATCATTATCACTATTATCATTATTATTATTCTTATTATTATTATCATAGCTATAATAATTATCATCTGTAACACATTAACATCATTATCATTTTCGTAAAAATTTCTAACATGGTAATCGTTATTATTTTTATCATCTCGATAACCACTATTTTTATCGTCATTAATTATTATTATAAATAGTACTATTATCATTATTATTATCTTCATTATTATTATTATTATCATTATTATCATTATCGTCGTATTTATTATTACTATCTTGATCCTCATTATTATGTATATCGTTGTCATTATTATCATCATCATCAACATCATCATTAACATCATATTCATGATTATCATCATCATCATCATAATCATTAATTTCGTTATGATTATAATTACCATTAATATTATCACTATCATTAACTTTATTATTATCTATATCATAATAATTTACATTATTATTAGTATTATCATTATTACAATTATTGTCATTATTATTTTTATTACTATTATTATTATTATTATTATTATTATTATTATTATTATTATTATTATTATCATTATTATCAGTATCCATAACACCATTTTTTATAAATGATGTTAACACTTCTGACTTTGATTCTGTTAATTATCACGTTAATTCTGTACATTACACACGTTGGATAAAAGCCGAATTTACTGAACATACATTATCAACCAACGATATTTTTGCAAAAGGTACAACGGGATTGCCATGGAAAAAAAAGTAAATGTCATTTTATATGCACCATCGCCACAAGAGCTATTTTTCAGGTGGAGAGATAGCGAGGTAGTGCTGGTTGAATAGCGTTTTTGTCTCAAACGCTTATTTCTTTACCATGGGTGCCGTGAAGATACAAATGTCACCAAAACCACCCCGAAATAGAAAAAAATAATTTTTACGTATATAATGTACAGATAAAAGTTTGAAACAAGCACTAGGTTGTTTACACACTACGCATGCACATGTGCTAATTAATAAAAGTATGTCAGCTGCTTGTGTACGTATTTCCAACTGTGGTCCATTGGTACAGAAGACATGTTAAATATCGACCCCCATTGCTATGTAAGTGATTAATTTACAATAAATCTGGTAGTAATACATATATGCATAGTAACACAGCAATGCAGAACCAAATAGGACCTGTATGAGGACCTAAAATGGTTGTGTGTACATACATCATTACTTATGAGATAAATCGTATTTTCTGTACCTAATACCTTAATAAATACATCCACATTCTGGAAGAATAATTGCAAACTATATGAAACAAATATCCTGCAGCAAAGTTACTCTCAATGACGTATATAATTTGTAAACAAACACTTAAAAAACTTAAACGTGATTTTAAGTAATAAATATAATATTTTATAGAAGTACTATCAACATGGACCAGGTAAGGGAGTAAATCTTCAAGCATTAAAGGACCTATAACTACCATACAAAACTAAAGCACATAATAATGGGTAGATAACATAACTTAGTTGCTGAAAGCATATAGTGTGTATCGTATTACCTACGAATTTTCTACGAATTGATAATGTAGAAAGGCGATTTTACAATCATCTACATTAGTTTTAAAATTATTAAAGATAATTTACACGAAATGTTACTGTTAATGTATTACATCTTCTATTTGACATAATTATTACACATATCATTATTTAACATAACTATTCTACATGGCATGGCGTATAATTTTACATACAGACATCTTGATTATATGATTCAACATCATATGTAGTTTAACATGTTGCAGGTAGGGCTAGTTCTACACTCCAAAAAATTTAAAACACTTGGCATAAAATTATTAAACATGTAAAATTCACCATCATACATTAGAAAAAAAATTATTATACATAATCATGATTACGCACAATATTTTCTACGTACACAAATAATTATTAAACATAATTTTATTCAACGCAAACGTATTCTGCATAATATATTAAGCCTGACATAAGTTCGACACAAGTACATAAAACATGTAGTACAAATATTATGAAGAAAGATAGTATGTTTAATAATATGCTAAATGATAAATATGCGAATGTAGGAATGTGAAACGTGGGTATAAAGAACGAAACATATGTTGAATAAGTATCATCAAATGGAGTACTATGTATAAAAAAACGTGCTGAACGAGTATATGTTGAATTCAATGATGATATTCAACATTTTATAAAATTTATTCACATATTAAAAAAAATAATGTTGAATTGTTGGCATGTGTAACAAAAATTTGTTGAAAACAGTTTGGTTCAAAATAAAGATTTATAAGTAGCATGTAGAAGAGCTGATAAGATAGACACAGGATTGTTTGGCCGACTTTCTACATCGCTTGGATCACCATAAGTAAAAACATTTTTCCACCCATTAAACATGTCAATATGTAGATACTTTCGACCTACCTATTGTTCTACATCGCACTTTTAGTTGTGTAGAATCTTCAAATGTTAAATAACAGCATGTTTAAATTGCTCGTGTTGAATATGCATGCCCATGTAGGATTTCCGGATGAAGGATTTACCCCCTCTCCTACATGCTACTTATAAATCTTGATTTTGATCCAAATTGTTTTTAACATATTTTTATTACACATGTCAACAATTCAACATTATTTTTTTTAATATGTGAATAAATTTATGAAAATGTTGAATATTATCATTCAATTCAACATATGCTCTTTCAGCACGTTTTTTTCAACATGTGTTTCATCCTTTATACCCGCTTTTCACATTTCTACATTCGCATATTCATCATTTAGCATATTACTAAACATACTCTCTTTCTTCATAATATTCGTTTATTACTCTCTATGTTTTAAGTACTTGTGTCGAACTTTTGTCATGCTTAATATATTATGCAGAATACATTTGCGTCGAATAAAATTATGTTGAATAATTATTTGTGTATGTAGAATATATTATATTCGTAACCATGATTATGCAGAATAATTTTTTTCTAGTGAAATTTCGCACGATGTTGAATTTTGCATGTTTAATAATTTTATGCCGAATATTTTTAGTTTTTCGTTATGTAGAACTAGCTCTACCTGCAACATGTTGAACTATATGATGTTGAATCATACAATCAAGATGTCTGTATGTAAAATATATGCCATGATAAATTTTTTTAAATAACAATATGTATAACGTTTTTATAAAAATTATATTTCCAAATAGTTGTTGCTAAGCGTTGGTAACAGTACTATTTCATAATGTAAAATGTCAATTTAATGTAGGAACGCTTCTTTAAGTAACTATTATATATATATAGTTGTTTGTGTGTGGGGCATTCAACAAAAAATCCCCACAAATCCCCCCCCTCACAAAACAACGTAAAATTATGTTTTTTTCCCCCCCTTATTTTGGCTAAGGGTGCCTGTACATGGAGTCTTCAACTTATCAGACTCACCATAAACTCGTGTAAGTGCAAAAGAGAGACATGTACTCTTGCTTTTCTCTTGCCGTCACACAGGCTTATGGCGAGTCTGGCAAGTTAATGACTCCATGTACGGGCACTCTTAGCTTAGAATTTGCCCCCCACAGTCCTTCCACATGATTTTTCTTGACCAACTACCACACCCCCTGTTATTTTTGTGGAACTTTACTGACACCCTACTAACCATCACGGACCCTGAAACATACTTATAAATATTATAAATATTATTATACTTACGAATATTATTTTATTTTAAGATTTATTTTATTAGCAAACTAGGGAAGACATGGACTTGAAAAATAAATTAATACATATATGTATATATGTTAGTGGAAATTTCTTTTTGGTCACATATATTATCAATAACATGGTAAACGTATGCAGACGTCGTTTCCGATATTTTCACTTATATTATTTCTTATGAAGACGCTCCACCACCCAGCACCGACTTTATATATACTTGTATATTTACTTACTCAAATACATATTTTCATGTTTTTCATACTGCTTAGGAGGCAGATAAATGTAGTTTATACGTACAAACAAATAATATTTATTGCATTTATATTACTAAGAGTAAGATCATAGATCAATTTATGTCAATTTTATTTTAATGCACATGTAAGTGTGAGGTTCCAAATGCACTGATATTTTTTTTGTTAATATTAGTGATAAACTATTAAAAAAAATAATAAATTTCTTATATGCTTTGTATGACATGACACTAATACATACATAAATTCAAATTACACTTAGTTATGCAATAATACAAACCGTGGAAGTATCGCCCTATGCTTTCAGAACCAGTCAAGTTTAATATAGTACACCTCATATAGTATATTATATAGAATATTTTACAAATGATAATTAAAATCAATACAACAAGAAATCGTTGATATTTTTTAATTTATTCATTATAAGAAAAAAGTAAAAAAATTTTTACACTTAATATTTTTAATTAATTCATATATATTCTTTTTGGTTCCTGATGTATGGAAGCTTTACAAATTGGACATTTTTTAGCGGATTGCGGGTGGGCATTGAATAACTTCATTGCGTCGTCCTTACAACAAGCAAAGTGCCCACAGTCCATGAAAGCGTGGGTAACCCTTCTTATAAGGCATACGCTGCAGACTCCTGTATCTAAAAAAATGTGTCGTTAGTATAAACTTCATAAAGTTATCCCTATATCTGTTATCTTATAGTGTATGAACTTTTAATGAAATTTTTTTGAAACTATATAGTAGGAAGTCTATACTGTATAGTTTTATTTTGATCATACTTTTCTCAAATTTCAAGTATATATAAATCGTATGCATCCTATGAAAGCTTCTTTTTTTAGAACATTTACAAACAATACATTAACGATTATATGTCACTGATTATAATTAAAAGATTTTTAAAATAAGTATTCGCCTTTGGATTGGATAGCAACACTCTACGGATATTAATAGCTTACTTTTTTTTATATAAATATCTATTTGCAATTATATTAAGTCTAAAAATTATAACACCAAAGTGAGATGCTGTATTATGTACAAACAGATATTGTTGCCCGATAATTAAAGCTTTACTAGTATGAAAATTGTGTGCCAAGATACCATGTTATAGATATATTTTCCGAAATTAAGAATCGAATTAGATTACTCGACAAAATTGTCCATCCGTCTGTGAAAGTATGTGTACAATCATTCAGATCTCAGTTCTCTTTAGTGATTTTAATATAAAAATAATTTTTTTTATACTTTAATCTTATTATGATCAAAGAAAAATACTTATGTAATTTTTTAGTAATAGTGAATTTTTTCATAGTTGGATCATTTCACAAAAACTGTGATATTCCATAAAGCCTGTTTTTAAAAACGTCAGGTTGTATTATTTCAGGTCAGAATTTTTTTTAAACAGAGTAAACAAATTTTTCCTAAATACGTTATTGAGATAAAGCCAAATTTTTTTTTTATATGGCCGTAACATTGAAAAAACAGACCAAAATATCATTACCATCGCGAAGCATTTAAAAATTTAATTATTTGCGCCTTCTGGTACCTAGATTTTGATTTTAAAAATTTTTTTACAATGTAATAGCTGAAAGTTTCCAGTGTTGTGCACTTTTTCTGATAGTTCAAAAAAAATTTTATTTGAAGTACGAGACGTTTTATTTTCAAGCGATTAATTTTTAGACCCTGGGAGTTGATTGTTTTATTTTTAGGAGTGTGCGAGAACACTGTCAATTTTTTTTCAGACCCAAATCTGAATGTGGCTATTTGTAGTCTCGTAGCAAATAAAGATCTATAGTTTTGAACAATAAATACCCTACCTATATGCTTTTAGAAGAAAAAAAATATCTGGTTAGCCTACTGTGAAATACTAGAAGAAAATAGTAAGAAAAGTAGTTTTTCGTAATTTTAAAAAAATTTTTTAAATACAGGAACTGTCGGAAAAGTCTTGTTTTAATATCGTATATTATTTTTTCGAGTATTTGGAAAAATAGTTAAAGAAGATGTATTTGAATTATTATTGTGGCACCTCTTAAGCCTACCGCACACACTTTGAATAACATATAAAAATACTTAAAGTATTACTCTAAGAGAAGCACCTTGTAAACTTGTTATAATTACAGGAAATAGCGGCAGCTCATAAGCCTTCCGCACATCCTTAGAGAAACTTTTGAAAAAGACTTTAAATGATACTTCAAAGAACTACCTTACGAGCCCGTTATAATATAGTTAGAAAATTTAGTAAAGTATTAATTAGAAAAACGAGCCTACCACACATACTTTCGGTAACTTATTAAAAAAACTTAAATGGTACTCTTAAAAGAGCACCTTGTAAGGTATAAGATGTAATCCCGTCAAAATATAATCGCAAATAAAGGGCATTCAGTGCTTTTTTATCCGTCACAGTGATAGTCGTTATACTACCCTGGTGATGGTGTCTGCCATTTGTATATGTGTGTAAACAGTCATATCCTATCTTTAAAAAATAATGGGTGACGTGACTGAAGCCTTTTTATTCGTTGCGTGATTGGCTGAGACAAACCGAGAGCGGGTGAATTTGAATCATTTTAATCAAATTTAGAATTTTATTTGTTTATAAAAAGCAGGAGAATATTTGAGTTTGTCTAGAGCGCGAGAATCACGCATGTTGAGTTCTAGTATCTCAAAATTTCCGTGTCGATTGACATCCAACAAAGTAAATTTTTTTTTAACCTAATGACTTATAAAGAAAATTTTTGTTGTTGACTTTTATTTATTTTTGTTTTTCCGATCTCAAAAATTTGTAGTCTTTTTTTATTTGTTTAACGATGTTGGAGAAAAATTAATTTTTGTTGGTATATCCGTGTGCGATGAATTACAAGCGTGTGTAAATCGTTTCTTTAGCAAAAGTATTATGATGTACTATTTTTTATGATGTACTATCTTTGTAAAATGATGAATGTTAAATGAGATAACAGATATAGAGACGTATTTATGGTTAATTTTAAGAGAGATATTAAGCTAAACAGTAAAATCGTCAAGTATCTAAGCTAATTATGAAATGTTACTTTATAACGTTAATTCATGTTATATATTTAATTTTTCGTCATTATTTCATAAAAAAAAAAAATTACAAAAATAAAAGTTCGTATTCGTTAACATACATATTATTTAAAAGTTCAATGAAGACTAGGAAATTATTATTTATTATGATTGTAAACACTTTTCTTAATATCTCTCCATAAGGGAGTTTTACACTGTTATAGTACATCGTACCATCATTTATTTTTATGATAATTTAAAACTTACAGATCCAACGAAATATATGTAAGTGTACAATTATAATGGCAAAGTCATCAATTTAACTAATCAATAACGGAAATCTTTAATTACTTATGTATAAATCTCCCTTAAATTAACTAATATAATTTCATTGCTATTGTATCATATTATTATTATCGAAATTCCGATTATAAAGAAAATAGAGTACTACACTTAAATTTTGTTCAACAGCAAAACACTTAACAGACAACGGAATCATATAAAACATTACGTATGCATAATTGCAATTATACACGTTTGTGTATAGGGTGCGTTGCTTTTTCTTCAATGTTGGTACGATAATTTATAGCACATTCAATAATAAACAAATGAGATACTTACCTTCTTTTTATACAGTTTTCTATTTAAAAAACTAAACCAATAAGAAAATATGTGATCACCCTAAATATTATAATAATTTTATTGTTTAGTAAGTTTTTATACTTAACTACATTTATTATTATTCTGATTTTATTAAAAATATAAAACATTTTAAATTCAAGCACACATGGGTGGTGCACTGATCTCAGCACTGATTCACGCTGCAGCATGTCTTTTATACAGTATTTATTTATGGGATACTTATGTATAAAAGTAAGGTTTAGTTAGGTACGCTTTCAAATGGTGCTCCACATTCCCTTCAGTACTGGCATGTAAATTATGGCACGATCAGTCATAGACAATCGTGGGTACTGGCTATATGATTCAACATTATTTATAAATATATACGTCTATATGTACACATGATAACATATGATAATATAAACATTACAAATATGAATAATATTAAAACTCTGTTTTCCCCTCAATACTGGCGTGAAACTCACGGCATGAACAGTTATAAACGCTCATGGGTACTAGTAATGCGATCCATTTTTTACGTATTCTATTGAAAGTAGTTTCTATAATCAAAGAATAAATTTTTATGAATTGGTTTAAGGTCTTTATCATAATTCTCAATTATATTTACGTTAAACTTGATAATAGTACTTACGAATCATACGATGATTTATAAAAAATTGAATCATTTCATTTTATTTCTCAGTGTTATTTGAAAATTAACAGTATATCTAATTTTACAAAAAATCAATGCCATAACAAAATTTTGTATTCCCTAAAAATTTATTTTCTAGTACTTTATTAATTATTATTTTTTTGTAATATACTTATTTTATTCAATCAATAACATTGTACAGATTAAACTAAAATACTCTTTGAAGGATATAGCGCTGTACTTTTGTTTTGGTTCTTTCTTACGCTTTTGTTAAAAACTCTGCACTATCATATTTTGGCATAATTATTATTGTTATTACTATTGAATATTTTTATGGTACATTTATACTGTTTAACATTTATCTTTTTGGAGGAATAATATATAAAAATAAGGTTTAATTAGGTACGCATTCAAACGGTGCTCCACATTCCCCTCAACACTGGCATGTAAATTATGGCACGATCAGTCATAGACAATCGTGGGTACTGGCTATATGATTCAACATTATTTATAAATATATACGTCTATATGAACACATGATAACATATGATAATATAAATATTATAAATATGAATAATATTGAAACTCTGCTTTCCCCTCAATGTTGGCGTGAAACTCACGGCATGAACGATCATGGGTACTAGTAGTGCAATCCATTTATCACGTATTATATTAAAAGTAGCATTTGTAATCAGTGACTAGATTTTTATCAATAGGTTTTAAGTCTGTATTATAATTTACAGTTATGTCATAATTTGGGACCGTAATATATTTATCATGTGTTTTATACAATTTTTATTACGCTAGTTATATTGTTTAAAAATTCGTTCACATACAAAAAAAAATTTAATAAAAACCGTGTATATAATACTTCATTATAAAAGTTATGTTCTTTATCATATTATAAATGTACATTACTTATATTTATATTCATATTTTAGAAATTATTTAACCATTTTTTATTTATGCCAACATTATGTTTTTTTTTGTAGTTGTAATGAATAAATAATTCTGATGCCATTTTTTGTGCATAACTTACATTTACATTTTTAAATGGATTATAAAAACGTAACATTTAATATTAACGAGCATTAGAAATTTTAAATTCTTATCTATAATTTTCACTGTATTTATATTAGTATTATAAATTTTTCTTGCAAACGTTATCGTTTTATAATTTTAATTCTCACATTATTAACTTCGAATGCAATGTACATGATATTTTTATTTATTGGATCTCTACATTTTGATCTATTCAATCGGCTTTGCTATAAAAAAAATTTCAAGTTATTTTCGAACATTCCTAACTTATACAATAATAACACAGTTGATTAGATTAACCTCTCATAGTCCGATTTAGTAGCATAAGTAAGTACGATGCTTTGTTTTTGCAGACGTTGTGCATATTTTTTTTTAGTTTAACGTTGTATGCATCAATGAATGCTACACTAATGTGAAAATATTATGTTAATATATGCTTTCTATTACGTACTATTATAGTACATCTTAATCTTGTATTGCCTTTGTAATTCTTTAATAATTGTCATCGCACCCTATACCTCTGTCAGTTCATAGCAGTTTCTAATACTTCTGTTATGCGTTTAATTACTCATTATTCATAGTCAATATTTGCAATGAAATTATATCTGTTTTAATACTAACTTATAACTGCACTTATTATATTAGCGTTCTTGTAAACATCATCTCCTATAACTGTTTCTGTATCAACCATCAAGTGGACAAAATTAATTTTAAATCGCAACTATTGTGGTTATTAAATTATTCATTTTTATCTTTATCAATCAATTTACTTTTATAGCTCTGCTAATAGTATACGAATGTTGATTTGTATGTGTTACGTATTCAATCGACTTTTACATAGTTAAATAAATTTATTGTTTATATTTGATGGAAAAAAGATAAGTTGGTTAAAAATTTAGAGAATTAATGAGTTAAATATGTTAATACGGTGTATTTAATTTGTATATCCTTTTTTTTTAATATCTTCCTTTTAAATGAGCTTGTCATTATACGTAAAACTTAACGAATTATTTTTTTTATGTCGTAGATTGTCTGTAAAAATAAGTTATAAAAAAGAGATAATGCTTCACATTAAAAATTTTTCTCCAGTTGTCACTTTTCAGCATAAAGTAAGATTATAATTTGTAATTTATGATAAAATTTAATTAGAGTAAATAGATAAGTAAACTATGTCTAAGTATTATGTCATAAGTATAGTTAATATTATAACATAACATCATTAGTAACTCGTAGTACATATACTAAATAAATTATTTAAAAATAATTTTACGCTTAGTTATATTTTGTCTTATGTGGAAGCATAATATATTTTTGTATTTTCAATTCGTACTTACACAAATTTATTTTTTAAGAATTTTCTGACAAAACGTCAGTTATAATAGAATACCATTAAATGTTCTTATTTTATCAAATTCAAAATATTTTATGGTTTAATTTATTATTTATTGTAAATACTATCACTCTTAAAATCTATATACATATTATTTTACTCAATGATTTTGTTTAAATATGAAGAAACTAGTATAATATTATTAGAAATTTTATGTAGTTATTAGCTGTTTAAAAACATTGTACCTTGAACAGCAAATATATATATATATATATACAGCATGATATGTAACGGTGGCATTTCCCGAGAACCGCGTGTAGAGCGATTTTTTCTGACGCGAACCCCGTTGGAATTAATTTTTTAGGGCAAATAGCTTTTAAATGGGAGCCGATTGAAAATACGTTCCAAACTACCCCTAAATGGGGTTGGAAAGCTATAGCGCGCCCGCATAAACTCGCGACGTTGCCACATTGTTATTGGAGCTTAGTCGGTAAGCAGTGAGAACTATATCCATGTGCGCACGCAAGAGCGTCAGCTACTGCTGGTAACTTGAAGGTTGAATGTAAAAATTTTTACCTTAAGGTAAATATTGTCTGCTCCTTATGTTGTCAGTTGTTTATCCATCACGCGCTTACTGTCTTTCTCACTCTCATGTTGGACAAAAACATCTTTAAATTTTATACTTAAGTAATGATACCTCGAATGAAAGTAAAATACCATATCAGTAGGGATTTGTCCACTCTACACGATAGTCTTTTTGCAAAAATAGTCGAGCTCTTTGTCAAAAATATTGTTGTTAGGTATGTCTTGCTTACGTTCCCGGGTATGTCGTCTGTACACGATTTAGAACGAGTCCATTCATAAATTGCAATAATCAAGTATCCGGGAAGTACCCGGCAAGTGCCCGACGAAGTGCCTGCCAAGTCCCCGCCAAGTACCCGGGAAGTACCCGCCAAGTGCCCGGGAAGTACCCGAGGAAGTGCCCGGGAAGTACCCGGGAAGTGCCCAGGAAGTACCCGCCAAGTGCCTCGGAAGTACCCGCCAAGTACCCGGGAAGTGCCCGTGAAGTACCCGGGAAGTGCCCGCCAAGTGCCCGGGAAGTACCCGCCAAGTACCCGGGAAGTACCCGAGGAAGTACCCGCCAAGTGCCCGAGGAAGTACCCGCCAAGTGCCCGGGAAGTACCCGCCAAGTACCCGAGGAAGTACCCAAGGAAGTGCCCGCCAAGTACCCGGGAAGTACCCGACTGTATTGTACTAGGCGGGGACTTCCGGGGCACTTGGCGGGCACTTCCCGGGTACTTGGCGGGTACTTCCCAGGCACTTCCTCGGGTACTTGGTGGGTACTTCCCGGGCACTTGCCGGGTACTTCCCGGGTACTTGATTATTGCAATTTATGAATGGACTCGTTCTAAATCGTGTACAGACGACATACCCGGGAACGTAAGCAAGACATACCTAACAACAATATTTTTGACAAAGAGCTCGACTATTTTTGCAAAAATACTATCGTGTAGAGTGGACAAATCCCTACTGATATGGTATTTTACTTTCATTCGAGGTAACATTACTTAAGTATAAAATTTAAAGATGTTTTTGTCCAACATGAGAGTGAGAAAGACAGTAAGCGCGTGATGGATAAACAACTGACAACATAAGGAGCAGACAATATTTACCTTAAGGTAAAAATTTTTACATTCAACCTTCAAGTTACCAGCAGTAGCTGACGCTCTTGCGTGCGCACATGGATATAGTTCTCACTGCTTACCGACTAAGCTCCAATAACAATGTGGCAACGTCGCGAGTTTATGCGGGCGCGCTATAGCTTTCCAACCCCATTAAGGGGTAGTTTGGAACGTATTTTCAATCGGCTCCTATTTAAAAGCTATTTGCCCTAAAAATTTATTCCAACGGGGTTCGCGTCAGAAAAAATCGCTCTACACGTGGTTCTCGGGAAATGCCACCGTTACATATCATGCTGTATATATATTAAATCGTGTTATTTTATCTCAGTTGATTCTATAATTTACACTATATGTGTAAAAGATTATGAATAACTATATGCAATGAAAAAACACATGTATACGTTACACAGTAAATATTTTTAACATAATTTACAATGCAGTTACAAGAACGCTAATATATTTAATAATAAATGCAATTACATTTTTTTTTGCGTTTTCTTTTTCTCCCTTTGGGTTTTGGTGCCGGTTGGATCGCAGAGCCAACTTCTTTCTTACGTCTTCTTTGCCTACGCTTCTTTTTGGCTGCGCGAACGTAAGATAATTTAAATAATACTGAGGGGGTGAACTTGTTAGAAGGATTTTAGAGAGTATGCAGGATATTATATAATGCAATGATATTCCATATAA
Source organism: Copidosoma floridanum (assembly GCF_036245765.1). Lineage (NCBI taxonomy): Eukaryota > Metazoa > Arthropoda > Insecta > Hymenoptera > Encyrtidae > Copidosoma > Copidosoma floridanum. Next base: position 1,808,314 of record NW_028321892.1, on the reverse strand, counting down.
AAATTTGTAGATTTTTATTTTAAATGTTATTGCAAAATAATAAGTAGAAAAAAACTCTTCTGTACAATAAACATTAATTGTAATATAATTTTTTATAACACAGAATCAATAAATTAAGGTTAATCGATTATAATAATATTTTAACAAATGCAAATATGTACGTCTTTTCAATGATTTCATTTACTATTACTATTCTTATACATGCCTCTGACAATTACGCTATGTATATAAATATCCAAATATTTAGTTTATAAACTATTTTCATAGTTTACATGACAAAAATTATATAACTTTATTGGTACTGTAGCATTATGTATTAAATTTTCATCTAGAATTATCAAAGTTAAAAGAGTTTAATTTTTTGCACTGCTATTTTAAAGTGATCACTCATATTTACGTATAATTTATTAATACGAACCTGTTTCTTCACCAGCTGTACACTTTGCGTTAGCTGACGTTCCAGGTGCGTATTGTTGCTGAACTCTATCATAAGTTGTCGACGTTGCTATAAAAACCATTTATTTTTATTACAAGCATACAATTATGAAACTAGCTATTCTACTCTATTTCTGCAAGTTGTCTGACTGAACAATAAATTTTTTTTATGTGTAATATATTTTTGAAACAGCGTATGTGAAGATCGACTTCGCATGCACCTATAGAGTGTGTAAGGAAATCAATCAGCGCACTGCTTCATGGCGTCCGCGAGGAAATCGGGACGAGTGCACGATAAAATTTGTAACGTAGGCTGGGTCCGTTCGGGCGCTGACAGCACCAGTAACAACAAAAATATCAGTAACTCTGTCCAACAGACTTGTTGTTGTGTTGTAGTTAATAAGCTCGTACGCGTTATTCGCACTTTAAAAGTCGTAAATAATATCAACTTTTGAGATAAGCTCACTATGCAGAGTTCATTCACAATTGCCGGAGAATATTATAAATTATGCAAAATGTTAACGAATTTAAGACCTAAAGATATTTCAAACTATCGATTTATTTTATTCTACGATAATGGCAAATGTATATACGTCAGCCAATAGGCGTAAATACAATCTGTAAAGTTCCGAAGATGGTAGATACGTGGTTGAAATTACCAGATTCTGAACTGTATACAGGTCATAGTTACTTGCTTGCATAGTTAGTTGATGGTGGAGATAATGAGAACGATATAATGAGAGATGGAGGTTAGAAATTAGCAACAGTAGCTAGAAACTACGTCGAGAAATCGCTTTACAACCAAAAAGAAATAAATAAAAAAATTACAAATGTAATTAACCTAACGACACCGCTTGTGAACTCACATGTAGTTGATGATCAAGTTCCTTCTACTTCCAGACGTAACTTTAAATAATTACGAAGACGAACCGAAGAACGATTTGCAAGATGAAAGAGAGACTACGTTCCAACTACAACTTAAAACGCTACCTTTGGAAGACGTACTTTTAGATACAAATGATTTCGAAGACAAATCAGAAAACAATTTACAAGATCAAAGGGTGGACTTTGTTTCCAGTAAAACTGAAAATGCTACCGTTGGATCGCCATCTAAGAAACGAAAGAGAAGTAATGAAAACGAGAATCGCGAAACTATGGAAATAACAACGAAAAAGAAAAAAAATAAATTGCATTTTACTAATTGTAATGTTACAATAAACATTTATAATGACAGTAAATAGTAAATAAAAGAAAGATACAAGAAAAAATAAAGTATTTTGTTCAGGTTAGATCGATCTTCTCGCATGCTGTTTCAAAAAATAGTATATGTAACTCGTACGCAAATCACGTTCCTCACGCACTATTCACATAATGGAAATTTTGTTTTCACGTAATAAATGAATTATCAAAGACTACTTCTTAAAGTCTTTGATAAGTACCTCAAAAATTGAAAAATGCAAGATTTCCTTATTTAAATATAAATATAAAGAATATAAAAAAGCATCTAGTGTCCAGTGGCAAGTGTTAACTTTAAAATAATTGGGTGTTCATGGCATGGATTTTAGTTTTAGGATATAAAGATTAGATTTCAAAGAACACATAATCGAAAACTCGAAACGGGTAAATGACGGACACCTTACCTAGTCTATATATTTACTAATAATTAATTTATGAACACGAACCTATCACTTCATTACTTGTGTTAGTCGATGTTCCAGGTGCATTTTGGTCACGATCTCCGTCATTATTCATTGGCAATTCTATAAAAGTAATTTATTTCCATTTCAAGCGTAGAATTAAAAAAAAGGAAAGAAAGATTAAAAATATTTTTTGTTACTTTTGAAGTTACGTAAGAAGTGCTATTGTAAAAAAATAGAGTCGAAACAATACGTTAAAAGTATTTCTACTCTTTGTCATCACATGGCTGAAGAATCCTTGTATAAAAAAAAAAAAATAAATCACAGAAAAATGTTGACAACGTCGAAAGTCTACCTATCATTTACGTTAATACAGAAAATAGTTATAAAATATTGCATTATAAAGTACTGATCATTTAATGAATAATGTAATAGAGTGTAATTTGGTTTTGATAAATGAGTGTTGAGAGGTATTAAAAAAAGTTATCCAAGAAGCATACGTTTAAAAATTTTTATCAGTGTTGTTAATACTAGATGTTTATGAAAATTAAATGTCATTATTGTGAAACTATAAGACTATCATGTGAAGTCTTAGCTAAACTGTATCAGTTTTAATACTGTATTTGCATGGACAAATCTTGATATAAATATAATTTTGTTGATTTAAAAAGTTCTTACCATTGTTTTGATCAGTCACATCATCATTAATTTCTTCACTGTCACCTATGAGAATTTAACGTACGATTTAATTGTAATTACAACCTTTTTTTATATTAAAATGTGATCCACGTGTTACTAAAAAAAATGCATATTCGTTAACAGCACAATATAACAACAATAATTTATGTGTACTGTATTCATTTTATAAATGGTAACGAGTGCTCATATGGTCACATCCATGCAGCTTAGATATTTTTGTATGTACAAAAGTAAAGAATTCATTGTTTATTATTAGAAATTTGTTGTTTTGAATTTCTTTTGCATGCAAAAAAATATAATGAATAAGTTTACTTTCTGAATAACATAAATAAAATACTTAACGTATATTGTTTTAACATATCTTCAAGTAAAGATTAAATTAAAGCAACCAAAAGTTCACATGTATGCTGTATATTTAACAAATATCTCTTAACAAAGATGCATGCAACAAGTGATAAATAATAAGTTGTGTTAGGAATCCTGTTAGTATAAGAGATAATACAAATTTTTAATAAAAGATTAAATTAATTTATAATCATCAGTAACTCTCTCAGGAAGTGCAGTGATTAACAACTACGTAAGACATAAAAATTAGCCAGAATATACGGAGTAACTAGATTCAGGTAGCTGATAACAAATAGAGCGAAGAGAGAGAAACTTTAGTAAAATTGTAAGACCAGTAATCAATTTTAAGAGATATAAATATAAATAAAGACAATCAAATTAATTAAAAACCAAAGTGAAGGTTATGCATACAGTACAAGAAAAAAATTATCATGTGTAAAATTTCAAATAATGTCGGAAAATATTAAGAAGCATGTCGAAAAAGTTGGCTCAGTGCCGACTTAGAAAAAAACGAATCTATTTTGAAAATTACTGAAATACTTAGAAATACTTATAGAATGGTAACAGGCTGAAATATATAATTATACCAGTTAGAAGTTATCAAGTCACATACGTAGCAGGAGCAGGAAAATTTAAAAAATATAGATTTAATTGAAAATTAAGAAACATATTAGGACTAAAGTAGAAATCAGATATGTAAGAGAAAATGAAATAAAACAAGATTCAATAAAAAAGGATATTTTCGATAAGTTAACGTAAGGTTGATATAACAAATGCATTGTATCTTTATAATAAAATTCATAATAATGTACTATTTAAATAATAGCTGTATACAGAAAGTAAGGAGAATGAAATGTGTAAAACAAACCGCTAAGTTTACGCAAAACACTATGTATTGCATCTAAGGCATGACCAATGTACAAGGTGCCAGAGCAAAAAAGTTTTACTTAAATAACAGGATTCAGTTTCAATATTATTCCGTTCTTATAACCAACTGAGTTTTAATATCAACATGAAAACTTTGAATTGAACCTAACAAACGCTTTTTCAGCCATTTTGAAACGTTTTTCGATATAAAGTGTATAATGACAACTCTACAGATGAAATTGGTCAGTACAAAAAAGTGTATTTTTTGAAGATGTATAATTTTTTTATTAAACATTTTGTCTAATAATGTGATGGTGGAAAACGATTTTTTCCCTGCTTTAAAACGATTTTTTTCGATTAAATCATTTAAAAGGCACTAAGAAAAAAACTGACTATATAAAAAGTTTTATTTTAAGGTGCTCTACAACTTTCGTACTCAACATTTTGTTGTAGAATTTGAATTTATTTCTGTAACAGTTAAAAAACGTTTTTTTCGTTGTTTTCGCATATATTTTGTTTTATAGAGGGTCTGCATTGTGATCTAGAGCAAAGTTTATGATTCAAAAAAAGTTGTATTTCAATAAGATCTACAGCTCTGTTTTTGAACGCGAACGTGTAAAATGTACGTGAAAAAAGTTATCTCTGAAAAAATGGTTTTTTAGTCTCAGAGCGCTGCACTAAAAATGTTTCCTTTCGATAAAACTTTTCCAAATGTAAACAATCAGATTGGACACAAATTCAAAGCTAGGACAAATTTGAGCCCATTTGGATCATAATTACTTGAGTTATTCGAAAAACTTGATAACATACATACATACTTCCACACATACACCATGTGACCAACTCAGATCAACCTCATACTAGGTTCAAAATTTGATTTACATTAAAAATAGACAATTTATAAGTGGTTACACCTTATTTCTCTGGCAAAATTATAAGGTACTCCAATACGTTGGTCGTGCCTAAAAATATGATGCATGAGTAGAAAGACTGCATGCGAACTAAATAATGGATGTATAAATAAACAAACAAGTATATTATTAATATAAATATCATTACTTTCATTACTACTAGTAGTAGATGTACTGATTCTTCTGTTTCTATATCTTGGGATTTCGTACCGTTCACGATCACTGTCACTATTTTCGGATTCTGAAATTATCCTTGGTATACCATAGGTTTGCACTATATGCCGTATATGATTATTTCTGTCATAACTTCTCTCAGAGCTTGTATCACTGGTCAAGTCATTATTTTCAGATACATTGATAATATTGACATTAGGTTCTGGGTGATGGATTTCAGGTTCGTCGTTGTTACGTGCATGTGGTAAATGATTAATGTTGTCTGGTTCAGGGACGTTGTTTTCAGGGATTCTAAGTTCCTCATTGTTACCTTGTAGTTCATTGTTACCTTGTTGTTTATTATTTATATTATTACCAGTAGGTTCTAGGTAACGGATAAGGCTGCATGAAGTATCAAGAGTAATCTGAATATTATCTTGTCTTGTCTTGCGTTTTAAGACAATAATAAATACAATATTGGTTATATTGTTCTTTTCATTTTTGTGTAAAGAAAAATAAAGAAATTGTAAATCAGTTAAAATATAATAAACTAGTACGTCATTTGTGAACAAAACTCAAATAACAAATAAATGAATTAATAAACAAGCACAATAATAAATATGTTACTGATGTATTCAAATTAATTTTACAATAGTGTGCTACTTAATAATGTGATTGTTAAGTAAAATTATAATATAGTTATAGTAGTTTTCGTACCACGAGCGCTAAGTAAAAAAATCTCGAGCAAAGAGCGAGGTTTTTGTATATTTGTGCTGTAGGTGTGAACGTCATTTTTCTTTCCGAGAGCGCACAATCGTACTTTGGGCCCTGGGTATAATTTGCGCCAACTAATCAATTTTCGCCCTAGGGCGGAAAAGTATTTTCCTGGCCATTGGCGGAAAGTGAGGCTCGAGGATAAAAGACTTTGCACCCGTGGTAAGAAATAGAAGTTATCGTACCTGGTATCGCATGTCACCAGTGCAAACACCAGGCCCAAGGAATTTGCGAAACAGGGCTTGAGGGACTTCCTTGTTTTAATTAATACTTCAAGACAAGTATAAGACAAGATATAATTCGAACACGCCAAGAGAAAAACAAGAGACATATTTTATAGATTCTTAAAAAGGAAATACAATAAGTATTTTGATGAATGGCTCGTCTCAACTCTCGTGCAGCTTTGTAATAGATTTTAGGTTCGTCGTAGTTAGGTTATATTCTGTTGGTCAGGGGATTTTTGCCAGCGATCGAGGTCCTCTCGAACACCAACGTTTTCTAGACGTATTTTGACTTTCTGAATTGAAATCTGCAATGTGTTTGACGGTATCGGGTGTTGTTTGATTGTTATCAGCCAATTAAACATTTAAAACGGTATAAAAAAATTTACAAACATCGTTCGATGGATAAAAACCAAGCCAAACTATTACGTTGTCATTAAAAAGTACGTCAATTTTTGAAAAATAAAAAAATTTTTATTGGAAAAAAGTTATTGCATATTGAGGGGCAAAATCTAGATTTCGTGCTCATCATGCTCCTCATCTTTATCATATTTCGAACTAAAATTATTATTTTTATTCGGATATTTATTTTTAAATTTTAATTAAATAACTAAGTTTTTTTAACCATTTGTCATTATGCAAAACGTGAGCACACAAGTAAATTGACAATTTTATTGTCAAGGAAATTTTTATTTGATTTATATAAACAATAATTAGTAGCAATTGAATAACATTATGTTATATAAAGAAAAAAATTAAATTTGAATATCAAAAGTCGTAGGATTAGAAAAAATAATTAAAAACGAAGTAAGCACACTAATAGCGAGTACGTTATTCAAGTCACGGTGATCACCTAAAACTGCATGCTACATCACCTAGATAATTTTGTAATAACTTTTTTAAATAAAAAATTACATAATTTGGCATTGCTTTAATACTTATCCTCTTGTACGCAAAAAATGTGTCAGCTGTTAAACAAATTAGTTATCGTTTATTTGTCAAAATTTTTATATTTTTTTGAACTAGAGGTTTTATAACCTAAAATATTCATTTTCTTACCATGGGCACATTAAAATGCAACTACCACTTTGCGCCAGTAAATCACTTTGGGCCCACGGGAAGAAAAGTGTTTGTGCCCTCCGGACTCAAAGTTATTTTCTGCCTTAGAGACCGAAGTGTGTAAGTCGTGTGTACGAGAAGTGCAACAATATATATTATTTTCTAGATGGAATAAGCAAATAAAAAAATTTTAAGCCCTAGGGCCCCTCCAGATAAAGTTTGTCCCTGGTGAGGCTACTTTGGTGTGAGGCGTGTTTCAGCTCCATTTTTCTAACGGAAATTTTTCGATTATCCAAAAACCGACGTACTCTTTAATCACAACATAATAGTTTGGATTGGTTTTTATCCTTCTAACGGTGTTCATCAATTTTTTATAGCGTTTAAAAAATGTAAATTATTAATAACAACTGAGCAATACCCAAAACGGCTAAACACCTTGCAGATTTATATTGAGGAGGTCAAAATACGTCTAGAAAACGTTGGTGTTCCAGGGTACCTCAATCGTCGGTGAAACCCCTGGCCCCAATACTATGAAATGGTATGGGATAATTTTTACCTGGTTCGGGGTTGTTGTCAGGTTCCTGTCTGTTACCTTCTGGCAGTACATCACCAGGATTCTCATTGTCATTTTCAGCCACCTCATTTTCTCCCATAATTTGTGGCTCATCATTATTATTGTCATCATCATCGTCTTCATCAAGTATATCAGCGAAATTATATTGATTACGTGCACCTCGTCTATTTCTCATTCCTCTTCGACCTCTTCCACCTCGTCCACCTCTTCTACCCCTTTTACCTCTTTCTTCTCTGCCACGTCTTTCGTGTCTTACATCTTGGCCAACTTGCCCACCACGTGCACCACGTACTATACCGCGATTAATGCGACCACCACGTCTGTTTCCTCTCATCATGACGTGTTGACGCATTAAGTTGTTTGCTTGCTCCAGTAAAATTTCATTCCCAAGATCATTGTTGTGTACACCACCACGAGCACCATGAGCACCACGAGCAAGACGAACACCACGACCATTACGAGCTACGCCACGGACACCACGAGCAATTCGACGATTTATCCTCATTATATTAACAGGATAATTACGCATTAAAGCGTTTGCCTCTTGTTGTATATCTCGTTCCCCATTATTTTCGTCTTCTATGACCTCTTCATTTTGTAGTAATGGTTGATTGTTACCATGATCATTACGCTCTTGTATAGGCTGAGCATTGTTTCTATCCGCTCGGATCCTTAAAATTTCTCGGATTTCACCTATACGGTTGCCACCATAGCCACGTCTTGGTTGGTTACCTCCGTTCTCAGGAATTTCCTGAATGACATTTTCCTGGAGATCTAATATTTATGTGTTATATAGTATTAATACTTATAATTCGTATGCTAATATGCTTTTACATGATTTTTTATGAAAAATCTACCTTGATAAGGATTTCGAACTAGATTTTCTTCAAGAAATGCAGCAAATGGAAGGTGTGGGTTTTGTAAATTATTATCGTCAAACAGAAGAACCTCGTCATCATTAAGATTATCCATATCAACTAGAAATAAATATATTTGTGCATATTCATACATTTTTAAGTTTAGTGTATTAATTACTGTTAATGTAGTGTATTCACTGTATTAAATATTTAGTCGATGCGATATGTTATAAGAAATTGGCCAGTGCAAGTACGGAAACGAATGAGAAAAATACTCCTATTCTACTTCCTATTTTCATAAAAGTTATTTTAATTAAGAAATGTAATTGAAAATATAAAGAGGGCGTCATAGCGATACTTGTGTATTAGTATTAAATTTTCAGAAATAATTTATGTTCTTAACCATGATTTGTCTATTTGTAATTATTTATCCACTAAGGAACAAGTTTTGAGATAATTTTAATTAATTTAATGAAAAAAATTTATTTTCAATAAATTATAATTAAAAAAAAGAATTAGTATGTTAAGAAAAAGACAGATAAATAAATCTATTAATAAATAATTGTTTTCATAAAAATTTTCATATACATCTATTGGTATACACATATTTAAATTTACTAAAGTTGTATAATTATAAGTTATTTTTTTCTAGCTTCACTATTTTCTTATCTACAATAGAAAAAAGTATGGTTTAGTTTTTAGAAATAGAAAATGCACTTTAATATTATTTTAATTGAGTAACAGATTATTTTAAATATTAATATTTTTTGGTTACTGATTTTTTTGTCTCATTTTTATTTTTAATTTAAGAAGTATTACAACGATTAAAATAACATCCAAATAAAAAAAATATAAACTTTTACAAATTATTTCAATTAGATATAAATTTTATTAACAACAAATGAAAAATAATGTTGTAAACTATTTTCCATGATATAATATGTATTATATTGAGTGTAGTATTATTACCGCTTACCTTGTGGCATCTGGGATAGTCTTCTGTGTGCTACAACTGTTTCAATAAATTCTTGTACAGGAATCCTTGAATATTATTATCCATTAATAGTTTTTATTATAATCAATATTATTTATTAATTCATAGTATTTAACGTACAAATTATATAGATAAATCATTAGTAACTGTAAGGTGGAATTTTATTTTTTTCATTTAATGACTTAGTAAATTAATTTATCTTAGGAAGCTCTGATGATTACAGTAAATTTTTATTTCATAATGAAACGTTAGTTATTTTATAATGTTATTCAAACCAGAGTACATCAAATTATGATAATATACACTGAAGTGTATGACTCGTGTTGTAAATCAGAAATGAATAGTTTGTGATGTATGTTAAGTCTATTTGAATGCTCAGGAACTTATTAACATTTTTAATTCGCTATGTGCAAGCCATTAGAAGGGGTAAAAAAAACAACGGCAAAGCCCACGGTAAAAGAAAATTGCAGATTAGCTGGATTTTTGAGGACTCAATCCACTATTGATCATGCATTATTCAACTAGTTTAAGTTGTCAGACATAATAATAATGATAACTACCATGAACGTAAGCTTTACAGTTTTCTTATTAAAAAGAACTTAAAGTTGATAGTGCTATAATTGAGCAATAGTTAATTAAAAAGCCTGTGAAGACTATATTGACGGTCACTTATGTTATACTCGCGTCACTTTACGGGCTAGCTCAGTTCATTTTGCATCCATACTACAAAACAAAGGTTATGTTACCAGCTTTAGTGTTATTCTTTGCTTCTGTACTTTACACTATGTATAATTAGGATTATTTTAGTTATTGAAATTCTCATAGATTTTACGCTTATTATCATAATTAGTCAGTAATCTTGTTATTTGCAGCTGAAAATGCATTAAGTCTCAAACCGTCTGGCAAGTCCACGCTATTTTTGCATCAGATGGTGGCAATTCCATAATAAATACTTTCTTATTTTCAATAATTTGTTTGTATTTTTTTTATTCTGAGAACATTGATGTTTTATGTAAATTAATCTATTATGTATTTCAGGATAACAAATTTTTATCATAATTTATTTCATAATATATTTTTCATATGATGTGTTCAGTTTTTGTTTAATAGGACTCTTGTTATGAGCTAAGATACTTTTCATTTTATAATCTTATTAATCATAGAATATGCAAGCAGTTTAATTGTCATTAAATAAAAAAAAGTTACAAACAAAAATTATTTCAAAAAATAAATTCATAACTTACAAGTAATTAGCACATATTTAAATATCATCAATCAAACACCTAATTTTTCGAAAACTGATACCGAAAGTAACTATGGTTCTCTAAGTAAGCGATTAACCACTAGTAAGCAAATGTGTAATAATACAATTTTTTTCATGCAATCTTTTTGTTCTTTAAAAATATATAGCTGACGATTTAAAAAATTTTTTAAGTACACAAATAGAATGAAATTGCTTATATCTTCTGTAAATGTGCTGTATTAGAATTACGATTTTTTGTCGAAGGTGTGCCGTAAACGCTAAAGAAATTTTATAATTACTTGACAAAAATACATCAACTCTTTAAATGTATACAAATTGAGTTATATATAAAACTGATTTATTTAATCAATCAACAATTATCATTTCTCATCAGCATAGTCTTTCTAATTTCCTCATACATATCGTACAAAACAATAGGATTAAGTTACAATCAAATTCAACTGAGACATTTAAGGACGTTCGGTAGTGATTGAATTTTCCAACGAATTTTTCTAAAATTTTGACCAGACGTTTTTATTGTTGTTACAATAAACCAGTCAAAATTAAAAGAGGTTCCTCTGTTTCGTTTTCGAGATATTGAATTTCAAAGTTAAGTCATTTTAACACTGTCGCTTCTGGGAGAACTGACTAAATCACAGTTTTAAGCAAATTGGGCCAGTGAATTTGGCCAATTTTTTTATATGTTACAGATAATGTTATTAATTTAATGTATACCAAGTTTTGCGATGATCGTCTGATTCGTTTATAAATAAAAAATTAAATAAAAGCTCGACCGAAACGCAACGGCAACGTCGCAAGTGGCGGGAAATTCAAAATGTTCCAGGATGTTGATCAGTAAATATCTCAATATTATTGTAGATATTTATGCATTCACGCATAAAATACAAGCTTACGTGTGTGCGTGAGTGTATGTACAGAACGCCCACCCCTTCCCATAAAAAACAATAAATGTTAATAACACGCTATTTATTTTTTTTTTAATTTCAAATTTATTATTTCTTCTTAAGATACAATTTTTTTGCACATTACAAAATCACATGCTCATAGTTTGAATCACTCATCTTAGAAATCATCCTACTTATCTGACATCCCATGCTGTATGAGACTTGTCAAGTCATTTAAAAATTCAAGTATTTTATTTACACTGGTAGCTCTTTTGATTAAAGGGCTTTGCCCATTTATTAGAAACGATCTTAAACCATCATTACCTTTCATAAATTTATCAACAATAATATTAAAATCTACTTTATTTTGACTTAGATTTTTAATCACTGTTTTGGGAATGATAGACGACATGGGGGAAAAAGTTGGCGAATACATTTTTTCATCAGAAATTCTTTGAATTTTCGCAAGAACATCTTTTACGGAAAACACGTTCGTTGAAATATCATCCCATGAAAGATATGTAGCGGTTAATTTTTCTAATAAATCAATATCAACTATTGCATTATGAGCGTTTTCAACAGACAATGTCAATAAGTCTTTTCCAAGATCTGAAAGCTTATGATTTTTCCTATTCGGAAAATGTTTTCTAAAAAGAGGTAAAGTGTCTACAAATTCCAAAACAAGCGTTTCAAATGAGCTTAAGAGAGACAAACTTTGGAAAAATCTTACAATGTGATTAGAGTCAAAATCACATTTATGTGCTATCATAATTACATTCTTACCAAAACTTTGTAAAAACTCCAGAACTTTCAATGCAGCTTGCTTATGAGGAAGTGTTGAAAGTGGCTTACCAAGCAAAAATAGTTGTCTTCCGTTTTTAGATAAACCTGTCACTGCAGTTGACTTTGGATCGATATTCTTAACTGGTGTGAGATAAACGGATAATAATTTTGTTTCGCTTTTCATAGCTATCTGAAGAATATCTTTTTGCGGAGAGAAGCCTCCAGTCTCCAAATCGAAAAAGATATACGCAAAATTGTCGGTATTGTAACTTAAATGATTTACTATTTGACGAGTAATTTGACTGGAGTTAATAGGAGTGTCTAAAAGCGTCATGTCGGAAGAGTAAGTATCATTTGATTTTTTTTCTTTTTGATTTCTCAGTTGTTGTTTTTTTAAACTGTTATGCTTCCTAAGAGCTTTTATGCGAGGCTGAGATTCTCGATTCAGTCTTTTAATTGCTTTTTTTTTGGCATATGCGCAATAATTTATCATTGGTTTTCTATACGTAAGATTCAATTTTTCACACACTTTTAGAACGTAATCCGCACCCTAATTTTTATGGGCAACAGCGCATGCAAATCTGTAATCCGCCGATTCCGATGTAGAATAAGAATTTGCCTTAGGGCAGTAGCTAGCCATTGTATTATTAATACTTTCAGTGGTATTAGATGAGGCGGCGAGTACAAATTTACATGCACTATTTGCTAAATCGAAAAACAATTTATTAATATGTTTGAACAGAATCGGATTTTTTAAGTGCCTACTATTATCATAGTTTTCTTTGTCTTCTCTATATTTACAAAAACCTCCACAATCATCATGATTATCAAAAACATGGTTTGGCAAATTTCTTAAATCCTGTTCAATAGCGGCCTTATTATTTTTATTTTTTTTTATCACGGTAGCAAAAGAATTTTTTAAAAAAGCAATAGTATCATGAGTTAACTCGTGATCAACGTCAATACTTTTGTTTTCTCGCATCTTGTATAACATATTACTTACGCCCTTTTTCGAATGGTTGATATCACATTGCTTTACAATAGTATAGTCTAAATTTTCATGAAGAGCAGATTCTACAGAACTGTCGTTGTCACCAATATAAACACCTATTTCAGCGCCAGCATTTTTTAGAATTGAACTGTTTGCTATGAGCTGAACTGCGCCTTCAGCCTCCATAGATTTTGCTGTGCCATAGTGATTCAGTATGCAGTCGTGCTCTGTTTGTACTCCATTCTTAGTATTAATATCACAAGTCCTACATTTTCTATTTTTGGTGCAAAAATCAAGAACCTTATCAGTCATATATCCTACAAGAGTACAAAAACCATTCAAGCTGTCGTATCGATGACCTGTCGACCTCTGACTCCAGCCCATGTCATAGCTTGCGAAAAGCCTGGTAATTCTTTTTTCTTCGCTGTTTTCCGCTTGTTTAGTAGTCAGAATGAACCCGTCTTGAAGGTGAGGTGGACTAAAAGTGATGGAAATTAATAGGAAAAATAAAAACACATATTCAGAGTAACAAAAAGTTTAGTACATACAAATCATGAATATAAAAGTATAAGTCCATCATCAACATAAATTCAATAAGAGAATACTCTCAGTAAAAATTGATTCCAAAAAATATACAATCGCCTCAAGCGGTGATAATACATGTACATATTTAGTCACATACATATATATTTGCATAAAAACACGCAATCACTCATATGCACACTCACACCTTTGCGTACATACATGAAAAAGCACTTCTCAACAAAAAAATCACTGTCACAGTTTGATCAATTGTATATAAAAAACTCTATAAAAAATAATTATGAATTTTAAAATAAATAAATCGGTTCCGGCATTAAAAATTGTCTGTATAAAAATATTTTCCTAGCGGTAGGAAACGTACGATAACTGTTTGTACTCTATAAAACACTATTGTTGTTAATCACTTTGAAAGATTGCTAGTACACTATTTCAAACTGATAAGTATATATCACTAATTCTATTAGTGCTTCGAAATATTACTTGTCACTCTGAAATATTGTTTGCGCTATAATTTGGTTTTGGAGAGTACGCGCAGGTACACAAAAAAAAACTTACAGGCACAATTTTTAATCCTCTACATTTTTTTCTGTCAATTCCTTTTCGACGGTCACGGCTTCGATGCAAGACTCCCTGGCAACTTCTTCAATGACTGGTCCCACCAGACGCTCATGTACTTTAAAAGTTTTGTCATTAACTCCAGGTAAACCAATTGTTTTAAGAAGTTTGTTTGTCTTAGTTGGCCCTAACCCAGAATTCAAAGCTCCTGCAAGATGAAAAATTTATCATCTTTTGTTCTGAAATAATTTGAATGCTGATATGTGATAGAAAACTTACCAAGTGATAGTTTAGTGTTTATTGCAAAGGAACTTATTCCAGTTACAGGATTGACGTACTTTTCACTTGAATGAATTTTCGTTACGTGATTGCATTTAGAACATTCAACATCAAAAATTGAACCCAAGCCTTGAACGACTTCTCCTTGGATATCACACAAGCCTAATTTATCCTTGCATTTTTCACAAAACATTTTCTTGGCCATGGTTTTTACATCAATTACTCGCTCTCCATCAATAGGAATATCTCTGACATAACTGGTACAACCACTCTTCTCTTTTTGTACCTTGTTCCTCAACATAGTTCGTAAATGCCTTTCAACTTTACATTTTTTTGTAAATTTTCCTTTAAATCGAACTATTTCTGTTCCTTTCTCATTCTTCGTAGTTTGGAGGTTATACTGTTTGGCTTTGGGCATTCTTACGAATGAAATCTACAAATAGAAATACAATTGTTACAAGTCTTTCTAATTACTCATTTATTCATTTTCACTACACTTTTATAATAAATCAGTAACAAATACTTATAGCTTTATCACAAAAACATTGATACACGAACGCTGTCGTAACCGACGCAGCACGCAGCAGACGAGCAGACAGTGTAGAGTGTGCAGAGACACCTGATGCGTGTACATGAACACTCACACATTTAAGACCCGTACGACGTTGCCAAATCTTCATTCATCGCTGGTTTCCCCTCACCGCGCAAATGTTTCCCTCCGCTAACACTACCGAACGTCCTTAATAATAAAAAGGTATAAAAGTATAAGGGCCTCTAAAAATGAGGTAGAAGGGGTATATAAGTTTTGAACAATATTTGATTGAGTTAAAATCACGGTGAAACTAAAATTTTTCATATATTGTTGGCGGTATGTGGGACTGTGAGGGAATTATGATAAGACTTGCTAAATCACTATACTGTACAGAAATGTATAGCTATATGTTGATAAAACTATTGGTTACTAATTTATATTTTTCTTTAATTGAAATGATGATTTCAGATACATATTTTTTTGCATTTTTTACAAAATTAGAACTTAAATATAATGATGAGATGCAATAAAAAATAAATTTTGAGATGTTTCAAAAAAAAGCAAGCTGAAAGTTTTATTTTAAAACATTATAGTCCTTACTATTTTATGTTCTATTTTTTATTATTTTCCGTATTTATAATTATAATTATTAATACAACTAGTAGATTTAGTACCATGGGCACAAAGTACAACTTAAGCGCACGAAGCTGCAGTGAGTTTACATTTGCACTTGAGTTTCGGATTTTTTTTTACCGAGTTGCACATTGAACCCAGGGGCTCATTTTGCGCTAGCAAATTACTTAGCATTCCAGAGCAAGGAAGTGATTGCAGGGTAAAATATATTTTTATGTGTAGTTTACTATTTAATTGTAAAAGTAGAAAACAACTTAGAATAGTATTGAAATGCACAAAATGATGACTATTGTGTATGGTACCATATTAATATTTATATATCATTTTAATATTCTTATACTAAATGCATACCGTCTTGCCAGCACTGAAGCTTGTAAATCAATTAGTATAACATCATTGTTGATATCTTCTGCTGATCGAGGAGTTCTAATAACTTGCCCATTTAATACTCTCCCATAGTCGATGTCATATGATTTGAGCATTTTTTCTAGTTTTTCTGGAAAATATACGTCCGATTGAGAGTTTGAAATAAACGTATGCATGTATGTGACTTTTTTGATACATTTAATATGTTCGAAAAATAAGATCTAGTCAGTAATTACCCTCCAAACTGTTAACGAATTTTTGAGCCTATGCGATATGTTACCTAAGTTTATTATAATTTTTATATCAATCTGATAGAGGTAAATGATCCAACTACTGCGCAGGCGTCAATTACTGCGCACTCGTTAATAATATAAAATTAGAAAAACAGACTGGAAAATTCGTGTGCTCAGACATTGTAACATGTTTATACATTAATAACATTTATTCCAGAATCATATTTTACATCATGAAATTTCTAACAGTTTAACTAGTTGACTTGAGGAAAAACCTAATGGGAAATACCCACGCAGTATTTAGTGACGCAGTAACTGGTGCTGTTTTTTAAAAACTTGTGCAGTAAAACAAGTAAGTGATACTATCACTAAAACAATTATTTAAAAAAAAAAAAAAAAAAAAAAATAGGTAACATAACTGGAAAACCTTTGTCGTTTTAATTGCATGAGATGTTGTAGATGGAGATAAAATGAAGCTAATTCAATTTACATCGAAAAACATCAAGCAATAAATAATTTAGCACAGTCAAAAATTTTAGTGCGTGGTAATTGGGTTATTTACCCCTATAATACCAATTCTAAAGATCAATAAAACACTTCTCTTTATTCCCTAGTCTTTGACCATACTAAATTCTACGTTGTGCCCCATATTTTTCAAAAATTTAAAAATATAATAACTTAATAAAAAAATTACTTTTATTTTAAAACATTGTTTAAATAGACGAAACAATGTATATTTCAAATATCTGGTACAATCATAGATAATATAAATAATTTCAGAGATTGGACTTAAAAAATCAAACAAATTAATAGTGATACAGAAGTAATATTCACTATAATATAAATTTTTTTTTGCATCGTATTTGGGGTGTACTAAAATTATAAAAGTATGAGGAAGAAAAAACGATAGATAGTTATTCTGATTTATAAAAAATGACGATGAAAGTTACAGGAAATAGTTTTGAAATAATTTACTCTATTAAGTTAGTATATTAGTTACAGCATATTTGGGCTTTTCTTTAATGGAATAATGAATAAGATTTTGATTTAAAAATCAAAATTCAAATAAAATAAAAGATTTATTTAATATTCAGCAATAAAAAAAGGTTAAAGTGCCCAATGCAATGTTTCAGCTTATAAAGAATATATAAATATCGTATAACTGTTCTTTTTTTAGTTATATATACTACTTCTGGTCAAAGTGATGATTTTTATATTGTACGACTCATCATTGAAAGTTAATAACGTTCATGACACATTGGTTTTTTTGATAGATATTGCTTAAGCTTTTAATGGATTTTCGTTGTACCATATAAATATCGCACACAAATTTTGAGACTGTTTTACTGTACCTTTTTTTACGTATTTATTTAATGTAATTAAATCCAATAACCTTATGTAAGAATCACGTACAAAATTGTGTTTATAAGGAAATGATTGGTAGAGATCTCGCAATTTTGTTTTGAATGATAGAATAGTATTAGGTAAACATTATATTAAATTATCAAATGGATCCATAAGTTTATCTTTCAATAAAATAAGATAAGAGGGTTCGAGTATGCGTAACGCACATATACATATATGTATATTCATACGAGTAAAATAATTTTCAGCATTACAGCATGTTTGTGCTCCACTCACCTTTCTGAACGTTAACCCGTTTAACTGTAATGAACATCCACAAAAGCAATAAACTACTTTTTACGATCAAAAAAAATGAAAAATCTCAAACAATTTTGGCCAGCATGAGGTCTTACGTCAAAAAATTATTACTCATGTGTACATCTATTTGTGCGTATATGTAATATAAAAAAATAAATTAGTTTTACTACTCTTACCTAAATATAAGTACAATGTTGGATGAGTGCCAAGTTTGTGATGCCCTTTTTTATGGTGAATTTCACAAATGTTGTTCGTCCGAACAGTCACTCCATTAACAAAAACAATGGCTTTTAGAGGTAACCAAAATCTTCTCAAATAAGCAATAAATCTGTGTACTGCTACATGTTGTATTTCATCTGCTAACTAAGCAAGGTAATCAATACCATCACGAAATAAATTATCAGGTAAAAATGGTAGCAAAACTGCTGCTTCTAATACATTTCTTCCAACATCATTTGGTATACGCAGTTTGTTCCAGTATCGAATAAAAGCCTGTAAAATAATTATTTAATACAGTTTTTGTATGATCGTGTCAGAAAATTTTTGGTGAAATTAACGATTAATGCAAATTTATCTTGTTGTTTGAATTTTCTTGTAACATAAAGAAAAGATGAAAAAAATAGATGAAAATATACTAGGTATTTAAAACAGATTTTGGTATTATTATACAAAGTGGTTTGGTTTGTTATGTAATCAACTTGTAGTGTCAGTAAATATCGTATATTTAACTATAAACGTATTATTTAATTAAATGTAAGTTATAATGATTTTTCTATTGCATACGTAGAAAATTAAAAAGGAATAATTATTATGCAGGAGTTATTAACAAATAATTTTCTATATAAATTATTATATATTTATCAAAAATAAAAATAAAAACGTACTTATTTAGTTTAATAGCTTGGGTTATAATCTTAAATAACAAGTTTTTATGATTTACGTTTGATGATACAAGTATTTAATTTAGGAGGAATCCAATTGGTTCCCGAATTATTAGAAAGTATAGTCAATATGGTTCCCGGGTCATCAAATTAGTTCTTGGCTATAACCATATAATGAGGGGATTAAATATATATATTTTCCATCATATTTCATTGAGGCTTCAGACTGATAGTTGATTTAACGGCTAGTTTGTTTAAAAAAAAATATCGATGGCTATTTATATAGACGAAAAGTCATGAAATTATCATAGAAAAAACTTGGTCTGACAAAAAATTGTTAGAAAATATATGTACAAATTGAAAGCAAGATATATAAATTATGTTTGTAATAATAACATATTCTTTCTTCAACTTCTTATTTCTCTTCAGTCTTTTTTGCTTTTTATTGTTTACTGCGTCTCTTAACGTATGCTTTACATCAAACTGCCTTGAGTGCAGCAACAAACAACAACAGATTCGGGTTTGGTTTGTAGAATTTTGTGTGAAAGTGAAGATGAAAGAATTTAATATAATTCGTAATTAACTGAGTGGCGATAAATATTAAGCTCATGTTCTTGATGAAAACTTCAAGTTACTTGTAATAAACACGTATTCATATACATTTCAATAAAATACGAATATTTAAATTTCTATAAAGCGAGCACAGTGACAGTCAACTCAAATAACTAGAGTAAAAACTTGTTGAAGCTTTATCACCTTCAAAAACTTAGGTTCCTTGCTTTCTTCGAATACAGTTTGAAACATTCGAATAAAAGATCAATGTCTACTGGTTTTCATTATGGTCTGATTATCATTTAATGGTAAATACAATTTAGTACCCCGAAAACCATTGATTATTTGACTATGCTTCTGAATCACCCAGAAACCAACTTGATTGCACTTTCTAATAATCCAGAAACCAATTTCACTATGATTCTTAGTGACCCGGGTACCAATTTTAATGTATGTTCAATTTTGGAAACCAACTTGACAATGGACTGTGTTTTTAAAAAAGACCTTAAATAATAATTATAAAAAAACAAAATAAGTACCATTACGAAAGTATTTGCAAGTCCAAAGTTTGCAAATACAAGAAACATAAGCTAAAACTTAGCAAGGTATGTTTGAATTTATGTGAAGCTGTATATTGTAATTTCGAAGTTATGCACGTGCAAAACACTGATGAGGACTTCCACGAGTATTTTAAATAATTATTATCAAAAGTTAAAACATGACACATGGCTCGAGTGTATCATATTCCAAGGAGTTTATTAGAGTGTACAAGTCTTTCTCATACCAAGCAACACATTTTTAGGTTTGTAAGATATGGAATTGTTGGGTTATAATTTGTCGAAGACTCATACACAACGTGTGGCTTGATCATATACATAGTTATTCAGGACTTACGTAATTTATTTCGTAACAAGTTGTGGGTATTGGGGTTATGATTATTAGAGATTACGAAACTTAACAACGTATAATGAACGTAGTCAGACTGAGAACTTTTTCCGTTTTATGTGGAGCTTTGTTATTATTTATCCGATTTACTTTTTTCATTTTATTATTTAATCTTCAAAAAAATTATTTTGTTTGAAAAAGTTATAATATATTTTACTCGCATATAATAAAAATAAAACTAATTTATAGTTAGAATTATACATCACGGTTATAATAATTTAAAAACATATTTTGAAAAAACTTTGTGATTATAAGCAATGCTTTTAACAGATTTTTTTACAAATATAAAACAAGATACAGTTTAAACACACTCCATACCATACAAAAAATCATTGTCATTTAAAATATTAAATATTCTTTACTTTTAGTTTTAAATACATACTTACTCTCATTAAATGAAATAAACATCCTGTTATCCTTGCATCAGGAAATGCTTCCTTTACGGCATTAATGGCCGCCCTTTCAAAGTCTAGCATAACAGCTCGTACGTTACGTCTCAACTCTGGGACGATACGTAGTATTTCCTGCCACATGGCATTGTACAGTTGCTCAGTCATAGAATTACACAAAACTAATTTAGCAGGAAATCCCTGTGTATAATATTTTTTATTGTAAGTTTTAATTATTGATAATAAAAAATATTTTTGGAAAGTTTCTTATAATAGATTGATATAAGCATGAGACTTTGCTCTGTAAAACTGTAAGAAAAATACTTTACTCTACGAAAAACAACTATTTTATTAGTAGTTGAAAAAAAAAGGAAAAAATGAACAATAAAGATAAATATTTTGCTAATTTTCGATTAAATTGTCAATAAATTATTACTTCATGTGACTCCAAATGGAAAAAAAATTCTATTAACTTCGTTTATTTTTGTTATGTAAGTGTTTAAAATATGAATTTATTTTCCATAATAGTATTATGTATTCTTGCATTGCACACTTTTACAGATTTTACATAAACATAATTATTCATTATTATATAAGCCTAACACCAAAGACCAAATTTTTCTATACAACCGACTCGCATGATAAGTGAAATATTACCTTTGTATAGACTTTAAGATAATCAATTGTTTTTTGCATTATGAAGCCTTACAACTTTAATCATAAAATATAAGGTTTGAAATGTTAAGAGTCCCAATATAACATTACTGTTGCAACTCTAAGCTGGAAGCAAAATATGTATAAAAAATACAAAATAATGCGTTATCTAGGACTAAAAGTAAAAAAAATCATAATACATAATTCACACAAACACACACTTGCATACAGTAAATACTTATAGATTAGTAAAAGCAACATCATCAAAAATGGTGAAAATAGAAAGACATAAATACAGAAATAAAAACGCGGAAAAAAAAAACAGATTAAGGGATACAATAAATTTAATCAATACTTAAAGCACAAGTACTACGATAAAAAAAATTTAAGTATTTACACGCATACAGGCCACCCTACATTGACGACGTAAGACAATGAAATTGAGAAAAATAATAAAGATTCAAGATCTATTTAAAACTTAGAGATGTAGGTGACATTGTAAGTATTCGTAATGTAGATGTAAGGTTGCAATATTTCTTGCGTTTATATTATCTTATACAAAAATTATGTTTGATAGCTCATTTTAAGCAAACAATACTTTTCGAATTAAAAGATCATAAAAAATACTTAATTTATAGATGTGTAATATAATTAGTGAATACTGAAACTGACATCCGAAATTGTTAGCTCTTCTATG
Organism: Copidosoma floridanum; assembly: GCF_036245765.1. Taxonomy (NCBI): domain Eukaryota; kingdom Metazoa; phylum Arthropoda; class Insecta; order Hymenoptera; family Encyrtidae; genus Copidosoma; species Copidosoma floridanum. The sequence goes on along the minus strand of NW_028321892.1, from coordinate 1,785,945 downwards.
AAAATTTGAATATTACAGTATGAATCAAATAATAAATAGTATGGGTTATTGATCCACAAAAAGATAATGTAACAAAGATCGGAGTATGTAATAATAGTTTTGATTTTGTTGCAGTATTTCATTTTTAGAAACAAAAGAAACAAGTAAGAATACAAAAAATACGTTACGTTTATATGGGTAAACAGAAAAATACATTTCATAAATGATAAGGAAAACGAAAGACAGACTTGCAGAATTTCAGATTTAGAGATAAATATGTAGAGTCAAAGATAAACTAGGTGCAGACAGAGACAATCATTGATAGATACTCCAAGAAAAAGTTGTAGATTGGGGAACTGAGTGATGTTCAAACCAAAAATCTTTAATACAGTCTAAATATTTCTAAAAAATGAAAATATTTTAATACAGTCATTAGCACCGGTATGAAAGCAAAGATAAAGAAAGAAGTATAAACTTAGCCATTTGCAAACAGCTGTAAAAAAATAATAAAAATAAACTCAGTATTAGAGATTTACCTAACGACAAGGACATATAGATGCAGACCTTTCTTAGAGTTGATCTGATGCAGTAAAAGTTAATGGGACATGGCAATGAAGTTTTATTTTGTGTATTTATAAATTTGTGATCAAATCTGTTTTATTAATGTTATTGTCCCGTTATTACGATTCGTAACATAAAAAGTGTGCTTGTGAGTATCAAAACACTTATTTGAATAGACATTGTAGTGATAAGTCTCTCTATTCTTTATATGAGTCTCTTTCTAATTTTAGTTACTTTCTTTTACTATATGTTTAACAATATGTATATGATATGTATTTATATATGTATATGACCCTTGTGCTATAAATTCTTGTTTTCTGACTCCAGTTATTTAATTTTACAATCTGTTAAGTAGTGTTTTTATGATACTGAAAATAAAAAAAAAAAATATTCTTTTTAACAATGCATCAAACTTACTGAATCAAGTCTTCTTAAAGGAATTGTATACATTTGCTTTAGGTCATGTGGCTCATGAGGCAAGGTCTGTAAGAAGTATAACAGTTATGGAAAATTAAGATTTGTTTACGATTATTTAATGATTATAAGTCTATTCATATTTCTTAATAGCAATACACAACTATGACAGTGCCTGACATGACCAATCATTTAATGTGAAAGTTGTAACTTTTTATTACGTAGTTGGTCAACTGTAAAGTATATAAAAAAATTTCCAACTTGTATTAGGCTAGGGTCCAGGGGGGTTTCACCACTGATCGTGGTCCCCTGAAACACCAAGGTTTTCTAGACGTATTATGACCTTTTGAATTAACATCTGCAAGGTGTTAGGCCGTATTGCGTGTTGCTTAATTGTTATTAACAAATTAAATGTTTCAAAGGCTATACAAAATTAACAACACACCGTTAGAAGAATAAAAACCAAACCAAACTATAACGTTGTCATTAATAAGTACGTTAGTTTTTGAAAAATCAAAAAATTATCAAGTAAATTGACAGTTTGGTTTCGAATAAAATTTTTCTTTTAAATTCACATAAACAATAATTGACAACAATTAAAAAAAATGTATAATATGAATGAAAAACTTACATTTTTTAATTCTGCAAAAACTGGCGTATTCTGTAAAGGAAATGCTATAACTAAGGATGGTTTTAGTATTAATCACCTCGTATACAAAAAAGGGGGCAGCTTATAAACAAATTACTGGTCGTTTATTCGTTGAATTTTTTGGTATTTTATCGCATTTAAAAATAAATAAGTGTTATTAAATTACTTTTATGACCTCTAATTGTATATAATATATCGTATTCTTTGAAATGTGAGGGTTTGCGACTTAAAATATTCATTTTAGGCCAAGTTATGATGAAAATAAGAAGCACGATAGGCACGAAAGCAGGATTTTACCACTAAATATGCAATAATTTTTTTTTAATATATTAGAGTGCTACACATGTGGCTCCTAATAAGGGCTCTACTATAGGCACTTTGGAAAAGGAAGGGAAGAGGGACGGGAAACCACCCTCATTACAGGTAGGGGGTAGGGGAAAATAGGCAATTTTGCTGCGTGAAGGTCACCCATCACCTTCACGAGGAGCATTACGTGATGAAAAAGCACCCGCTAAAAATTCACAGAGGTACTTGCCCGAAAAAGTCGCACTGGCCGGGAATCGAACCGCAGTCTCCCTCGTGCCGATCCACGATATAGTCGACTAAGCCATTGGACGCTCAACCAATTACTTTTTATCTCATGGACATTTTTTTATTTTTCAAAATCTGACGTACTTATTAGTGACAACGTAATAGTTTCGTTTGGTTTTTATCCTTCTAACGGTGTGTTGTTAATTTTGTATAGCGTTTTAAACATTCAACTTGTTAGTAACCGTTTAGCAACACTCGATACGGCAAAACACCTTGCAGGTGTTAATTCAAAAGGTCATAATACGTCTAGAAACCTTTGGTGTTCCAGGGGACTTTGATCGGTGGCGAAAGCCCCCTGGCTGCTAAATTATGTGCTATGCTTATAATGTGATGTCGTGCTCATGAATTTTCAGAGATTCTTTAACACAGATATGCGAAATAATGGTGATTGCTTAACCTTTTGAGCTTAGATAACATTTTTATAAAATGGCAAAAAATTGGTTTTATGAATTATGTTTGCACCTATTGATATTTACCAAAATTATTGATCGTATATGATACCTACAAGCCTATGCTTGTTTAAAAAATTTTTAATCAAGTCATTATGGATAAATTTAAAAAATAGAGATAAATAACAAAGATATATATTATCAACTCTCAGACCTTAAATGTACCGTCCATATACAGTTCTGTCGTTACTCGTAAGGCTTGTAACATGATGGCTGTAATTGAAATTACTCCACAACCACCATCAGTGGATGTACAGAATCCTTTATATACGTTTCTGTAGGGTTCGTAATTTTGTAAAATATTCGGCAACTCTGTTATCGATTGAGGAACTGGGGGATGATTCTGCCGTCGTTTTTTTTTCATCACCTCTAGCATATAAGCTTTGTTAACTCTAACGGTGATGAGAGGGTAACTATTTGGGATGATTAATTTAAAGTTATTTATGTAAAAATATTTTTGTAATTTTTGTAAAAATGCTTACAATGTGCGAACAGAAACACGCAACTATATTTACAGATTTTAAGTTCAGATACTTAATAATCAAACTTGAACTACTCTATCTTGTTAAAAAATGGATGAATATGATAATTTACATCATATAATTTCTAAGTCATCACATCAAGCTGAAACTAGTAGCCAAATCTTTGTTGGAACCATCAAGCATCATTTGGTTAAGAGTTGTATATATTTTAAACATATTATTTAGCAATTTTTGAAGTAATATTGTAAGCAAACATTTATTTATAACTATTTCTGTAATATTTAGACGCTTTAAGTTGTATCTCGTGTTAAAAAAGAGACAATAAAACTCCTTTTGGACCGAATAACCAATGTTTGGTGGAAAGATATATTCATTTGATCACAAATAATGTATTTTTAGCAATTTTTAAAGGTTTGTTGAAGAGGAATCTGTTTTTAAATTTTACTGCGTGTATAGGACCAATTCAGTTGTGTTCAAAATAAATACCCATTTTGCATTAAGAAAATTATTCGCAATCGTTAACTTTAGCGGAACGATAAGTATTGATAACGTTACAGTTGAGTAGCTGCATGAGGGGAGAGCATCTTTCTCTCACCACTCCGACTCCATTTCGGAGCCGTATCGGAGCGCCCGAGTAAGAGCAACCAGCCAGACACACCTCATACCAGCGGGCAGTCGATGCGGGATGCGCAAAAAGACTCAACTGTAACGTTATCATACCCAACGTTCCGCTAAAGTTAACGATTGCGAATAATTTTTTTAATACAAAATGGGTATTTGTTAGTAAAGTGTGCAAGTTTCAGAGTTCTACGCTTTTCACCGTCGCATAGGGATTTTTAAAAAAAAAAAAACCTTACTTGGCTCCACATGGTCGTATCATCAAAATTTTTTTTTTTAAATTCGTAAAAAAATAAGTACAATTCATTGCAGTTAGTTATATACGTGCAATTATCAAAATACGTAAAAAAAATGCAAAAAACCGATAGAAAAAAAAAGTACTTTTTTCGGAGTCCGATTTCGGCATCAAAAATTAAAAAATTTTACTTACTACAAACATTGTATGATAGAATAAGTCTAGACAAAGAGATTAAGCCCTGAAAAATCGCTCCAGCATTATTTCCTGACGTCTATTGAAGTTTTTAAGAAAGGTGTTTTTTTTCGAAAAAATGCGATATTTCAAAAAATTTTTAATATTTTTGGCTAAAAAAACAACTGACGGTTTGTGAACCAAAAATTAATAATTTGACCGAATACCAACTTTTAAATCTCAAAAGAAAAAAAGTTATTAAGAAATTAAAAAAAGACGATTTTTGATTGTTTTTTTAAGTTTTCTCAGCAACTACGCATTTAAATTATATTAAACGCGCGTCAATCGGTAGGTTTTTTAAAGATCTACAACTTTGTCATTTAACTTTTCGGCATTGGAGGTCAACTTTTTTTTCAAACGCGAAAAAAGTGATTTACGGACTTTCACGAATTTTTTAGGTTAACTCAGCCACTGAATAACCGAAAAAAAAAACGCTATGTTTCTTGAATCATTTTCTTCTATATCAACGTATTTTTGTTTTCTGTTAACACTAATGTCAAATTTAACATTGAGCCTTCGTAGATTAATTGGCCTAAAAGCTCAGCTCTCTATGTGTTAGTTGTTATTAAATATCTGTTTAAAAATTCTGAAAATTTATTGACGTGGTCGTGAACTTAAATTTTGTTAGAAGTACGTAATATGTTTTAATGACTAAGGTTCTTAATAACTGATGATTACAATAAATTGTTAAAATGGTAACAAAAATTTGCATTTTTTGATAATACTTACGTTATGCTGACGTTATCAAAAATGTTTGATAAGTTTGTATTTTCTTCGAGACATCTTCTTATACAGTCAGCCTTGAACATCTCTTTTTGTACAAAGTCAAAATCTGGGTGACAAATATTATGAGCAGTTCTTTCTAGAATATGGTTGTTTTTATCAATTTTAAGCATTCCTACACAGTACGTAGTAGAACGACTTGAACACCGGAAGATATTTATGTTGTTGCTATCAATGTGATATTCATATCCTTCATAGTAGTACTTAAACGAATTTTGTCGTTTGCCTGGCAGTTGAATGATGTTTGCCTTTATAATAAAGTTACTTTTTATGTAATGCCGATTTTATATAAAAATTATAATATTTCCAAAATAACTTACAACTTCTCTATCCATTTTGTTATTGTTATAATAAACTGTATAACGATATTAACTTGTAGTAAAAATCGGGAAGCAGGTTATATCAAATAATACAAGTTACAATAACAAGCGATAGGGACTTGTAAACAATTCATTTCAAACAGAAGATGGCTAAAATAAAATACGATAGCAATTAGAAATACATTATGTAAAATATCTCTTAACAAATCTTGATGTAGTTGAATTGAGGATACAGGAAAGAATACTAGAAATAAATATCTTAAAATCACTTTATTAAAAACTATTAAAACATGTTTCTGTTTTATTCTTATAAAAAAATAAATAAAATAAAAAATGGATTACTTTATAAATATTCGTAGGTTATCATAGTGTTGAGTTTAAGAGTTTCTTTTTAATTAAAAATTCACGCAGACCTGCTAAATATACGTTTACAGAGATTTTTCTATTAGCTTAGCTAAAATAATTTTGAGCTGTTACAATTGCATATTTAACTTATAAAATTTTTCAAGTAATCAGTATCTATAAACATGAGTATAACAAATTAGCAAGTATGTATAGAAAAATAGCTACTGCAAAGACTTGAAATCAGGCTTCATTTACTCGCAATCTCACCTACTATGAGAGAAAAAAAGAAAGAACTTAAAAGATTTTTAAAAAAGTAAAGGGGCCTAATATTTATGCAGCTATAGCCTCCTTTTTTTTATTCTATCAAAAAAATAAATGATAATGAAAATGTAGAGCCAAAATGGCGTAACAAAATAAAATTTTTCAGTTTGGTTCACAAGCTTCTTTCTAGTATCAGGTATGCTATGTGCACGAGATTTTATCTTACTAATATATAAAGCAAAGTCGCTAAAACCTTTGTAATCGCTAACCGCGAGAACTACTGAACCGATTTTGCTGAAATTTTGCATACCGATTCTTGACACTTCCTAGATGGTTTCAGTATGGTGTTTATCTTGAAAAATTTAATAACAATAGCAATAAATAAGCTCAAAGTTTTGCAAAAATACGCCAGCTTTTCACTTTAGTTTATTAGGATACGCTAGGTGGCGTCGACATAAAATCGAAGCTACCTGCAACAGAATTAAATAAGTATGGTTATGATACGCCGGAGCGTCGCAAAAATCTCTGCCCTTGTCTACCACCAGTTCATCAAGCTGCATCGAAAATGTAGATGATCGTCGTGCAGCTGGGTACCCCGGTTACCGACGACGCTATTCTCCAACAGGCAACTAGGCAAGTAATCTAGGTCTACTATCACCTTGAACCTCCTAATAGATTGACGAGTGCAACCAATAAAAAATGTATTCCAACCGATGATGTCTCCGGTGGAGTTCCAGGAGACGTGTCTAGCCAGAGCATATCCTGCTCCAACCCTTCAGAGTTATATGGCCTTACCACAATCTGGCCTGGTGCCGTCAGAGAATTTTATACTCCAAATGTGAGCCAGGGAAAACAGCCCTGAAGGGCATGCGCAGCCATAACGGCTTCCTTCTCAGTGGTCGTGTCCCTAACGGCATCCCCACATTTCCCTGACTAACGATGAGCGGTTGGTGATCCGGGGAACAACCCAAAGACGAGATATTTTTTGATCAGTGGCGTACCTCCCTCATGTACGGTCTCCGTTCACATCAGAGACTCCAAGGATAAAAGTAAAGCTACCCGCAGCTGGCTCTCCATCATCAAGAATAATAATAAGGAATGACTGGAAATTTTACCACTGGCCCTTTTCAGGGCCAATGTAAGCATTTACGTACCCAACTTAACAATTAATCTCATCAGTCCTTTTAAGGACCATCTAAGTTTAGATTACCTTGCCAACAAATACATTTTTACTTCGATTTCTAGAGACGATTCGTTAACTATAAAAGACTATGTAAAGCCAGCCAATATTAAACCAAGTCAGTCATTAACTAACAGACGTCAGGAGCAGAGTTGTTCGTCGCAAGGCTGGGAGCCCCGGTCACGGGGAAGCTCACGGGTCTTTTTAAAGGCCATCGGACGTTGAACTACCTTGCCAACAAATATATTAGAAGTTAACAAATTTGACAGAAAACAGCCGTTAGGGGTCACAAAAGTCGTAAGTATGCCAATAGCCGCAAGAGGGTGCATTAGAAGGAAAACTTCAAATGTATCTAATGAATACAATTTTAGGTGTCAAGAAACTGACGCGGAATATTTATCGAGGTTAGAACAGCAGCGTCAAAATCGACAAATACAGAATCCATTACGTGAGAGATCAGCTTTTTATTGAACTCTTACAGTAATCTCTTAAATTTTTAATGATCTAAATTTGTATTTTTAAATAAGTAGAAAATGTAATTTTATTTTTGTCGTAAAAAAATCTAGGGATTAAGCTACAGGACTTTGTTGCCTTAGTAATAAAGTTGTGAAATAAGAAAAAAAATTTTTTTTTTTAATTTATATATTTTGGGAGTTTTGAATCTTAACAGCTTCAAAACATAGCCCTTATCATAAATTATACGAGAGAAGCTGCAAATTAATGATTCCTTATAGCTAATGATGGCATAAGGAACTCACGGTACATTTCAGCATAATTATATTTTTTTTAATTTTAACAGCTTACTATTCGACCAAATAAACTGTATGAATTGCGAACAACTATGATTTTAATAAGAAGATTTTTGTTCTAAGAAGTGTCAGGAATAAATGCAAAATTTCTAACTGAAAACGTTAAACATTACATGTCAACACACTACGGTGTTCTATTTAGTAAGTCAAGGGCGAAGCCGAGACGGGGGGCTGCTAGTGACATCATAAACGCTACGGATATGCCCTGTTACAGCGCGTAAGGTTAAATTGCGTACGCTAATCACTGATGCACTAGATTGAATAGTCACACAAAATAAAATAAAAAAAGTTTAAAGAAAATAAATTTACGTACTTATAACGATCAAATGTTTGAATCTAAGGCTCACTGCTGTTGAGAACATTATTATCCTTGTAACCAGCATCATTATTATGGAGATTTTCATGAGTATTATTAGTATCGTTATTATTATAATTATCATCATGATTATAATTATTTTTTTTATGACTATCACAATTATTATCATTATTATTATTATTATCATGATCATTATAACCATCATAATCATATATATGATTATTATCGTCGTTATTATCAGTATTATTCTTATACACATTATAATTATCACTATTATTATCATCATCATTATTATCATAACCGTCATTTTCATCATTATCATCATTATCAAGATCGTCAACGTCATCGTCATTATAATTATTCTCATCAATTCTATTATTATTATTATTCGTATTATTACTAGCTTTATTATTACTATAATCATTATTAATATAATAATTGGATGGATATCATTATCTTTATCATTTACATTATTATTATATTTATAATTATCATAAACACAATTATCATCTTTTCCATCATAATAATGATGAAGATTATTATCACATAAACATTATTATCTTTATTATTATTATCATCTTTATCATTATAAACATCATAATAATCAACATCATCATTATTATTTTTATCATTATCAACATTATCATCATTCTTATTATAAACGATAGCATTATTATTAATTTTATTGTCATTTTCTTTAAAATCATCATTATTAACATGATCATCATTATATTTATTATGCTTATTATCATCATCTAAATATTTATTATTATTATTGTTATCATTGTCATCATTAATACCAGAATGATTTGTTCAGTCATTCTTATAATTATTATTATTATTATAATCATCATTTTCCACCATCATCATTATCATCATTATTATTAATATTATCAACATCAATTTCGTTATCATTTTTATTATATTTATCATTAACATCATGACCATCATCATCATCACGATAAATATCATTAACGTCATTACCACCATTAACATCATTATCGTTGTTACTCTAACTATTATCAGAGACATTGTTATCCGAATTGATATCATCATTATCATCATTATCATTATTGTCATTATTATCGTTATCATTATCATCATCATTATCATCATCATCATCATCATCATCCTCATCATCATCGTCAACAACATCATCATCATCATTATTATTATTATGATTATTATTCACATTATCACCATTGTCATGGTATATTTTATACTTATTTATATTATTACTATCGTTTTTTTTTTAAATTAGCACTATTTACTTTATCATCATCATAGTAATTATTTTTTTTAATCAACCTTATTATAATGATCATTTTTATTATTATTATTATGATTATGATCATAATCATTATATTTACTTTAATTATTAACACAATTATCATCATTATAAGTATTATCATTATCATTACCATAAAAGCAATCATTACTATCAACATCATAAGCTTTGTGACTTTTACTACTATCAGTAACATCATAACCAACCTAAATTAGAGATATGTTAATTATTATTATTATAATAACGATTAACTTTATGAACATCATTATCATCATCATCACTATCAGCATCATTTTCTTTAATTTACGCGTCATCATCGTCATTATTATTAACATTATTATTATTAACAATATAATCGTTATCATCAATAAAATAACTATCATTAACATTATTATTATTATTATGATAACGATCATTGTCTTCATTATTAATAATATTATCATAACCCTCATCTTAAGCATCTGCATCATCAGCATCATTATTGTTTTATTTAGTTCTACAATCAGTAATTTTATCAACGACAAAGTAAAACTATTAACATCAATCATTATCATTAGATTTATCCTATTAGTAATTATCATTGATATCATTATGATATTTATAATTATTTCTATGATTATTATCACCTGAAATATCGTCATGATCATTAATATTAAAGCAATTACAATCATCATTCAAATTATCCTTATCGACATTATCATCATTAGTATTATAATCAGCATTACTATCATTATTATTACTATCACTATTAGAAAAATAATCTTTATCAATATCAGCATTACCATTACCATCATTATTATTATTATTAGCATCAGCATCTTCAGCAATAATATTTTTTCAACCATTACTACGATATGTACCTCTATATCGACAAATCAAAAGTATTGCCATACATTGTTATCATCACCTTTATGCTCTTAGTAATTATCAGCATTATTATCATGATAACAACAATTGGCATTTTAATTATGATCACAACAAACATCATTATCATTATAACCATCATCAGCGTCATCATTATTATTCTTATAAACATCATCATCATCATTATCATCACCATCATCAATATTATCATTATTATTATTATCATGATCCCTAGCATTATATTAACAATCAACAACTACATCGTTATTATTATTATCATAAAAATTATTATCATCATTATTAACTTGAATATTATTATTATTATATACATAATCATTATTATCATTATTATTATGAACATTATTATCATAACCATTACCTTGATAATCATCACTATTATTACTATCTTAATTTTTTTTATATAATTAACATCATCATTTTCATCTTTATCATTATTATTATCATTTTTATCAATATTGTAATAATTGTTACTATTATTATTATCAACAACATTCTTATCGTTAGTTGTATCATTTTGAACATTAATATGATTTTTACCAACATTATTATCATCACAATTTTCAATTATCATTATCATCATTATCATCATTATCACCATTAGTATCATCGTTATAACGATATATTTTGCTATCACTATTATAGTCATCATCGTTATTATTATTTATATTATTATAATCATTATTATTATCACCAATATCATTATAATAATCATCATTGCCAACCACTATCATCATAATCATAAATATTATAAACACAACTATCATTATTGTAATTACTATATTTATCATCATTATTATTATCATTATCGTCAACGCTATTAATATCATTATTATAAACATTATTATTATCAGTCTCAACATGATTATTATCATTATCATTAGCATCTAATAATTAGTATCATCATATCATTGTTTATATTATCATCATCATTATTATCATTCTTATTATAATTAGTATGATTATGATTGTCACCCTAATTATTATGATCATTAATATTTTTATTATTATCTTTACGATCATAATGATTATTATTATCATTATTATTATTATTAACATCTTTCTTAGTATTGATATACCCATCATTGTTATAAATATTATTATTATCATTGTGATCATCATTATTATTATCAATATGATTATCATCATTATCATAGTTATCATCATCATTAACATTATTATTATCATTATTATTATTATCAACATTTCATTTTACATTGTTATCATTCTCATTGTTATAATTATGATTATCTTTATTATTAGCAATCTTCTGTACATTATCGTCTTTAATATTATTGATATCATCATTATAATCATTATCATTATTATTAATTATTATCTTAAATATTATTTTAATTATTTATATTATCATTATAATTATAATCTTTGTCATTATCATTATTATTATCGTTAGTAATATCATTATTATTATAGTTAATAATATTATTATTATTATCAGTATCTTTGATTATCATGATTATTATCATTATTGTTCCCATCATTATAATTATCATCAGAATCATTATCATTATTATTTCTTTAAAATTTTCCTTTATTATAAGTATCAATATTATTATGATCATCATTATTTCATTAAAATTTCCCTTTATTATAAGTATCAATATTATTAGTATCATCAATATTACTATCATTATTATTATTGTTATTATTATTATTAACATTGTTAGTAATGTTATTATCATTATTATCATTATCACTATTATCATTATTAGTATCTTCAACATCCTTATCTTACACATTATTATCAGCATTAACATTATCATTATCATCATAATCATGGTTATGATTATAATCATCATTTCAGTTAGCACTATAATTCTTATCGTAATTATCATCATTGTTATTATCATTATTTTTATAATTAGTAAAATCATTTTTATATCTATTTTATTATATGGTTGTTATCATTATTATCATCATCATCATTATCATATTTGTCTTTAATATTATTATCATCATCATCACATGATTGTTATACTTACTATCATTATTATTATTATTATTTCTATTATTATTATTTGTATCACTATTATTTTTATTATTATTGTTCTTATTGTTATTATTATTATCATATTAATTATTATCAACAGTATTATAATCATTGTTATTTTTATTTTCTTTGCTATCATCTTTATTATTATAATTATTTTGATTATTACTATTATCAACATTATCAACGTGATTACCATCATTAACATCATTATTATCGATCTTATTATCGTAATCAACAATATTATTATCATAACCATTATTATTGTCTTCACCATTTTTAACATCATTATTTTGCTCGCCCTTATCAATATTATTATTAACATTGTTATCATTATAAGCATTTTTTGTATCATAATAACCATTACAACTATTAGTTACTTCTTATTACCATCATTATCATCATTATGATCATTATTATTATCCTCATACTCATCATCATCATTATTATTCTCATTATTATCATTATCATTATCATCAACATAATTATTACTATTACTATTATTATTATCATCATTATTATTATTAAACATATTATTATTATTATCATTATCAGCATTATTATTATCCTTATTATCTTCATTTCTGTCATCATCTTTATCAAAATTATTCTCATTATTACTGATATAATTATTATCAGCATTATCATCATAATTATAATTATCATCGTCGTCATTATTATTATTATCTAAAAAAAACATCATTATCATTATCATAATTTTTTGTCAGCATTATCATTATCAACATCATTACCAACATTCTAATTATTATCATTATTACTGTCGTTATTATCATTATTATAAACCTTATCATCATCATCATAGTTATAATTATTAAAATAATTACATTATTTTCATTATCTTTATCTTCATTGACATTATTCTCATTATCATCATTATTTTTATCTTAATTATGAGCGTCATCACACTATTATTATCATCATTATTATCATTATTATCATTATTTTTATCCTCATTATCATCATTATTACCCTTACCAAAGTTTCTTGCAAAAAAGTCTGCAGAAATACTTGCAGGATATCCTGCAGGTAAGGTCTGCATGGATATTTCTTAAGAATCCTGCAGGATTTTCTGCAGACCCGTCTGCAGAGTTTCTTGCAGACTGGTCTGGAGATATTTTAGCAGACATAACTGTAGATTTTTCTTTGATTATAATGTAATTTTTTTTTCGTATTGTGATGAGAAATGTAATGTCAAAAATTTGTGTTAGTTTTCTTTTATTCAATTATGTTAATTGTAAGAAAAATATTGATATACAATAAAATAGTTATTTCAGCAATACTTATTATAATTCTAATCACATTACTTCATACTTACAATAAAAAAGTTAAATTTTTAATATTCATTATTTGATTTTTAATATAACAAGATCAACTTTACGATACATATGTAAAGGAATACATTTTGTTATTATAACATGTGTACACATTATTACAAATTAATTTTTTATTTAAATTGACAGTATTTTTGCAATAAATTGTCCTGAGTCTTATGAATTTAATATACTGTATACCTTAATTTTAATTCGTTTTTATATTATTACTAAGAGGAATGACACAAACTTGATTATTTTTATAAGTTATGCTTACACACTTTTTTAATATGTATAATATCTCTTTACAAATCGTCGTTGTAGTTTCCTTTGCTACAAAAGCATATTTTTTTGATTGAAACATTTCTCCTGCACAAATGTCATTCTCTTGTATTCGTAATAAATCTGCAATAATGAAATACTTTACTTTTCTTGATTTTTTACTGACAGTTTTTACTAATTTAGTAATTCTCATTAAATCGTTTTGTTTGGTTATTATAGTGCTATTATTTCTTTTTTATAATCATGTATAATTGACTGTGTGGAGCAGCATTTTTTTGTAAACGAATCTATGAAATGAAGAACATTTTTCATTAATATGTTCTTCAAAGATTTTCTTAATTTCCAATTTCTTAGGAGCATTTCGTTACATCACTTTTGGTTTGAAAAAAGTTCTTAAGTTTTCTCAATGCTCTATACAGTTTTTAACCCTGCACTGGTTCATTAACTGTATAAATAGATCAAGAACGCTTCTTTCTCATTCCAGATCAGTGAAAACTTGTGCATTACATTTAATAAATCTTAGTCTACAATAGTTCTTTATAATTTGCTGTGGAACGTACTGCGTACTATAAAACAACCTATTAATAACGCCGTTAAAGTGTTCGTACGGGAATGCAGACCATGACCATAAAGATCCAATTAACCTTACAAATATTAGTATATGTAAAAGCAGGTGTACATTATACTTCATGTAACATTTTCCATAAAGAGTTTCAGTGTCCTTTACAAATTTTTCAAATGCACCCTTACCTAGAACAAGATCTTTATCTGATATTTTGTTTTTTAAGAAAATGTGTAATCCTAATACAAACATTTTCGAGTGCTTTAAATAGTTTATGGGCAAAAAATCCTTTAATAGGGGCATAGAATAATAGAGTGCAAATGATTTCCATTTATTGGCTTTGTAGTTATCAGAAATGCATTGAGGTGCTCTTGTTATTTCACAAGATGGCTCAATATTCATTAATTTATAATTTACTTCCTCCACTTTAGCACCAAGATAGAAACTTTTGTCATGGTTTTTGAAATTGAACCATTCACAAACAAATAGCTTAA
This sequence comes from Copidosoma floridanum, assembly GCF_036245765.1. Taxonomy (NCBI): domain Eukaryota; kingdom Metazoa; phylum Arthropoda; class Insecta; order Hymenoptera; family Encyrtidae; genus Copidosoma; species Copidosoma floridanum. Next base: position 1,770,869 of record NW_028321892.1, on the reverse strand, counting down.
CAATTCCTAATAAACAAGAATGCATGTAATCGGGAGAAAAGCTATAGATCATATTAAATCCAGGAATCATGGCAACTATAGAAGGTCCTTTGACACCTTTAATGACTTTCTGATGAAGAATAGCTGCCTCACAATGAATCAAATGATTCGTTGCAGATCGTGCTTTTTGTTTCGTTTTACAGTATACTCTTGCATGACCTCTATCTACAGGTATACGTTCACCTTTGTGCAAGCAGTGAGAGCATCCCCAAAAACCATTATACTGTTTAGTGTTCATTATTAAAGGTCGAGCGACGAAGTCACACGAACAAAACAAAGTATGAACTTTTATTAAAAGAGGTTATTCGTGTCTAAACGTCGTACATCTTATCCCAGTGTTACTTAGTTCTATTTACTCATTTAGAAATGGTTCGAGGTACAGATTCATAACTGGTTTTTTTAGCCATACCACAATCCGCACAATAAAATGTTGTTTTTCCTAACCCAGTATTTCAGTTCATTGATTTCCACTTGGATTGGCCACATACTGTACTATTGATTTGAATAATTTAACCCCGTCTGTGTTCCACTGAATAATTATATCATTATTACCTATTTTTTCTTTTAATTGACGGTAATCCTCACCAATTATAACATCATTGTCTTCACTTTCTCTTCGTAAAGAAGCATTTACCTTCGTATTTAGCAGTTCCTCTATTCGTTGTTTGAGAGGGATATACAGAAAATAGTATCCATCACTTTTCAATTTCCCTTTAATGTATAGAGTTGTACATTTTTTACACATTGCAATATTTTCATCTTCGAAACAAATAATAATGTTACAGCTAGAGCAATAAAAATATTCTTGAAATTGCGCATTAGGAATGCATTGCAAAAACTTATAATTTGATTTGCGAACTACTTCTGGTGAATGAATATCTATTAGATTAATAAGATTTTGTAAGGCAACGTCCGGTAAAAAATGCCTCAATGCGCATGCCATAATCAACAGGGTACTTTCAGTTTTTGAGATATTTGCATCATCATACAGTGGAACGCGTTGCTGTAAAATATAATAATTCATCATCATAAATTTTTACTTTACATACAAATATATCATTTTCTTGCGGAAGCTTTGTTTTTGTCCATAAAGAATTTTTTATAAAAACATGTTAAAAATGTTTTTTGTAGTATAGACAATCGTAATATATCATTTTTACAAAATGGCTTACTGTCTGCCTTCGTGTGTGGGTGTGTGTATGTGTGTGCGTGTGCGGAGGGGGAAGGGGGTGCGATACATCAGTCATATGTCAGCAACCCCATCAAGCAGTTTTAATTACTCAGAGTTTAAAATTTTTTTTTCTTTCTTCCAAGCTCAAAAAAAAATGTTAAGAGGGTTGGTAGTTTTTTAGGGGGGGTTAGTGGGTGTGCGGGGACTACCATAAGCTGCTGTGTTGTAGCAGCTTTTACTGACAGTGCCTGAAAACATCCACCCTCTTTATTAAACAAACAATTCAGTCGTGTTCAATTTGATGATATAATAATGCAATTTTATGAAAAAATACAGTACATAGTTCAAGTCATCTACTTTGTAATCGTCAGAGTCAAACAACATCCGTTTTATTGATTTAAATCAGTTGCTTCTATTTTTATTTTATTTTTTATTTTTTTTACGGAAAGCTATTTTGTTTAGAAAATTTATGTACAAACTCATATGTAATAAGAATTAATGAAATTATTACTACTAAATTGTTACATGAAGCATCTATTTCAGGAGTGCTAATGCATATATTAAATTTTTTCTCTGATAATATGATTAGATATTGAAACATTATCTCTTACAATTTGTTAAATATATGGATTATCTACATAACACGCCAAAAGTGCTTCATATCAGCCGTGCTCTAAATTAGCTCTTTTGGCGTAAGATATGCAGAAAAAAAGTATATGCATCACGTTTGAAGGTTAAGAATTGCCCTAGATCTCACATCATGAAATCTGCGATATTCTTAACCTCGCTCACTAGGTGTGTAATATATTATTAAATTACGAATCCAATTATTTATGTCCTTAGAAAATTTGCCTAATAATTTTCAAAGATTTTTAAATTATATATTTATATTCGATGGGTAAAGCTAAAATAAGTAGGACATATATTAATAGAATATAGTAGTTCGCTACAAAAACATCCAAAAATAATAAATTTTAGTACCCTACTGGTTAATCTACAAATGGATTTTTTACAGTGTAAACGTGTATATATACGTGTATGCTCACATACACATGAGCATGATTATACATATATATACAAGCACGTAGATACATGCAAGTATGATACGAGTTGATAAATATCATATTGATAAATAGGCTGGTTTTGTAATATATTATAAAGTGAACGCGTATGCATACTTTAAAAAAAACTATAGAATGTATTTAACACTGAGTTTAAAAATATACTCATAAGAATACCTCTGCGTTGAACTGGTAACAATCATAATTCTCCATTTCTCCTTTAAAATGACTTTCAGCATCATTATTAATATCGACAGCTTAATTATTACCATCATGATTATTGTCAACATCGTCTTCATCAGAATCATTATCAGAACCATCCAAAGGGTTGAAATTGTAAAAATCGAACTCATCGCCTTCAGAATCCATGTTTTCATAGTCAGACGCATGTGAATTACTAGTAGATGCATGCGAAAAGTCTGTACTATCTATTGATAAGGCTTGATTTTTACATTGATCAGTTTGCACGTCATTACTGCTTTAATTATTTTCTTCTGCATCAGAATTTGCATCTCTAAGAAAATCGCTTTCAGTTTGTTCCAAAATCTGTGATTCATGATCAGATTCTGATTGTGCCTACGAAAATAAAATCACAAAATTTAATCTGTGAGATTTTAGCCTCAGTAAAACGAATTTATCTAGAAAGGCTCATTACATGGTATCAGAAGTTATAAATTTAGAGCATGATGTAATGATTTAACGTATTTGAAGTGAAACTGTAATATTAATTATTAGTAAGACATTTTCATGAAGTTATGTCATGGTAATCTCATGCACAAAAAAAATTGTAAATACGATTAACATGAACTCAATGAAAATAAGAATCCAATATTATACTTATTGGAATCTCAATTCAAATTATAATGGATTTTTTCAACGTAAAAAAGGAGTTAATCAAAAGGAAGTTACTACTCACACCATAGAGATATTATTTTTTATATCTCTATGCTCAATTTTCTAAGGGTATAAACATGCACAAAAATGCGATAGTAAAGAGGCCTCGATACTTTCGATAGTCTTGAATGTCTCAATACTTTCAATTGATACACGATGTTTTTAGTTCTAATACATTCACACAAGGTTTTCTGTAGATATTTCCTGTGTCGACTTCTAAGTACCTCCTTTAAAACATATATATCTTTGTTATCACTTTCATCAATGTTATCTTCAGTTGTCTTAGTTTTATGAAATTTTTTACAAATGTGCTTAATGCGTGTGTAATGACGTACTCATAACTTGCTCAAGACTTGTGGCCGTGACGTAACATGAATTTTTCTGGTATCATTTATTCTAGTATTTGTACTTATCCTTAACTCATTCCTTGGAGTCACCCTAAACTATGGTCCAGCCAGTCCTGGTCCAGAGGGACACTGTGCTGTGTCAGCTGTGTGCTGTATCACTGTGTGGCCTCAGGGTAGACAGTGAAGTGCGGTCGTCGTTTCGTGTAAGAGACTTTATGTACAGTGCAAGGTAAACTAGCTATTAGCACGTGTAGGCCTTTACATCATCATTGCATCATCTAACTACTTAGTATGCAATAAATTTTCTGTTTACGTGGTCATCTTCCTTTTTTCAATTTACTATTTAGTAGAACAAAATGCCTGATACAGAGGATATGGGACGCTTAACTTGCGTTACTAATAAAAAGTGCGTATTAATTGCCTTTGATAACGACAAAGATGAGAGTGGAAATCGTCTTATTTCCATTGTATATCCGAATTGGCTCCTGTCCTCAGATGTAGATGATTTAGAAAATATTGTTAACAATAAAAAGTTGGTTCTGATATTTTGGCCAAAAAACTTCATACCCGACAGCTCAACAACCAAGAGCAAATTAAAGAATGTTGAATTTAAGAGGCTCATGGTAACAGTTCTTGCTCAAGAAGGTTTGTTTATTTTCATATCAAATGTACCACTTTAGTATTTCTTGTCCTACAGTGTAATATAATTTTTTCTATATGATACTTTATATGTTAGAGTATCCAGAAATGAGTCTGAAACTAAATAACATGGCAAATTATGATGTGCTGTCTTCGGACAAAAAATCAAGACATTCTATCAAAAGAACGAAACATTATGAATTTGTCGACTCATCTGAAATGGAAAAACTTAAGATAAAGCCACCCAAAATAGATAACAAAAATATGTTAGCAGATGATGCTGAACTGCACACTCTTCTCAAAAAATCTGGCAATAAGGTAATAAAACATTCATGTGAAATATTTTTAATGAAGTAGTGTATTTACGTATCTGCAGTACATATATATTTTACCTTGTGTTTATTTAAAACAAATCCACCTAAATATGTGAATGTAAGGTATATACCCTCGAGGAGTTTTCTGTACTGTGTAATATCCAGGTATGTACGTGGATTTGGTATGGATAGACAGCGTATATTTTATGTAGAACTTTTACAAAAGATCCGATATCGAATGTCACTGCATGAAAAACTATTAGCATGGATACTAAAACAATATTTTCTTGCTATTATAAACAAAAATCACAAATAATATTGTCTAATAAACTTAGAACGTTGATATATAATTATAGTAATTTTTATATTGAACAGCCATCTTGCACTGCAAGTGATATTTATTCTGACACGGATAATAAAAATGCTAATGTTTTAGAGGCATTTTCTCCAGTAAATGCAATTCACAGTTCTAGTAAAGAAGAGGGACCTTGTAAGTTAGAAATGCTGTTAATAAATAAAGACCAGCAAATCGATTCTTTACAAAAAAAAATAACGTCCTCAGAAGATAAAATACAAAATCTAGAGAATGAATTGGATTTAGAGAAACAAAAGTCGAACATTTTAAATGCACAAAAACGTGAACTTAAACTTGAATTACAAACAACGATGGAAAGAAGTAAAGTAAGTGAAAATGACATGGCACTGAAAGGTAAATTAACAAAAATAATTGAATTTGCTTTTATTGAATTTGAAGTAAAAAATATTTTGATTTTTTGACTAGCCAGTGTTACCTGCACTAAATTTATAAAATGTATAAAGATCTTTTCTTCATTACTAAGAAGGCAATGATATTAGGAAAATTAAATACTTGGTATCTAAGTAGGACTATTTCCTTTATTCACTACACTATTCATGAATACTCATGCTCCAGTGTTATGAAAACCTATATTTTTCAGCGTAAACTAAAATATGTACATAAAAAAAAGTCTTAAATGAATGTTTAGCTTCCTAATCAATTTTTTTTTACTTTACCCCTACCAAACGCGAATAATATATTGTGGTCTTGTGTCCAAATACTAAATATTTATTATGGTTTAAGCTCTGGACTCAATTATTTCTATAGCTGAGAAAGCTAAAGGTTGTGTTCAAGAGAAGAAAAATAGTAGCGTAGATTCGAGAAAAGCACTAAGAAACATAAGTAATTATTACGACGAACAAGTTGATGATAGCAACACAAATTTTGAAAATAATCAAAGCCTCACATCTGCACAGTCCTCATGTAAGGGTTCAAGTCTTTAGAAGGTTAGTTTCTTTACATTATTTAGGGGTCAAACGTATACGTTATAGTAGAACTTCTGTATGCTTTTATCTACGTCGCGTGAAAATATAATGATAGAATAGTTGTACATCAGTACTGCTCAGTATTTTTGTAACAAGTATTCAACTGGTTTTTATTTGGGGTTATCATAGTAAAATTTTATTCTTAAAATGTATAATTCACAAAACATAGATATTGTTTTACCGTAATTTCTCGGATTTCTCAGCTGAGAAATTTTTTTTTCTTTAAAAGGATATTAAACTTAAATTTTTTTGTATTCTAATGTGCCTCATCGGTACTACTATTAGAAAAAACAAAAATCACCTAATTTGAAGTTAAATTTAACTGTTTTTGAAAAATAAGAAAATGTATTATAAAATAAAAAATGCGTGGAAAGTACTTGAAAATGTGTATTTTTGTATTGTTCAGATGGTCAACACGAATACGATTTCCTGGCTTCCAAGATATTAAGCTGTTAATTTATGTAATCAACCACGAGGAACACGGCAGGAAAAGTAAAAAAATTTTATCTCGATTAGTTCTTGAGATATCGGTACATCGATGTCAAATTCAAAATTTCTTGTTTTCGACTGTTTTAAGGCGTAATAATGTGTAAATGTGTGCGATGAACGTGGGAAAAAAAACAAAAAAATTGTAAACTTATTATGTTCAGAGATACAGGGGAATTAAAACCATAAATTTTGTTTGCAAATCATTTAACGTTAAAAAAATAGAGCATAATAATCTACAGTAACAGCTTCCTCGCGAGCTTCGCTTGCTCGCGCGCGCTGTAAAATATAAACTTGGACTCTATAAGTACTCACAAAATTCGGAAGCGTGCGTGCCTCGCTCGCTTTGCTCGCTCGGAAAAAAAGTAAACTCGGACCCTATAAGTATTCAGTTGAGTTGCCGACAGTATAAAGTACCGAACTTTGAAAAACAGGTGCCTCGCTTGCTTCGCTCGCTCCGAAAACAAAATAAACTCGGACCCTATAAGTATCTACAGTAGAGTTACTGGCAGTATGCAGTACTGAACTTTAAAAAACAGGTGCATCGCCTGCTTCACTTGCTTGGAAAAAAAAAATAAACTCGGACCCTACAAGTACCCACAGTAGAGTTGCCGACAGTATATAGTACCGAACTATAAAGAGCAAGTGCCTCGCTCGCTCGGAAAAAATAATAAAGTCGGACCATATAACTACTCGCAGTATAATTGCCAATCACATATACATTAATGTAAAAAAAAAGTAAAGCAAAAAAGAATTCCCACGAATGGCTCGCAGCTTGCTCGCGCTGTAGTTATACCTTTAAAAAGTAGATTTTTTGGACTTAATCTCTTTGTATCTCTGAAAATAATTGATTTACAATTTTTTTTATTATTTTATCCATGTTAATCGCACTCTTTTACATATCATAACGCCTTAAAACAGTCGAAAACAAGAAATTTTAAATTTGACATCGATATATCGATGTCTCGAACACTAATCGAAATATAATTTTTTTACTTTTTTTCCCGTGTTCTTCGTGATCGATTATGGATTGATGACTATATAGATACACATAATGCGTTTCCATACTTTAGTATACATAATTAATACATAAACAAATAATTTAACGTCGTTATAATTTCTTGTAGAAAAAATCATCAAAACTACTTCTAACAAATTATGTTATAAGTGACAAGTGACTAAGGAATGTTGACAAAACAAACGTTTATAAATTTACTAATGACATTTTAGATGTATTGCTTACACCATAGGAGCTTGCTAACAGTAGTGTAACTGGCGAACAATCAAACGCGAATAAGAAGTTTGGTATACAAGTGAAACCTAAACTAGATTCAGAAAGGCTTAGTGCCGCTATGAGTAAGTACGGTTAATCATAACATTTAACACAGCTGAAATATTTTTTCTGAAATGTTAAAGGGTTTTTTGTCTTTAACAAAACTAATTAGTTTGAAATATAATACAATTATTTGGTGTGGGCTATGTGGGCTTACTTAATTATAATACTTGTAGGGATTAAAAAACTATTTGTACAAAAGTGCTCAAAAAATACGCTTTTGCAATTTAATACAAGTTGGCTTAGTACTACAATAGCTCAAACTTTGTTTCAGATCTGTGTCAAAAACTGTAAAAGACAAAAAGGATAAAACACTGTGTTCAAACATACGGCCAAAAACAAAATTAATAGTTCAAAAAGGGTACGAGAAGACTGCGATTAAAGGCATGATAATAAATACATAATATTTATATTAAATATTATTAAAAAGGCTTTTAATCAGCTGTAATGTGCCAAAGTTAATAATTTAATTATTAAATAATAACAGAAGTAATATTATAATTGAAAAATTATAAGACAACTTTCATAAAAATATATTTAAATGATTGTTTTTACCTTATTTAATATAAATACTATTTTTCATATTAAACTATAAATACAATATATTTAAGCAAGGAAAACTAAAAGTTTTATTTCAATATTTTGAATAACAGTCTGCAGAAAACCCTGCACACGCGTCTGCAGAAAATCCTGCAAGATTTTTGGGCAATATCCATGCTCACTAGACCTACAGACAATCTCGCAGGATTGTCTGCAGGATTTTTCTGCAGACTTTTTTGCAGAAAATTTTAGTAAAAGCATCATCATCATCATCATCGTCATTATCATCATAATTATTATTATCATTTTTATCATCGTATTCATAATTTTTATACTTATTATTGTCTTCACCATCATCGCTATCCTTATAATCAGCATAATCAACTTCATCATCATTATTATAAGTATGATCATCATTGTTATCATCATTATCTTTATTGTCATCATGAATAATCTTACTACTATTATTATCTTTATAATCAACATCATCATCACCATTAACATTCAGAATTATCATTATCATCATCATCGACATTATCATCATCCTCATGGTCATCATTATTATCAAACTCGTCATTATCGTTATTATTATAATTATTAGCAACATCATCATCATACACAGTATTATTATTATCATCATTATCAGCATTATAATCATCTTCATCACCTTCATTATTCCCAACATCTTCATCAACATCATTCTCGTTGCGATAATTATAATCTTTATAACCAGTATTATTATAATTATGATTATCATTGTCATCATTATCATTTTTATCCTAAAAAACATTAATATAAATATTATCCTCATTATTACCAATATTATTATTATCATCATTATTATTATCATTATCATATTTATCACCATTAATATCATTGACATCATTATCATTATTTTTATCATAATAATCATTACTATCATTGTCATTTATACTATCCTCATTATCACCATAATTCTCATTATAATAATCATTACTATCAGTGCCATTATTATTATTATTATTAACTACCATTATTCATATCAGTCAATTTTTATTATCATTATCATAACTCTTTATATTATCATTATCATCATAATCATCATTATTATTATCCTTATTATTATTATTTTTATCATATTAATTATCATTTTTATTATTATCATTATCATCATTATTATCATTTCATTATTTTCTCCAACGTCATCATTTATATCATCAACGTCATCGTCACGATCAGTATCATTAACGATGTTACTCTCACAACCATTAGTGCTATTATAATCAACTTAAATTGAAACCATTTTTATTATTAGTATAACTAATACTATTCACTTTATTAACATCATTATAACTATGTCAATCACTAACATTTCCTTCTAACTAGTCGTTATCATCATCATTATCATCATAATTATCATCATTATCATCATTATTATCATCAATATTTTAATCATTATCATCAGCATCATTCTCAATTTTATCATTATCACAATCTTCACCATACATATTATCATCAATATAATCATCATCATTATTATCATCATCTTTCTGATCCTTATAATTAATAACATAATTATTATCTACATCGTCATTATCATCATTATCATCCATATTATAAACATCGTTTTTATTATCATCATCATTAACATCATTATTTCCAGCATCATTATTATCTTTATCATTATCTTAATCGCCATTATAATAATCATTTTTCTCTTCACCATTATTATTATCGTTATTATTACTATAATCAATATCATTAGCAATATAAAAATTATTGTAGCCATAACTACTATTAGTAAATTCACGACCAACAAAAATAAAATCGTTATTATCATTACCACTATTATCATTATCGTTATGATTGTTTTTATCATTACATCAACATAATCGTCTTTATCATGATTTTTAACGTTATAAGTACTAACATCACCATCATCAACATCATTTCATTATCAATATTATTATCATCATCATTGTTATTATCACTATAATCGACATTATCATCGTCATTATTATAATTATCTTTTTTATCACTATCATTAATATTATTATCATCAGTATTATTATTAACATTATTATCAGAAAAATTTTTATTGTTACCATGATAATAATTATCATCATCTTAATCATCATCATCATAATCATCATTATCATTATTATCATTATCATTATCATCATCATCATTATCATCATCATAATCGTCATCATAATCATTATTTTTATTATCATCAACATCATCATCATTATTATCTTTATAATCATTATCATCACCATCTTTATTATGATGATTATTATTATCATTATCATTATTATTTTTATATATCTCGTTATCAACATTTTTATTGTCACTTCTATAATCCTTATTATTATTTTTATCTTTATAATCATCATAATTTTCATTGTCATTATCATAATTATGATTATCATCATCATTATCATCATTATCATCATCATTTCTATCAGCATCATTAACATCAACATCATTATGATTATTACCATAACCGTCACTATTGTTTTTATAAGCATCATTATAATCATCATTATTATTATTATTAGTATCATTATTATCATTATCATAATTATTATCATAATCATCGTTATAACAATTTTTACTATCACCATTATTCTCCTTATCATTATTCTTATAACTACAATTATCATTATTGTTATGATCATCTTTATCATCATTATTATTATCGTCATCTATTTTATCATCATCGTTAACATTAATGTCATCGGCATTATTATGATTATTTTTATCATCGTTATCATCGTAATTATTATATTAATAATTATAATTATTATTATTGTCATAATCATAATTATTATTATTTTTATTATTATCAACATTACTATTATTCTTATTATTAGCATCATCATTATCACCATCATCATTATCATCATTATCATTATCATAACCAACATCATAATCTTTAACATCGATATTATAATTATTGTCATTGCTCTTCACATCATAATTATTATTTTTATCAATATTATCTTCATTATCATAATTATTATCATTATCATCATTTACATCATCATCATTACTATTAACATCATCATTATTATTTTGATTATTATTGTTATTTTTAAGATCATTATTTTTATCATTATCTTATTATTATTGTCATTTATATTATCCTAATCCCGATCATTATTTTTATTATTATCGTTATCATCATCATTATTATCATCAATATTATTATTATAATATTTGTTATCTTTGACATTACACATATCATAACAATCATCATTATTAGAATCATTATTATTGTCCTTATCATAATCATTAATAAGATCATCATCATCACAATTGTTGTCAACAATATCATCATCATTATTAAAGTAACTATTATTAGCATCTTCATCATCGTCATCATTTTCTTCATAATTACTATCGGTATCATCATCATTTTTATAATCGTCATTATTATTTTTATACTTATAATTGTCATTACCATTATTATTATTTTCATTGTCAATATTATTGACTTTATACTCATTATTATAATTATCATTATCTTTAGTATTATAAGCATTATCTTTATTATCATCTATATTGGTATCAATATTATAATTATTTTCACTACTATTATCATCATTCTTATCATCATTATTATTACAGCAATCATGACTATCTTTATCATCATTGTCATTATTGTTATCAATATCATACTTCTAATTACTATCATAACCTTCGTCATCAAGATTATCAACATCATAGTTTTATACTTAAAACATTATCATTATTATTTTTATCATGAGTAAAATCATTCTTAAATTTATTTCTATCATAATCATTATCGTCATCATCATTATTGTCATTACTATGATCACTATCATTATTATTATTAATATTATTATCACCAGCATTATCATCATCATTATCGGCATCATTATTATTATTATATTTATTATTATTGTCTTTGCCATTGTTATTGTCATGTTAGTGTTGGCCATTTTCAATATTATTATTATCATCAGTCTTATTATAAGCATTATTTGTATTATAATAACCATTCCTACTATAAGTAACATTTTGACACACAAAAATAAAAATAATTATAATTACCATTATTATAATCATTATTATCATCATTATCATTCTCACAATCATCATCATTAATATGGAACTTATAAAACCATCATTTTCATTACCATCAACATAATAATGACCATTACTATTATCATTATCATCATCATTATCATTATCATCAACGTCATCTGTACCATTAAAATTCATGATTATCATTATCATTATCATTAACATTATCATTATCCTTATGGTCATCATTATTATCATACTCATTATTATCGTTATTATTATTTTTTATAGCATCATTATCATCATGCACATTATTGTTATTATTTTTATTATTAGCATTATAATCATCTCAATCACCTCCTTTATCCCCATCATCCTTATCAACATCACTCTTGTTGCAATAATTTAAATCTTTATAACCATAATCATTATAATTATAATTATCAGTATAGTTATTATCATTTTTATCCTAAAAAACATCAGTATCATTATTATTATCATTATTATTAATATTATTATTATTATCTTTATAATTATCATTATTATCATCATAATTATTACCATTATTATCATTAATATCACTATCATTATTATTTTCATAATAATGATTACTATCATTGTTATTGTTATTTTTCTTATTATTATCATAATGTTTATTATAATAATCCATACTTTCAGTGTATTTATTACTATTATTATCATCATTATTTTTATTATCATTATCATAACTCTTTTTATCATTGTTATCATCATTATTATCATCATTATCATTTTTTTTATCATCATTATTATAATTATTACCATCATTATTATTTTCATTATAATTTCTATTTTCATGATCATTATTATTATTATTTTTGTATTATTATCGTCATTAATATTATCATCATTCCTATCATTATTATTATTATCATCATCAGCATCATCATTTTTATCATGATAATTATCTTTATCATTATAATTTTCATCATCGTCAACAAAATTTTCATAACTGTAACTGTCATACGCATTATTATTATTCTTAAAATAAGGATTTTTAACTTTATCATCATTATTATAACTATAATTATTATAACTATTATCATTATCATTTACGATACTATCATTATCATCTCTAATATTATTCTTATTATCTTTATCTTTATAATAATTATGATGCTCATTGTCATAATTGTTTTATTATCATTATCATTGTTCTTATTATAATAATAATTACTATCAGTGTCATTATTCAAATTATTATTATTATCATTACTTTGATAATTTCTATTGTAACCCTTATCATCATCAATGTCTTCACCAGTATCATCTTACTTTACATTTAATTCATTATCATCATTATCATTATCAAGACCATTACCAACATAATCACTACTAATATCATAAATAATCATTATAATTATTATTATCATCATTAGTATTACTATTATTATGATGATAATTATAATAATTATTATTATTACATCAACCCTATTATTTTTATTATGATTATTATTATTACTATGACCAACATCATCATCATGATCATTATCATGAGTATCACTACCATTATCATTATCATCAGTATTATTACCATTATCATCATCATTATTTTCACCGTAATCATAAGTATCACTATCTACATTTTTTTATTGTCTTTACCGTCATCATTTTTATAAACAACGTAACCATCAACATCATCATTTATGTTGTTACTTTGACTACCATAAGTACTATCGTTATCAACTAACATTAAAATTATTTTCATCATAAATAATATTATTACTTTTTACTATTGAACATCATTATCATTATATTCATTGCTAACATTTTTTTTTAAATAAGCGTTATAATCGTCAATATGATTATTATTATCAACATAATAATCATTCTCATTATCATTTTTATTATTATTGCTATAATTTTTTTACATATTATTAATAATATCATTATTATTATTATTATTATTATTATTATTATTATTATTATTATTATCATCTGTATCAACCTCATTATTAACATCATCATTATCATCTACATCGACATCATCATGATCATTATCCTAATAATCATTATCATCATTATCATCAGTATTCTAAACATTATCATCGCCATCATCATCATCATCATAATAATTATAATCTTTATTAATATTATTATAATCAGTCTTGTCTTTGCCGTTATTAATTTTATTATTACCACTATAATTATCATTATCAGTGTTATTAGTATAACAGTAGTATAACAACGTTCAGTTAATCCTTGACTCACAAAAATAAAAATCAACATGATAATCACCACTATTATAGATATTATTACAATTATTATTACCATTACATTAACATTTTTATTTTTATTATCATTATTAACATAATTATCACTAACAATCAGTATCATCATAATGTCATCATCAATATTATCATTATCATTATCATTACCATCATTATTATCGACATCATAACTGTCATATTTGTCTTTATCATCATCATTATTATTATCATCATTAATATTATTATTATTAATATCAACATGATTATTATTATTAGTATTATTATTATTTTTCATCTGTCAAAATGTTACTTATAGTAGGAATGGTTATTATAATACAAATAATGCTTATAATAAGACTGATGATAATAATAATATTGAAAATGGCCAACACTAACATGACAATAACAATGGTAAAGACAATAACAATAAATATAATAATAATAATGATGCCGATAATGATGATGATAATGCTGGTGATAATAATATTAATGATAATAATGATAGTGATCATAGTAATGACAATAATGATGATGACGATAATAATTATGATAGAAATAAATTTAAGAATGATTTTACTCATGATAAAAATAATAATGATAATGTTTTAAGTATAAAACTATGATGTTGATAATCTTGATGACGAAGGTTATGATAGTAATTAGAAGTATGATATTGATAACAATAATGACAATGATGATAAAGGTAGTCATGATTGCTGTAATAATAATGATGACAAGAATGATGATAATAGTAGTGAAAATAATTATAATATTGATACCAATATAGATGATAATAAAGATAATGCTTATAATACTAAAGATAATGATAATTATAATAATGAGTATAAAGTCAATGATATTGACAATGAAAATAATAATAATGGTAATGACAATTATAAGTATAAAAATAATAATGACGATTATAAAAATGATGATGATACCGATAGTAATTATGAAGAAAATGATGACGATGATGAAGATGCTAATAATAGTTACTTTAATAATGATGATGATATTGTTGACAACAATTGTGATGATGATGATCTTATTAATAATTATGATGAGGACAATAATGTTGATTCTAATAATGATGATTGTTATGATATGCGTAATGTCAAAGATAACAATTATTATAATAATAATATTGATAATAATAATGATGATGATAACGATAATAATAAAAATAATGATCGGGATTAGGATAATATAAATGACAAAAATAATAAGATAATGATAAAAATAATGATCTTGAAAATAACAATAATAATTAAAATAATAATGATGATGTTAATAGTAATGATAATGATGTAAATGATGATAATGATAATAATTATGATAATAAAGATAATATTGATAAAAATAATAATTATGATGTGAAGAGCAATGACAAAAATTATAATATCGATGTTAAAGATTATGATGTTGGTTATGATAATGATAATGATGATAATGATGATGGTGATAATGATGATGATGATAATGATAATGATAATGATGATTATGATGATGATGATTAAGATAATGATAATTATTATCATGGTAACAATAAAAATTATTCTGATAATAATGTAAATAATAATACTGATGATAATAATATTAATGATAGTGATAAAAAAGATAATTATAATAATGACGTAGATAATGTCGATTATAGTGATAATAACAATGATGATGATAATAATATTGATAATGAAATGATGTTGATGATGGTGATGTTAGTACTTATAATGTCAAAAATCATGATAAAGACGATTATGTTGATGTAATGATAAAAACAATCATAACGATAATGATAATAGTGGTGATGATAATAACGATTTTATTTTTGTTGGTCGTGAATTTACTAATAGTAATTATGGCTACAATAATTTTTATATTGCTAATGATATTGATTATAGTAATAATAACGATAATAATAATGGTGAAGAGAAAAATGATTATTATAATGGCGATCAAGATAATGATAAAGATAATAATGATGCTGGAAATAATGATGTTAATGATGATGATAATAAAAACGATGTTTATAATTTGGATGATAATGATGATAATGACGATGTAGATAATAATTATGTTATTAATTATAAGGATCAGAAAGATGATGATAATAATGATGATGATTATATTAATGATAATATGTATGGTGAAGATTGTGATAATGATAAAATTGAGAATGATGCTGATGATAATGATTAAGATATTGATGATAATAATGATGATAATGATGATAATTATGATGATAATGATGATGATAACGACTAGTTAGAAGGAAATAATAGTGATTGACATAGTTATAATGATGTTAATAAAGTGAATAGTATTAGTTATACTAATAATAAAAATAGTTTCGATTTAAGTTGATTATAATAGCACTAATGGTTGTGAGAGTAACATCGTTAATGATACTGATCGTGACGATGACGTTGATGATATAAATGATGACGTTGGAGAAAATAATAAAATGATAATAATGATGATAATGATAATAATTAAAACGATAGTTAATATGATAAAAATAATAATAATAAGGATAATAATAATGATGATTATGATGATAATGATAATATAAAGAGTTATGATAATGATAATAAAAATTGACTGATATGAATAATGGTAGTTAATAATAATAATAATAATGGCACTGATAGTAATGATTATTATAATGAGAATTATGGTGATAATGAGGATAGTATAAATGACAATGATAGTAATGATTATTATGATAAAAATAATGATAATGATGTCAATGATATTAATGGTGATAAATATGATAATGATAATAATAATGATGATAATAATAATATTGGTAATAATGAGGATAATATTTATATTAATGTTTTTTAGGATAAAAATGATAATGATGACAATGATAATCATAATTATAATAATACTGGTTATAAAGATTATAATTATCGCAACGAGAATGATGTTGATGAAGATGTTGGGAATAATGAAGGTGATGAAGATGATTATAATGCTGATAATGATGATAATAATAATACTGTGTATGATGATGATGTTGCTAATAATTATAATAATAACGATAATGACGAGTTTGATAATAATGATGACCATGAGGATGATGATAATGTCGATGATGATGATAATGATAATTCTGAATGTTAATGGTGATGATGATGTTGATTATAAAGATAATAATAGTAGTAAGATTATTCATGATGACAATAAAGATAATGATGATAACAATGATGATCATACTTATAATAATGATGATGAAGTTGATTATGCTGATTATAAGGATAGCGATGATGGTGAAGACAATAATAAGTATAAAAATTATGAATACGATGATAAAAATGATAATAATAATTATGATGATAATGACGATGATGATGATGATGATGCTTTTACTAAAATTTTCTGCAAAAAAGTCTGC
The DNA here is from genome assembly GCF_036245765.1 of Copidosoma floridanum. Taxonomy (NCBI): domain Eukaryota; kingdom Metazoa; phylum Arthropoda; class Insecta; order Hymenoptera; family Encyrtidae; genus Copidosoma; species Copidosoma floridanum. The sequence continues at coordinate 1,753,026 of NW_028321892.1, read as the reverse complement.
AGAAAAATCCTGCAGACAATCCTGCGAGATTGTCTGTAGGTCTAGTGAGCATGGATATTGCCCAAAAATCTTGCAGGATTTTCTGCAGACGCGTGTGCAGGGTTTTCTGCAGACTGTTATTCAAAATATTGAAATAAAACTTTTAGTTTTCCTTGCTTAAATATATTGTATTTATAGTTTAATATGAAAAATAGTATTTATATTAAATAAGGTAAAAACAATCATTTAAATATATTTTTATGAAAGTTGTCTTATAATTTTTCAATTATAATATTACTTCTGTTATTATTTAATAATTATATTATTAACTTTGGCACATTACAGCTGATTAAAAGCCTTTTTAATAATATTTAATATAAATATTATGTATTTATTATCATGCCTTTAATCGCAGTCTTCTCGTACCCTTTTTGAACTATTAATTTTGTTTTTGGCCGTATGTTTGAACACAGTGTTTTATCCTTTTTGTCTTTTACAGTTTTTGACACAGATCTGAAACAAAGTTTGAGCTATTGTAGTACTAAGCCAACTTGTATTAAATTGCAAAAGCGTATTTTTTGAGCACTTTTGTACAAATAGTTTTTTAATCCCTACAAGTATTATAATTAAGTAAGCCCACATAGCCCACACCAAATAATTGTATTATATTTCAAACTAATTAGTTTTGTTAAAGACAAAAAACCCTTTAACATTTCAGAAAAAATATTTCAGCTGTGTTAAATGTTATGATTAACCGTACTTACTCATAGCGGCACTAAGCCTTTCTGAATCTAGTTTAGGTTTCACTTGTATACCAAACTTCTTATTCGCGTTTGATTGTTCGCCAGTTACACTACTGTTAGCAAGCTCCTATGGTGTAAGCAATACATCTAAAATGTCATTAGTAAATTTATAAACGTTTGTTTTGTCAACATTCCTTAGTCACTTGTCACTTATAACATAATTTGTTAGAAGTAGTTTTGATGATTTTTTCTACAAGAAATTATAACGACGTTAAATTATTTGTTTATGTATTAATTATGTATACTAAAGTATGGAAACGCATTATGTGTATCTATATAGTCATCAATCCATAATCGATCACGAAGAACACGGGAAAAAAAGTAAAAAAATTATATTTCGATTAGTGTTCGAGACATCGATATATCGATGTCAAATTTAAAATTTCTTGTTTTCGACTGTTTTAAGGCGTTATGATATGTAAAAGAGTGCGATTAACATGGGTAAAATAATAAAAAAAATTGTAAATCAATTATTTTCAGAGATACAAAGAGATTAAGTCCAAAAAATCTACTTTTTAAAGGTATAACTACAGCGCGAGCAAGCTGCGAGCCATTCGTGGGAATTCTTTTTTGCTTTACTTTTTTTTTACATTAATGTATATGTGATTGGCAATTATACTGCGAGTAGTTATATGGTCCGACTTTATTATTTTTTCCGAGCGAGCGAGGCACTTGCTCTTTATAGTTCGGTACTATATACTGTCGGCAACTCTACTGTGGGTACTTGTAGGGTCCGAGTTTATTTTTTTTTTCCAAGCAAGTGAAGCAGGCGATGCACCTGTTTTTTAAAGTTCAGTACTGCATACTGCCAGTAACTCTACTGTAGATACTTATAGGGTCCGAGTTTATTTTGTTTTCGGAGCGAGCGAAGCAAGCGAGGCACCTGTTTTTCAAAGTTCGGTACTTTATACTGTCGGCAACTCAACTGAATACTTATAGGGTCCGAGTTTACTTTTTTTCCGAGCGAGCAAAGCGAGCGAGGCACGCACGCTTCCGAATTTTGTGAGTACTTATAGAGTCCAAGTTTATATTTTACAGCGCGCGCGAGCAAGCGAAGCTCGCGAGGAAGCTGTTACTGTAGATTATTATGCTCTATTTTTTTAACGTTAAATGATTTGCAAACAAAATTTATGGTTTTAATTCCCCTGTATCTCTGAACATAATAAGTTTACAATTTTTTTGTTTTTTTTCCCACGTTCATCGCACACATTTACACATTATTACGCCTTAAAACAGTCGAAAACAAAAAATTTTGAATTTGACATCGATGTACCGATATCTCAAGAACTAATCGAGATAAAATTTTTTTACTTTTCCTGCCGTGTTCCTCGTGGTTGATTACATAAATTAACAGCTTAATATCTTGGAAGCCAGGAAATCGTATTCGTGTTGACCATCTGAACAATACAAAAATACACATTTTCAAGTACTTTCCACGCATTTTTTATTTTATAATACATTTTCTTATTTTTCAAAAACAGTTAAATTTAACTTCAAATTAGGTGATTTTTGTTTTTTCTAATAGTAGTACCGATGAGGCACATTAGAATACAAAAAAATTTAAGTTTAATATCCTTTTAAAGAAAAAAAAATTTCTCAGCTGAGAAATCCGAGAAATTACGGTAAAACAATATCTATGTTTTGTGAATTATACATTTTAAGAATAAAATTTTACTATGATAACCCCAAATAAAAACCAGTTGAATACTTGTTACAAAAATACTGAGCAGTACTGATGTACAACTATTCTATCATTATATTTTCACGCGACGTAGATAAAAGCATACAGAAGTTCTACTATAACGTATACGTTTGACCCCTAAATAATGTAAAGAAACTAACCTTCTGAAGACTTGAACCCTTACATGAGGACTGTGCAGATGTGAGGCTTTGATTATTTTCAAAATTTGTGTTGCTATCATCAACTTGTTCGTCGTAATAATTACTTATGTTTCTTAGTGCTTTTCTCGAATCTACACTACTATTTTTCTTCTCTTGAACACAACCTTTAGCTTTCTCAGCTATAGAAATAATTGAGTCCAGAGCTTAAACCATAATAAATATTTAGTATTTGGACACAAGACCACAATATATTATTCGCGTTTGGTAGGGGTAAAGTAAAAAAAAATTGATTAGGAAGCTAAACATTCATTTAAGACTTTTTTTTATGTACATATTTTAGTTTACGCTGAAAAATATAGGTTTTCATAACACTGGAGCATGAGTATTCATGAATAGTGTAGTGAATAAAGGAAATAGTCCTACTTAGATACCAAGTATTTAATTTTCCTAATATCATTGCCTTCTTAGTAATGAAGAAAAGATCTTTATACATTTTATAAATTTAGTGCAGGTAACACTGGCTAGTCAAAAAATCAAAATATTTTTTACTTCAAATTCAATAAAAGCAAATTCAATTATTTTTGTTAATTTACCTTTCAGTGCCATGTCATTTTCACTTACTTTACTTCTTTCCATCGTTGTTTGTAATTCAAGTTTAAGTTCACGTTTTTGTGCATTTAAAATGTTCGACTTTTGTTTCTCTAAATCCAATTCATTCTCTAGATTTTGTATTTTATCTTCTGAGGACGTTATTTTTTTTTGTAAAGAATCGATTTGCTGGTCTTTATTTATTAACAGCATTTCTAACTTACAAGGTCCCTCTTCTTTACTAGAACTGTGAATTGCATTTACTGGAGAAAATGCCTCTAAAACATTAGCATTTTTATTATCCGTGTCAGAATAAATATCACTTGCAGTGCAAGATGGCTGTTCAATATAAAAATTACTATAATTATATATCAACGTTCTAAGTTTATTAGACAATATTATTTGTGATTTTTGTTTATAATAGCAAGAAAATATTGTTTTAGTATCCATGCTAATAGTTTTTCATGCAGTGACATTCGATATCGGATCTTTTGTAAAAGTTCTACATAAAATATACGCTGTCTATCCATACCAAATCCACGTACATACCTGGATATTACACAGTACAGAAAACTCCTCGAGGGTATATACCTTACATTCACATATTTAGGTGGATTTGTTTTAAATAAACACAAGGTAAAATATATATGTACTGCAGATACGTAAATACACTACTTCATTAAAAATATTTCACATGAATGTTTTATTACCTTATTGCCAGATTTTTTGAGAAGAGTGTGCAGTTCAGCATCATCTGCTAACATATTTTTGTTATCTATTTTGGGTGGCTTTATCTTAAGTTTTTCCATTTCAGATGAGTCGACAAATTCATAATGTTTCGTTCTTTTGATAGAATGTCTTGATTTTTTGTCCGAAGACAGCACATCATAATTTGCCATGTTATTTAGTTTCAGACTCATTTCTGGATACTCTAACATATAAAGTATCATATAGAAAAAATTATATTACACTGTAGGACAAGAAATACTAAAGTGGTACATTTGATATGAAAATAAACAAACCTTCTTGAGCGAGAACTGTTACCATGAGCCTCTTAAATTCAACATTCTTTAATTTGCTCTTGGTTGTTGAGCTGTCGGGTATGAAGTTTTTTGGCCAAAATATCAGAACCAACTTTTTATTGTTAACAATATTTTCTAAATCATCTACATCTGAGGACAGGAGCCAATTCGGATATACAATGGAAATAAGACGATTTCCACTCTCATCTTTGTCGTTATCAAAGGCAATTAATACGCACTTTTTATTAGTAACGCAAGTTAAGCGTCCCATATCCTCTGTATCAGGCATTTTGTTCTACTAAATAGTAAATTGAAAAAAGGAAGATGACCACGTAAACAGAAAATTTTTGTTAAAATTGTTAAAATTTGTTATAGTAATAATAATGATAGTAATGATGATGATTGTGTTCATGATGATAATAAAAATAATAAACTAATGAGGTTAATGAAAGTCATTATAATAATAATAATAATGATAACAGAGTTTAAGATGCTGATTTGAAGAATAATAATTGGTGATGACATTAATAAGTATAAAATATGTAATAACAAATATAAAAATGTTAATGATAATAATGATATTGACGATGATAATAATAATGTTGATGATAATAATAACAATGATTATGATAATAATGATGTGATGATTATAATGATGTGATTAATTTTGATTCAAGTTATAAACAATGTTACTGATAATAGTAGAAGTAACAACGTTAATAATGTTACTTGTAATATTAACGTTAATAGTAATTATGATAATAGTTATGATAATGGTGATGATGATAATTATGTAATTGATAATGACGATAATGATGGTAAAAATAATGATAATAATAACGAAGATAATAATAACAGTGACGATAATTATGTCAAAGATACTGATAACTATGATAATAATAATGTTAATAATGATAATAATATTAGTAATAATAATTGTCATCATGGTCATAATAATGAAAATAATAATAATAATAAAATAATGTTAATAATAATACTATTGATGGTTATAATAGTGATGATGCTGAAAACAATAATGATGATAATGTTAACGATTATGAAGATGATAATAATGGTAATAATGATAATAATGTTGGTGTTAATGACAATGATGATAATGATAAGTTTAATTTAGATGATTAAAAAAAATTATTTAAATGGCAAAAGTGGTACATTTGAAATGAAAATAATCAAACCTTCTTGAGCGAGAACTGTTACCATGAGCCTCTTAAATTCAACATTCTTTAATTTGCTCTTGGTTGTTGAGCTGTCGGGTATGAAGTTTTTTGGCCAAAATATCAGAACCAACTTTTTATTGTTAACAATATTTTCTAAATCATCTACATCTGAGGACAGGAGCCAATTTGGATATACAATGGAAATAAGACGATTTCCACTCTCATCTTTGTCGTTATCAAAGGCAATTAATACGCACTTTTTATTAGTAACGCAAGTTAAGCGTCCCATATCCTCTGTATCAGGCATTTTGTTCTACTAAATGGTAAATTAAAAAAAGGAAGATGACCACGTACACAGAAAATTTATTGCATACTAAGTAGTTAGATGATGCAATGATGATGTAAAGGCCTACACGTGCTAATAGCTAGTTTACCTTGCACTGTACATAAAGTCTCTTACACGAAACGACGACCGCACTTCACTGTCTACCCTGAGGCCACACAGTGATACAGCACACAGCTGACACAGCACAGTGTCCCTCTGGACCAGGACTGGCTGGACCATAGTTTAGGGTGACTCCAAGGAATGAGTTAAGGATAAGTACAAATACTAGAATAAATGATACCAGAAAAATTCATGTTACGTCACGGCCACAAGTCTTGAGCAAGTTATGAGTACGTCATTACACACGCATTAAGCACATTTGTAAAAAATTTCATAAAACTAAGACAACTGAAGATAACATTGATGAAAGTGATAACAAAGATATATATGTTTTAAAGGAGGTACTTAGAAGTCGACACAGGAAATATCTACAGAAAACCTTGTGTGAATGTATTAGAACTAAAAACATCGTGTATCAATTGAAAGTATTGAGACATTCAAGACTATCGAAAGTATCGAGGCCTCTTTACTATCGCATTTTTGTGCATGTTTATACCCTTAGAAAATTGAGCATAGAGATATAAAAAATAATATCTCTATGGTGTGAGTAGTAACTTCCTTTTGATTAACTCCTTTTTTACGTTGAAAAAATCCATTATAATTTGAATTGAGATTCCAATAAGTATAATATTGGATTCTTATTTTCATTGAGTTCATGTTAATCGTATTTACAACCTACATTGACATCATTTATGTAAGGCATCGTCAAACTGTAGACATGGAGAACCCAAAGGATCTTAGAAAAAAAGAAAAGAAAAAGATACTTCATCAATCTGGATTTGTCAATACCTATATCAACTGCAAGATATCGCTTAATGTCGCAAGCAGCAACTGAGGTAAAAACTCATATTTTATCAACAATCAGTATACTCCTGTTGCTGTTGTTATGCTAGTCTGAACCTACTTGATTTTATTCAATAAGATTGAGAATGTCTATCTCAATAAACTTATTCTGTTGTTCATAAACATGTGTTTGAATAGCTTTTATATTGACACTGTGTTTTTAAAATTAGTATCATCCATTTAAACTTTAACGAATATCTAAGAATAACTTACGTACAAACTTTGACTACAAGAATAAGCGTTTTAAGACTAATGAAAATTTTTTTTGTGCATGAGATTACCATGACATAACTTCATGAAAATGTCTTACTAATAATTAATATTACAGTTTCACTTCAAATACGTTAAATCATTACATCATGCTCTAAATTTATAACTTCTGATACCATGTAATGAGCCTTTCTAGATAAATTCGTTTTACTGAGGCTAAAATCTCACAGATTAAATTTTGTGATTTTATTTTCGTAGGCACAATCAGAATCTGATCATGAATCACAGATTTTGGAACAAACTGAAAGCGATTTTCTTAGAGATGCAAATTCTGATGCAGAAGAAAATAATTAAAGCAGTAATGACGTGCAAACTGATCAATGTAAAAATCAAGCCTTATCAATAGATAGTACAGACTTTTCGCATGCATCTACTAGTAATTCACATGCGTCTGACTATGAAAACATGGATTCTGAAGGCGATGAGTTCGATTTTTACAATTTCAACCCTTTGGATGGTTCTGATAATGATTCTGATGAAGACGATGTTGACAATAATCATGATGGTAATAATTAAGCTGTCGATATTAATAATGATGCTGAAAGTCATTTTAAAGGAGAAATGGAGAATTATGATTGTTACCAGTTCAACGCAGAGGTATTCTTATGAGTATATTTTTAAACTCAGTGTTAAATACATTCTATAGTTTTTTTTAAAGTATGCATACGCGTTCACTTTATAATATATTACAAAACCAGCCTATTTATCAATATGATATTTATCAACTCGTATCATACTTGCATGTATCTACGTGCTTGTATATATATGTATAATCATGCTCATGTGTATGTGAGCATACACGTATATATACACGTTTACACTGTAAAAAATCCATTTGTAGATTAACCAGTAGGGTACTAAAATTTATTATTTTTGGATGTTTTTGTAGCGAACTACTATATTCTATTAATATATGTCCTACTTATTTTAGCTTTACCCATCGAATATAAATATATAATTTAAAAATCTTTGAAAATTATTAGGCAAATTTTCTAAGGACATAAATAATTGGATTCGTAATTTAATAATATATTACACACCTAGTGAGCGAGGTTAAGAATATCGCAGATTTCATGATGTGAGATCTAGGGCAATTCTTAACCTTCAAACGTGATGCATATACTTTTTTTCTGCATATCTTACGCCAAAAGAGCTAATTTAGAGCACGGCTGATATGAAGCACTTTTGGCGTGTTATGTAGATAATCCATATATTTAACAAATTGTAAGAGATAATGTTTCAATATCTAATCATATTATCAGAGAAAAAATTTAATATATGCATTAGCACTCCTGAAATAGATGCTTCATGTAACAATTTAGTAGTAATAATTTCATTAATTCTTATTACATATGAGTTTGTACATAAATTTTCTAAACAAAATAGCTTTCCGTAAAAAAAATAAAAAATAAAATAAAAATAGAAGCAACTGATTTAAATCAATAAAACGGATGTTGTTTGACTCTGACGATTACAAAGTAGATGACTTGAACTATGTACTGTATTTTTTCATAAAATTGCATTATTATATCATCAAATTGAACACGACTGAATTGTTTGTTTAATAAAGAGGGTGGATGTTTTCAGGCACTGTCAGTAAAAGCTGCTACAACACAGCAGCTTATGGTAGTCCCCGCACACCCACTAACCCCCCCTAAAAAACTACCAACCCTCTTAACATTTTTTTTTGAGCTTGGAAGAAAGAAAAAAAAATTTTAAACTCTGAGTAATTAAAACTGCTTGATGGGGTTGCTGACATATGACTGATGTATCGCACCCCCTTCCCCCTCCGCACACGCACACACATACACACACCCACACACGAAGGCAGACAGTAAGCCATTTTGTAAAAATGATATATTACGATTGTCTATACTACAAAAAACATTTTTAACATGTTTTTATAAAAAATTCTTTATGGACAAAAACAAAGCTTCCGCAAGAAAATGATATATTTGTATGTAAAGTAAAAATTTATGATGATGAATTATTATATTTTACAGCAACGCGTTCCACTGTATGATGATGCAAATATCTCAAAAACTGAAAGTACCCTGTTGATTATGGCATGCGCATTGAGGCATTTTTTACCGGACGTTGCCTTACAAAATCTTATTAATCTAATAGATATTCATTCACCAGAAGTAGTTCGCAAATCAAATTATAAGTTTTTGCAATGCATTCCTAATGCGCAATTTCAAGAATATTTTTATTGCTCTAGCTGTAACATTATTATTTGTTTCGAAGATGAAAATATTGCAATGTGTAAAAAATGTACAACTCTATACATTAAAGGGAAATTGAAAAGTGATGGATACTATTTTCTGTATATCCCTCTCAAACAACGAATAGAGGAACTGCTAAATACGAAGGTAAATGCTTCTTTACGAAGAGAAAGTGAAGACAATGATGTTATAATTGGTGAGGATTACCGTCAATTAAAAGAAAAAATAGGTAATAATGATATAATTATTCAGTGGAACACAGACGGGGTTAAATTATTCAAATCAATAGTACAGTATGTGGCCAATCCAAGTGGAAATCAATGAACTGAAATACTGGGTTAGGAAAAACAACATTTTATTGTGTGGATTGTGGTATGGCTAAAAAAACCAGTTATGAATCTGTACCTCGAACCATTTCTAAATGAGTAAATAGAACTAAGTAACACTGGGATAAGATGTACGACGTTTAGACACGAATAACCTCTTTTAATAAAAGTTCATACTTTGTTTTGTTCGTGTGACTTCGTCGCTCGACCTTTAATAATGAACACTAAACAGTATAATGGTTTTTGGGGATGCTCTCACTGCTTGCACAAAGGTGAACGTATACCTGTAGATAGAGGTCATGCAAGAGTATACTGTAAAACGAAACAAAAAGCACGATCTGCAACGAATCATTTGATTCATTGTGAGGCAGCTATTCTTCATCAGAAAGTCATTAAAGGTGTCAAAGGACCTTCTATAGTTGCCATGATTCCTGGATTTAATATGATCTATAGCTTTCCTCCCGATTACATGCATTCTTGTTTATTAGGAATTGTTAAGCTATTTGTTTGTAAATGGTTCAATTTCAAAAACCATGACAAAAGTTTCTATCTTGGTGCTAAAGTGGAGGAAGTAAATTATAAATTAATGAATATTGAGCCATCTTGTGAAATAACAAGAGCACCTCAATGCATTTCTGATAACTACAAAGCCAATAAATGGAAATCATTTGCACTCTATTATTCTATGCCCCTATTAAAGGATTTTTTGCCCATAAACTATTTAAAGCACTCGAAAATGTTTGTATTAGGATTACACATTTTCTTAAAAAACAAAATATCAGATAAAGATCTTGTTCTAGGTAAGGGTGCATTTGAAAAATTTGTAAAGGACACTGAAACTCTTTATGGAAAATGTTACATGAAGTATAATGTACACCTGCTTTTACATATACTAATATTTGTAAGGTTAATTGGATCTTTATGGTCATGGTCTGCATTCCCGTACGAACACTTTAACGGCGTTATTAATAGGTTGTTTTATAGTACGCAGTACGTTCCACAGCAAATTATAAAGAACTATTGTAGACTAAGATTTATTAAATGTAATGCACAAGTTTTCACTGATCTGGAATGAGAAAGAAGCGTTCTTGATCTATTTATACAGTTAATGAACCAGTGCAGGGTTAAAAACTGTATAGAGCATTGAGAAAACTTAAGAACTTTTTTCAAACCAAAAGTGATGTAACGAAATGCTCCTAAGAAATTGGAAATTAAGAAAATCTTTGAAGAACATATTAATGAAAAATGTTCTTCATTTCATAGATTTGTTTACAAAAATATGCTGCTCCACACAGTCAATTATACATGATTATAAAAAAGAAATAATAGCACTATAATAACCAAACAAAACGATTTAATGAGAATTACTAAATTAGTAAAAACTGTCAGTAAAAAATCAAGAAAAGTAAAGTATTTCATTATTGCAGATTTATTACGAATACAAGAGAATGACATTTGTGCAGGAGAAATGTTTCAATCAAAAAAATATGCTTTTGTAGCAAAGGAAACTACAACGACGATTTGTAAAGAGATATTATACATATTAAAAAAGTGTGTAAGCATAACTTATAAAAATAATCAAGTTTGTGTCATTCCTCTTAGTAATAATATAAAAACGAATTAAAATTAAGGTATACAGTATATTAAATTCATAAGACTCAGGACAATTTATTGCAAAAATACTGTCAATTTAAATAAAAAATTAATTTGTAATAATGTGTACACATGTTATAATAACAAAATGTATTCCTTTACATATGTATCGTAAAGTTGATCTTGTTATATTAAAAATCAAATAATGAATATTAAAAATTTAACTTTTTTATTGTAAGTATGAAGTAATGTCATTAGAATTATAATAAGTATTGCTGAAATAACTATTTTATTGTATATCAATATTTTTCTTACAATTAACATAATTGAATAAAAGAAAACTAACACAAATTTTTGACATTACATTTCTCATCACAATACGAAAAAAAAATTACATTATAATCAAAGAAAAATCTACAGTTATGTCTGCTAAAATATCTCCAGACCAGTCTGCAAGAAACTCTGCAGACGGGTCTGCAGAAAATCCTGCAGGATTCTTAAGAAATATCCATGCAGACCTTACCTGCAGGATATCCTGCAAGTATTTCTGCAGACTTTTTTGCAAGAAACTTTGGTAAGGGTGATAATGATGATAATGAGGATAAAAATAATGATAATAATGATAATAATGATGATAATAATAGTGTGATGACGCTCATAATTAAGATAAAAATAATGATGATAATGAGAATAATGACAATGAAGATAAAGATAATGAAAATAATGTAATTATTTTAATAATTATAACTATGATGATGATGATAAGGTTTATAATAATGATAATAACGACAGTAATAATGATAATAATTAGAATGTTGGTAATGATGTTGATAATGATAATGCTGACAAAAAATTATGATAATGATAATGATGTTTTTTTTAGATAATAATAATAATGACGACGATGATAATTATAATTATGATGATAATGGTGATAATAATTATATCAGTAATAATGAGAATAATTTTGATAAAGATGATGACAGAAATGAAGATAATAAGGATAATAATAATGCTGATAATGATAATAATAATAATATGTTTAATAATAATAATGATGATAATAATAATAGTAATAGTAATAATTATGTTGATGATAATGATAATGATAATAATGAGAATAATAATGATGATGATGAGTATGAGGATAATAATAATGATCATAATGATGATAATGATGGTAATAAGAAGTAACTAATAGTTGTAATGGTTATTATGATACAAAAAATGCTTATAATGATAACAATGTTAATAATAATATTGATAAGGGCGAGCAAAATAATGATGTTAAAAATGGTGAAGACAATAATAATGGTTATGATAATAATATTGTTGATTACGATAATAAGATCGATAATAATGATGTTAATGATGGTAATCACGTTGATAATGTTGATAATAGTAATAATCAAAATAATTATAATAATAAAGATGATAGCAAAGAAAATAAAAATAACAATGATTATAATACTGTTGATAATAATTAATATGATAATAATAATAACAATAAGAACAATAATAATAAAAATAATAGTGATACAAATAATAATAATAGAAATAATAATAATAATAATGATAGTAAGTATAACAATCATGTGATGATGATGATAATAATATTAAAGACAAATATGATAATGATGATGATGATAATAATGATAACAACCATATAATAAAATAGATATAAAAATGATTTTCCTAATTATAAAAATAATGATAATAACAATGATGATAATTACGATAAGAATTATAGTGCTAACTGAAATGATGATTATAATCATAACCATGATTATGATGATAATGATAATGTTAATGCTGATAATAATGTGTAAGATAAGGATGTTGAAGATACTAATAATGATAATAGTGATAATGATAATAATGATAATAACATTACTAACAATGTTAATAATAATAATAATAATAATAATAATGATAGTAATATTGATGATACTAATAATATTGATACTTATAATAAAGGGAAATTTTAATGAAATAATGATGATCATAATAATATTGATACTTATAATAAAGGAAAATTTTAAAGAAATAATAATGATAATGATTCTGATGATAATTATAATGATGGGAACAATAATGATAATAATCATGATAATCAAAGATACTGATAATAATAATAATATTATTAACTATAATAATAATGATATTACTAACGATAATAATAATGATAATGACAAAGATTATAATTATAATGATAATATAAATAATTAAAATAATATTTAAGATAATAATTAATAATAATGATAATGATTATAATGATGATATCAATAATATTAAAGACGATAATGTACAGAAGATTGCTAATGATAAAGATAATCATAATTATAACAATGATAATGATAACAATGTAAAATAAAATGTTGATAATAATAATAATTATGATAATAATAATGTTAATGATAATGATAACTATAATAATGATGATAATCATATTGATAATAATAATGATGATCACAATGATAATAATAATATTTATAACAATGATGGGTATATCAATACTAAGAAAGATGTTAATAATGATAATAATGATAATAATAATCATTTTGATCGTAAAGATAATAATAAAAATATTAATGATCATAATAATTAGGGTGACAATCATAATCATACTAATTATAATAAGAATGATAATAATGATAATGATAATATAAACAATGATATGATGATACTAATTAATAGATGCTAACGATGATGATAATAATCATGTTAAGACTAATAATAATAATGTTTATAACAATGATATCATTAGCGTTGACGATAATGATAATACTAATGATGATAAATATAGTAATTACAATAATGATAGTTGTGTTTATAATATTCATGATTATGATGATAGTGGTTGGCAATGATAATTATTATAATGATAGTGGTGATAATGATAATGATTATAATAATATAAATAATAATAACGATGATGACTATAATAGTGATAGCAAAATATATCGTTATAACGATGATATTTATGTTGATAATGATGATAATGATTATAATGATAATTGAAAATTGTGATGATAATAATGTTGGTAAGAATCATATCAATGTTCAGAGTGATACAACTAATGATAAGAATGTTGTTTGTATCAATAATAGTAACAATTATTATAATTTTGATAAAAATGATAATGATAATGAAAAAGATAAAAATGATGATGTTGATTATATAAAAAAAATTAAGATAGTAATAATAGTGATGATTATTAAGATAATGGTTATGATAATAATGTTCATAATAATAATGATAATAATGATTATGTATATAATGATAATAATATTCAAGTTGATATTGATGATAATAATTTTTATGATAATAATAATAACGATGTTGTTGTTGATTGTTAATATAATGCTAGGGATCATGATAATAATAATAATGATAATATTGATGATGGTGATGATAATGATGATGATGATAATTATAAGAATAATAATGATGACGCTGATGATGGTTATAATGATAATAATCTTTGTTGTGATCATAATTGAAATGCCAATTGTTGTAATCATGATAATAATGCTGATGATTACTAAGAGCATAAAGGTGATGATAACAATGTATGGCAATACTTTTGATTTGTCGATACAGAGGTACATATCGTAGTAATGGTTGAAAAAATATTATTGCTGAAGATGCTGATGCTAATAATAATAATAATGATGGTAATGGTAATGCTGATATTGATAAAGATTATTTTTCTAATAGTGATAGTAATAATAATGATAGTAATGCTGATTATAATACTAATGATGATAATGTCGATAAGGATAATTTGAATAATGATTGTAATTGCTTTAATATGAATGATCATGACAATATTTCAGGTGATAATAATCATAGAAATAATTATAAATATCATAATGGTATCAATGATAATTACTTATAGGATAAATCTAATGATAATGATTGATGTTAATAGTTTTTCTTTGTCGTTGATAAAATTACTGTTTGTAGAACTGAATATAACAATAATGATGCTGATGATGCAGATGCTTAAGATGAGGGTTATGATAATATTTATAATAATGAAGACAATGATCGTTATCATAATAATAATACTAATGTTAATGATAGTTATTATATTGATGATAACAATTATATAGTTAATAATGATAATGTTGATTATAATGAGGATGATGACGCGTTTATTAAAGAAAATGATGCTGATGGTGTTGATGATGATAATGATGTTCATAAAGTTTTTCGTTATTATAATAATAATAATAAACATATCTCTAATTTAGGTTGGTTACGATGTTACTGATAGTAGTAAAAGTCACAAAGCTTATGATGTTGATAGTAATGATTGCTTTTATGGTAATAATAATGATAATACTTATAATGATGATAATTGTGTTAATAATTAAAGTAAATACAATGATTATGATCATAATCATAATAATAATAATGAAAATAATTAAAAACAACGTCCAATGGTGGTACTGTCAAATTTTGAATTTATTAAAAAACAAAACGACGTTTCGGCCGTTTGGACAACGTCCCGGCCCTCATCAGGTACAAAAATCTATGAGTAATAAAATTCTTTGCAATACAAATTTAAGTAAAATATAATAAACGCAAATTAAGTTACATGTATAACATACCTCTGACTCTTACGAAAGGGATGTAAAATCGTAATGTAGTCAGAGTTTCAAGCTAAGTTGCTTTTATACCCTGCACATACACAAATGACATAGTACACGCACGTAATACAATCGAATAAGAATCGCAAGCAGTTCCTTGAGACGCACATAAACAGTTCATGTTTTCTTAATACTATGAATGAAAGGGGTCCTCGAATCATGTATATAAAGTTAGTCACCTTTCTTAATTGACATAACGAGAGACCTATAACAATCTTTCAATTTTTCTGTATCTTGTTGTCTGTTAATATTATTATTAAAGTAATGTATATTTAGCATTTCGGAAAAAAGGCGCTTTTTGTAATTTTGTTCTATGTCTAAAATTTTAATATTATCAAAATCAAAATTATGTGTGAATTCAATGCTGTGTTGTGATAGTACCGATGTATTCTTTTTTTTCTCGATGTCTCTTTTGTGTTCTGTCATTCTTAACTTTACAGCTCTCGATGTTTGACCAACATAACAGCGGTTGCAATTCGCACATGGTATGTGGTAAACAACATTTTTTTTATCGAGTGGCTCAGTTACATCTTTTCCAAGTGAAAAGATCGATTTTAATTTATTGTTTAAACTGTATATAAGACCAATGTGAAGCTTCTTACAATAATATTTAATATGACTATGCAAGTGGGGAATATACGGTAATGATAAGATTAATTTATAATTATTTTTATTTCTGTTGCTATTGTCAATCGTATTCATGTTTTTCAAGGTATTTAATCTTTTATTCACAAATTTGTCAATAAATCTTTGAGGATAGTTGTTAGCTAATAAAAATTTATTAATCAATTTTAAATTATTATTATGAAATTGTGTGTCTGCTAATTTAATAGAAAAGTCTACAAGTGTGTAAATGATACCTATTTTATGTTGTATTGGATGGTGGGAAAGAAAATTCAAGTATCGGCCTGAGTGTGTAGGTTTTTGGTACCAATTAGTTAGTACTGTGTTATTTTTTTGAATAATAATCTCCAAATCTAAGAAACTGATGCTGTTGTTATTGTTACATGTCTCAACAGTGAATTGTAATTCAGGACAATAGCTATTAAAAATGTTTTTGGTATAGTAGATATATTTAGTAGGCACGCATATGAGGATATCATCCACATACCGTACGTACAATGGAACATCAAAACATAACTTATCTAAACATGAAATTTCAAGTAAACGCATTACGAGATCACACATTACTGGACTACAGGGACTGCCCATTGGAGAGCCGAAAACTTGTTTGTAAAATTTTTTGTTAAATTGAAAAAAAGTTGAATTCAAAACCAATGACACTCCTGCGCAAAATTCATTTAAAGAAACATTGATTTTATTATTCAAGAATTTCCAAAAATGTTTTATTGCATTTGTGATTAAGGTTTCACTAGTATTAGTGAATAGACTAACTACATCTAGACTAATAAGAGTGTAACCAGGTGGAATGATAACTTCTTTTAATTTATTTTTTAATTCATAGCTATTTTTTATGTGTGATTTTGCCAGCGGAATATTCTTAATCAAAAAATCAGAAAGAAATTTAGAAAAACTATATGTGGGTAAATTCAATGTTGAGACAATGATACGGATAGGAAAGTCTTTTTTGTGTATTTTTATCAGTCCATAGCATTTAGATAAGTCTTTTTTATGAATATCTTTATCAAATTTACTTAATTCATCAAATTCATCAAAAACACCGTATTTATCCCACTTGCTTACAAAATTCTTAGTATCTTTTATTAATTGGTATAAAGGATTTTTCTCTATTTGTAAATAATATTTATCATCACTTAACAATTCTTCTACTTTATTAATGTAAGTTTCTTTTTCAATGACAACAGTGGCATTACCTTTGTCTGCTTTAGTAATTAAAATGTGTTCATTATTTTTAAGGAAGGCTCGTGTTCGCTACATCTGCATCTGCACTACGCTACTATGGAGAACACCAGACTGCAACAACTACTAACCATCCTTACGAGTAGAAAGTTCGAATCTCTTTCAAGGGTGCTGGACTCCATAAGTACACGCTTTGGTAGAAATGTAAGTTTTATTTTTTATAAGCTTAGTTGTGTTCAGAGGGAATTGAAGAGCAGTGAGTTGAAGTGCAAATTTTTAATTAAATGTAGGGCTTATGGCGTTTTCCCAAAACATATTACACAAAGTACTAACAAGCTTAAATATATTACCTTCTTTAACTTCCGATCGAACATAAAACATAAATCAACTATATCTAAATTACATAAATCAATTTTGAATAATGAAATTTCGGACTCTTACACAAAAACTAATTATTTAAGAAATAAAATTCAACTAATACGAAATAAGATTTTAAGTAATGGCTGTGAATCTGTTGTAATAAATTTATTTATTGATTATTATGAATTAAAGTTGAATAGCATTTTTCGCGAATATCGTTGTAAGTTGGATAGAAAGTTTGATGCCCTTTTGTCACACGAAGAATCCGAGCGCGAAGGGATATACGAAACACTTCCAGCTACAAGTGTCAGTGACCCTGGCCCGGTTCGGTGCCCTGAAATTGTCAACAATAAAGGCACAAGTGAAATAAAAGAAAACTGGCTATGTAACCTTTCTAATACACCGCTGCCAGATTGTGTATCAAGCATATTAGAATTAGGCGATAAATTTAATTTTGTTTCTAATATTAAAAAATCTGATTATTTTCATCTTTTTAAGAATGTTGAACATTCACTTAAATATTCTGGAGAATTTGAGACTGTTAGAAAGGAACTTCTTAACATTATCAATAACAATAAACATAATGTATCTACTCGTCTTTCTTTAAATGATGGAGTTCTCCAAGACAATTTAAAGCGAACACGAGCCTTCCTTAAAAATAATGAACACATTTTAATTACTAAAGCAGACAAAGGTAATGCCACTGTTGTCATTGAAAAAGAAACTTACATTAATAAAGTAGAAGAATTGTTAAGTGATGATAAATATTATTTACAAATAGAGAAAAATCCTTTATACCAATTAATAAAAGATACTAAGAATTTTGTAAGCAAGTGGGATAAATACGGTGTTTTTGATGAATTTGATGAATTAAGTAAATTTGATAAAGATATTCATAAAAAAGACTTATCTAAATGCTATGGACTGATAAAAATACACAAAAAAGACTTTCCTATCCGTATCATTGTCTCAACATTGAATTTACCCACATATAGTTTTTCTAAATTTCTTTCTGATTTTTTGATTAAGAATATTCCGCTGGCAAAATCACACATAAAAAATAGCTATGAATTAAAAAATAAATTAAAAGAAGTTATCATTCCACCTGGTTACACTCTTATTAGTCTAGATGTAGTTAGTCTATTCACTAATACTAGTGAAACCTTAATCACAAATGCAATAAAACATTTTTGGAAATTCTTGAATAATAAGATCAATGTTTCTTTAAATGAATTTTGCGCAGGAGTGTCATTGGTTTTGAATTCAACTTTTTTTCAATTTAACAAAAAATTTTACAAACAAGTTTTCGGCTCTCCAATGGGCAGTCCCTGTAGTCCAGTAATGTGTGATCTCGTAATGCGTTTACTTGAAATTTCATGTTTAGATAAGTTATGTTTTGATGTTCCATTGTACGTACGGTATGTGGATGATATCCTCATATGCGTGCCTACTAAATATATCTACTATACCAAAAACATTTTTAATAGCTATTGTCCTGAATTACAATTCACTGTTGAGACATGTAACAATAACAACAGCATCAGTTTCTTAGATTTGGAGATTATTATTCAAAAAAATAACACAGTACTAACTAATTGGTACCAAAAACCTACACACTCAGGCCGATACTTGAATTTTCTTTCCCACCATCCAATACAACATAAAATAGGTATCATTTACACACTTGTAGACTTTTCTATTAAATTAGCAGACACACAATTTCATAATAATAATTTAAAATTGATTAATAAATTTTTATTAGCTAACAACTATCCTCAAAGATTTATTGACAAATTTGTGAATAAAAGATTAAATACCTTGAAAAACATGAATACGATTGACAATAGCAACAGAAATAAAAATAATTATAAATTAATCTTATCATTACCGTATATTCCCCACTTGCATAGTCATATTAAATATTATTGTAAGAAGCTTCACATTGGTCTTATATACAGTTTAAACAATAAATTAATATCGATCTTTTCACTTGGAAAAGATGTAACTGAGCCACTCGATAAAAAAAATGTTGTTTACCACATACCATGTGCGAATTGCAACCGCTGTTATGTTGGTCAAACATCGAGAGCTGTAAAGTTAAGAATGACAGAACACAAAAGAGACATCGAGAAAAAAAAGAATACATCGGTACTATCACAACACAGCATTGAATTCACACATAATTTTAATTTTGATAATATTAAAATTTTAGACATAGAACAAAATTACAAAAAGCGCCTTTTTTCCGAAATGCTAAATATACATTACTTTAATAATAATATTAACAGACAACAAGATACAGAAAAATTGAAAGATTGTTATAGGTCTCTCGTTATGTCAATTAAGAAAGGTGACTAACTTTATATACATGATTCGAGGACCCCTTTCATTCATAGTATTAAGAAAACATGAACTGTTTATGTGCGTCTCAAGGAACTGCTTGCGATTCTTATTCGATTGTATTACGTGCGTGTACTATGTCATTTGTGTATGTGCAGGGTATAAAAGCAACTTAGCTTGAAACTCTGACTACATTACGATTTTACATCCCTTTCGTAAGAGTCAGAGGTATGTTATACATGTAACTTAATTTGCGTTTATTATATTTTACTTAAATTTGTATTGCAAAGAATTTTATTACTCATAGATTTTTGTACCTGATGAGGGCCGGGACGTTGTCCAAACGGCCGAAACGTCGTTTTGTTTTTTAATAAATTCAAAATTTGACAGTACCACCATTGGACGTTGTTTTTAATTATTTACCAACCGTCATTGGACGTTTTATTTGAATAATGAAAATAATCATAATAATAAGGTTGATCAAAAAAAATAATTACTATGATGATGATAAAGTAAATAGTGCTAATTTAAAAAAAAAACGATAGTAATAATATAAATAAGTATAAAATATATCATGACAATGGTGATAATGTGAATAATAATCATAATAATAATAATGATGATGATGATGTTGTTGACGATGATAATGAGGATGATGATGATGATGATGATAATGATGATGATAATGATAACGATAATTATGACAATAATGATAATGATGATAATGATAATATCAATTCGGATAACAATGTCACTGATAATTGTTAAAGTAACAAAGATAATGATGTTAATGGTGGTAATGACGTTAATGATATTTATCGTGATGATGATGATGGTCATGATGTTAATGATAAATATAATAAAAATAATAATGAAATTAATGTTGATAATATTAATAATAATAATGATAATGATGATGGTGGAAAATGACGACGATAATTATAATAATAATAATTATAAGAATGACTTAACGAATCATTCTGGTATTAATGATGACAATTATAACAATAATAATAATAAATATTTAGATGATGATAATAAGCATGATAAATATAATGATGATTATGTTAATAATGATGATTTCAAAGAAAATGACAATGAAATTAATGATAATGCTATCGTTGATAATAAGAATGATGATAATGTTGATGATGATAAAAATAATAATGATGATGTTGATGATTATGATGTTTATAATGATAAAGATGATTATAATAATAAAGATAATAATGTTTATGTGATAATAATCTTCATTATTATTATGATGGAAAAGATGATAATTGTGTTTATGATAATTATAAATATAATAATAATGTAAATAATAAAGATAATGATATCTATCCAATTATTGTATTAATAATAATTATAGTAATAATGAAGCTAGTAATAATACGAATGATAATAATAATAGAATTGATGAGAATAATTATAATGACGATGACGTTGACGATCTTGATAATGATGATAATGATGAAAATGACGGTTATGATAATAATGATGATGATGATAATAGTGATAATTATAATGTGTATAAGAATAATACTGATAATAACGACGATAATAATCATATTTATGATTATGATGGTTATAATGATCATGATATTAATAATAATAATGATAATAATTGTAATAATCATAAAAAAAATAATTATAATTATGATGATAATTATAATAATAACGATACTAATAATACTCATGAAAATCTCGATAATAATGATGATAAAGCTAATGATGCTGGTTACAAGGATAATAATGATAGAAATGACGATTATAAGTAAAAGAATAATAATGACGATGAGAAAAATAATAATGATATTAATAATTATGATAATAATGATTATAACAATGACGATGATGACGCTTATATAAAACGAAATCATGGTGATGGCGATAATGATAATAATGTTCATGTAGTTAAATCGAATTATGATGATTATAAAGATAAATATAACGATGATAAAAAAATAATGATAATAAGAATCATCATGACGCTTATACTAAAGATTATGATGGTGATGGTAATAATAATGATAAAGATTATAGAGTTAATAGTTATAATAATAATCATGGTAGAATTATTTTTCATAGTGGTTGGTTACGATGTAGTAGTAACAATAACAATGGTTATGATGTTAATGGTGATGATGACAATTATTGTTATAGTAATAGTAATGATAGTAATGATGATGATTGTGTTCATGATGATAATAAAAATAATAAACTAATGAGGTTAATGAAAGTCATTATAATAATAATAATAATGATAACAGAGTTTAAGATGCTGATTTGAAGAATAATAATTGGTGATGACATTAATAAGTATAAAATATGTAATAACAAATATAAAAATGTTAATGATAATAATGATATTGACGATGATAATAATAATGTTGGTGATAATAATAACAATGATTATGATAATAATGAGGTGATGATTATAATGATGTGATTAATTTTGATTCAAGTTATAAACAATGTTACTGATAATAGTAGAAGTAACAACGTTAATAATGTTACTTGTAATAATAACGTTAATAGTAATTATGATAATAGTTATGATAATGGTGATGATGATAATTATGTAATTGATAATGACGATAATGATGGTAAAAATAATGATAATAATAACGAAGATAATAATAACAGTGACGATAATTATGTCAAAGATACTGATAACTATAATAATAATAATGTTAATAATGATAATAATATTAGTAATAATAATTGTCATCATGGTAATAATAATGAAAATAATAATAATAATAAAATAATGTTAACAATAATACTATTGATGGTTATAATAGTGATGATGCTGAAAACAATAATCATGATAATGTTAACGATTATGAAGATGATAATAATGGTAATAATGATAATAATGTTGGTGTTAAAGACAATGATGATAATGATAAGTTTAATTTAGAAGATTAAAAAAAATTATTTAAATGATAATAATAAGAATGATAATAATGAGAATAATATTAATAATAATAATTCTCATAACGATAATAAATAAAATGAAGCTGATTTTAACGATAATTATGACATTTATAATTATATACGAATATTCATGGTGATAATCAGAATAATGACGATGATAACGCTCAAAATGTGAATAATAATAGTTATGGTAATAATGATAAGGGTAAAAATAATGATAATGATGATGATAAGAATAATAATGATGATGATGATTATAATAAAGATGATCATATATATAATAATGATGATAATGATGATAATAATTATGATAATAATGATAATAATAATGACTATCATAATTATCACGGTAGTACTAATAACAATAATAATAATAATTATCATAATTATTTGAATGATGACGAAAACAATGATAATAATAAGGTTAATGATGTAATCGATGATGATAGTTATGAGAATGATGATAAAATTGATAATGATGATAATAATTATGATAAGAATAATGATGATAATAAAAAGAATAATAATGAAACTAATCATAATAAACGTAACGGTGTTGTTGTAATAGTAATAATTATAATTTGGATGATGATGATGACAATTGTGGTAATGATAATGATAATAACAATAATAATAATAACAATGATGACATTAATTGTAATGATTAAAATGAAGATAATAAAGATAATAATAATAATGTGTAATAGAATTATAGAAATAATGACAACGATGAAGATTATAACTATGATGATGATGGTAATGGTAATAAGAGTTATGATAACAATGGTACAGATAATGATGATAATGATAATGATAATAATGGTGATAATGATTATAATGATAAAGTAAATTATAAAGATAATGATGATAATGTAGCTTATAATGATGATTATAATGATATAGTGATAATAATAATAATGAAGTTAATGATGGTGGTTATAAGAATAATAATGATAGTAATATCAATTATTAGTTAAATATAATAATGACGATGATAAAAATAATAATTATATTATTGATCATAATGATAATGATAATGATGATGACAATGATAAAGCTTATTCGGAAGAAAATTATGGTGGTAGTGATAATGATATTGATGTTTACAAAGTAAATGGTGATTATGGTGATAATAAAGTACTTATGATA
Organism: Copidosoma floridanum; assembly: GCF_036245765.1. NCBI lineage: Eukaryota > Metazoa > Arthropoda > Insecta > Hymenoptera > Encyrtidae > Copidosoma > Copidosoma floridanum. The sequence goes on along the minus strand of NW_028321892.1, from coordinate 1,728,643 downwards.
ATAATAATAATAATGATGATGGTATTATTAATCATGATGATCAAGATAATAAAAATAATAATATCAGTAATAATAGAAATAATAATAATTATGATTTACATAATAATAACAATGATCAGTCGACAGCACGACAGGTGACGAGTAAGTCAACCAATTTTACGAATTTTCGCTTACCTGCGCCTGATGAGGCTGACGCATATTGTCAGCGAAACGTTGCGCATCAATAAATGAACGCAGGAAAATTTAAATACACTTTACTTGTATTTATTTATTTTCTTACATTTCGCCCCCAACGGATCACTGATCACTTTGAATTTCCAAATTCACCGGAGGGCACTGATATATACTAACAAATTAATAACAATGATCATTATAATGATGGTGATAAAAAAAGTAGTATTCATAAAAAAAATAAATCATGATGATGACGAGTATAGTAATAGTGCTGATTCAAATGATAATAAAGATTAGAATTATGATGATTATAATGGTTTTAATTATAATGACAATTAAGATTATGATGATAATAAAAATTAATATTGTAATAATAAAGACAATGATAACGATGATTATACAACAATGATAATGATATTATACTGATAATAATAGGAATAACAGTAATAATAATAATAATAATAATAATAGTACTAACAATAAGGATGATGATAGCGACCATAAAAATGATGATGATGTCAATGATAATGATCTTGTCGATAATGTTGATAATAATGATCATAATTATGATGATGATAAAAGAGTTTATAATGATAATAATAAGAATGATGATTATGATAATAATGATGATACTAATGATAATAATAAAAATAAATAAAGATAATGATAACGTTGGTGTTGGAAAGAATAATGATTATCATGATACGAATAATAATAATGATAATAATGATTATTATTATGTAGATAATAGAAATAATAATAATGATAATAATAATAAAAAAAATAATAATGATAATAATAATATCAATAGTAACAATAAAATGATTGTTATAAAAATAATAATAATAATAATGAAGATCATAATAATAATAATGATAATGATTTTAATGATAATAGTGATGAAAACAATAATAATGATAAAAGAACAATAGTTGTGATGGTTATCATGATTAAAATAAAAATAATTTTAATGACGATGGTTATAGAGGTATAAAAAATTATGATGGAAAAAAGTATGATAAAAATGATTATAATATTGATGACAATTATATGGTGTTGATAATGATGGTGATGAAAATAGTAATACTTATAATGATAACAAAAATAATAATAATAATGATGATTCTAATAATAATAATAAGGATTATTTAGATAAAAATGATAATAATGATAGTAGTAATGATAATAATGGTTAATAATAATAATGACAATGATAGTAATGATCATGATGTTGATGACTATAAGAATGATGATGAAAATAATATATATGATGATAATTTTATGATGAAGATCATGATAATAATAATAATAATTATAATAATGATCATCATTATTAAAATAATGATTATGGTAATAACGATAAGAATAATAATGATGTTAGAGATGATTATAATGGTGTTGATAATGATGATAATAGTTAAAAATGATGATGACAATAATAGTACACACGATGACAATGGTGCTGATAATATTGACATTTACAAGATAATAATGATGATGATAATAATTGTGATGATTTTGATGATGAAGATAATAACAACGATAATGATGGTAACGATGTTAATGATGATGATGATGATGATGATGATGACAATGACAAATTGATAATAATGATCTCAGCGAACGCAGCAAGAGGATATTTGTATTTAAGTGTTAATAATGCTAAAAAATGTGGAATTGTTTGCAACGTTTGCAAAACTTTGTTAAAAAACTGTGGGGTTGTTACGTTTTTTATAATTAACAATAAACTTTTGTTGCGGCGAGAACTTTAATAATCATGGTTTTTTTGGCTCAGACATAATTTGCAAACACTAAGCATATCTAGATGGTTTGCAAATATTTTGCTGATTGAGGAAAAATATGTGGAAATGCGAAGCATGCTATATTAGTTTGCAAATTATTGTTTCTTATTTGGCTGTTGACCCCACTTCCAGAGTCATTTACTGTAGTAATACACCAGACTTAGCAAAGGCGCTTAAATTGGAATATGCTCAACTTGAATTTATTTATAATCCGAATGAGATTATTCTTGCCTTCATTTTTATGAAATAACGATTTTATAGAAGTCTGCAATGGATATTTAAATGCAATAATGATTAGTTAATTGTAATCAAACAAATCTATTATATGTATGTTAGTAATATATTACTGTAGGTTTTTTAACTACTGCACGTCGTTTGTTACTATTCCAAATTCGAAAATATTTAAGTAACCTTTGTCTATAATAATAATAATGATTATAATAATGATAAAAATAATAATAATAATAATAATAATTATTATTATTATTATTATTATTATTATTATTATGACTTTGATCGATTGTAACAGCTGGTCATACAGGTTTTATGTACTTGCATAGTTGATAACACAGGATTCTACAACGCTTCACTCATGTCGTAAGTTAGATGGCAGATTTACACAATATAATTACTATCAGAAGCTGCCACTATGTACTTCAGATTTTGGAGTCGGGCTTGGAGCAGAAGACAGCTAAATAGTGTAAACACGACTTATTATTGTGGATTTTATTGTACAGTTGTTTGTGAGCATAATTTATGCTAGGGTAATAAATACATTCATTTAGACAATTTATTTTGGTAAATCAATTTATCTCAAGAACATTTTTACTCTTTGCACAGTTCAGTGCTTTAAATTTGTTCTTTGAAAATGATCAACTGTGGCATCAGATAAGTATAAACTTCTATTCTTCATATAAACATACGATATTGAACAAAGTTACTTTGTTAGTACCTTAATATTCTAGGCTTTCAAGTACTTAGCTGTCACTTGACATCGTCTTTCTCCTTGAATGATTTCTTGTGCTTCAATTTAAAATCATTTATTCTGCAATCCTGACAGTGGCTCCCATAAAAATAGGAAACGAGAAGGAATCTTTAAGCTTATTGAGTGGAAAAACTTTTCTTTTATCGCAACCTTAGGCCAATTACCAATCTTAAAAGCTTAAGTATATCTTAGAAGATGAATATACAGAGTTTTTTTGTATTTGTCTTTAAATAAATAAGTGCTACACTACGATGGTAATCACATAAATGTTCTCATTGCTGATAAATCAGGTTTAGTACTTATTAACGTTGTTTACAGAAAGAAGCAAAAAAAAAGAGAATTATTTTGTCAATGGCGTAATAGAAAATTCTAATTTTTTCAATTAAATTGAAAATAACAAATTTTAACATAAATTGCCTTTTTTTATTAAGTTAAGGCTTCGTATATTAGTATTGAAACCTAATCTAAAAGTGTACGTCTCCATCTTTTTTTCCAATACTGACCACAATTAATAAATCTTTATAATTATTTTCGTACGTATGCTTATTTTTAGTACAAAAAAAATAATGTTTTCACATTTTTGAATTTGAACACCCTTATAACAGATAAATAATTAATAAGATCATCATGCCTCAACAACTTGAAATAAATCTGTCATTTTTAATTAATCAACTAAAAAATTAGAGTATATATGTGAACAATAGTTTAAGGGGTGTTAATGATCCAGTATGGAAAGATATCAAAGAAAAGTTGGACATGCTGCCGAAATCAATTGGCCTGTTTGTATATAATAACAGGCATAATTCAGAAATTATTCTAGAGGAACTTTTTAACATTAAGAAGGTGGAAAAAAAAACGAAAAAAAATTGATAAGTATTGTGCAAACGTTGGAGAACAAAATCCATTTGATCTTGAAAAGTTAGTTTTTAACTTCTCAATCATAACACATGAGATAATCGATGTAAGCTTACAAAAAATGAAGGATGGATGGACCGATAAGATGTTGGCAAAAATTTGGAAAGCTCATCCTTTACCATGTGCTTATAATTTTAAAAATCAACACATCACAGTAAATGGTACTTTAAAATTGAGTGGATTTTGTAATGAATGCGGATCTGGTTTAAATGGGCAAAGTGATAACAACATTTTTGAAGATATATTGAACATCAGAATAGATGCTTTTGACACTTTAATGAAATGACACAGAAAGAAAAGGAAATTACAAGGAGAATTTCGCACTTTGGTGCAAGAAAAGTTATTGACCAAAACAGCTGTGGAATATCGTGAAGAAAAGCTCTCTAAAATAACCACAAATTTTAAACCACCAGATTTAAATTCCACTTCCACTTTGTAAAAAGCAAGACATCAAGCAATAGATTTATTACTATATTTTAATAAATTCAAACATATTTGTATTACCAACAATGAATTCAGAGAAAGATGTGGCATTAGAAAACTAACATTATTCTCACTTGTTGTAGCTTATTGGACAGAAAAGCAAATGCAATTTTGGAATTCAATTTGGCACTTAGAAAAACCTTTGTCCGTAGATTCCACTGGTAGTTTAGTTCTTAAATACTTGTTCTATGAAGGCATGATTGACAAAGTCAATTATGTTTACGAAGTAGTTGTTGGATTTGCTGGAAAAATAGTTCCAATACTACAAATTATAATGACGCAGCATCATGTTTTACCTGTCAGGAAAATCTTTGACATGTGGATTGAATATGGAGCAAAGATTCCCAAAGAAATTTACGCTGATGGATCTCTGACTCTTGAAAAAGCACTAAACTTGTTCTTTAATAAATTAACTTTTAAAGCTTACAATCTCACTTGTTTTGAAGTTCTAACTAAAGAAGAAACCAACAAACTCCCTCCATGTTATTTCCAGCAAGATGTTTTTTATCTGATACATAATGTAAGAGATTGGAAATGTTTCAAAAACTGTGATCCTAATCTAGTTGATTATTACAAAAGAATTGTTGGGTATCTAACTCAAGTGGAATCACTCGACGTATTCATAAAAGTAGTTACTTCAGCTTTAATAGTCTCTAGAAGCCCACTTGATGATGAGGGATCTTTGTGTATAAAGCATAAAGAAACTTTATTTGCATTTATTAAAACATACAGTATTGATTTGGAAAATTGTGAATCTATTTTTAGTTCAAAGAAATTTATTCACAATGAAGAAATTTAAAACCCTATGAATATACAAAATAGCGACGATCATTTAATTCAGTTTATTAACATTACATTTATAGATGCTCTTTCTATGTGCTCCGTCAAAGAAAAAACATCTGCTGAGTCAAACTTTCACTTTCGCCTCGATTTTCCAACTAGATTTCAATTGCTTTGTTACAGTTTTCCTTCATGTACGAATTTAATGTCACCTTTTTATAAGTCACCAAACAGCACAGGCACGTCGGCAAGATCTGAAGCTAATTTTAGATATACAAAGAGTAAAATACCTAGGCCAATCCACATTCAAAAATACATTTTAAAAGATTTGATTAAAATCAATGGGTGGACTAATAAAGCGATGACAGTAATAACCCAAATAGAACAAGACAAAAGGGTACTTCTTGGTGGTGACAAAACGTTTAAAAAACCTATAGCTTTGAATCGTAAAATTAAATCAACTAAAATTGATAACGCATATAGCTTCCCAACAGCTCAATTGAATTCAACAAAAAACAACGTTTCGCACATAAAACAGAAAAAAGATATTGAAATTGAAATGGTAAAAGATAACCAACCATATTTAAAAAAAGGAAAAAAAAATTTTGCAAGCAAGTTTATGTCGAAAAAAGTTAAAAATTTTGAAGAGAAAGAAATAGAAAAACATAGTAATGGAATACTCGACGAAAAAGCATACATATCATTTAATATACAATTAATACCAGTTATTCAGAATGGTTTAGTTTCAGGACCAGTATAATACAATGGAAATAACATTAATATGAACTTTACATGCACTTTTGATAGCATAACTGAAGTCATTGCTCATGGGTATATTCATTGTCCAGTACTGCAAAATATTGTTAATAAAAATCAGCATTATGCATATTTCAGGTGTATAAAAAATTATGTAACAAAAGATTATAATTTAAAAATGTTATACGAGAGTAGGGCACAATTACTGTATCCCTTAGTACACTTTGAAGCAGCAGTAAAATCAAAAAATAAAACTGTTACAGTAAATTGCAAAAACAGTATTCCTAATTTGATAGAGAATTTGTTAAAAAAGAGTGATTTCCTAATGAAAAGATCAAGTTTTTAAGAAACTTGTAATTATATAAAGGATAGTTCATACTGTTCATTTGTAATTCCATTCGAACAGACGCATTACCTTATCAGTATTCCAAACACAGGAATGAAAAACTTGGAAAGGTGTTTGCACGAGTCTTTTAAAGTAAAAACTCATAAGGAAAAAATATGCAAAGAATGCAAGTCACCAAAAAAATCTAAACCAATGACAGGCGAATCATTAATAGTAGAAGTACAATTTTTTTTCACAGATATTCCCTCAATTAACAGTAACTGTCCATTACTTTTAAATTTAGAAAGTAGAAATTTTCAGTTGATCGAAGCTGTTGAACTTATTGTTACCGGACAAGGATGTGTTAATCATTGTTGCCTATGCGTATTACCAAAATAAATTTCATCGAATCGATGACATGGAACTATCAGTTAGTGAATTACAAGAAATTCCAGATTATTTTAAAATTATCTGTTGTTATTTACTTAGACATAGACAAATGATTGATTACATTGATTAATAGCTGTTTACAGATGAGACAATCTGAATGCTTTTGAAATCAGCAGTCCCGCATATTTATAGGATTAGTTTCTTCTTTATTCTTACAAGCAGCATAGTTGGTCAGCTGCATTCTTAGAGGGTTTACTTTAGTTGACCTGTCAGGTTGTGAGTGACCTATTTTTTATAAGGCACTAATATTGTATGCTGCTTCGATGATCACAACTGATGAGTCAAACTTGAAACTGTTTACAGAGTGAGAACTGTAGAAGTATGAGAGCATGCGAAATAAAATGTGACATTGTATTTTTAAATAATTGATACTCTTTCAAATTTTTACTAACTTGTATAAATACACCTTGATTGATTTCTTCCTCCTTCTCAAGTTATTGAGTCAAAATTAGATGTATCCACATATAATACTATAACCATATTGCATCATATATTATTGATTACCCACTATATTAATGAAACATTACAAGAATAGTTCCAAGCCAGTGACGTTGTCCAACTTGATTCGTTAAATCCAAAAAATACCAACAGCAGTAGGGGGTACTATATCTTCATTAAAAAAACCATATTATTCCATACACGAGTATAATGTAATGTAAGGTAGTTATGCACACTTCCATACTGCCACTGGTTAGTATTTCTTGAAAATTATACATCTTTATCATTTTTCCATGTACAAAGATTGAATCCACATTACAGCATGTTTACAAGAGATCTGAAATAAGAAAGTATCCACAAAGTAATTTTGCTCCCTACATAATATGTCATAACTGGAATAATTAATGTAACTTATCTGAGGTCACAGTCGTTGTTGTTGTGAAAACTATTTTTAATGAGACATTAATTTTGCTTATGTGCTGAATCCTTAAATGTTGTACACTCAAACTCATTTCGTTTCCTTGCAAGTATCATGTATGAAAAAATTGCATTTGCTCTCACACAGCATCCCGTGGCTTGATAGATGATGATGATGAAGCCACCACTGAACCTTGCTTGTGAGGGTGAAACGACCATGGTTATCTTGGATGACATCAATGCTGGCAATTAATAACAAAGACTTGCCATCTCTGCTAAGCACCAGGTTAAAACAATCAAATCGAAAAATGGCAGCATTTACAACTGCATGCAGAGGATTGTGACAAAACTGGTGCAAACTAAACTTCTGCCTGAGTACCTGAAACAAATGTAGACGCTTGGGGTGGGATGACTTGCAATATGAGTTGGCAGAGGAAGCATCTGTTCAAGAAAGTAATCCAATTCTTCTTCATAGTTATTGATAGCTGCAATGCAGTAGATAGTCATGCGACAGCCACCTATCCTCGTCAAACTGAGAATGATTGTTTTGCTGACAAGAATCAAGGGATCATTGCTTAAAAGGGTTTTTTTTATATTAACACGTCCATTTCGTTGTTGAAGCACAACAACTACATACTATCACATAATCGTTGCACCATGTTTTTGTTTACATGTAACTATTGAAGATTATAGGGGGAAAAAAAATTAGTGCTTAGCTTAGCAGAGATGGCAAGTCTTTGTTATCAATTGCCAGCATTGATGACATCCAAGATAACCATGGTCGTTTCACCCTCACAAGCAAGGTTCGGTGGTGGCTTCATCATCATCATCTATCAAGCCGCGGGATGCTGTGTGAGAGCAAGTGCAATTTTTTGATACATGATACTTGCAAGGAAACGAAACGAGTTTGAGTGTACAACATTTAAGGATTCAGCAAATAAGCAAAATTAATGTCTCATTAAAAATAGTTTTCACAACAACAACGACTGTGACCTCAGATAAGTTACATTAATTATTCCAGTTATGACATATTATGTAGGGAGCAAAATTACTTTGTGGATACTTTCTTATTTCAGATCTCTTGTAAACATGCTGTAATGTGGATTCAATCTTTGTACATAGAAAAATGAAGAAGATGTATAATTTTTAAGAAATACTAACCAGTGGCAGTATGGAAGTGCGCATAACTACTTTACATTACATTGTGCTCGTGTATGAAATAATATGGTTTTTTTAATTAAGATATAGTACCCCCTACTGCTGTTGGTATTTTTTGGATTTAACAAATCGAGTTGGACAATGTCACTGGCTTGGAACTATTTGAAGGAAAATTACAAAAAAACACAGTGTTGCATTATTGACTTGCGTTTATTTTTTTAAGTAATGTTTATGTGATCATCTGAGTATTGTTATAGATTTATAAGTATACTTCTAGAGAATTCCTCTTGGTATCATTTTGGACCACCTGCACCTTCTGGTTATAAAATCTGAAACAAACCAATTATGGGTGCTTCAATATGGATATTCGAGCAGCGAGCACTTCATACACTCCTCGATCTCATTATGTATAGTTTTTTTAACATCGAATTCTTTGTGGATATTTCAAATGCAAGTGTTTATGTTATTATAAGAAGAAATGGCTGCATTTGGTCCATGTTAGTGAATGTTGGGTAAGGTATAAGAAGAAGTAACATCGAAAAATATCTTGCACAGAATACTTATTTACTATTTGTAAAAGACGAGATGTACAGAAATTTGCAGAGAAAATCGTAATTTAATCAAGCAATGCGATAACTTTTTGTAATTTATCAAAATTCTCAAAAGAGCATAATAGTTTGATAAAATATATGGTAGGCATGCATCGAGGCATGCACAGTACTACTATATGATGTCACTATGCAAGCTCACAATTATAGGTAATCAAATGTTCGATGGTTTCATTACATTGTTTGTATGGATTAATTGGGTGTATAGAAAAAAAAAGTTTTATATTTTTCATACGAGAATGAGTCATAAATGCCTGTTTTTTTTCTTATAGTACATTGATATTCGGTGAGTGATTAAATTATTTAGGGGAAGATTGATTTTTAGAACAAAGTTCTTTATGTCGCGTTACTCGGGGGGCTGGAATTTTAAAACCGACAGATTTTTTTTTTTGAATCAGAAATCTCTTCCTCTCCAGTTTCCCCCTTTACCCCGTCCTTCTCACCAACTGTTCTCTACACACTTTCCCTCTCCTCACTATATATGTATATCTGTCAACCGTGCCGTAATACTCTTCTGCACACCTTTACCCACCATTTCCCCCGCACACTGCCAAGCAATTAATTTTTTAACAAATTTTAATTTTATTTTTCCACAGTAATTTTTCTTTCACTTTGAATTTTTTTTTCTTTTACAATTCTAAAAAAAAAAAAAAAAAAAAAAAAAAAAAACATTTTCCGATAAAGAGATTTGAACCATCGACCGTCTGCATGTGAGTCCTGTACCTAACCCACTCTGCTACGAGCGCTGCCATCTATAGAAACTCAGTTTCTTGTACTTATCGTGTGGTTCGTAACTATAACATTCCATTTTTAAATGTATTCACTGATAATACATTTAATTGTGAATTTGTTTTATAAATTGTGAATTTGTTTTCTAAATAAAACATCTTAAAAAAAAAAAAAAAAAAAAAAAAAAAGTTTGATGCATAAAATACCGACCGATTTTCATTAAACCTGAGGTTTTTTGGCATTACAGTAATGCTAATAATAACTGTTATAAATGAAAAAAAATAATGAAATTACATATGAAAAAATGAAATATGAAAAAAAATATTAATGAAATTAAATGAAATTTTAACAAATAAAATAGTATATTAAAAAGTAATGAAATGAAATATGAAAAAAAAAATAAAATAGAGGAAATACAAAAGAATTAAAAAAAAAGTAATGAAATTAAATATGAAAAAAAAGAATGATACATGAAAAGAAAAAGGAAATGAAAAAAAAAAATTAAATATGAAAATAAGAAAGGAATTAAATAAAGGAAATACAAAAAAATAAAAAAAAAGTAATAAAATGAAATATGAAAAAAAATAAAACAAGAAATAAAAAAAAAAAAATAAAACAAGAAATAAAGAAAAAAAAAAAAAACAACAAACCAGGGGGGATGAATGGGTCATGGGACCCACGGTAAGAACGAAGTTCTTTAAACATGACATAAGTGTGAAGCACAATTTCTCAGGTAACAAGGGGGTCGCCAGACCCGTAGAAAGAACGAAGCTCTATGAACGTTAGTACTGCATTCATGTAGTTCACTAAACAAAAACTTGAAAAACGAATAAAAAATAAAAATAAAAAAAATAGTTCAGTACTCACGATGGTTGAACTTCGTGAGAACGTCGTGCACAAATACAGTACTTACGAAGTTCAACCATCGTGAGTACTGAACTATTTTTTTTATTTTTATTTTTTATTCGTTTTTCAAGTTTTTGTTTAGTGAGCTACATGAATGCAGTACTAACGTTTATAGAGCTTCGTTCTTTCTACGGGTCTGGCGACCCCCTTGTTACCTGAGAAATTGTGCTTTACACTCATGTCATGTTTAAAGAACTTCGTTCTTACCGTGGGTCCCATGACCCATTTATCCCCCCTGGTTTGTTGTTTTTTTTTTTCAAATGTCTACAACAGAATATATAAATAAACATAGACATTATCTGTTATATATGCCATTTAGAATACAAGTAATAATTAGATTACGTAGAACAACAAAGCCATGTTTATCGCTTTGCTGCGAGAGACCGTTGTTGGTTTTTTACTTATAATATTTAAATTGGCAAACTTTTGCCAACATCCCTCCTTATCTTTTAGGTATGAAATGTAATGGCATAAGTTTTCATCTTTATTGACAGACTCAATGTATTCAATTGCGCCGATAAGTTAAAAGTCCTGTTATTCAATGTAATCTGTGAATGTACCATGAACAAAGGGTATGACATACAATTATTCTCTAAATCCAAGCAAAGTAGGTGACTTATTTCAAAATGGGTTTGTAATGATAGATTACTTTTGCATTTGTTACTGTTTATCTTAAAATTTGCATTGTGCTGGATACAAGTTGTTATGTCATCAGATAAGTAATTTTCCCATGTAAGTTTGATGATATCAAAATGTCTATACTCATGTAAATTACATACATTGCATTGTGATTTTGTAAAAATACATGGTCTCATGATCTTTTCAAAAAATTCTCCCATAGGTTTTTTCTAACAAATTTCATCATTTTGTAAAGTTTTAGCTTTGATTGTGTTTATTTCAAAAACTTTGCATAAAAATTTAATTCTACGAGCATAAAATCTTCAAATTATACTTTGATCCATAGTCATTAATAATATTAATCAGCATTTGATTTATATCATTAAAGTTTTGAGCACTCTCAATTAAGTCGTGAAACTGTTTTTATTCATTGTAACAAAATACAAGTATTTCAACAATAGCATCAAGAAAACTTGAAGAAATGACATATTTTCTCTTTTTTCCAAATTCCACGGGTTTTTTTGCGTTGTAATCGATTATTACATGCCTGTTTTTGGGAAACACAGATCTTTTTTCTTCTAGTGACTTCACATTAGAGAATGTTCGTAAAAATGAGCCTTTCTTCTTACCAATGGGCTAATTATTAGTAACAATAATATCATCATGGGTTCTTTTAACACCCTTTGTAAGTGAGATACCATTTTGAAAGTTTAAAGGGAGGCTTTGTTCAGATTTTAATTGACAATTTACATCTTCAATCTCTAATTTGCTATTCTCTTTTTCAAGTAATAAATTTGTTTTAAATTTTTTATCCATACAGATAAAATTGTTTGAAAATGTATGACTTATTAGTTACAGTATTTAATAAGATTTTGAAAACCAAAAAAATTAATTTACGCCATTAACCAAATAATTCTCTTTTTTTTGCTTCTTTCTGTAAACAAAGTTAATAAGTACTAAGCCTGCTGTACCAGCAATTAGAACAATTATGTGATTACCATCGTAGTGTAGCACTTATTTCTTAAAAGACAAATACAAAAAAACTCTGTATATTCATCTTCTAAGATATACTTAAGCTTTTTAGATTAGTAATTGGCCTAAGGTTGTGATGAAAGAAAAGTTTTTCCACTCAATAAGCTTGAAGATTCCTTCTCGTTTCCTATTTTCATGGAAGCCACTGTCAGGATTGCGGAATGAGTGATCCTGAATTAAAGCACAAGGAATCATTCGAGGAGGAAGACGATGTCCAGTGACAGCTGAGTACTTGAAAGCCTAGAATATTAAAGTAATAACAAAGTAACTTTGCTCAATCTCGTGGGTTTATATGAAGAATAGAAGTTTATACTTATCTGATGCTACAGTTGATCATTTTCGAAGAACAAATTTTAAGCACTGAATTGTGCAAAGAGTAAAAATGTTCTTGAGGTAAATTGATTTAATAAAATAAATTGTCCAAATGAATGTATTTATTACCCTAGCATAAATTATGCTCACAAATGACTGTACAATATAATCAACAATAATAAGTCGTGTTTACACTATTTAGTTGTCTTCTGCTCCAAGCCCGACTCCAAAATCTGAAGTACATAGTGGCATCTTCTGATAATAATTATATTGTGTAAATCTGCCATCTAACTTACCACATGAGTGAAGCGTTGTAGAATCCTGTGTTATCAACTGTGCGAGTACATACAACCTGTATAACCAGCTGTTACAATCAATCAAAGTCATAGTAATTATAATAATAATAATAATTATTATTATTATTATTATTGTTATTATTATTATAGACAAAGGTTACTTAAATATTTTTGAATTTGGAACAGTAACGAACGACGTGCAGTAGTTACGAAACCTAAAGTGATATATTACTAACGTACATATAATAGAGTTGTTTGGTTACAATCAACTAATTATTATTGCATTTAAATATTAATTGCAGACTTTTATAAAATGGTAATTTTATAAAAATAAAGGCGAAAATAATCTCATTTGGATTTTATATAAATTCAAGTTGAGCATATTTAAATTTTAGTGCCTTTGCTATGTGTAGTGTAGTACTACAGTAGATGACTCTGATAGTGGGGACAACAGCCAAATAAAAAAACAATAATTTGCAAACTAGTATTGCATATTTCGCACTTCTTCATATTTTTTCCTTAATCAGCAAAATATTTGCAAATGATCTAGATATGCTTAGTGTTTGCAAATCATGTCTGAGCCAAGAAAAAGATAATTCTCAAGGTTCTCACAACAACAAAAGTTTTTTGTTAATTACAAAAAACCTAACAACCCCATAGTTTTTTAACAAAACTTTGCAAACGTTGCAAACAATTCCACATTTTTTAGCATCATTAACACTTGAATACAAATATTCTCTCGGTGCGTTCGCTAAGCCCGATAATAGTTATAACTATTACTATAAATATTATTGTTATTATCATAATCGTCATCATCATCATCTTAATTATGATTATCAGAACTATTATCATCATTATTATCATTATCATTATTGTCGTTGAAAGTATAACTATAAGAAATAGTAATGACGATGACAATGATAGTAAAAATGATAATATAATCAATAATGTCAATGATAATTATTATGATTATAAGGATAATGATAATGATGATAATAATAATATGAATGTTGATAATGATGACAATGATAATGATAACAATAGTAATAATGGTTATGATAATGATTATGATAAGGATAACGAAAATAATGATAATAATGATGATGATGATAATGATAATGATTATAATGATAAAAATGATAGTAATTATAATAGTAAATTAATAGTAATAATAATAATAATCATGATGATAAAAATAATTAAGATCATGATAATGATAATAGTATAAATGATATTGATGATGGTAATAGTAGAGATAGTAAAAATAATGACATGAATAATAATGATAATAATAATGATAATTATATTAACAAAAATATGATAATCATGATAATGATTTTAATAATAATAATGATAATGATAATAATTACCATTATAATATTAATGATCAAGATAATAATAATAAGAATAATAAAAACGATAAAAATAATTATGATAATAATTATGACAATTATATCAAATGATGATGATGATGTTAATGGTTATAATTATGATAGTAATAATGTTAATAATACTAAAGGTATTTATGATAATAACAATAATTATGATAATGATGATGATGATAATGATGATAATAATAATAATGATAGAAATTATGAAAATGAAAATGATAATAATCATAATAATAATTAAAATAAATATTGTATTAATGATGTTGGTAATAGAGATGATAAAGGTTATAATAAAAAAACAATGATTATAATGATGATAATAATGATGACTATTATATGGTGATGATAATGATGATAATAATGATAGTAATACTAATAATGATAATGATAATATTAATAACAATAATGGCGCTTATGATAATAATAATAATTATGATTATTAAGATAATAATAATAATCATGATTATTAGGATAATAATCATAATGATGACTTTAATAATGGTGATATTAATGTTATATATAATGACATATTTATGATGATGATCATGACGATAATAATAATAATGATGTTGGAGATGACTATAATCATGTTGATGATGATAATAATGGTTTAAAATGATGATAGTAATAAAAGAGAATACCATGATAATGACGATTAAAATAATGATGATGTTGAGGATAATAATAATGATGATTATTATTGTCAAAAATTATAATTATAATAATAGTAAGGATGATGTTTATGGTATTGATAATGATGACAATAACAAGATGATGATGATGATAATGATTATGATGATTTTAATGATAAAGAGAATAATAACAATAATAATAGTAACGATGTTAATGATATCGAAAATGATAATGACAATTACGAAATCATGATCATAATGATATTGTTAATAGCCATAACTACTACTATAAATATTTTTGTTATTATCGTAATTGTCATCATCATTATCTTAATTATTATTATTTTAATTATCATCACTATTATCATCATTACTATTATTATCATTATTGTCGTCAAAAGTATAACTATATAAGAAATAATAATGATGATGACGATAATAATATAAATGATAGTGAAAATAATATTGGCAATGATAATTATTATACTTCTGATGATAATGATAATGATTATAATAATACGGGCGGAACTTGTGTATCGCCCAGAGCACAGCGAGACATTCCTTCTCAGTCGCGCTATAGTTCTTTTCAGCTAGTGTTAGATTGCGGCTAGCATACTCAAGCACTCGCTCCTGCTCGTCGACTTCTTGTGTGATCACGGCACCAAGCCCAACATCACTGGCATCTGTTTGAATAGTGAACGGCGCGTTGACGAGGGGCCTTTGTAGCGTGGGTGCCGATGCTATAAGAGCCTTTGCATGCTCAAAAGCATTCTGTTGTACCTCGTTCCACTTAAACTTACAGTCTTTCCTCAGAAGTTGAGTCATGAGATCAGTCAAGGAAGCATAATCAGGCAGAAACTCCCGGTACCAGGAAGCCATGCCCAAAAAGCGACGTAACTGCTTTAGATTCCGGGGTGCCAGATAAGTTAGAATCAGCTCAATCTCCGTAGGGTTAGGGTGAAGGCCTTCACGGTTAATAAGGATTACAAGGTAGCGAACCTCCTCACGACAGAACTCACTCTTTACTTTATTGATTGTAAGACCCACGGCTTTTATCCTCATAAGTACGTGTTCGAGCCACTTCAAATGTTTCTTGAAAGTCTCGGTGACAATAATAATGTCGTCAAGATAAGCGTAGGCAAAGGGCTCGACTTCAGGACTAATCACCTTGTCGATCAACCGCTGGAACGTAGCTGGAGCCGAACTCAGGCCATATGGCACTCTGCAAAAATGAAATAAGCCCTTTTCCGGTACGGTAAACGCGGTGTTCTTGCGGGCGCGCTTGGACAGCGGTATTTGGTGATATGCGCTGCTCAAATCCAGTGTAGAGATGAATCGATCTTTGCGAAGCTTGCACAAAATTGTCTCCATGTACGGCAAGAGGTACGCATCCTATTATAACACAGCATTTACTTTCCTATAATCAACACAGAAGCGATAATTGCCGTTTGACTTTTTTATCATCACGACAGGACTCGAGCAGCTACTGTCCGACGGCTCTATCACTTTGTTCTTAAGAATTTCATCCACTTGTTCGTGCATCTCCTTTTGCAATTTCTCTGACAATGGATAATAACGTTGTTTAATCGGCTTTTTCGTGGTCAGCCCAATATCGTGCTCGATCCACGAAGTACAGCCAAGAGGTGCTTCATCGCTTGTTAGGCTGTCGACTATCTGGCAGACTTGCTCCTTTTCCAAGGGCGTCACGTAAGCGAGGCCGATTGAAGCCAATTTAATTGTATTCCCTGATTCAACTGCCGCTATTTTAAGGTCAAATCTCTCTGTCTCTCGCAAAATTTGGCCTGCATATGCATCGAAGATTACCCAAAAAGCTCATGAAGTTCATGCCTAGGTAGCAATCGTCCTTCATGTCAGGCAGGATCGTAACTTCGATCTCCCTCGTTTGCCCTCCGAACTCTATCTGAAGGACTACATAGCCTGCACATCGGGCTACGCTGATACCCGCAAGGTCAGCTGCGTGTCCGTAACGGGGGCTCAGGACCCGGTCACATATGCTGGCTAGCTGCAAGCCTATCTTGCCCATCACCGTTTGCTTTGCACCACTGTCTACAAAGGCTTGAAATTTGTACCCCTGTAACGTGAGTGAAAACGAGCACCGGCCCTTCTCTTCCCAATCTCACTTTTGGACCTTCTCCTGGTGCACTGCAGGAGGGCGGGGGCTGAGAGGCACAAGAAATGCTCGCAAACGAGGGTTGTTAGTCCCAAAGAAGCGTAATTCCCTCGCTTACGCTCCCAGGTTGGCGTTTCCTGGATTGCAAGGGCAGTCCAGGAAGTGATGCTCTGTAGAGTTACAGCCGAAGCACAGTGGCTTTCCTGGCGTGCGTTCAGCTTACGCCACGCCACGCCCTTGGCGCCTTGGCTTTTTACCGTTCGTGTCCTCTTCTTTTCCTTGTTGCGTTGACTTCAGCTGTTCTTTTTTTTTCGTGCTCTCGGTCGTCACCGTTCCGGCCGGAGTCATTTCTTTCCTGTTTTGCCCAAAAGAGTTGTTGCAGCAATTTTTCATTGATGCGTCTGTTGGCTTCTTGTTCGATAACCAATTTCTGTAGCAGGCTCAAGATTGTCATATTTTTGGCCATTTCCTTCGCATGTACAACACCGATTCTTAGGGATGGCTTGGGTTACTTTGACACTGGTACTATTCTTAGACAGGCTAACTCTGGTAGCGCAAAATACTCTGGCGCTGGAGGTTCCTAAAAGGTTTCTTTGACCTGTAGCAGCCGTTTGGCGTCTACGGCTTGAGTTTGCAGGTCCCACAAGTCGTGCACCTCATGCCGTTTAATACACAACTGCAGTTCCAGCCTCATATGATGGACTTTTTTCCTCGCGCCATTATTAACCACCCGTTACAGATGATTATAATGATGATTGTAATAGTGATAATGATGATGTTGCAAATAATAATGATGATAATGAAGAAGATGGCAGTGATGATAATAATGATGATAATAATTATAAATACGATAAAAATGGTGATGATGATTATAATAATAATAACTATGATTAAAATAATGATGATCATAATAATAATAATAATAACAATATTAATGATGATGGTAGTGATAATGATAAAAATAATAAAAATAGTGGTAATGATGATAACGACGATAATGTCAACAGTAATAATGAAAATAATAACGACCATAATAGAGATAACGATAATGATAATAATAATAATGATGATTGTAAAAATAATGATGATAATGGTGGTAAAAATAATAAAAGTAACAAAGATGGTGGTGATGATAAAAATGACAATAATAACAATGATAATAATACAAATGATGATAATAACAATGATAACGATAACGATAAAAATAATAAAAATTATAATAGTTAAGTAAGTAATAATGTCAATGATAACAATAATACAGATGATGATATAAGAAATAATAATAATAATGATAGTAGTAACAATGATAATAATGATAATGATAATGGGAATAATAATAATAATAATGATAGTAATAATATTGGAAGAAATATTATTAGTCATAATGATATAGATAAAAATAAGAATAATGGTCATGATTGTAATAATGGTGATAATGATGATAATAGTTATGATAGTGATAGTGGTGATGATGATATTAATTAAAATAGTAATAATAAAAACTACGGTAACGTTGATAATTAATAAGAATAATGTTTAGGGTAATAGACAAAATCGTGATAATAATAATAATAATATAAATAAAAATAATAATAACAATGACAATCAAAAGTTGTTAATAATTATAAAAATGATAATGACAATTATGGTCATAATAATGATAAATATAATAAAATTAATAATGATAATTATGATGATGATAATAAAAAAAATAATGATGATAATAAAGATCATAATGAAAATGATAAAAGTGATGGTGATGAAGACAATAATAAAAATTAAAATGAAAATGATAAAGATGATGGTAATAAAGAAAAAAATAATGATATAAATAATAATAATAATAATAATAAATATAATAATAACGATAATAACGGTAATAATAATGATAGTAAGAATAATACTAATATTAATAATGATAATAATACTAGTGATAATATTAGTAGAGATAATTATCATAATTATAGTTAAAATAATAACGATATTAAAGGTAATAATGATAATAATGAAGATGATTATGATACTAATCATGAATTAATGTTTACAGCAATAATGATCATGATAGTGGTAATAATAACCGTAGTAATAAAGAGAATAATAATGATAATGATCACGATAATGACAATAACAATAATTAAGATAATAAAGATCTTAATTACAATACTAATAATAATAATAAGAATGGTAGTGATGATAATAAATATTTTTATAACCATGTAGCTGAACATAAGAATAACAATAATAATGGGGAAAATAACATAATAGTAAAATTCACGGTATTGATGATAAATATAATATCGTTAATGACAAAAATGGTGATGATAATGATGGTGATAATGGTGATGATTATGATACTAATAATAATAATAATTATTATTTTTATAATAATAGTAATAATTAAAGTATCAATAATAATAAGAGAATCATGATGGTGGTAATAATGATGAAAATAAAGATAATAGAAATGATAATAATGACGATATAAGTAATAATGAAGACAATACTGATGATATAAACAATGTTAATAATAATAATAATACTGATAATAATTATGATAATAATAATAATAATGACAATATTAATTATAATTCTGAAAAAAATAATTATTACAATGATTATAATTTTAATTATGATAGAAGTAAGAATGATGATGATGATAATAATAATTGTAATGATAATGATGTTGATAATGATAACATTGATAATAATCACAATAATTATAGAAATGTTGATAATGCTGACGATGATGTTTATGACTTAAGTAATAATAATAATGTGATGTTAATGATAATAATCCCAATGAGGCGGGTACCGATAATAATGATAAAAATAAGAATGATAACAATAATTATAGTGATAATGATTATAATTATAATAATGATAATAATTAAATTAATTATAACAATAAAGCTAATAATTTCTACGATTGTAATATGAATAAAAACAATAATATCGATAATGATAAAAATGATGATCATGATGTAGAGAATATTGCTTTAGATGCTTACGATAATAAAATTTAGGATAACTATAATAAAATTAATAAGAACAATGTTTCTTATAATTATTATGATCATATTGCTGATAATAATAATGATGATTATGATAATGATGATAATGATAATGATCATAATGATGATGATGATAATGATTATGAGGATAATAAAAATGATTACGAAAATAATGATGATAAATATGATGCTGATCATAATTATAATAATGATAATACTAGTTATTATGGGAAAGATAGTTATTACGATAAGAATGATTATAATAGAAGCACTGAAAATAATACCGATGACAACTATGGTACTCTTAAAAATGACAATAGTTATGATAATGTTTTTGATAATAAAAATAATAATAATAAACATAATAATATCAAGAAAATAATTATAACGATGTCAATAATAATAATTATGATACATAAAATAACAATAGCAATAATAGTCATGATAAAGATGATAATGATAATTATGATAATCAAGATAATGACCATAAGGGTAATAATGACAATAATGATTAGTACAATAATAGTTAAAATAATTAAAGTTATACTGTATAAAATAATACTGGTTGTTATGATAATTTTTATTATAATAATAAAAATAATCATGATTATAATGGTGATGCTAATAATGTTAATACCAATGTTAATGATTATATTTATGGTAATGATGATAATGATGATAATAATAATAAAAATTCAGATAATGATGATATTAATAACGATGATGCTTAAGTCAATATTGATTATGATAACGAAGAAGATGATAATTATTAAAATTGAGTTAAGATTAAAGATGATGTTAATGATGCTAATAATAATATAAAAAATGTTAAAAATGATGACGATGATAATGATGATGATGATGATGATGATAATGATGATGATGATGATGATGATGATGATGATGATGATGATGATAATAATGATTACAATTAAAATAATGTCGTAGATAATAAAAGTTATAATGATGTTAAAAATAATGATAATAATATTTTTGATAACAATTTTAAAAATATAATAATAATAATAAATAAAATATTAGTAATAGTAATAATAGAAATGATTATATAGATAATGATGCTTTTGGTGCTTATGTTAATAATGGTCATAATAACAATGATAAAAATGACAGTAATAATGTTAAAGATAATAATAATTTTAATACTGATTATGGTGATAGTGATTTAGATAGTAATAATCATAGTTAAAATGACGCTTAAGTCATTAATGATTATAATAACAATACCGATAATAATAATAAAAATGATAATTAATAGAATGATGATGATTTTTCTGATGATAATTTTAAAGATAATAATAATAAAGCTAATGATGATAATTATGATAATAATATCAATGATAATGATAATAATAATAATAATAATTATTATAATGATAAAAATCATAATAATGGTAAAAACAAAGCTACGAATAATAATGATAATAATAGTGATGATGATTATGAAAATAATAATGCTTTTACAAATAATAACTATAAAGATGATTATAATGATAATAAAAATAAAACAGAGTCCGCGGTGGCTCGGTCGGCTAGGTCGTGGATTGGCACGCGGGAGACCGTGGTTCAATTCCCGTCCAGTGCGACTTTTTCGGGCAAGTACCTCTGTGTCTCTCACATGTGCTTTTTCACCACGCAATGCTCCTCGAGGAGGGTTTAGGCGACCTTCTCGCAGCATCATTGCCTAATTCCCCCTACTCCCCTCCTGTAATGCAAGGCCTCCCATCCCTCTTACCTTCCTTCTCCAAAGTGCTAAGTGCCCATAGTAGTGCCCTTATTAAAAAGGAGCCGGACGAAGAGCACTATAATATAAAAAAAAAAAAAAAAAAAAAAAAAAAATAATAAAAATAAACATGATGATTTTATGATAATGATGATGATGATAATGATAGTACTATGATACGATGATACGTACGATGATACGTACGATGATGATTATAATACAAATAGAAGTGATGCTAATGATAATAAGAATGATTACAATTATCACGATTATGATGACGATGATTTTAATAATGCTAAAATTGATAATAACGATGATAATAAATGTAAAAATAGTGATAGTGATAAACGATAATGTTAATTATACTAATGTTTATGATAATAATCGTATTTATGGGAGTACCGATGAAAATGAATATAATAATAATGATAATATGAATTATAGTAATGATGATGATTATTATAATGATAATAATAATAAAGCTTATAATAATAATAAGTGTAATAATGAAAATAGCAATATTATTTATCATTGTAAAGATAATAATAATGATGTAAAAAATATTGCTTTTAATGCTAACTATAATAATCCTTATGAGCATCATAATAACAATGACAAGTATAATGTTAATGATAACGATGATGATCATGTTGATTTTGATAATAATATAATTAATAATAATAATGATGATAATGATGATGATAATGATGATAATAATAATGATGATGATAGTGATAATGATAATAATGATAACGATAATAATAACGATAATGATGGTAATAATAACGATAATAATAAAAAAGATCATAATAATTATGATAAGGATACTAGTTATTATCTAGAAAATAGTCATTATAAAAATAATTATAGATACGATAATTATGTTAATGATGAAAACATTAATGATGTTACCGATGACAACTATAATATTGTTGAAAATGATAATAGTTATGGTAATATTTTAAATGATAAAAGTGATAATAATAAATATAATAATTTTTATAGAAGAATAATAATTATAAAGATGAAGATTATTACAATAATTACAAAAATAATGAAATAATAACATTTCTAATAAAGATGATGATGATAATCATAATATGAATAATAATGACCATAAATATAATAGAAACGATAATGATCATGATGATAATAGTAACAATATATATAGTTATAATAATAAAAAAAAATATGAATTCTAATGATAATTTTATTTATAATAATAATAATTTTAATTAAAAATATAATGATGATAATGATGATGATAATGATAATAATGATAATAATGATAATAATGATAATGACAATAATAATTATAATAATGATAAGGGTGCTGATATTGATGTTGATTATAATGATAATGATAACTATAATAAAGAGAATGACGATGTCAATGATAATGATAATGATGACAATGATGGTCATTATGAAGATGATGATAAAGGTAACAAAGATAACAATAATAATGAAAACAAAAATGATGAAAATGATTCATATGATGACAATTATAATGATAATAATTATACAAATATTATTTTTTTCAATTATGATTTTTATTATAATACTAATTATAATATTAATAATTAGAAGAACAGAATAAATAAGAATGGTGAAGGTTATAATAATATTAATGATTATGATTATTATAATAGTAATAACGATTAGTGTAATTACAATAATGATGATGATGATGTTAATAAAGATAACATTTATAATATTGATAATAATTATAAAAATAATAAAATTAATGACAATAATGCTATTGACAACAGTTATAAAAATAGTACTGATGTTAATGATAGTAATTATAATAATAGGGGTACCGATAACAATAATATTAATAATGATGATAGTTATAATTATTGTAATAATGATAATAGTTATAATAATAATAAAAATTATAATAATAATAATAATGAAGCCTATAATTCTTATGATTGTGATATTAATAGTTACAATAATATTGTTCATAATAAAAATAATGATGATGATGATAATAGTTATTATGATGATGATGATGATAATGTTGATGATGATGATTAAAAAAGTAATGATGATAATAAAAATTATACTGAAAATGATAAAAATGATGGTAATAAAGAAAAGAATAATGATATAAATATAAATGATAATAATAAAGATAATAATAACTATGGTAACGGTGATAATAATGATAGTAATAATAATGCTATTATTAATAATGATAATGATCACGATAATGACAATGACAATATTTAAGATAATAAAAGTCTCAATTGCAATACTAATAATGACAATAAGAATGGTAGTGATAATGATGATTATGTTAATAATCATGTTGCTCAACATAATGATAACAGTAATAATGGAAAAAATAACATAATAGTAATATTCACGGTAATGATAATGAATATTATATCGGTAATAATAAAATTGGTGATGATAATGATGGTAAAAATGGTGATAATTATGATAATAATAATGAAAATAATTAATATTTTTATGATAATAATAATGATAAAAGTGGCAATAATGATAAAAGAATCATGATAATGGTTATAATGATGAAAATAAAGATAATAGCAATGATAATAATAACGACATAAATAATAATAATGACAATACTGACGATATAAACAATGTTAATTATAATAATAATACTGATAATAATAAAAATAATGATGGTTGAGATAATGATCATGTCGATAATGCTTATAATAATGTTCATGATATTGGCAATAATGACATAAATCACGATCGTTATGATGATGATAATAATAATAATAATGATGGCAAAAATAATAAAATAAATTTGGGAAAAAATGATAATAATAATGATTATGGTAATAATAATGACGATTGTAATTATAATTGTAAAAAAAAAAATTATTATAATGATTATAACTTAAATTATGATAGAAGTAAAAATGATGATGATAATTACAATAATTATATTGATAATGATAATGATGGTGATGATGATCATGAAAATAATAACGATAATGATAATGATAACTAAAATAATAATTGTAATGACGATAAAAATAAACATTATATCTTAATGACAATGATAATGATGATGATAATAACAATGATAATGATAAAAATAACGACGACGATTATAATAATAATCACGATTATAATGATGATGATGTTGATTATGATGAAATTAATAATAATCACAACATTTATAGAAATGTTGATAATGCTGATGATGATGTTTATGACTTGAGTAATGATAATAATCTGATGTGAATGATAATAATCCCAATGATGCGGGTACCGATAATAATAATAAAAATAATAATGATAGTATTAATTATAAAGATCATGATTATAATAATAATGATGATAATAATTAAGATAGTTATAATAATAAAGCTTATAATTTTTATGATTGTAATATGAATAATAACAATAATATTGATAATAATAAAAATAATGATTATGATGTAGAAAATATTGCTTTAGATGCTGACGATAATAGAGTTTAAGATAATAATAATAATAAAGATAAGTACAATGTTACTTATAATTATTATGATCATATTGATGATAATAATAATGATGATTATGATAATGATGATAATGATGATGATTATAATGTTGATGATGATGATGATGATGATGATGATGAGGATAATAATAATAATAACGAAAATGATGATAATAAAAATGATGCGGATCATAATAATAATAGTAATAATACTAGTTATTATAGAAAAGATAGTTATTACAATAATATAAATAATGACGATAATGATGTCAATAATAACAGCACTTAAAATAATACCGATGACAACTATGGTACTCTTAAAAATAACAATAGTTATGATAATGTTTTTGATAGTAAGAATAATAATAATGAATATAATAATATTAGGAAAATAATAATGATGATGTCGATGATAATAATTATGATAATAAAAATAATAATAGCAATAATATTTATGCTAAAGATGATAATAATAATTATTATAATAAAGATTATGACCATGAAGATAATATTGACAATAATGATAAGTATAATTATAGTTAAAATAATTAAAGTTATACTGAATAAAATAATACTGGTTGTTGTGATCATTTTTATTATAATAATAAAATCAATTATGATTATGATGGTGATGCTGATAATGTTAATAATAAAATTAATGATAATATTTACGGTAATAATGATAATAATGATAATAATAATAAAAATTCAGATAATGATGATATTAATAAAGATAATGCTTAAGTCAATATTGATTATAATAACGAAGAAGATAATAATTATTTTAATTAAGTTGATATTAAAGATATTGTTAACGATGCTAATAATAATATAAAAAAATGTTGATAATGATGACGATGATAATAATGATGATGATGATGATGATGATGATGATAATAATTATTACAATTATAATAATGTCGTAGATAATAAAAGTTATAATAATGATAATATTATTAATAATAATAATTTTATTGATAACAATTTTCAGAATATAATAATGATAATTAATAAAATGTTAGTAATAATAATAATAGAAATAATTATATAGATAATGATGCTTTTGGTGCTGATGTTGATAATGGTCATAATAACAATGATAAAAATGACAATAAAAATGTTAATGATAATAATAAGTATAATACTGATAAAAGTGATAGTGATTTAGATAATAATAATCATAGTTAAGATGACGCTTAAGTTATTAATGATTATAATAACAATACCGATAATAATAATAAAGATGATGATAAATAGGATGATAATGATTATGTTGATGATAATATTGAAGATAATAATAATAAAGAAAATGATGATAATTATGACAATAATAACAATGATAATGATCATAATGCTGATGATAATTATTATAATGATGAAGATCATGATAATGGTTAAAATAAAGCTACGAATGATTATAATAATAATGGTGATGATAATTAAGAAAATACTTATTCTTATAAAGATAATAACTATGATGATAATTATAATGATAATAAAAATTAACATTATGATTATATGATAATCATGATGATGATAATGATAGTAAATACGATACAAATTAAAGTAATGCTAATGATAATAAGAATTATTACAATAATAATGATTATGATGACGATGATTTTAATAATTATGACATTGATGATAACGATGATAATAAATGTAAAAATAGTGATAGTGATAAACGATAATGTTAGTAATACTAATGTTTATGATAATAATCATAATTATAGGAGTACCGATGAAAGTAATTTTAATAATAATGATAATATGAATTATAGTAAGGATTATTATCATTATAATGAGAATAACAATATTATTTATAATAGTAAAGATAATAAAATGATGTAGAATATATTGCTTTTAATGCTGACTATGATAATCCTTATGATAATTATCATAACAATGACAAGTATAATGTCAATTATAACTATGATAATCATATGGATAATGATAATAATAATAATAATAATGATGATAATAATGATGATGATAATGTTGATGATAATAATAATGATGATAGTGATGATGAAAATAATATAAATAATAATGATAACGATGATAATGATAATAATGACGATAATAATAATAGTGATTATAATAATTATAATAAGGATACTAGTAATAATGTAGAAAATAGTCATTATAATTATCATTATAAATACGATAATGATGTTAATGATAAAAACATTGCTTATTTTACCGATGACAGCTATAATATTGTTGAAATTGATAATAGTCATGATAATGTTTTTAATAATCAGAATGATAATAATAAATATAATAATTTTTATGAAAGAATAATAATGATAAAAATTAAGATTATTTTAATTATGACAAAAATAATGAAATAATAACATTTTTAATAAAGATTATGATGATACTCGAAATACTGATCATGATGACCATAAATTTAATAAAAACGATGATGATTATTATGATAATAGTAACAATATTTATAGTTATATTAATTAAAAAAAAATATGGATTGTAGTGATAATTTAATTCATAAAAATAATAATTATAATTATGAATATAATAATAATGATAATGATGATGATAATGATGATGACAATAATAATAATGATAAAGATAATTGTGCTGACATTGATGTTATTTATAATGATAATGATAACTGTAATGAAGTCAATGACGGTGGTAATGATAATGATGATGATGACAATAATAGTCATCATAAAAATGATGATAAAGGTAATAATGATAACAATAATAATTAAAACAATGATGATAAAGATGATCAATTTGATGACAATTATAATGATAATAATAATGAAAATAAAATTTTTTTAATTCTGATTTTAAATATAATACTAATAATAATAATAATAATTAGAATAACAGAATAAATAAATATAAAGAAGATGATAATAATATTATTGATTATGATAATGATGATATTAATAAGGATTGAAGTCATTAGAATAATGATGATGATGATGTTAAAAAAGATAACATTGATAATATTAATATCAATTATAAAAATGATGATATTAATGACAATAATGTTATTGACAACAGTAATAAGTATAGTACTGATGTTAATGATAATAATCATAATAATAGGGGTACCGATAACAATAATAATAATAATGATGATAGTTATAATTAAGGTGATAATGATAATAATGATATTAATAATCATAATTATAATAATTATAATAATAATAATAAAGCCTATAATTTTTATGATTGTGATATTAACAATAACAATATTATTGATCGTTATAAAAATGATGATAATAATGATAATAATTATGATGATGATGATGATGATAATGATAGTAATAATAATGATAATAACAATGATGATGATGATAATGATCCTAATCATAATAATAATGATAATAATACTAATTATGATATGAAAGATAGTCATAACAATAAAAATGATGATGACGATAGTAATATTAATGGTAATAACAATGATAGTGATACTTATAACAACTATGGTACTCTTAAAAATGACAATAGTTATAATGATGTTTTTAATAATCAGAACAAGAATAATGAATATGATGATTTTAAGAAAATAATAATGATAATGCTGACATTAATAATTAAGATAATTGTAATGATTATAATAATAATATTCATGATAATAATGATAATAATATTTATAATAATAAAAAAAATGATAATACAGATGACAATGACGATATTGGTAAGTATGATAATAAGAATAATAATTAAAGTTATTATGATTTAAATAATACTGGTTGTTATAATAAATTTTATTATGATATTTCAAATAATAATGATTCTGATAATAATGCCAATAATGTTAATGATAATGTTAATGATTATCTTGATGGTAATGATAATAATAATAATGATGATAATTATAATAATTAACATGATGATAATTTTAATAAAGATGATGCTTCAGTTAATATTAATCATAATAACGATAATAATGATTGTTGTAGAAATAAAGTTGATTATAAAGATGATGATAATGATGCTTCTAATTCCATTTAATATGTTAATAATAATAATGACGATGACGATGATGATGATAATAATTATGATGATAATAATAATAACAATAAATTCAGTGATGATGACGGTGATAAAGATTATAATGATGGCACAGATAATACTACTAACGATGATATTAATGATAGTAATTATCATCACAAAACAAACGATAATAATAATAATAGTAATTATGATAATAATTATAATAATATTAAAAATAATCATAATCATTATATAATAGCAATAAATATAATGTTTATTCTTGAAATTTTAATGATGATAAAATTAGCAATGATAATAATTATGATAACGATGATATAATGATGATGATAATAACGTTTATAGTGATAATGATAATTATTAAAATAGTTATAGTAATTACGATAATGACGTTGACTAGAGTAGTCATGATTACTTTGATGTTGATGATCGTTATTATGATGATAGTTGTAACGATACTTATAATTATACAAAAAATGATAATAATTATGGTAATAATAATGATTATCATAATCATAATGATGATTACAATAACTACGATAACAATGAGATAATAATACATATAATGTTAATAATAAAAATAATTACAATATTAAAAAAGACGATTTTAATGGTAATAATAATGAGAATTATGAATATAACTATAATATCAACTATGATACTAATGATAATGATGTTCATGAGAATGGAAATGAGATAATAATAATAGTAATTATAATAATAATGACAGTAAAAATAACGATAGAAATGATAATGAATATGATGATGATAAAATTGATGATGATGATGATAATAATGATAATGATGATGATAATGAAAATAATAATAATGATGATGATGATAATAATGATGACAAATATAGTAATGTTATAGATAATAACAGTTATGATAATAGTAATTAAAATAATAATAATATTAATAACATTTTTAAAAATATACTATTAATAATAAAGATAATAATAGTAATAATAATGATGGAAATGATTACATAGGTAATGATGCTTCTGGTGCTGATGTTAATAATGGTCATAACATGAAAAATAACAATGACATTAATAATGTTAAAGGTAATAATAATTATGGAAGTGATAATGGTAATAGTGATTTAAATGTTTTTAAATATAGTGAAGATGATGCTTACGTTATTGATAATCATGATAAAGATACTGATGATAATAATAAGGAGGATGATGAAAAAGATGATAATGATTATGCTAATGATTATTTTTAAGGTGTTTATATTAATGATAAAGATTATAATCATAATAATAATGATAATAATAATAATAATAACAATGACGATGATCATAATAATAATAATAAAGATCATAATTATGGTAAAGATAAAGATACGAATGATAATGATAGTGATGGTGATGATAATTATTTAAATAATTATGCACATAATGATAGTAACTATGAAGATGATTATGATAATAATAAAAAATTGATAATTATATAATTATCATAGTGATAATGATAACAGTTAATATAATACTAATAAAAGTGATGATAATGATTCTAATTATGAAAATAATCATCACGATCATACTGACAATTATTTCAATAATGATAACATTGATGATGATAATGATAATTGTAGAAATAGTGATAATGATAGCGATGATGTAATTGACTTGAGTGTTAATAATACTACTGATGTTTATGATAATAATCATGATAATGGGGGTACCAATCATGATGATAATAATAATAATGATATTTTAAATTATAGTATTAATGATAATCATTATAATAATGATAACAAATATAATCATAATATCAATCAAGCTTATAATGATAGTAAATGTGATTATGATACTAACAATTATATTGATAATAATGAAGATGATAAAAATAATGTAGAAAATATTGCTTTTGATGCTGATTATAATAATGTTTATGATTATAATTATAACAATGACAAATATAATGTTTATCATAATTATGATGATTAGATTGATGATGATCTTAATGATGATTTTACTGATGATAATATTGATGATAATATTGATAATAATGATAGTAATAATAATAATAATGATAATATTAAAGATGATGATGATTATAATGTTAATGATAATAATTCTGATCATAATTATCATAATCAGAATACTAGTTATTATAAATAAAAAAAAATTTTATAATAATTATTATAAAGACAATGATGATGTTTATGATAAAAACATTTAGAATGTGATGGATGACAACTATAATAATGTTGAAGATGATAATAGTTATAATTATGTTTTTAATAATAAAAATGATAATGGTGATTATAGTAATTCCGAATAAAGGATAATGATAATTAAGATGTTTATAATTATAATTACAATAATGATTAAACTAATTATATTTATAATAAAAATGATAATGATAATTATAATAATGATAATATTGACTATGCAAATGATAATAACGATAATGATTATTATGATAATAATTATAATAATTATAGTCATAATAATAAAAATAATATTGATTGTAATGTTATTATTTCTCGATAATACTAATAATTTTCACTATAAATATGATGATGCTGCAAATAATGTTAATAATATTGTTTAAAAAGATATTAATGAACATAATAAGGATGATAATGATGATAATGACAATGATTTATATGATGATAATTAGAACAAAGATTATACTTAAGGCAATAATAATTATAATAATATTAATGATGATAATTGTAAAGATGAAGTCGATGATAAAGATAATGATCATAATGCTGATGATCATATTCAAAATGTTAATAATGATAAAAATGATGATAATTCTGATGATTGTTATGATAATGATGATAATAATGATGACTTTTGTAATGATTACAATAATTAGGATCATTTCAATGGCAAATATAATAATAACAAAGATAATAATAATAATGATAGGGTTGCTTATAAAAAAAAACAATAATAATGATATCGATAAATATGATCATAATTTGAATATAAATGAAAATTGTCATGATAATTATATGATGAAAGTAGATATAATGTTGATGATAAAAATTTTTATGATGATAATAATGACAATAATAATGATCATGATAATGATTATTATTATGTTGATAATGATAACATTTAAAATAATAGTGATAATTATTAAAATAATAAAAGAGATGTCAATAATGACGTTGACTAAAGTTATAATGATTACTTTGATGTTGATGATCGTTATTATGATGATAGTTGTAACGATTCTTATAATTATACAAAAAATAATAATAATTATTGTAATAATGATAATTATTTTAATCATAATGATGATTACAATAATAACGATAATAATGAGATAATAATACATATAACGTTAAAAATAAAAATAATTATAATATTAAAAAAGATGATTTTAATGGTAATAATAATAATAATTATGAATATAACTATAATAAAAACTATGATAATAATGATAATGATGTTCATGAAAATGGAAATGAGATAATAATAATGGTAATTATGATAATAATGACTGTAAAAATAACGATAGAAATGATAATAAATATGATGATGATAAAATTGATGATAATGATGATAATGATGATAATGATGATGATAATGATAATAATAACAATGATGATGATGATAATAATGATGACAAATATAGTAATGTTATAGATAATAATAGTTATGATAATGTTTATGAAAATAATAATAATAATATGAATAACAATTTGAAGAATATAATATTAATGATAAAGATAATAATAGTAATAATAATGATGTAAATAATTACATAGGTAATGATGCTTCTGGTGCTTATGTTAATAATGGTCATACCATAAAAAATAACAATGACATTAATAATGTTAAAGGTAATAATAATTATGAAGGTGATAATGGTGATAGTGATTTGAATGTTTTTAATTATAGTAAAGATGATGCTGAAGTTATTAATAATCATGATAAAGATACTGATGATAATAATAAGGAGGATGATGAAAAAGATGATAATGATTATGCTAATGATTATTTTTAAGATGTTTATATTAATGATAAAGATTATAATCATGATAATAATGATAATAATAATAATAATAACAATGACGATGATCATAATAATAATAATAAAGATCATAATTATGGTAAAGATAAAGATACGAATGATAATGATAGTGATGGTGATGATAATTATTTAAATAATTATGCACATAATGATAGTAACTATGAAGATGATTATGATAATAATAAAAAATTGATAATTATATAATTATCATAGTGATAATGATAACAGTTAATATAATACTAATAAAAGTGATGATAATGATTCTAATTATGAAAATAATCATCACGATCATACTGACAATTATTTCAATAATGATAACATTGATGATGATAATGATAATTGTAGAAATAGTGATAATGATGGCGATGATGTAATTGACTTGAGTGATAATAATACTACTGATGTTTATGATAATAATCATGATAATGGGGGTGCCAATCATAATGATAATAATAATAATGATATTTTAAATTATAGTATTAATGATAATCATTATAATAATGATAACAAATATAATCATAATATCAATCAAGCTTTTAATGATAGTAAATGTGATTATGATACTAACAATTATATTGATAATAATGAAGATGATAAAAATAATGTAGAAAATATTGCTTTTGATGCTGATTATAATAATGTTTCTGATTATAATTATAACAATAACAAATATAATGTTTATCATAATTATGATGATTAGATTGATGATGATCTTAATGATGATTTTACTGATGATAATATTGATGATAATATTGATAATAATGATAGTAATAATAATAATAATGATAATATTAAAGATGATGATGATTATAATGACAATGATAATAATTCTGATCATAATTATCATAATCAGAATACTAGTTATTATAAATAAAAAAAAATTTTATAATAATTATTATAAAGACAATGATGATGTTTATGATAAAAACATTTAGAATGTGATGGATGACAACTATAATAATGTTGAAGATGATAATAGTTATAATTATGTTTTTAATAATAAAAATGATAATGGTGATTAGAGTAATTCCGAATAAAGGATAATGATAATTAAGATGTTTATAATTATAATTACAATAATGATTAAACTAATTATATTTATAGTAAAAATGATAATGATAATTATAATAATGATAATATTGACTATGCAAATGATAATAACGATAATGATTATTATGATAATAATTATAATAATTATAGTCATAATAATAAAAATAATATTGATTGTAATGTTATTATTTCTCGATAATACTAATAATTTTCACTATAAATATGATGATGCTGCAAATGATGTTAATAATATTGTTTAAAAAGATATTAATGAACATAATAAGGATGATAATGATGATAATGACAATGATTTATATGATGATAATTAGAACAAAGATTATACTTAAGGCAATAATAATTATAATAATATTAATGATGATAATTGTAAAGATGAAGTCGATGATAAAGATAATGATCATAATGCTGATGATCATATTCAAAATGTTAATAATGATAAAAATGATGATAATTCTGATGATTGTTATGATAATGATGATAATAATGATGACTTTTGTAATGATTACAATAATTAGGATCATTTCAATGGCAAATATAATAATACCAAAGATAATAATAATAATGGTAGAATTGCTTATAAAAAAAAACAATAATAATGATATCGATAAATATGATCATAATTTGAATATAAATGAAAATTGTCATAATAATTATATGATGAAATTAAATATAATGTTGATGATAAAAATTTTTATGATGATAATAATGACAATAATAATGATCATGATAATGATTATTATTATGTTGATAATGATAACATTTAAAATAATAGTGATAATTATTAAAATAATAAAAGAGATGTCAATAATGACGTTGACTAAAGTTATAATGATTACTTTGATGTTGATGATCGTTATTATGATGATAGTTGTAACGATTCTTATAATTATACAAAAAATGATAATAATTATTGTAATAATGATAATTATTTTAATCATAATGATGATTACAATAATAACGATAATAATGAGATAACAATACATATAACGTTAATAATAAAAATAATTATAATATTAAAAAAGATGATTTTAATGGTAATAATAATGATAATTATGAATATAACTATAATATCAACTATGATAATAATGATAATGATGTTTATGAAAATGGAAATGAGATAATAATAATGGTAATTATGATAATAATGACTGTAAAAATAACAATAGAAATGATAATAAATACGATGATGATAAAATTGATGATAATGATGATAATGATGATAATGATGATGATAATGATAATAATAACAATGATGATGATGATAATAATGATGACAAATATAGTAATGTTATAGATAATAATAGTTATGATAATGTTAATGAAAATAATAATAATAATATGAATAACAATTTGAAGAGTATAATATTGATGATAAAGATAATAATAGTAATAATCATGATGTAAATAATTACATAGGTAATGATGCTTTTGGTGCTTATGTAAATAATGGTCATACCATAAAAAATAACAATGACATTAATAATGTTAAAGGTAATAATAATTATGAAGGTGATAATGGTGATAGTGATTTGAATGTTTTCAATTATAGTAAAGATGATGCTGAAGTTATTAATAATCATGATAACGTTACTGATGATAATAATAAGGAGGATGATGAATAAGATGATAATGATTATGCTAATGATTATTTTGGAGATGTTTATATTAATAATAATGATGATTATTATGATAATGATGATAATAATAATAATAACAATGACGATGATCATAATAATAATAATAAAGATCATAATGATGGTAAAGATAAAGATACGAATGATAATGATAATAATGGTGATGATAATTATTGAAATAATTATGCACATAATGATAGTAACTATGATAATGATTATAATAATAATAAAAAATTGATAATTATATAAATATCATGGTGATAATGAAGACAGTCAATATTATACTAATAAAAGTGATGATAATGATACTAATAATAATGATAATCATCACGATCATACTGAAAATTCTTTTAATAATGATAACATTGATGATGATAATGATAATTATAGAAATAGTGATAATGATGACGATGATGTAATTGACTTAAGTGATAATAATACTACTGATGCTTATGATAATAATTATAATAATGGGGGTACCGACAAAGATGATAATAATTATGATGATATTTTAAATTATAGTAATAATGATAATCATTATAATAATAATAACAAATATCATTATAATATCAATCAAACTTAAAATAATAATAAGTGTGATTATAATACTAACAATTATATTGATAATAATGAAGATAATAATTATGTAGAAAATATTGCTTTTGATGCTGATTATAATAATGTTTATGATAATAATTATAACAATGACAAATATAATGTTTATCATAATTATGATGATTAAATTGATGATGATATTAATGATGATTTTACTGATGATAATAATGATGATAATACTGATGATAATGATAGTAATAATAATAATAATGATAATGATAAAGATGATGATGATAATAATGACGATGATAATAATGCTGATCATAATTATTATAATAAGAATACTAGGAATTATAAATAAAAAAGATTTTATAATAATTATTATAAAGACAATGATGATATTTATGATAAAAACATTAAGAATGTTATGGATGACAACTATAATAATGTTGAAGATGATAATAGTTATAATTATGTTTTTAATAATAAAAATGATAATGATGATTATAGTTATTTTGAGTAAAGAATAATGATGATTAAGATGTTTATAATTTTAATTATAATAATGATGAAAATAATTATATTTAAAATAAAAATGATGATGATAATTATAATAATGATGAAAATGATTATATTTATAATAAAAATCATGATGATAATTATAATTATGATAATAATGACTATGCAGATGATAATAACGATAGTAATTTTCATGATAATAATTATAATAATTATAGTCATAATAATAAAAATAATATTGATTGTAACGATATTATATTTTGATGATACTAATAATAATTATAACTATAAATATGATGATGCTGCAAATGATGTTAATAATATTGTTAATAAAGATATAATAAAGATGAACATAATAATGATTATAATGATGATAATGACAATGATTCATATAAAGATAATTAAAATAAAGATTATTCTTAAGGCAATAATAATTATAATAATATTAATGATGATAATTGTAAAGATATAGTCGATGATAAAGATAATGATCATGATGCTGATGATCATATTCAAAATGTTAATAATGTTGAAAATGATAATAATTCTGATGATAATTATGAGAATGATGATAATAATGTTGACTTTTGTGATTATTATAAAAATTAGGATCATTTTAATGGCAAATATAATAATAGCAACAATAATAATAATAATGGTTAGGTTGCTTATAAAAAAAAACAATAACAATGATAGCGATAATTATGACTATAATTTAAATATAAATGAAAATTGTCATTATAATTATATGATAAAAGTAAATATAATGTTGATGATAAAAATTTTGATGATGATAATAATGATGATAATAATGACCATGATAATGATTATTATTATGTTGATATTGATAACATTTAAAATTATAGTGATAATTATTAAAATAATAAAAGGGTTGTCACTAATGATGTTGACTAGAGTAATAATGATGATTTTGACGTTGATAATTATTATTATTATAATGATAGTGGTAACGACCGTAAAAATTATAATAAAAGTATAAATAATAATAATAATGGTAATGATAATAATTAAAATTATGATGATGATTATTATAATAACGATGAGAATAAGATAATAATACTCATGTAGTAATATGGATGTTAGTAATAATAATATAAATAATGATAATAATAGTAATAATGGTTATAATAATAATAAAGATAACGCTAATGATTATAATTGTGATGATGATGATAATAATAATAATAATTATGATAATAATAATACTAATGTTCATGATAATAATAATGAGATAATATTGTTGGGTTTAATGATAATAATGAAGATAAAAATAACGATAGAGTTGATAATAAAGAAGATTATGATAAACATAATAATGATGACGATGATAATGATACCGATGATGATGATTATGATGATGATGCTAATAATGATAATGATAATAATAATAATAATGATAATGGTGCTGACATTGATGATGATTATAACGATGACTATAATGATGACAATGACAATGATAATAATAATAAAGATTATAATGATGATTATCATGAAGATAATAATAAAGGTAATGATAATAACAATTATGATAAAAACAATAATGATAATAATAATTATTATGATGATAATCATAATAATAATGATAATTAATAGAAAGATAATGATGATAGTTATGTTTGTGAATTCAATGATGTCCGTTATAATAATACAAATTATAATAATAATTTTTCTATGTCTGATATTACTTATAATACTGATTATAATGATGATAATAAGAATAGCAAAATTAATAATGATAAAAACAATTATAATAATATAGATGATAATAATAATAATAAGTATAGCAGTTATACTAACGTTGTAGATAGTGATAGTCATGATAATGTTTTTTATAGTAATAATGAAAATAATATTAAAAACAATTTTTCGAATATAATAGCATTAATGATGATAATGTTAATAATAATAGTTATGAAAATAATTGTATAGATAATGATGCATTTGATTCTAAAAATAATTATGTTCGTAATTTTAATAACAACAATAATGTTAAATCTAATAATAATGATAGTTATAATAATGATGATAGTGATTCAGATAATAACAATGAAAGTAAAGATAGTGCTTAAGTTATTTATAATCATGATAACGATAATGATAATAATAATAAGGATAACGATAGTTAAAATAATGATGTTTTTGCTGATGTTTATATTAAAGATATTAGTAATCATGATATTAATGATAATAATGATTATAATAATACTGAAAATGATGATTTTGACGATTATAATAATGATAATACAAATCATGATAATGGTGAAAAGAATGATTCCAATGATAGCAATAATGATGATGATCATGATTATAAGAATAGTAATTATAATGATGATGATAACTATGGTAATGATTAAAATAATAGTAAAAACAAGCCTAATAAGTATATGAAAGTCATGATAATGATGATGATGATAAAAAGATAGTGATAAAAATGATAATGATGATAATAACGATGATAATAATAATCAAGATAATAATGATAATCTTGATGATAACATTGAGAATAAAAATTGTACTTATAGACATAGTGATAACAATGACGATGACGTCATAAACTAGAGTAATAATAAAAATACTGATGTTAATGATTATAATCTTAATGATGAGTGTTTCGATAATAATGATAATTATTATAATGATAATAATAATTATAAAGATAATAATTATAATAATGATTGTAATATAAATAATAACAATAATATTAATAATAATAAAGATGATGATAATCATCTAAAAAATATTGCTTTTAGAGCTGACGATAATGATGTTCATGATAATGATAATAACAATGACAAGCATAATGTTAAAAATTATTATAATAAATATATTTAAAATGATAATAATGATAATAATGATGATGATAATAATAATGATAATACTGATAATGATAATAATAATGATAATAATGATGATGATAATAATAATAATAATAATGATGATGATAATAATAATGATGATGATGACAATGATAATAATTACAGTAATGGTGACAATAATAATGATGATGATGATAATAATAATGACGATGATAATTATGCTGATTCTAATAATAATGATGATAGTAATGATTTTTTTAAAAAAGATAGTAATTACAATTATAATTATAATGACAATAATAATGTCAATGAGAAAAACAAACATAATGATTCCAATGACAACTTTGATAATTTTGAGAATGATAACATTTATGATAAAGTTTTTGATAATGAGAATAATCATGATGAATATAATATTTTAAAGAAAACAATAATGATGATAATGAAGATAATTATTATAATAATTACAATGATGTTAATAATGAGGGGGGGTAAATCCTTCATCCGGAAATCCTACATGGGCATGCATATTCAACACGAGCAATTTAAACATGCTGTTATTTAACATTTGATGATTCTACACAACTAAAAGTGCGATGTAGAAGAATAGGTATGTCGAAAGTATCTACATATTGACATGTTTAATGGGTGGAAAAATGTTTTTACTTATGGTGATCCAAGCGATGTAGAAAGTCGGCCAAACAATCCTATGTCTAACTTATCAGCTGTTCTACATGCTACTTATAAATCTTCATTTTGAACCAAATTGTTTTCAACATATTTTTGTTACACATGCCAACAATTCAACATTTTTTTTTTAATATGTGAATAAATTTTATAAAATGTTGAATATCATCATTGAATTCAACATATACTCGTTCAGCACGTTTTTTTATACATAGTACTCCATTTGATGATACTTATTCAACATGTGTTTCGTTCTTTATACCCACGTTTCACATTTCTACATTCGCATATTCATCATTTAGCATATTATTAAACATACTATCTTTCTTCATAATATTTGTACTTTATGTTTTATGTACTTGTGTCGAACTTATGTCAGGCTTAATATATTATGCAGAATACGTTTGCGTCGAATAAAATTATGTTTAATAATTATTTGTATGTAGAAAATATTATGCGTAATCATGATTATGTATAATAATTTTTTTTGTAATGTATGATGTTGAATTTTACATGTTTAATAATTTTATGCCAAATGGTTTGAATTTTTTGTAGTGTAGAACTAGCCCTACCTGCAACATGTTGAACTACATATAATGTTGAATCATACAATCAAGATGTCTGTATGTAAAATATATGCCATGAAAAATTTATAGATGTGTCAAATATTATTTTTTCATAAAAATTATATTTTTCAAATGGTTGTTGCTAAGCGTTGGTAACCATACTTTTTTATCATGTAAAATGTCATTTAGACTGTCATTTAATGTCGGAACACTACTTTGAGGAATATTGGAATATTTATACGCTTTTCTAGTAGTGGCGCATTTAATTGAACCGTTACTTACCTTGAGGTAACTTACTATACAAACCTGATTCATTGCATAAGTAATGATTGACGCCCAAGAGTTGCCTAAGTTATTGGTTTTTTGCATGAGGGCAAGCCCATTCCATAACTGCTGTAATCATTTTGCACAAATTTTATTTAAGATTATTTTATTGTATGTGCGTGTATTTGTCTTACCATTCCCCCTTTTCACTTTCAAGCTCGAAGCTCATTAAAGGGGGTAAATAACGACGGTGATGCCCATAGTGAGAGAAAAATACATGCTTTTAGGACTTTTTAGGACTCAATACACGATTAGATATAAATTATTTAATTTACTAATCACTTTGTTCACTATATTCTGGCATCAGATGGCGCCAAACGTTGCACTCAACAAATAAACTCTGTATGGAGTAGGTTGGCTCAGTGGTTAGCGTGCTAGCCTCAGAAACAACACTGTTTGAAGAGTTGCAGGTTCGATTCCTAGTTAGTCAGGGCACTCAGTTTTTCCAGTGCGCTCTGGCTCGGGATGATAATCCATATTTCCGAAGAATGCGTATGCGCAACAAGAATTGATTTTGGGAATCAAAAAATATATGTGATCTATATGACAAAATAATATGCTCTGCATCAAAAATGTCCAATGAAATATGTTATTGTTAATTATAATACTACATATTTCTATATAATACTTCAGCTACAATATATGTACTTGTATATATATATATGTATATATATGAAAAAGGTCACTTGTACTCGTGTCATGACAAAAAATGTACCACCAAAATCACCGATAAAAATTAATCAATTTTTAAATAAACACTATAACTACTATTACTTTTTCTTAATTAATTATGAAAATGGTCTGCAAGCGTTCATAGTTACCTGGTAATTGGCGCTTGTGTTACGACACACTTAGTGATATTATAAAAGTATGATATTAATGCCCTAAATTTCCATGGCGATTAGCCCTTGTATTATTAATTATTTCTTTATTAAATAATAAAGTGGCTGGTAAGTGTCTTAAATTACTTGGTGATTAACGCTTTTCAAACTAATAAAGTGGCCAGTAAGCACTCCGAGTTACTCCGTGTATTGGCGCTTGTGTTATTAAATAATAAAGTGATCAGCAGTTATAGCCCGAGTTATCTCGCAATTAGTGCTTGTGTTATAATGTAATGCTTAATGAAATAATAACGTGATTAGCAAGTGCCCTGGTTTGTCTGGTGATTGACACTGATATTAGTAATTATTGCTATATTAACTTATTAATTTAATACTTGAAGAGGTAAATGGTTCGTGATGAATTGCTCTATGTGTTAAAATTCTCTAGGGCTACATACTTTAGGGTTACCAAATAATTTGATTATAGAGCTTGGGTTAATGGGCATTTTTT
This sequence comes from Copidosoma floridanum, assembly GCF_036245765.1. Taxonomy (NCBI): domain Eukaryota; kingdom Metazoa; phylum Arthropoda; class Insecta; order Hymenoptera; family Encyrtidae; genus Copidosoma; species Copidosoma floridanum. The sequence continues at coordinate 1,685,549 of NW_028321892.1, read as the reverse complement.
ATTTATTCGGAATACCGGAACCACTTTTGAATTTTGTTCCAATCGTACTGAACTGAGCTGCCGACTAGGTGTCGACTATCGATAGCGTCAATCTAGTATGGTTAGGGCATCGAGAATAATTTTCTATGATTCTCCGACGTTGAGCAAAATCCGAAAAAATAGGAAAAAATTCGCCAAATTTTTTTTGAACGATTGTGCCAGGATAAAAATGAATGAAATAGGTTTCTTCTACACCTATACACAATGTCTATGGGTTTTGCAAGCCGCTAAAGTCCGTCAGTCTTGGGGAATCAAGAGTTTTCCATCGATAGGCATGTACACGCGTATCCAAAAAAAAAGTTATGATCTTTTTTCCTATTATTTCTGTATACGCTCATGTGCAAATCGCCGGAAAACTCTGTGTATACCAAGCCTGGTGACCTTTTGCGGCTTTGAAAACTTATATACATTTTTTGAGGGAGCAGTATAAATGGTTTTTCATGATTTTTATCGAGGCACAAAAGTTTAAATAAAATTTATACATTTTTTCCCTATTTTTAGATACGCGTATATGCTCATATTGATAAAAAACTTTTTATTTCCTAAGCCTGGCAGCCTTTCACGGCTAAAAAAACCTATAAGAATTTTGTGTAGGAGTATTATTTAGTTTTAAAATTGTACAATAGGTTTTAAAAAAATTACCAATTTTTTCTCCAATTTTTTTGTATACACGTGTATACGTATCGATGGAAAACTCAGTGTTTTCTAAGATTGGCGGCCTTTCCAAGCTTAGAAAATCCACAGAAATTATGTGTAGGAGTAACAGGACAGTTACAAATTTTTATCCCATTTTTTTCGTATACGCATGTACAGGTATCGAAGAAAAACTCCTTATTTTCTAAGCCTAGCGGCCTTTCAAGGCTTCGAAAACTCATAGTAATTGTTTGTGGAACTAAAAGAAATATCTTCTATTTATTTTTAAAGTGGCACAATATATTTAAAAAAATATACAAATTTTTTAAAAATTTTTTTCGTATACGCGTGTATACGTATCCACGGAAGACTCAATATTTTTCAAGTCTGACTGCCTTTCACGGCTTGGAAGACCCATAAAAATGTTACGTGGGAGAATGACAATAATATGTATTTTTTTTGGCTTGTATAAGCCAATAAAAAAGTTTTAAGCCCCTCAGGCCCGATACATCCCTGGTGAGGCTATGTCAGACTATACGATTCGCTGTGCTCATCACTACTTTAGGGATGATAAAACCACCACTTGGTGACATTGACAAATAGGTAATGTGATTGCCAAAGAGATATGAAAATATAGAGCAGTCTAGTGCTATAGTTTTTTAAGTACAAGACCAGTAAATGGAGTTCGCTACACGCGCCAATTGGTTCTTGATCACTTACCTATTTTGAAAAATCAGAGCTGTTTATAAAAAGGAGTATATTTTTTACTGCTGGTGTCCGGGTCGTCTGTGACGCCTAAAAGATTTGATTTTACCTGTGATGTGAGACTTCCTTTATTTTTTCTTCCTTGATGAGTAATGTACTATTTCTTACCTCGAGCGTGAAGTACAACTGCCACTTTTTGCCCTTAGGCTGCATTTTGCGCCCTTGTAAACACTTTGCCTCCGTGATTTACCGGGGTAAGATAAAAATATATGCGACTTGGACAAAAAAATATAGTAATCGAAAGTACGACTTTGTTCCCTATTTTCAGGGAGCACAAAAGCAACATTCCTCAAAGATAAAAAATCGCATGTACTGCTCGTAGGATAAGTATTTTGATATCCTCTGCGTGGTTGCCTCCCTCACCTTCGGCTTAGGAAGCGATTTCCTCACAGAGAAGGCCGAAATACTTGTCCTAATATAGGAAAATTTAGGATATATCGATCTAAAAACTTTTTTAAATATTAAGATGTATTCTGCTGAAGGTACAACATAATTGAAATCATACAAAAAAATATTACTTTATTTTCAGATGCAAAAAAGAGCTGAATTATCGTTACGAGCTCGTGCCTCACTCGTAAATTTAAAGTTTTGACTTCGCCTAGAAGCAAAAACGCAGTTTTAAACTTTTCTACGCCGTAGGATTATATGGAAAATGTTCTTATAAATGCATGTCATTAAATTTAGATGTTCCAATTCAGAAGTTTTGTATTTTACGGACGTTTTGTACTCTACGCTAAAGAATCTAGTACATCTTCACAAAACATTCGGATATCGACTCGGAAGGTAGTGAATTAAAATAAAGCTCTTTGGTATACAATGTAAGTGTAAGGGTTAAGTTTGGTTTTGATTTCGTGCGTCATAATATCGATTTTTCAACAAATTTATCAGAACCCGTTACGCTATCTCTTAACGCTTTGTATCTTCGTTTAATGGTGTATTATTAACTCAGAGAGAAACTTTTACTTTGACTTTTTTTTTGTTGAATTCATGATATGAATATTAAAACAAAGTCGAGTTTTTATTGAGAGCGCCTTTTTCTCGTTTGTAATGAGTTTTTATGAGAGCCGTTTAACACTCATATTTATCTTAAAAAAATAAAAAATAATTCGTAAAACATTTTTTTGCATATCTAGCATGACCTGATAAATTTTAGATTTTTTTAGTCTCAGACAACATAAAATAATATTTATACATTTAAAAATCTGTATAAAGTTTTTTTATATTCCGGTCCATAAAATATGCCGGTTTTTGTAGAGTAATCAATATACATAACGATAGGTAAACTGTTTTTTCTTGCAGCGCCAACTGAAGGCCGCGTTGTAGATCGGATTTTGTTTTAAACATTTAAAGTTAACAGGCTTGTACTTAACATTGCTCGTCGAACTTGATTGTATATTGCTGCAGCTGTATGCAGAGAGCGAGAGCACCGCTAATGTAAAAGATTTAAATGAATGTTGCTGTAACTGTATGCAGAGAGTGAGAGTGCCGATACTGTAAAAGGTAATCTTAATATTCTATACAAGCTTTATCGTCAAAACTAAAGGTACAGCGAGTTTTCAACCTCAACGTGACGTGTTTATGTGTTTTCGTGTGCGCGTACGTGTGTATTATAAATTTTTTTTAAGTTTATCGGATGCTCCCGAATAAATGAGGTCTAAAAAAAACATTTACACTCAATACCGTGCGCATGGGTGTCTGGCATCAGACGAAGTCAGGGAGTCAGATACGTGTCACTTAACCTTACTACGGTTAACTACATTTTCCCAATCTCCACGTCATGATCCCCCATACATGTGTCCATGTGCCTCAACTCCATGAAACAGTGCACCCCATGGGTTTGTAGTATGTATGCGGTTTGGTTTTAATTTTTTTTTTTTACTTGAATTCTATTTAGTGCTCATTAAGGGTTAAAATAAACTATAAAAAACGCAAAAAGTTTTTTTGTTCTTTAATTTCTACTAAAAAAATTCCAAGGGCACTTTATGAAGATGCAGGTAAGCAAATAAGTAACCGCATTATATGCACGTACGTATATTTATACGTATTATGTGATGTACTAATTTATCCGACTTGTAAGCTAATTAGTTGCTTCTATAAGCGTAACTAATCAAATGAATAAATAGCATATGAGCCCGTGTTCACTGTAAATAATTATAAAAATTATTTAGTGTTTATTTTTTTTTAATTTTTTTTTTTCACGAATTGTAACTGCTATTTTCAATGGCTTAAAAAAAAAAAAAAAATTACATATTTCTACACTGTAATAAAACACTATCCGAAACATCTTTTTTTTTTCCAGTGTCCCTTCCTAAATTCATTCCTCAGCCCAATGACATCAAGGTTTTGAGAAATGCAAGTTACATAAAAAATATTGGTAAGTTGATTTATCTTATTAAATTCGTATACACGTACATTTCGAAAAAACAAAAGCATAATACAATATATACATAACGATCAGTAAACTGTTTTTTTCTTGCAGCGCTAACTAAAGGCTACGTTGACGATCAGATTGTGTTTTAAATCATTTAAAGTTAACAGGCTTGTATTTAAAATTGCTCGTCTAACTGTCAAGCTGTAATTCATATTGCTGTAACTGTATGCAGAGAGCGAGAGCACTGCCAATGTAAAAGACTGAAATGCATGTCGCTGTAGCTGTATGCAAAGAGTGAGAGCACCGCTACTGTAGAAGGTAATTTTAATAATTCTACAAGCTTCATCGTTATAACTAGAAGTACAACGTGTTTTTAACCTCAACGTGGGGATTGGCGCTTGTGTTATTTTATTTATTCAATTAATAAACAAAGCGGCCAGTAATCGCCCTGGGTTGTGTAGGGATTGGCGCTTGTGTTATTTTATTTATTTAATTAATAAACAATGCGGCCAGTAAGCGCCCCGGGTTGTGTGGTGATTGGCACTTGCGTTAATTATTTTTTCAATTAATAAACAAAGTGGCCAGTTAGCGCCCCGGGTTGTGTGGGGATTGGCGCTTTTGTTATTTTATTTATTCAATTATTAAACAAAGCGGCCAGTAAGCGCCCCAGATTGTGTGAAGATTGGCACTTGTGTTATTTTATTTATTCAATTAATAAACAAAGCGGCCAGTAAGCGCTCCGGGTTGTGTGGTGATTAGCACTTGCGTTAATTATTTTTTCAATTAATAAACAAAGTGGCCAGTTAGCGCCCCGGGTTGTGTGGGGATTGGCGCTTGTGTTATTTTATTTATTACATTAATTAACAAAGCAACCAAAAAGTGCCCCGGGTTGTGTGGTGATTGGCACTTGCGTTAATTATTTTTTCAATTAATAAACAAAGCGGACAGTAAGCGCCCTAGGTTGTGTGGTGATTGGCGCTTCTGTGATTTTTTTTATTATATTGATTAACAAAGTGACCAGTAAGCGCTCCAGGTTTTGTGGTGATTGGCGCTTGCGTTAATTATTTTATCAATTAATAAACAAAGCGGCCAGTAAGCGCCCCGGGTTGTGTGGGGATTGGCGCTTGTGTTATTTTATTTATTTAATTAATAAGCAAAGCGGCCAGTAAGTGCCCCGGGTTGTGTGGTGATTGGCGCTTGTGTTATTTTATTTATTTAATTAATAAGCAAAGCGGCCAGTAAGTGCCCTGGGTTGTGTGGTGATTGGCGCTTGTGTTATTTTATTTATTTAATTAATAAACAAAGTGGTCAGTTAGCGCCCCGGGTTGTGTGGTGATTGGCACTTGCGTTAATTATTTTTTCAATTAATAAACAAAGCGGCCAGTAATCGCCCTGGGTTGTGTAGGGATTGGCGCTTGTGTTATTTTATTTATTTAATTAATAAACAATGCGGCGAGTAAGCGCCCCGGGTTGTGTGGTGATTGGCACTTGCGTTAATTATTTTTTCAATTAATAAACAAAGCGGCCAGTAAGCGCCCTGGGTTGTGTGGTGATTGGCGCTTCTGTTATTTTTTTTATTATATTAATTAACAAAGTGACCAGTAAGCGCTCCAGGTTTTGTGTTGATTGGCACTTGCGTTAATTATTTTATCAATTAATAAACAAAGCGGCTAGTTAGCGCCCCGGGTTGTGTGGGGATTGGCGCTTCTGTTATTTTATTTATTTAATTAATAAACAAAGCGGCCAGTAAGTGCTCCAGGTTGTGTGGTGATTGGCACTTGTGTTATTTTATTTATTATATTAATTAACAAAGCAACCAAAAAGTGCCCCGGGTTGTGTGGTGATTGGCGCTTGTGTTATTTTATTTACCATTTTAATTATCAAAGCGGCCAGTAAGCGCCCCGGGTTGTGTGGGGATTGGCGCTTGCGTTATTTTTTAATGTATTTTATTAATTATTAAAGCTTGTGATATTGCTTTTAGGCGCGTTGGTTTATTGGGTTAAATAGCTTAGGATTAATTCATTAAATTATAAGCTTGCCAGTCACATTTGAGAGCACTCGTCACAAATAAAACATTTGCTTCAGCAATTTAAAAATGTCGTTTACTATTTTCAAGTTTTTGAGTTACCGATTCAATAATCATTCAGATGCACGTATAACTATATTTTTGTAAGCAAGTCTGTTCAGCTATTGAAAGGTGATTTAATTAGACGAAAATTATCAAATGAAAATTAATTAAAGCACATTTCTCTTCATTGTAGTGCCCTTTTTCTTTGCCAGAATAGATAACAAGCTTTAGGCCCTTCCTATGGCAAAGCTGTTTTTTCACGGGTCTTTTCATTTTTAATAATAGATCAAAAATAGAGACAATGACCCAATATTGCTTATTTAGTTCATAATTCTATGTGCTCTCTATAAAAAAAATAAATGATAATTATCATCATACAAATACTAAATTTTCTGGGCTTTAAATCTTAACTAACCTGCTTTAGGCTACCTTCCTCTACACATCGACCTTTTTTTTAATATCCTTGGAATCTCCAAAATAGCTGATGTCCTGGCACCTACTGTTGTATTGCAACTATGTGCTCCTTGGAATAATTAGTTTCCAATTTTCTACCGTGATTTTTGAGATAACTCAACTCCGTTTACCAAAACGTTGGTACAGTAATCAAGCGTTGAAGTGAGGACATAATGGACAGTGAAGTAGTAAGTTTGCACTATAGAAATATATATATATATATATGTTTACACACAAAAGGATCGTATACAGTAATAAGTATATTTATTATGTAGGCAAATATTATCCAACTACCAGGCAAACGAATAAACTCGTTCAAGTACTATTATGATGGATATGAATACCACTTAGACAGTAATAACATAAATATTTTCCGATGTTCAAGTCGATCTACCAGTTTATGTACAGGAATGCTTAAGATCGATGAAAACAACTTGGTTGTACAAAAAACTGAACACAACGTTTGTCAACCAGACTTTGAATATGTACAGAAAGAAATGTTTAAGGCTGAATGTGTAAGAAGATGCATTGAACAAAACTCAAACTTATCGGATATTTTTGATGAAGTTTTTATAGCGTGAATATCAATCCTTTAACTCGATGTTAATTCACTTCTGGAAGGAAACATCATACTTCCGCAATTTTTCTACCTTTACAAATGACATTCCAAAATTTTATATCCACGTGTAATGAAGGATGTTTATTAAATTATGGAATAATTAATGCACACAAATTTGGCAAAAATGTTGCTTACACTATACTTGATAAATTATTTTTTCTACAGTTACCCTTTGATCGCCGCTACAATCAACAGAGCCTACCTATTAGAAGTGATGAAAAAGAAAAGACGTCAAAATCATCCACCTGTTCCACAATCAATAACAGATCTACCAAACATTTTAGAAAATTACGATTTATGCAGAAATATATACAGGGGATCGTGTCTTTCACCTGATGGTGGCTGTGGAGTAATATTTATTACAGATGTCATGTTACAAGCTCTACGACAAAGTACTGAATTGTACATGGATGGTACTTTTAAGGTATGGGGCTCTCATAATATCTTCCACTTATTAAGTACACCCCCACTTACTAAAAAATTTTATCAAAAAATCAACAATAACATCAGTGGTAACAGCTTTAAAATGAATTCTCCAAATAGCATACTCGTGGGTCAATATTTATATTATGTCGCACACAGAGAAAAGTTTTGCTAAAAAATATATGCTATACGTTTGCAAAACAAAAACACATTGATTATATACAGGATACAGTATACAGTACACGGTACATTAAAATTAATAGATCAAATCAAAGAAACTCTTCACTATAATTAAAGTAAGTATATTAATATGAAACACTGCATATCCACGCACATTTTGCATATTTATTAGTTATTAGGTATGTGCATGTTTTTGATTCTATCAAATGTATCGGCTATGTGCACAGCGAATATGATGCCATAGACCAGTATCATAGACTATACATATAAGTCATTTTATACAAATAACGGATTTTTTATTTTTAACCACGCCTGACGGTTAAATACGACTAACTAATTATTTCTGCATCATAGTATGTTCAAAAAATTAATTCTAGCTTTACTTTTACACATTTTAGAAAACAAAAAAAAATATGTTTAAAAGAGTTTCATGATCTTAATGTGGTGGTCCTAAAATATCATAATCAATATACTAGTGAAAAATATCCTCGCAAATGTATCCAATTTAATTTAGGTGCTCCGATTCAAACGCTTTATACTCTACGGAGATTTAGTGAATTCAAGGTATATGCTTGATTTAGAATAATTTCTTTATAAGTTAAATATTTCTTCCCAAACTACATTTTAGATTTCGAATTTGTTATCTGATTGATTTTAAATAAAAATGTTGTTCGAATTTCGAACTCTTAAAAAAGCTACATATGCTTGACCGTGTGAAAAAAGGTAGTTTTTAAATTAAATCCCAATATTATCAAATCTTTAACCCTCAGCCTTACTAATTGTCATTAAAAATGCTAGTACCAAGGGAAATTGTTTTCGGTAAAGTATAAGTAGTATTAAAAGAGAATTCCCTGTGTTTGAAGTTATTCTTGGTATAAAAACTATGTTTTTTATTTTCTCTCCTGTTATCATTTCTGCTTATCATTTATGCATTACACAATCTATTTCGAAACTGTCACTTATTAGTTCTGGTAAACTAAAATAATTATAAAACCTATTATCTAATTTTAAAATTTCATTTATAATTGTGACAGTTTTATTTACCTTGTCTACATTAAAGTCTTTCATACGATAATTTTTGAATGATCTTTAATTGTAATACACTATAAATTTTCTGACAGAATAAGCTACGCAAAAAATTTTCTCAATTGAGAAGGTAGCATGATGTTGCATGCTTCTTCAAAAATTTTGTTACTTGAGAATCATGTTTAAATAATCCGAAGCTAACTAAATAAACTGCTGCATCTTTATATAAATTATGCAATTTGTTATCATAGAATTTTAAATCTGTAAATGAAGTGGCACCTCTTATATTACTTAAAATTAATTAAAAAAAAAAAAAAAACATTCTTAATCTTCTGGTGATACAACATTTAAACGACCAATACAAATTTTTTTTTTCTTATTTTTACATTTTTCCACATTTTTTTTGTGAATCATAAACGTAGTATTCTGGAATATAAACTTTTTAATTTTTCGTGCAAGTTCATCTTCTATATTGAATTCGAAACAACTTGTTATAGTTGTCATTTAATTGCTTAAATATTCATCAACGTTATTTTCATCAAAAATTAATTTTTGTTGATTTTTAGCATAAACTGCTAAATAGATTACACTATGACTTCTACCACATATATGAAATTCTTGCAATTGCCATGTAGCTTTCACAGGAATGATGTAGCGACCATCAATAAATTCTGTAATTTAGTCATAAACTTTTTTTTTTTTTCTATCATGACAAACATTTTTTTTAAATTGTTGAGTTACTTTTCCTGAGTATCATAATGGGCTGAAATATTTTTCATTTGGTCTATAAGACCATTGATATATTTAATGCTGTAACATAGGGAGATTGGAATTTTTTTCATTTTTATAACCTGTACTCTAACCCATGTCACCTAAGGGAAATATTGAAAATACCATTGGATCCACATATAAATACAATTTGTTTAAGTATGTATATGTTGGTGCATTATTAGGTAACTTTTTAAGATAAATAGATAGGTCATAATCTTCAGGTATTCCTGTTTTAGATAAAATAAATAATCCACATTTAGATGTCAATGGATTGATGTACTGATTTATATGTTAAATGCTTTTTCCGAATAACATATAATTTGTAGTTTTTTAATCTTTTACATTAAAAGTATGCTATAGATAATGTATTTTTTTTCCAAAGGATTTTTTAAAAAATTTTTGTCAAACTATTAATGTGTTTTTCATGCCAATTTTGGTTTTGTTTCATGCGCGTTTTTGTACCGCTAAAAAATTCTTACATTTTTATTTATGTATTTTTTCTATTTTTTATCATCTTCTTGGCTAATAAAATATGTTTTTTAATTTAAAAAAATCAAACAATTATTTCTATTCAATAGATAAACGGTGCAAAACAAGAATATGAGCTGTAGAATGTGACCGACGTGTCGATGTGACGTACGGCGGTAAATTAATTATTTTTTTTCACAGTGAAAATAACTTCTATATCGTTTTTAAAAGCGTTTTCTATAAAAAATTTGACGCAGAATACGATAAAAATAGTAAAAAGTTCATTCATGGGTGGGGCCACTGTTAAAAACCGATTTAAACATTTAAATTATTAATAACAATTTGAATTTTTGAACAATTTGTTTTTTATGTATTTTTTTCTTAAAGCTTGTTATTTTACCTTTAAAATAAAAAAATAAATAATTTTTTAGCTCCAACAGAACTGGAGTTATGAATTTTTGAAAAATAAATAAATAAAATAAATAAAAATCTATTTACAGGTATCTCTTTTTTTTCGATATAGAATCCGTAAAAAAAGTTTCAATTAAATCTAAAATGTGTTAGTCAGAAAGGTGTTTGGTTAGTAAAATAACCCCCCATATCGATAATTGTTCGATGATTCGTGTCGTACTAACATCAGATAACGAGTACACCTGTTATTTAAATATTAAAATTCTTAAAAAATTACCTGGAGGAATTAAAACTTACCATAGTATAGATAACGCAACTTATAAAGGAGTTGATAAATCGGACGATAATATTCACTTAAATTTACCGATAGAGATGATAAACAATATTCGTGAAGGATTACCACCTCATAAACTAAATCTAAAAATTGGTACAATAGTGATGTTACTTAGAAATTTAACTTTATCAGATAAAATGTGTAATGGGACACGTGTCACGTACAGTATGTATGGAACATACTACGTGGGATGAGCTTCAGCTATTAGTATTAGGAAGAAACACAAGTGGGGAAAGAGAGAGCATAAAAAGGCCCGCAGCAGTGGCCACAGGGCTCTTGAACGTCGGGACTAGAAGGAGGTGAGTCGCGATAAGTCACCCGGGACCGCAAAGTGCCTTCCCTCAAGGAATATAGCAATAAAGTGATTGATTGAGTTTAACTGCCGCGTTGTTATTAAGCACCCCGAACCTTTAGAATCCTACGTAACAGTTTTGGTGCTAGGTGTGGGGTAGGTTTTGTCGCGAAATAAAATTTTTTTTTACACGTGATATTTCGGAATTTTTGGGCAACAATCGGGAAGCACACATAGTGCAGTGCAACAACAGGCGCAGAAAATTCAAGGCAGTCACCTGCAGCTACTATCGAGTAAGGAAGGACTAGGGTCAACATCCAGTTTTAAAAGGAACTATCGTAAAGAGGATGACTTGGAGTATATTGGCGTTCACCGTCTTGTGCCTTCTTTCAGAGTAAGTAATAATTCTATTTATCATCCCAAATATATATACTTATTGTCCCTCGGGTTTTTAGCTAAGGAAACGACGTACAATATAAAATAATACTTAACCCGAATACGGCTAGTTTCGCTCGTTTTAGAAGCCAGTAAAATAGAAATACAGAATCGGAAATAAAATAAGGATCCTTTTTTTTCTATTAATTCTTCGTGCGTGGACTGAAAGCAACTAAAATAATTAAGCTCACATCACTCTAATATAAAAAAAAAGGGGGAAGGAAATAATGATGTCCGACTACGGGGAGGAGATTGATAACGGTAGGAATGGTTTAAACGACACTTTTTCCATGACACAGGAAGATTCAGATACAATAACGGTTATGCTTGAACACGACCCCGAATCGTATGCACTCTATGAGAAGATGGATAAGAAAAATCAAGTTCTTATGTTAAAGATATTTAAAAATATAGAACCAAAAATTTCATTTAAGAAAAATCCTAATACAAAATTAGCAGAGCCAACGAACGAAACAGCAGAAATAGAGATGTTGGAAATGGCACCAGAAAAATCAGAATTAAAAGGAAATGCGATTAAGGAGAACATAGGGGTAGACAGGAAACGTGATTAATTAGGCGTGGAAGGGCTAGGCAAAACGAGTTGGCAGGAAAAGTATACCAAACGGCAAGAACAAAAAAATACAAACAGTGAACAACCTTTTATACCATTCTGCGATTGGCCACCTCTGCATTCAAATGACAAAAGTTATAACTACTATACATTAAACAATAGGACAGATAGGCTGAGGTTTGGATACGAAGAAAATCATAATGACGTGTATACAAATACAGAATATCTTTTCCCTGCATGTGACCGACCAACCGAGCTGCCGATAAATAATCAGGCAGAATCTTTTCAAAGGACACAAAGTAACATACGTGATATTCCTCAGCATCAAACCATGCAATTTTTTCCTAGTAATAGGCAACAAACAGGGGTACCGTTAGCCTTAGGCTCGAATCTTAATATATTAGGCTACCTAAACAACGCAGTAAATGGTATACCACTGTATAATGGAGACCCCGTGCAGTTCCCCTTATTTGAGCAAATGGTAAGGATGATAAAGGGAACAATACCTGCCCAGTATAAAAAATATTTTATAGGACTTTTGGGAAATAAATTGCGAGGCATAGCGGACGATCAATTCTGCACGCGATTATCGTTATTTAATTCGATTGACGAGCTTCTGTCGGCTCTATCACGAAGATTCAATAAAATAGGAGGAATAGAGACACTTGCAGCGGAACTTAAAACTGTCACGCAATGGAATAACGAATTAATTATGGAATATTGCGGGCGAGTCCAGCGACTACACAATGGAATCATGATGGCACATGAGGCGAACCCATACTCGACGCGGGCCGAGAAAGACGCGTCGAGAAAGAGATCAGACAGTGAAGCAGTGAGGCAGTTTCTGTACGGATTAAAGGCACCGTATAACTGTAACGTCGCAGGGTTCCAACCAAAAACGCTAGAGGAGGCTATTGAAGCTGCCATTACTGTAGATAATGAATTAAGCCTCCGCCGCTCAATGATAGTGCAAAAGAGCAGATTGAGAGCAAATAACGCCGAGAGACGGTATGACGCCATGGTGGGCCTTATCGGTAGCGACGCACCCGTGGGGAAGTCAGATACGGACGAGTGGGACGGTGTGGCTGATGTAAAATACTGTTCGTATTGTCGAGAGCACGGCGCCCATTTTACTAGTGGATGTGAAAAATTGTGGCAAGATGCAAAAAAAGGAATAATAAAAAATCCTAACGTTGACGAAGAACCAAAAAAAGAAACAATAAAAGAAGAAGAATGGTATGATAGGAAGGTAGCGTATAATGATTATCACCGTCGGTATGGAAACGATAGGATTTTTGATAGACAACAAGGGAATAATGGTAAAAGGCCTTACAACCAAGGGAATCGCTACCAGGGAAGAAAATATAACTACGATAGTAACAATTATTATAACAATAATAATAACAGTAATAATTATGGTGGAAATAGTTACAATGACAGAAAAGTAGGTCATAATTATATGACCACAGGAAGGACGATTATCGGGACAGGCGAAATAACCAATACTCCAATCAGGATAATCGCAGGGATGATTATAGGAGAGATAATCTTAATAGTCAAAGTGCGGGGGTAAATAGCTCGAAAACCGGGCATTTAAACTCGCAGGATGTTCGACGCGATCCCCAATCGTCGGGCATGACAAAGCAATAAATGAAGAAATTTATGAGAGGAAGTTAGGAGTGTTAGAGGAGGGTATGGATAATGACAAGCATAAGGTATCGGAGACTTATGCCACGACGCGTGAAAATTCTAAAGCTGAGGGAAAAGATGAGCAGCAGCTATCTCGCACAGTGAAAATAAATTTATCGAAAATAGGATACACACCACCCACAGTAATTCTAAAAAGCCCTTATATAAACGAAGGTGCGACATTTTATGCCGATACGGGCGCGGAAATTTCAATAATTAAAGAGAATTGTCTCGATATTGGAGTAGCGGTAAATAGTAGGGAAAAATTAAAAATAAAAGGCGTAACGCACGGAGCTCGCCAAACTTTGGGATCTATAAGATTACCCCTAGAAAATTTTATGTGTACCCTACACGTAGTCCCCCATGACTTTCCCATAGAGGTAGAAGGAATCATAGGATGGCATATTTTTAAGTTGTATAACGGTCAGATAAATGCCGAAGACAATACACTTAAATTGAATGAAAGGAGAATTCCGCTACGAGAATCAGAAAGTTTTTAAATTGTGCCGAAGACGAGGCAAGTTATATATGCGTATATAAAAGAGTCGCACAGGAAAATTAAAGTGGGCTGGGTCCCACTACAAAAGCTTACAGAGGGTATTTTGTTCGGTAATTTTATCGCAACGAACAATAATGGTAGGGTGTATGCCGAATGTCTAAATATATCAAATGAAATAATAAATGTACCAGTCCCAGTGGTGGACCTTTTAGAGTGCGAGACGACGAAGAAAGCTGACTCATCGGACGTCAATGGGGATGACGTAGAAGCATTAGAAAGAGCCTTTGTACGAATGTTTAGAGAAACTGGAAACCCTGAAGAGAATGAAAAACTAGGCGATGAGATAAGAAACGACGCCAGCTGCACATGTTCGAAGAAAAATATCGTGGGAAACGTAGGTTGTGATAAGGACGGCCGTGACAACGAGAATACTCAAATACTTGAGGAAAACATTAAAACAGACGTCCTAAGTTGCAGGAAAGAGCGAGTCGACAAAATAATGGAGTTAGTCGACATATCGGGGTGCAACGAAGAAGAGAAAAAACATGTGCGAGGGCTTATAGAGATTGACCCGTACGTTTTTGGACTCGACGGGGAAAAACTGAAAGCGACAAATCTTTTAAAACATAAAATAAACACGACTACGGATAAACCGATAGTAATGAAACAGTATAGATATCCGCCAGCTGTGAGAGAGCAAATGAAAGTTGAAATTAAGAAATTACTCGAACAAGGCATAATAGAGCCTTCAGAGTCACCGTACAGCTCAAACATGTGGATCGTACCTAAAAACGCAGGACCGGATGGCGAAAAGCGCTGGCGGGTAGTAACGGATTTCAGGCAACTCAACGAGATAACAATGGGCAGTTGTCATCCACTTCCCTTCCAGAGCGATATACTGGAACATCTGGCGACAGCACGCTATATTACAGTGGTAGACTTGAAGCAGGGATTTTTTCAAGTCGAAATACATGAAGACGATGCTCATAAAACAGCATTTTCGGGACCGGATGGGCATTACCAGTACAAAAGAATGCCAATGGGTGGCACGGATTCTCCGAACACGTTTCTAAGAGCAATAACGCTTGCACTGGCAGGGCTGCAGGGCCATGAGGTAGAGGTATATTTAGACGATATAATGGTGTTCGCGTCCAATCTTAAAGAACATCGCAAACGCTTTATAAGATTGTTAGAGCGATTGTCAAGGGCAAATCTTACAATTGAGCCAAAGAAGTGCCAATTCTTAAAACGTGAAGCAAAAGTGTTAGGCCATATTGTAGGGAATGGTGAAATAAAAACGGATCCAAAGAAAATCGAGGCTGCAAGAAAATATCCAAAGCCTACAAATGCAAAGAAAATCAAACAATTTCTTGGATTTGTTGAATATTATAGGAGATTTATTGAAGGATACGCTAAAATTGCTCAACCGCTGTCGAGGCTTCTGAAAAAAGGTACAGAGTTTAAATGGGAAGAGCAGCAAGAACAAGCATTCAAATCGCTCGTAGATGCACTTTGCAGCGAGCCTGTACTTAAAGCACCCGATCTAGAAAAACCATTTGTGGTGACAACGGATGCATCTGACTATGCCATTGGGGCAATATTGAGTCAGGGAGAAATAGGAAAAGACAATCCGTGCGAGTATGCCTCTAGATGCCTAAAGGGCAGCGAAATTCGATACCCTACGTACGATAAAGAATTGCTCGCAATAGTATATGCAAAAGAGCAGTTTCGACCCTATCTATTTGGCAGAAAGTTTACAGTGGTTACGGACCATGAGCCTCTTAAACATTTTCACTCATCAAAGAAGCCAGATATAAGATTTAATAGGCTTAAAGCTGAATTAAAGGGCTACGAATTTGACGTTGTTTATAGACCAGGAATAGCCAATAAGGCACCGGACGCACTGTCCTGAAATCCGATCATAGAGGATGGAGAGAAAAATCCTGAACTACCGCGACGAGAGTTATATGAACTTGCTGAAGAGCAGGAGAGAGATGGTCATGGTGACATAAATGCGCCACCCGCACGAACATTCAAAATGGGGACAAGAAGAGAGAGAAACATAATAAGAAAGGATAAGAAATGGCAGATAGAAATATCTGATTCAGACGAGTCGAACAAAAAGGTAGAAAGGAAAAAGCCTCGCAAGACGAATAACTCGGATGAGTTGACGGTCAATGAACACAGCGACGCTGATTCAGAATCAGAGTGGCCGGTGGCGAGTGAAAATATAGAGAGTAAAGGAGCAGAACCACGTAAGAAACAAGGGAAAAGAGGCAGGCCGCGTAAACAGATAGTACAGATCGCAGAAGGGAATAAGGGGAAAAATATTTTAATAGGATCCTTAAACAATGGCGAAGAACAAATCCTATCACAGGGTCCGACGAAGGATAAATTAGCTTACATATGCAAAGAAGAAAATTTGAAAAGAGGGGTGGGAATAACAAGCACACCGTATTTAGAACTAGAAATACAACCGAAGGTGCAACGAAAAAATCGCAAAAGACAATTGGATACGCTGCATAGGCACTTGCCAAATTTTTCAGTAACACCGCAAATAGAAACTGTGTCGAAGGAAATTATCATAGCGAACTGTGACTCACCGGTGGCTTTAAAAGAAAAATCCGAGCCGGTAAAACGTTGGGGATTCCAACTAGCCGCAGCTAGCCTAGCAAATGAGGAAGGTAAAGAGGAAGAAGAAACTGTAGGTACAGAGATCATAGTCATAAATGCGAATAATGATAAGCACGGGGGACACCAGCAGGCACAGGAAGGCCTGGTTACAGAGTTGTTCGGAAAGAGAGAAAGAATGCTTGACCCTATAGATACCATAGAGATGATGAGTTCGGATGCAGGTATCTCAAGCAGAAATGCGAATAAAGGAGAGAAGGAGAATGACCGATGGGCCCAAGCTCACGCGCAAAGTGTGCTCCAAGAGAGTAACAAGCAGCAACAGAAAATACCGAATACGGTCGAAGGGGACCGACTGACGCCGAAGGAAGGGGCACAAAGCAGACCGTCTAGTGAGAGTGTAAGCGAGAAGCAAATAAATGAATTACGACGGGGTACACAGACAAAAGAAAGTCCAGAAAAAGGGACGAAAGTAAACAAAAAGATCGGAGCGTTACTTAATGACTCAATAGATAACTTCCAAGCGAAAGTTAGACTAGATGTTAAGCGCCGAGACTTTAAAGGCAAGCCGGGAATCAGAATAGACGCTTGGGAATCCGATACTATCACCGATCGACTTCTGAGCGATCCGACGGTAAGTACAGATAATGATACAAACATATCTCAACAGCCCTTGAAGGAGAGAATGGGCTCAGGGGATAGAGAGAAATTCTTGAGCGAGGAAGATACCCCGTGTGAATCACCACAGATAAATGAAAACCCATCGGGGAATGAAAGAATAAGAGGGGTAACGGACGATTATACCGATGAAGGTAATAAGCTTGAAAGTAAAACAGGAGGTGGAAATGTAGCCGAACGGAATTTAGAACAAAACTGCATGGAGTCGAATAAAAATTTAAAACTCATCGAAGAACTTCCGGTAGAAATACCAGGTAATTGCTCATTCGACTCTCTTATTTTTTCCTGTGACTTGCAATTGACGGCGCGAGAGCTCCGGGATGTACTACAAGGTTCGAAGTGGAAAAATATATGTGTTGACCCGGAGGAGGTAGGAAAAATCCTGCAGTCCAATACAGAATATGGTAACGATAATTGCATATTGTTGTTCGCACAAGAGTTCAGGAAGAATATTTGTATACATCTACAGGGTACTAAGAGGGGAAAAAAGTGTGAAATTTTCGAAAGTTTCACGATTAATGCCAATGAGGAATATGTACACTTGCATCTCCTCAACAACCACTTCAGGCCACTCGTTGCCGCATCCCGGCATAGCGAGGAGGAACAAAGCCCGGTGGAAAGGGAATCGCGGGTTAGGGACGAATCGGGCGCTAATATAAATTGGAAAAGTGAAGTAAACGAATCATGGAAAGGAAAAGAGAAAGGAGTTAAAGAAATAGAGCGTAATAAAAGTGACTCCATGGATGAGGAAGTTTATGAAGATGGGGACACGCCCCCACCTGATCCACCACCACCCCCAGACTCTTCAAGTAGTTTAGACTTACTAAACAATGAGAGTGATGAGGGGGCTGGTTTAAACAAGGCCAGACTAGAGTCGGAAAGCGAACCAGAGGAAGCAGACCTTCAAAAAAAATAAGAAAGAAATTGAATAAAGGAAATACAAAAAAATGAAAAAAAATGTAATAAAATAAAATATGAAAAAAAAAAAAAAACAAGAAATGGAAAAAAAAAATAAAACAAGAAATAAAGAAAAAAATGAAAAAAAATGTAATAAAATAAAATATAAAAAAAAAACAACAAGAAATACAAAAAAAAATAAATCGAGAAATAAAGAAAAAAAAAGGAAAAAAAAAAAAAAAAAATGAAATAAAAAAAACAACTAACCAGGGGGGATAAATGGGTCATGGGACCCATGGTAAGAACGAAGTTCCTTAAACATGAGATGAGTATAGACACAATTTCTCAGGTAACAAGGGGGTCGCCAGACCCACAGGAAGAACGAAGCTCTGTAAACGTTAGTACTGTATTCATGTTGTTTACTAAAACAAACACTTGAAAAACGAATAAAAAAAAATAAAAAAATAAAATAGTTTACTACTCACGATGGTTGAACTTCGTGAGTACTGTATTTGCACGACGTTCTCACGAAGTTCAACCATCGTGAGTAGTAAACTATTTTATTTTTTTATTTTTTTTTATTCGTTTTTCAAGTGTTTGTTTTAGTAAACAACATGAATGCAGTACTAACGTTTACAGAGCTTCGTTCTTCCTGTGGGTCTGGCGACCCCCTTGTTACCTGAGAAATTGTGTCTATACTCATCTCATGTTTAAAGAACTTCGTTCTTACCATGGGTCCCATGACCCATTTATCCCCCCTGGTTAGTTGTTTTTTTTTATTTCATTTTTTTTTTTTTTTTTTTTTTTTTTTTCTTTATTTCTTGTTTTACTTTTTTTTGTTTTTTTCTGTTGTTTTTTTTTTATATTTTATTTTATAACATTTTTTTTCATTTTTTTCTTTATTTCTTGTTTTATTTTTTTTTTCCATTTCTTGTTTTTTTTTTTTTTTCATATTTCATTTTATTACATTTTTTTTCATTTTTTTGTATTTCCTTTATTTAATTTCTTTCTTATTTTCATATTTATTTTTTTTTTTCATTCCCTTTTTTTTTTTTTTTTTTTAATTTATATAATTATGTGACATTGTAACATAATTAGTTAGTCGAATTCAAAATCTTAAAAACCATTGATACGTTGTGCAACTCTATCGTATATGTTTATTTTAATAATTTATTTATAAAATAATTTATTTATAACAGTAATTATTAGCATTACTGTAATGCCAACAAAAACCTCAGGTTCAATAAAAATCGGTCGGTATTTTATGCATCAAATACATGAAATACAAATATTTAATGCGTAATAACGCGTCTTATTATGTTTAATCATATAACCATATTTTTTTTTTAACACAAATACACAATTTATCATGAATTAAATGTAGTATCAGTAAATGCATATAAAAATGGAATATTATAGTTATGAACCGCACGATAAGTACAAGAAACCGAGTTTCCCTAGTCGGGAGCGCTCGTAGCAGATTGGGTAAGGTACTGGACTTACATGCAGGAGGTCGAGGGTTCAATCCTCTTTATTGGAAAATGTTTTTTTTTTTTTTTTTTTTTTTTTTTAGAATTGTAAGAGAAATAAATTCAAAGTGGAGTAAAAGTTATTCTGGGAAAACAAAATTGTAATTGGTTTGAAAATTAATTGCTTGGGAGTGTGAAAAGGGAATGGTGGGTAAAGGTATGCAGAAGAGTAACATGGCACGGTTGGCGGATATACATATATAGTGGGGAGAGGGGAAGTGTATGGAGAACAGTAGGTGAGGGGAATGGGGTAAGGGGGGAAACTTGAAAGGCAGAGACTTTGGGTAAAACCACTTTCGTTTCCAAAAAAAAAAAATCTGTCGGTTTTAAAATTCCAGCCCCCCGAGTAACGCGACATAAAGAACTTCGTTCTAAAAAAGTATTATCAAACCTCCCACAGCTAAAAAAGTACAGAGTATGCAGGATACGGTTGCCACATGAAAAACCACCGTGGCTACCGGGAAAAGAAACAGACATACAGCCATTACAAAGAATGCATCGAGCAAAGGATCACCCATTTCATTATCTAGATAACCTAGCATTCGCGACGGTAACAGAAAGTGTGCCTGATACGGAAACAATAGACGCCCTATATGAGCGCGGATACATAGATCCAATAGCCCTAAATAATGAAAAAAAGATGGTTGGTGACGTCATGAGAGCAAATGTGACAAAGGTCGCGGTAATACGAATGTATATTAAATCACATTTTGAAGATACGGCGCTAAAATCGGACATCAAGAAATGCATAACGTCACTCAAGGCACTAGTAATGATAATTAAAATAAAGTCTATAGGCGTGATACGTGACTTGGCAATACTCAACATGAGCCAATGGATCTATTTCGTGGAACAATTTGAGGAAACTTTCAAAAACCTCAAGGTCACAGCGACCTTTTACATGAACACCTTAGTTATACCACCAGTGGATCAAAGATATAAGGTTATTAAGGAGTATCACGAATCAACAATCGGGGGTCATAAAGGAATGAATAAAACCTACAATAAGATAGCAAGGGACTATTATTGGAGGCACATGAGGGCCGATGTAAGGCAATTTATACTTGGATGCAGATCATGTCAGACTAAGAAACTAGTGCGCGTAAAAACAAAGCAAGCTATGCTCGTTACAGATACGCCCAGCAGACCGTTTGAAAAAATATCGATTGACTATTACGGACCAATTAATAAGCCTTCAACAAACGGCTATACACATATCCTGTCAATACAGGATTGGCTAACCAAGTTTATTGTATTAATACTGGTACAAAGAGCAACAGCTGAAGAAACGGTAAGAGCCTTAACGAATAAATTTTTAGCATACTTTGGAGCGCCAGAAAAATTATTATCAGACCGAGGAACGCATTTTATGAACAAAACGATGGACGAGTTGACGCGATTATTCAATATTGAAAAACTTGGGAGCACGGCATTTCATCCTCAGAGCAACGGGGCAATTGAACGCATGCACCACGTTCTTACAGAATACTTAAAAGCCTACATTAGCGAGACCGAAAAATGGGACGAACTATTGCCGTTGTGTATGCTTGCTTACAATACGTCGGAACACGAGAGTACAGGCTACACACCCTACGAGCTTATATTTGGTCAGCAGGCAAAACTCCCGTCAAGCTTCAAGAGGCCAGAGGTGGGTCAAACATATACAGAGTTACTGCTGCAAATAACGGGGACACTCGCGCAATTACGATCGTTGGCAGCAATGACCCAAACACAGAACAAATACAGATCAAAGTACTATTATGATAGGGCGCTGAACACGAATTTATTTATGGAAGGTGAGATGGTGTATGTACTAAAAGAGCCATCTAAAGGGAAATTTGATGACTAATACGAGGGCCCTTACGAAATAGTCGGCATAGATAACAGGAACCATAATGTGAAGTTACAGAGAAATGAAGAAATACGGGTCTCACATGTGGACAAAATAAAAAAAGCTTGTGTATTGAAATCTCCGCGTCCAAGGGATGAGATGATAAGAAGAGGAGAAGAAGAAAAGTGAAAGGAACCAAGCGGCAACTTGCTTCCCACCCCAATAGTCACTTGCGAATAATAGCATTATAGACGAATAGGGGGTAGAAATAGACGTAAAAATAAATACCACTTCTCTCGGGAACTCCTTTTCTTTCGTGGCCCCCGGACGCGCCGCGAAGATTCATTAAATACAGGCATACGGGAGAAGACACGTAACGAAGGGAAATATATTACGTTCAAAATTATCACAGACTGAGGAATTAAGGAGAAGAGAGAAACATGCAATATAAGAATAATAATAACAATCATAATAATGAGAGGAAATGAATAAATAACTTGTATAATAAAGTGATATTCTATTTTTATTTTCTTTGTTACTCTTTACATGAACGATGATTGAGGTGGGTAAAAAGTGCGTGTGGCTCTATCTAACTAGCGTTAAAACCATGTCAATACAATTATCACATAAGTGTACACTTAGGAGACATATGCAGAATATAGGCATATATATATGTATAAAAAAAAAAACCTTTTTGAGTTACATGTTTGTACGGCCGGGAGGAGCATGGAGGAACGGTGAATAGAAATAATGGGGGGTAACCGCCAAAAAAAAATTTTTTATCACACTTTTATCGTGGGCCACGAGTTCGCGAACTAGGACAGATCTTCCTCTTCCCTCTTCCTCCCTCCGTCTTTCGCCCGCCGTCAGGGACTATCCTGCCCCCGCCATAGTCACTCCTGGATAATAACAGCGCCCGTGAACGGCGCACGCAGTCGTCATGAGACAACACTGAATCGGCGGTCACGTCCTTGGCGATGAACAGACCGTCCACTGGACCGTCCACCTAAGGTAATTTTTCTTTACAAAAGTATATAACTGGTAACTATGACGAGAAGTAAATCAACTGATAGCGCACCTGGATTATCGGTCAGCTGTCGAGAGGATAGGAAGCAGCGTCGAACTGCACGTCGACTACCACCACCATGAAGGTCCGGTGGCAAGTACACTCGATAACAATAGTATAAGTCGCCCCGGACTCAAGACTTCGACAGTATTTCTTCAGCACGCGGCCGTCGAATGAC
Source organism: Copidosoma floridanum (assembly GCF_036245765.1). Taxonomy (NCBI): domain Eukaryota; kingdom Metazoa; phylum Arthropoda; class Insecta; order Hymenoptera; family Encyrtidae; genus Copidosoma; species Copidosoma floridanum. The sequence continues at coordinate 1,662,692 of NW_028321892.1, read as the reverse complement.
GTGCACGCCACCACTTCCTCGTGGTCCTGGAAAACAAGGAGAAACGGTACCCCTAAGGGGCACCGAACCTCACAGGTTTCAACACCTCCACAGTATGGGTACCGCCGCAAGGGCAAGGGGCCACGTTGTGAGACCACCCTTGCTCACACAGAGGCTTCGGTATGCCGAAATCAGCGTACGGATCAACAACGAGCCGCGTACCCAACTAAAACAAATTTTTTCTTAAACTTCAGAAACTCGGGCAACCACACGGAAATATCAAAAATCGCACTTGCACCAGTCATAGTAAAATTTTTTTGCGTTGTGTGGAAAGAACAAGGAAGAGTACCGGAAAAAATCAGCTAGTACACAGCCGGGAGAGCAGCAATGAGAAAAGGAAAACCCAACAGAATCCCTTTGACATTCCCTCCTTGAATTCTGTCACATGAAAAGAAAGAAAAAAAAAAAGAGACGGAAGGAGATAAGGTATAATTAGGGGAAATGAGTGAAGTATTGGTCCCAACATGACATACTGCTCACTACGGAAAGGCGCGATCATCAAATCATCTACTCCTCCAGGCTCATCCCAATTAAAATAGGGACAGACTGTAATACAAAGCGGTACCTTCCAAAGGTACAATAAACAAATACATACACAAATGTCGCAAGAATCGGCGAAAACAACGCTGTAAACATACAGACACGCATATACCTAACCCACGACGTGGGAAAGAAAACATAATTTTGAGCAAAAAAAAAAAAATTCCTAAGGAATAAGACTATTATGTACCTTATGTTTATAGCATACACATACATAGTGTAACAAATATAGATGTACATAAGTATAACATTAATATTATATGCAACGATATACCCTGAATGTAAAGACGGAGCCACACTCGCTACTTACCGTAATAACCAGTCAAGCCCTAATACTAGATTGCATTTAATGATTATTAGGAAAATATGTATTATGAATTGTATGGCATGGTCATTTGTACTTACACAGAACGTTAAAACAAAATAAAAATAAAGAAATAAAAATAAAATAAGAAGGAAGGTAAAATTTTTCTCTCTCTCTCGTAGTTGTTCTCTCTTTCCTTAATCAAGGGTAACCTAGGAACCTAGGAGATTACGATAAATGGGAGTGAGAACGGGAAAAAAGGATAACTTCTTCATGTTTTAGGGGTGAAATAGCGTTGGCGGCGGCTGCAGGATCGGTCGATATTTTTAAATGGGGGGCCCCACTTATACTAAATTTATATAGAATGTTTGCAGAAAGAAGAACCAGAAACAATGTCGCAAGAAATGAAAATCCGGGGAATTCTATGGCACTACAGCCAATACTTATCCAAGTACGGGGTGAGCGGCGACAAGAAGATCAACCGACGGGCAGTAACAAACAGTTACCATAAGAAACAAACAAACCTTAGCTAAGTTAAAAGTAGAGCCTTAATACCTAAGCATTGACGATGTCTAGTAAAAAAAAAAAAGAATACGTATGTAATAATGATGATAATAAAATAAAAAATAAAAAGATTTTTGTCATGCTGTGTGGAAGACGCTGCGTTAAATGTAATGAATATAGTATAACACAAAAAAAAGGAAATAAAAAAAAAGGAAAATAAATACACAAAACAAAAGTTGTGAGTAAAATAAAACCGAAATAAGGAAAACAATAATCATAATGAGGAAAATGAATATGTATGAAACAACTCAGAAAAAAAAATATGTAAGTAAATAAGTAAATATTAAATTATTTAATAAGCAATAAATGGTAATTGAATAATTATCAATGATAGTAAGACCCACAAGGGCATATTTATCAATTTATTATGTAAGAGGAAAGAGCGCAAACACGAACAATATATGTAATAACACAATTATAAACTTGCGGAAAACTAATCAAAGCCTGTAAAAGAGAAATTAACGAGGTTGTTCATAGGAACACCCCATTAATTTTTCTTATATGGTTAGTATACATTACAACACGAACAACATGGTACAGACACTAATTAAACAATCATTCCCGAGGTGGAAGAGAACAGAAAAGAACGTTGTCGAGGGCGAAAACGAAGCGGCCTCGGACGTGTCACGTACAGTATGTATGGAACATACTACGTGGGATGAGCTTCAGCTATTAGTATTAGGAAGGAGCACAAGTGGGGAAAGAGAGAGCATAAAAAGGCCCGCAGCAGTGGCCACAGGGCTCTTGAACGTCGGGACTAGAAGGAGGTGAGTCGCGATAAGTCACCCGGGACCGCAAAGTGCCTTCCCTCAAGGAATATAGCAATAAAGTGATTGATTGAATTTAACTGCCGCGTTGTTATTAAGCACCCCGAACCTTTAGAATCCTACGTAACACACGTTTACGAATCACGAAATTATTACAGTATAATATAGAAGGAGAAATAATAACTGAAGAAAAAATTGAAAATAGAGCATTCATTCCTAGAATAACATTAGACACAAAAAATAGCTTAACATTACATTATATTTTATATCGTAAACAATTTCCAATTGTTGTGGCATTTGCTATGACAATAAACAAATTCCAAAGTCAAAGTTTCGATAGTGTAGGTTTATATTTTAAAAAAACCTTTATTTTTTTATGGTCAATTATATATTGCTTTATCAAGATGCAAAAATAAAAATAATATATTTATTTAAGTAGAAACAGAAAAAAGTACTGAATTTGAAAATATTGTTGGAAATAAAATTTTTACATAATAAATTGACTTTATTTAATAATTATTATAAATGAATTGAGAAAATTCATGGCAATGAATGAAAAGTTATTATATTTATGAATATTTCATGTATTTACTATAATACATGACATGATGTATTCTTCTTCTCTGATGATACTTTCTTGTTAAAATAATTTAATCTTGAATTTTCCAGATTAAAGAATCTCTAATTTTTTTAACAAAATTTATTGTAATATAATAGCTTAGTATACATGTTATAAAAAAATAATTTTACATTTTTAAAATATTTGGTTAATTTTATTATGATTTATATTTTTAATTGCAGTTGTAAAATGAAATAAATATAAATAAATAAATTGGAAATAGAGATAATTTGTAGTAAGTAGAAATATTGTGGGGCTGTATAGAAATTAGTGTGGAAGGTCTGTAAGGGGACAAGAGAAATGGTGTGAGGGTTATGGGGTGGCTGTAAGGGATCTAAGGAAAAAGTTAGAAAATGCTTAATTAAATATGAAAACGGCCGAATTTTTTAGCTTATCTGTGGGGGGTGGGCTTTGAGGGGCTATTTAGGGGGTCTGTGGGGACTGTGGAGTATCTGTGGGGGGATATGTAGAATGCCCCACACAAATAACTATATAACATGTATTTATATATATATGGGTGCGTATGCGTGTGTGTGTGCGTGCATGTGTGTATGTAAAATCAAAAGTAAGCATCCTTTTTTCTTTATTTGAATATCCAAATATGTAGTACATTCCGATACTAGTGCAAGTAAAACACGATCACACACGTATATAAGTCACGTATATTTCGCATGCATGGTACATACAACTTTTTGACACGACGTGCACAAAGATCTTTATATACAACCATTTGATGCATGGCTACATAAGGGCCTCAACTTACATACGTATTCACACAAGTGTGCATACAAACTTAAACAAAAAAACAAGAGCGTCTCTAAAAAAAATTATGAAGAAACTATAAAAATTGACGTTATAGTCTTTACTGAATGATTACCATTTTACACAACCACTTACGGAAAACAAAGAAATATAATTCCATTCAATATAATTATAATGTTACTTGCAGACTTTGCCTCGTGAACCCCATCATTTAAAGCAAATGTATACGATCCACATAAGAAGACAAGATTCAGTAAGTTTGATGTATTTTATGTTTAGATTATTAATATGATTTTAACTTATAACTAATTTATTGTTACTCGTATGATTATCCTACAGACAAGATTGTGCGTAGAATGTATGTAACAAGTGACTAAAATGTAAAATAGTAGTTATCCATAAGTAAGACACAACTATTTCACTTATGTTCATGAGTTATGTTAAACAAAGTCTCATAAAGGCTTATGGACATGTTTCTGATGTGGCATATGTAAGTGGATAAAACGAACACTAATGAGTAATTACATTTAAAGAAATATTAAATTGTTATCATAGAGATTTTTTAAATAACCATTTTCAATTTTTTAAAATTATCTTTTAATTATTTAGTTTCATTATTTTCAAATTATTAAGTTGGATAAAAGTACCAATGATTTGTTAATGGTTCTATGAATTTCAATAAAGTGTTTATTAAAAAAAGTATTTAGCAATATGAGTAAATCAAATTTTTTTTAAAATTAAAAGTGCTTGAAGATAGGCAAAATAATTTTTATTAGCGTACCATGAAAATTTTTTTGTTCTGAAAATCAAATTGTTAAAAGTTTGGTGGAGTTACTCATATATGTGTGCATCTGACTAATTTTTTTAAAGAAAATTAGTTACGACATTATTTATACGATACGTATCAGATTAGAGACCATTAAGTTGATGTAAAATTTAAATATAGCTTATAAATGTACTACAGTAAAAAATATTTCGAAATATTAATTTTTATCTATACAATTAAACTTTATTTTTAACAATTTAAACCAAACGAAAATATTCGAAATTAAAAGACACGTCACAGAAAAAGTGTATTTTTCATGTTGATAAAATTTTAATAAATAATTTATAAGACTATACATGATTGAAATTTTTCCTAATACTGTTTTGAATGTCTTAAAAAAAGATAAATTTTAACATAGTTACTTAAGAGGAATTGTGGGAATTGTGCTATGTCTCTTTATTTTAGTTAATCTCATTTTAACTTATCAAATTTACCTATGCACAAAATAAACATAATCTATAAAAATTAATGATATAATATAAAATAAAATAAACACATCTAATACATATTATATAAAAGTATATTTAGAAACATTATGAACTTTATAAATATTAATATACTCGCATTGTTCGATCTTTTTTTTCTTTTTAACAGTTTAATGAGAAGTGAAGTCATAATTTGGGAAAATAATATTATTCCAAATAATTTTATTTTTTGCTAAATATTTCTAGATATTTGTTTCGTTCGAATCAGTTATAATAATTTAAATTATTCTTCTCAACATTACTTTATTTAAAATAAAATTTTTATGAAAATAATACGAAAGGTACAACTGCATAGTGAAATGCATCTTGTCTCGTAATGATAACCATCTTTGATGATATGTGTATTACTAAGAAAAAATAATGATCTGATTCATGCTATTCAGGGGTTTCCTGCTATATTATTTCTTTGCAATTCAATGACTGAGCAGTTGTACGATGCCATGTGGCAGGAAATATTACAGATTGTCCCAGAGTTAGGACGTAATGTGCGAGCCGTAATGATGGATTTTGAAAGGGCAGCTATTAATGCCGTTAGGCGAGCATTACCAAACGCCAGGATAACTGGATGTCTCTTTCACTACATCAGAGTTAGTATTTATCACAAATGTAAAAGCAATACATATTGTCAATCTAGCTTAAAAATAATCAAATCTTATTTTTGTGAGACATATGTTTATTAAAGGTATTTTTAAGCACTTATTAAAATAAGTTTACTATGAAACCACTGCTGATCCGTAAATAAATCTTTCTAATAATTACGGGGAATAATTGTCAGCATTATAATTGTTATTAATAATTCTAACATTGTGATACGTCAGATACACTAGGGCTTTTTTTAATCACTTGAAGCTCACATAGTGAAAAAAATTTACAATTTACAACTCCCCCTTCCCTCAGTGTCGATCAATTGCTTTGAATTTAATTTAAATCTTAATATCATCAAAATAGAATATTTCTGATCAATCATTTTTCGAAGTAATAATCTTAGTCTTGAAGTAATAGTAACCTCTACTTCTTAGCGGTCGAATGTACCTTAATTGAACGGGAGCGGAGTGAAACGTAAAACTTTTTACCGAGACAGTCAGCAAAGATGCAGTTACTATCTAGTTTGTATCCTGATAATTTATACAAAATTTTTTGCCATCCGAATCATGCTTGCAGTTTTCACACAATCGTATTTGGAAAAACAACTTGAGGAAATTGCTCAAAAATTGATAAGCTCATTTATTGGTACCACGATTTAATGTGGAAAAAATATTAACGCATTCTACTGCGTAATTTTTGTGGAAGAAAAGTTTCTTAAAAATGTCCAAAAATGGTTCATTACGTCACTAGGCTAGAACTTTAAAAGCCCGAAGGGCATGGTTGTTATATGTTTGTGCCCAAGTCGCCTTTATTGTTTTTCTTACCAAGGGTGTAAGGTGCAATTTGCATATTTGTGACCAAAAACAACTACTTCAAATTCTTAACGCAAAGAAAAAATTTAATTAAAACTATTTTAATTAGATGGGATTAAAAACGTTATCTCTCATAGGTATAAGAAATTGTGTGAATTAATGCCATGCAATTTTGATATAATTTACTACGAGGTATGTTATTCTTGAAACACTTTACCGATGATGAATGAGAAAAAGAAGGGAACCATATCAAAACGTTATGTTATTGATGGACACCATTCCTTGCATTTATAAAATTATATTTTTCGATTTTCATCTGCTTCAACCAATATCATTTTTTTTTTTTTTTTTTTTTTTATTCGATTTTAGTTCAAAAATGAGAACAAAAATATTTTACACAACCGTAATAGGTTTATTTTTAAATAGTGCCTAGGGATTGTCAATACCTAAAAAAAGTACAGATACTCGATACTTCCGAAAATTGATACTTTAAAAAGTATTAGTATCAAAGAATCGATACCTTTCTGAAAGCATCGAATACTATCAAAGTATTGTTGACAATTTTTAATTTATTTTTGTTCTACATGAAAGTTTTTAAGACTTAGAAAGTTTATTTATCCTGACATTTCGTTCAAAACCAAAATATATTAATTTGATTAGCACAAGTTCAAGAAAAATATTTTTGTAAAATGACAGTTATTGTCTTAATATATTCCTCAAACAGGATCAAACTAATCATTTTCCTGGAAAAAGTACGAGAAAAGTAGAATGGGCTCATTTCCAATCAACATTGTTTTATAAGTACTCTCGATTTTCTATTTTTCGAATTTCGTTGGTACAGATAGTAAGTACATGATTTTAAAAAGTGAGGACGCTTAATATGCTTGTTATATATTCTCTCTTTCGCACTCACACGGGCTTACGGCGATATGACTTGAACCTGCAAGTGCAGGTTTCCTGTGTACAGGCACCCTTAGGTTAGCACTATTCATGCTTATAGGGTAGTAAATAAAAGTAAATATAAAATTATTGTATGCCTGGCAAAGCTGTGATTATCTGAGTAAGATAGGTAACTCTTGAGATGACGAATTAATCTACAAAATACTAATATGACAATTTATGACTATGTTTTTTTTTTTTTTTTTTTAATTATAGTGCTTTAAGTCCGGCTCCTATATAGGGCACTACTATGGACACTTAGCACTTGCGAGAAGGAAGGAAAGAGGGATGGGAGGCCACCCATTACTGGGAGTAAATACTTGAAATCATTAAATTAAGTTATAGAGTATCTAATTCATCGAACTTCAGTTCAAAAACGGCGTTAAAAACTTTACATTTGCATATCAAATTATCAGGTCCACAATAAATGGTGCACACGTAACCTCTTTCACTATGATGGTATTATTGCGGATACACTGTTGATTTAGCATTGAAATTGAGTACAATAATATGTGCACAATAATACATACAGGCCCGCAATAATACCAGCATTCGTAACTGAACTTTGAAACCTCTTTTTAAATCAATTTTCATGAGTCTATACATGTGTAAGAGCAAAATTCTGTATTTTTTGATTCCAACATTAATAAACAAAAAAAATTACAACTATTTGACAAACTGAATTTCTTAGATAAATGTTTAAATATGATCGCTAAAAAATAACGAAAATAATACCCTCATTCACCCCTATTTTTATTTGTCAAAATATTATTATGATTGATTGACCTCAACTTAATGTACAAAATTTTTTTTTTGTTTTGCAACAAGGTTTAAAATAAAAATGTACAAATACTTACAATGAATATCATTGCATAATATAATATACCACCACATTCTTACTTAAAATCATCATAACAAGTTCATCCACATTCGAACTATATTACGTTCGTGTAGCCAAAAAGAAGCGAAGGCAAAGAAGGCGAAAGAAATGTGAAAAAAAAGTTGACGCTACGATCCAATCGGCACCAAAGCCCAAAGGAAATAAAAGACGACGCAAAAAAAAAGGTAACCGCATTTATTGATAACGATATTAGCGTTCTTGTAACTGTATTCTAAATTATGTTAAAAATATTCACTATAAAACGTATACATGTGTACATTCATTGTATTTCAGCAAATCCCAGAAACTTTGTAAGTTAAGGCAAAAAAAATTCAATTTCTAAATTAGAGCACGCTCATTAAATTTTGTTTGATGTCTTATCACAAAGTCTGAAATCAAGTAAACTTATGGTAATCTTTTTGTATTAAACTCTCTAAAAGTCAAAAAAATTGTTTATTCCTTAGTTTTACATAACCGTTTTAGTCAATGGAAATTAAGCTATACCAGTTGGAAAATTACTTTAAATATAGATACTATAAAGATAATTTTAATAAGAGAAATAGAAAACAAATTTTTTTCTGTGACAAGGGACATGCAGGTTCGTAAAGATTTATATTGTATAATTTTCATTAGACGCAAATATAAAAAAAATAAAAAACTTTTTAAAAATGCTGTTAACAACTACGCATCATTAATTGCTGAAAACTTGTTTAAAAAAATCACGAAGATCACTTTTAATCTTCTACTTGTTATTTTATTATTTTTTTTTATACTGATTACATTATGTTTTGATTTTTGAATTTTTTTTCTAAGCACTATTTGCTGTCTCATAAATTTTTTCTGAGGAAAATTATCACTAATTTTTTTACCTAATTACATTTAAAATTTCTTTAACTACTAGGATTTAAAATTATTCTGAAAAACGTATACATCTCAGAAATTACATTTTTATACTTGCATGTGTCCAACTCCTTTATTGGTTCTAAAAACTAGTTTGAAAGAATAAATGAAGGAGTAAAGTATTCTTTACTTGTTATTTTACATGCATACTTTGAAATCTTAACCTATTTCACTGATGAAGAATTAATCTAGAATCGTATAATGTATTTAAGGACATTCATCACAGGTAGCAGGGGAAAACTATAGAGAGCGGTGAGGGGGAAGCGAACATATGGCAGCACTAGCAACGGTTTTTCATGGATAAAAATATCTGTATATCCACCTAAACTGATTGTTTTCTTTTATAGCATAAATAACTTTTTAATTCATTTGAAAATTCAATACATTTCTTTTTATGATATTTAAGTTGTGCTAAAGAAAATTGGACCAATTAAATTTATCGTTTTCGTAACATTTCAATTATCATGTAACGCCTTCATAAGATTACGTGTTAAGTTGAAGTATTATAAACATTTGATATCCAAAAAAAATGTAGTCGAACGGTTTATGTGACTCAACATCATTATAAATATCTTGTTAAAATTTGAGAAAGATCCTGCAGAAAACGCTATATGTGATAAATGTAAGATACAATTGTTTAAAAAAGTACAACAATGTGTTACTTTTGGATGTTTACGTTTGGACTATATTTTTTAAATAATTTAGCCAATTTTAAGAACAATAGATCTTTTACATAGTTATTGTACAAAAAAAATTACGAATTTTTCAATGTATGGAAAAGTACTTTTTACACTAGATAATAAAACAAATTTTTTGACGTGATGCATATGTTGGATCCATTTAGAGATCTAGCCATATATTTGTTGCATTGAACTTAGTAATGAACAATGTTTTTTATAATGTTCTTATGAAAATTTGTGATGTGCTAGAAAAAATACTAATTTGTTCAAAATCATGTTCGCGAACTTTTTTTTTAAATTGTTTTACATCTGGCTTATGTAAGGGAGCGCCTTAAATTCCATAGCACAAATTACTTTGTTTTTAAAAGTAATTCAAATAAAAATTTTTTTCTGGAAATTTAACAAATGCTCTAAACATGGCATGACAAAGTATCGAAAGATACATTTTTAGTAAAAATGTAGGGACACTATTTCAAGCCTGCACCATTTTTTTCCAATTGTGAGAGCACACCCATAACCATGAAATTTTTTCAAAAAAAACATTAAAAGATAATTTTGTGCAAAATTTCAAGTCATTTGAAGCTATTCTTCAAAAATTACAACGTATCAAAGAAACATATTTTTCTAAAGGAAATCTGAAATTTTGAGTTTTGAAAACTTTTTTCGCTTTTATGTTCTCTACTGAAACCAGTAGAATACCTGTTAAATTTTTTACAGGAAATAACATCAATAGAATGAAACTACACGGAAAGGGTGAGAAGAAAATAGTAATTTGATCAAATATTTTATCAGGGAAGGAGTAAAAAAGTTTCTGGGATTTTCTCAAATAATTATTAATAATTTTTTGCATAAAGAGTATTTATAACAGAAGCAACTAAGGTGCAATTAATAACATAATTCATAGTTTATATCATGACTGTTCAAAAAAAAATGTTTTTTAATAGTTAATAATTACAAAAAATTTCTAATAATATGATAGATGTTTATGAATGTTCTAACATTAATCATTAATTAAAAAAATTTTTATATGGTTATTATGTGTGATAGTATACAAACTAAAATAATGAAAATCAAACAGCATAATTTAAAAAAATTGTAATAAAAACCATAAAGTATATAGATTTTGATAAAATAAGAACATATATTATTGTTATAACTGACATTTTGTGAGAAAATTAATAAAAAACAAATACACAGAAGTACGAATAAACAATACAAAATAGATTATGTATGGATGGATCATAAAATAAAATAACTAATTATAAAAATGATATTTGAATGATACTCTGTTTAGTATAAGTAGCAGGAGTTGGTAATGATTATCTGTTATAATATTAACTGTACTTATGCTATAATACTTGGACGTACTTCAATTATCTACTTTCTCTAATTGTGTTATATCGTAAATTAAAAATTATAGTCTCACTTTGATCTAAAAATTAATCATTGCAGAAAAATTTACAACGTGAAGCATAATTTCTCTTTCATATCTTATTTTTGTTGTCAATCTACGACATACAAGAAAATAACTCATGAAGTTTAGCATATAAATACCATCTCTTCTAAATGGAAGGTATTAAAAAAAAGTATACACAAATGAACGACACCCTATTAATATATTTAACTCATTGATTCTCTACATTCTTAACTAACCATTAACATAAATACTATATTCATTTAACTATCTAGAACATAATGATTTAATGCGTAACGCATAAAAATTAATTTTCATATAATATTAACAGTGTCATGAAAGAAGATTGATTAATAAAACTAAGAATGAATAATATAACAACTAAAATAGTTGCAATTTAAAATTAATTTTTTCCACTTGATGGTAAATACTCATGTAATGACAGTTATAGAAGATAATGTTTACAAGGACGCTAATATAATAAGTGCAGTTATAAGTTGGTATTAAAACAGATATAAGTTCATTGTGAATATTGAATATGAATAGTAAGCAATTAAAAGTCAAACAAAAGTATTAGAAATTACTGTCAATAACCGGATGTAGAAAATGCGATGATAATTATTAAAAAGTTACAAAGGTCAATACAAGATTAAAATACACTCTACTAGGAAGCACATATTAACATAACATTTAACCTTCACTGATGTCATATAATCATAAACATTTTCCTCCGTCTTGTACTTTTTGTCAGTTATGACTTATGTACAATACAGTTTCAAAATTGATTCAATTTTTTCCTTTAATAACACGAAGCTCGAATACGATTGTGAGCCGCTATCTAGTGAATAAACTTTACAAAAAGCTTTAAACATCGTAATCATAGTTTAGCCACTCGATAAAAATCGGATAACGTCTTATAGTCAACAGTTTATTGACTGTGCGCATGAAGACAACTAGTACTTCAATAATGTCTATTTGCAACGTGAGTATAACATTTCTTGATACAAAAAATATGAAACTAAAAAATAATATGCAAAACGTGTGCAAAACTAAACGTCGGACTCACTTCTGATACTTAATTGGACTATGGAAGGTTACTCTGACCAACTGTGTTATCATTATATAAGTATAGTGAATGTACGAAAATAACTGAAAATATTTTATAATAAAGCCAATGAAATAGATAAAATCGTGTGAATCAAAACAATAAAACATTATCTATACCATATTAAAAATTCATAAAGTGAAAAATAAAAGTGTGAAATTATAACCTGTCCAAGAAAAATATATAATACTAAAAAAAAGACTTGTTAAATGTCAATAATGCATGTTAAATTAAATCCTTATTATTTATTTAATATAATTATATAAATAAATACAATATTGGCATGAATAAAAAGTGGTACTAAAATACGAATATTAATATAAATAATATTCGATATGTGCAGGAATCTGAAACAGCGCTACCTGCACGGTAAGAAGGAGGCGATGCTGGATAACACGATTACATATTGCCTTGTATGGGCTGCAAACTTTGTTAATCATTTTTTGTAGTTTTGATGCATTTTTGACACTTGAAGTATTGATATTCAATAAAAAAATATATAAATCAATAATGTAACAAAAATTGTTTTTTGTTTAATACAAATTCTTAACACTGAAAATCCATATTTTAAGTATCAAAAATGGATTTAATCTACAAAAAACTATTAACAAAGTTTGCAGCCCATACAAGGCTGTGTAATCGTGTTATCCAGCATCGCCTCCTTCTTACCGTGCAAGTGGCGCTGTTTGAGATTACTGCATATAGCGAATACATTTATAATATTATTTAAAATGACTTTGATGCTAATGTAATTTACAACGTAATAAAAATTACGTGCCACTCAAAATAAAAATATAACGGTTCCAAATCATGACATAATTAAAAATTGTGATAACAATTGATATCCTATTGATAAAATTCGGTCACTTATCAGAAATACTACTTCTAACATAATACGTAACAAATGGATTGTATTACTAGTACCCATGAGCGTTTATAACTGTTCATGCCGTGAGTATCACGCCAACATTGAGGGGAAAATTGAGTTTTAATATTATTTATATTTATAATGTTTGTATTATCATATGTTACCATGTGTATGTATAGACGTATATATTTATAAATAACATTGAATCGTTTAGTCAGTACCCACAGTTGTCTATGACTGATCGTGCCATGATTATCATGCCAGTGTTGAGGGGAATGTGAAGCACCGTTTGAAAGCGCACCTAATTAAATCTTATTTTTATATATAAATCCTTTACAAAGATAAATATAAAATAGTATCATAAATAATGTTATATATATATCCAATAATAATAATAATAATAATAAAAATAGTAGTCGTAGTTATAGTAGTAGTAATAATAATATTAGTAATAATAATAATCATAATAATAATAATAATAATAATAATAATAATAATAATAATATAAAAATGCAATCGTGCAAAGTTATTAACAAAAATGAAAAAAAAAAAAAAGTTGCAATGTGAAACTTGGTGCAGTGTTATATCCATAAAAATGTACTTTAATTTAATCTGTTTAATATTGTTTATTGAATACAATAAATGTATTACAAAAAGACGAAAAATAATAAAGTATGAAACTGTTAGTACATTTAAGGGGACCGCAAATTTTGTTTTAGAATTTTTTGGTAAATTTGCAGAATCTTTCAACTTTAAAATAATACTGAGAAATGTAACAAAACAATTTAATTTTTTATAAATCTTTGTGTTTTTTAAGTACTATTATCAAGTCTAACATAAACATATGATTAACACAGTGTTTGCGCGGTCTCAAGTCATGATGTGATTCAGAAATGCAATAACGACGTGAAACGAATTAATAAAAATTTATTCTCAGACAATAAAAACTTATTATAATATAATACGTAAAAAATGGATTGTATTACTAGTACCCATGAGCGTTTATAACTGTTCATGCCGTGAGTATCACGCCAACATTGAGGGGAAAATTGAGTTTTAATATTATTTATATTTATAATGTTTGTATTATCATATGTTACCATGTGTATGTATAGACGTATATATTTATAAATAACATTGAATCGTTTAGTCAGTACCCACGGTTGTCTATGACTGATCGTGCCATGATTATCATGCCAGTGTTGAGGGGAATGTGAAGCACCGTTTGAAAGCGCACCTAATTAAATCTTATTTTTATATATAAATCCTTTACAAAGATAAATATAAAATAGTATCATAAATAATGTTATATATATATCCAATAATAATAATAATAATAATAAAAATAGTAGTCGTAGTTATAGTAGTAGTAATAATAATATTAGTAATAATAATAATCATAATAATAATAATAATAATAATAATAATAATAATAATAATAATAATATGAAAATGCAATCGTGCAAGGTTATTAACAAAAATGAAAAAAAAAAAAAAGTTGCAATGTGAAACTTGGTGCAGTGTTATATCCATAAAAATGTACTTTAATTTAATGTGTTTAATATTGTTTATTGAATACAATAAATGTATTACAAAAAGACGAAAAATAATAAAGTATGAAACTGTTAGTACATTTGAGGGGACCGCAAATTTTGTTTTAGAATTTTTTGGTAAATTTGCAGAATCTTTCAACTTTAAAATATTACTGAGAAATGTAACAAAACAATTTAATTTTTTATAAATCTTTGTGTTTTTTAAGTACTATTATCAAGTCTAGTATAAACATATGATTAACACAGTGTTTGCGCGGTCTCAAGTCATGATGTGATTCAGAAATGCAATAACGACGTGAAACGAATTAATAAAAATTTATTCTCAGACAATAAAAACTTATTATAATATAATACGTAAAAAATGGATTGTATTACTAGTACCCATGAGCGTTTATAACTGTTTATGCCGTGAGTATCACGCCAACATTGAGGGGAAAATTGAGTTTTAATATTATTTATATATATAATGTTTATATTATCATATGTTACCATGTGTATGTATGGACGTATATAGTTATAAATAACATTGAATCTTTTAGTCAGTACCCACGGTTGTCTATGACTGATCGTGCCATGATTTTCATGCCAGTGTTGAGGGGATTGTGAAGCACCATTTGAAAGCGTACCTAATTAAACCTTATTTTTATTCATTAGTCTTCCAAAAATGTAAATACAAAATAGTGTCATGTATGATTCAAAAATATTAAATAGTAGTAACAATAATGAAGCCAAAATGTTATCGTGTAGAGTTATTAACAAAGATTTGAAAAAAAAATACTTTATAAAATACGTGCTACAGCGTAAATTAGTGAAGGGGTGTATTACCACTAATGTTAGATTCAATTAAAATTATCTCATATTTCTTATAAAATTAAATAAATAATAAAAACATTTATAAATAAGAGTTCAGTAAGTAACGAAATTATTAGAATATTTGGTGTGATTACAGATTTTCGTATTGGTTAAGTTTTGTAAACAGAAGACTGCATAACAAGATAGCAAATATCACATTTGTTTATGATTGAATGTGCTATAAATTATCATACCAACACTGAGGAAAACGAAAAGCAATCCATACACAAATATATATATATACATATATAAAAAAATACACTAATGCATACGGAAACTTTTGTATGACTCGGTTGTTTGCCATATATTTTGTTGTTGAATAAAATTCAAGTGTAGTACTTTACTGTACTTTTCAATTAAAATTTTGATTATAATAATATGATAAAATAACAATGAAATTATATTAGTTAATTTAAGGGAAATTTATACATGCGTAATCGAATATTTCCGTTATTGATTAGTAGAACTGATAATGACTT
Source organism: Copidosoma floridanum (assembly GCF_036245765.1). Lineage (NCBI taxonomy): Eukaryota > Metazoa > Arthropoda > Insecta > Hymenoptera > Encyrtidae > Copidosoma > Copidosoma floridanum. Next base: position 1,646,719 of record NW_028321892.1, on the reverse strand, counting down.
AATTATTATAATTATATACCTACACATATTTCAGTTGATCTTTAAGTTATGAATTATCATAAAAATAAATAAATGATATGAAATCAGTATAGAATTCCCTTACAGAGAGATATTAAGTAAAATGTATATTGAATGATAAATATTATAATATTAAACCTCTCGGATTCACTGTATGGTTGAATGATACTATGTATGTTTACCAATACAAACTATAACTTTGGTAATTTTCCTTATTTATCGAAAAATAAAGTAAAATCAAATGTGTGACATAAAGTAAAGTTTTTGGGATAAATTTTATAATTACTTCAGTTACTTGACGATTTTATCATTAAGCTTAATATCTCCTTAAAATTAACCATAAATGCGTCCCTATATCTGGTATCACATTAAATATCCATTCTTTTTTTTTTAAATTAACACATAGTCACCAAGCCACAAACCATAAAATATTTTAATGCTTCCCATTACGCTAATAATATTTGGGTCTGTTTTTTAATACTATGGCCACGCAAAAAATTTTTTGACTTTATCTCGAAAACGTATTACGAAAAAATTGGTTTATAATCTTTAAAAAAATGTTCTGACTTGAATTAATTTTTTTTTTCTTTTTTATCATAATACAGTAACGCTTAACAATAAGTATTATAATATTAAAATCGCTAGAAACAACTGTAGGATCTGACTGTTTGTACACGTACTCATACATACAGACAGGTGATTTTGCCAAGTAATCTACTTCGATTCTCAAGTTTGGAAAACGTATCTATAACATATTATCTTGTTACATAATTTTTGCACTTTTAAAGTTTTCACTAAGGGGCAGTAATACTTGTTTGCACATAACACAGCATCTCATTTTGCTGTCCTTGAAGTATAATCTTTTTAGACTTAATATGAAAGCAAATTGTTATTTATACAATAAAAAAAAATAAGCTATTAAAGTCCGTACAGTGTTGCTATCTTATCCGAAGGCGAATCCTTATATTAATTGTCTTTTAATTTAAATTGGTACTTATAATCGCTGTTAGATTGTTAAATAACGTTCTGAAAAAACAAGCTTGTATATGATGCATACAATTCATTTATTTGAAATTTGAGATGAGTATGATCAAAATTGAAATATTCAGTATAGAATACCTGCAGTATAGTTTAAAAAAAAAATTATTGAAAGTTTCTACACTACAAGATAACAGATATAGGGATAACATTATGAAGTTTTATACTAACGCCCCATTTTTTTAGATACAGGAATGTGCAGCGTATGCCTAACAAGAAGAGTTACGCATGCTTTCATGGACTGTGGGCATTTCGCTTGTTGCAAAGACGACGCAATGAAGTTATTCAATGCTCATCCCCCATCTGCTAAGAAATGCCCAATTTGTAAGACTCACATAAACCATGAACCAAAAAGAATTTATATAAATTAATTGAAAAAGTTATGTCTAAAATTGTAAATACTTCTTTTTATAATAAATAAATTCTAAAAAATCAATGATTTATTGTATCAATTTAAATGAGCATTTGTTAAATACTATTATGGTATGTATATATATATATATTACGTAAAATATGTAGTAAATATTTATCATATCTTATATACTAGTAAATAACAATATTTAAAACAGTCTTGAATATATAAACTTAAAAGAAAAAACTAATTATAATTGTACATTACACACATTGGATGAAAGCCGAATTTACTGAACATACATTATCAACCAACGATATTTTTGCAAAAGGTACAACGGGATTGCCATGAAAAAAAAAGTAAATGTCATTTTATATGCACCATCGCCACAAGAGCTATTTTTCAGGTGGAGAGATAGCGAGGTGGTGCTGGTTGAATAGCGTTTTTGTCTCAAACGCTAATTTCTTTACCATGGGTGCCGTGAAGATACAAATGTCACCAAAACCAACCCGAAATAGAAAAAAATAATTTTTACGTATATAACGTACAGATAAAAGTTTGAAACAAGCATTAGGTTGTTTACACACTACGCATGCACATGTGCTAATTAATAAAAGTATGTCAGCTGCTTGTGTACGTATTTCCAACTGTGGTCCATTAGTACAGAAGACATGTTAAATATCGACCCCCATTGCTATGTAAGTGATTAATTCACAATAAATCTGGTAGTAATACATATATGCATAGTAACACAGCAATGCAGAACCAAATAGGACCTTTATGAGGACCTAAAATGGTTGTGTGTACATACATCATTACTCATGAGATAAATCGTATTTTCTGTACCTAATACCTTAATAACTACATCCACATTCTGGAAGAATAATTGCAAACTATATGAAACAAATATCCTGCAGCAAAGTTACTCTCAATAACGGATATAATTTGTAAACGAACACTTAAAAAACTTAAACGTGATTTTACGTAATAAATATAATATTTTATAGAAGTACTATCAACATGGACCAGGTAAGGAAGTGAATCTTTAAGCATTAAAGGACCTATAACTACCATACAAAACTAAAGCACATAATAATGGGTAGAAAACATAACTAAGTTGCTGAAAGCATATAGTGTGTATCGTATTACCTACGAATTTTCTACGAATTGATAATGTAGAAAGGCGATTTTACAATCATCTACATTAGTTTTAAAATTATTAAAGATGATTTACACGAAATGTTACTGTTAATGTATTACATTTTCTATTCGACATAATTATTCCACATATCATTATTTAACATAACTATTCTACATGGCATGGCGTATAATTTTACATACAGACATCTTGATTGTATGATTCAACATCATATGTAGTTCAAGATGTTGCAGGTAGGGCTAGTTCTACACTACAAAAAATTCAAAACATTTGGCATAAAATTATTAAACATTTAAAATTCAACATCATACATTAGAAAAAAAATTATTATACATAATTATGATTACGCAGAATATTCTCTACATACACAAATAATTATTAAACATAATTTTATTCAACGCAAACGTATTCTGCATAATATATTAAGTCTGACATAAGTTCGACACAAGTACATAAAACATGTAGTACAAATATTATGAAGAAAGATAGTATGTTTAATAATATGCTAAATGATGAATATGCGAATGTAGAACTGTGAAACGTGGGTATAAAGAACGAAACACATGTTGAATAAGTATCATCAAATGGAGAACTATGTATAAAAAAACGTGCTGAACGAGTATATGTTGAATTCAATGATGATATTCAACATTTTATAAAATTTATTCACATATTAAAAAAAATAATGTTGAATTGTTGGCATGTGTAACAAAAATATGTTGAACACAATTTGGTTCAAAATGAAGATTTATAAGTAGCATGTAGAACAGCTGATAAGATAGACATAGGATTGTTTGGCCGACTTTCTACATCGCTTGGATCACCATAAGTAAAAACATTTTTCCACCCATTAAACATGTCAATATGTAGATACTTTCGACATACCTATTGTTCTATATCGCACTTTTAGTTGTGTAGAATCATCAAATGTTAAATAACAGCATGTTTAAATTGCTCGTGTTGAATATGCATGCCCATGTAGGATTTCCGGATGAAGGATTTACCCCCTTTCGATAATATCATTATTACTATCATCACCACCTTTATATCACCATAATAATTTTTTTATCATTATTATTATCATAATTATCATAATCATCTTCATCATTATACTAATAACCATTATCACCCTTATCTTCAGTATTAGCATCAAAATCATCGTTGTCATCTTCATCGTCACATTTTTTATTAATTCCATCTTTATCACTATGACTATTATTATCATCATTATCAACATAATCATTATCATGATCATCATCATTATTATCATTATCATGATCATCATCGTTGTCATTATCATTATCATGTTAATTACCGTCATCATTATTATAATTATTGATATCATAAATTAAACCATAATCGTAATCATCATGTTTGTACACATAATTATCTCTATTATCATTTTTATTACTATCATAATAATTAACATTCTAATTCTTATTATCATCATTGTCACTATCATAATTATTATTATTATTATTATTTTTATTTTTATTATTATTATTATCATTATTATCTTTAAGATTGTCATCAAGTCCTATTATCATTATTATTATTATTACCATGATCATAATTATTATAGTTAGCATTACCATTATTATCTTTATAATCACTATTATTATCATTATTATCATCATTCTAATCTTTATCATTATTATTAATATCATTATTGTTTACAATATTTTTATCATCCTCAACATCGTCATCAACATTATTTTTATTATGATCGTTATTATAACAACTTCAAATTTATCATAGGTCTCGACTTAATAATTACATTTATAATAATTATTATTATTAACATCATCATTATTATTACTATAATTATTATCATCATCGTCATTATTATTTTTATTATTACCATCAATATCATTATTATCATTATTATTATCGCTATTATTATTACTATGATAATTATTATAGTAATTATTACTATTATTATTATAATTAATAGTATCATTCTTATTATTATAAATAATATTCTTAAACATTGTTATTATTATGTTGTTAACAACAATTATAAGCATCATTATCACTATTATCATTATTATTATTCTTATTATTATTATCATAGCTATAATAATTATCATCTGTAACACATTAACATCATTATCATTTTCGTAAAAATTTCTAACATGGTAATCGTTTTTATTTTTACTATCTTGATAACCACTATTTTCATCGTCATTAATTATTATTATTAATAATTATATTTCTAATAATTTTATTTAACGCAAACGTATTCTGCATAATGTATCAAGCCTGACATAAGTTCGACACAAGTACATAAAACATGTAGTACAAATATTATGAAGAAAGATAGTATGTTTAATAATATGCTAAATGATAAATATGCGAATGTAGAAATGTGAAACGTGGGTATAAAGAACGAAACATATGTTGAATAAGTATCATCAAATGGAGTACTATGTATAAAAAAACGTGTTGAACGAGTATATGTTGAATTCAATGATGATATTTAACATTTTATAAAATTTATTCACATATTAAAAAAAATAATGTTGAATTGTTGGCATGTGTAACAAAAATATGTTGAAAACAGTTTGGTTCAAAATGAAGATTTATAAGTAGCATGTAGAAGAGCTGATAAGATAGACATAGGATTGTTTGGCCGACTTTCTACATCGCTTGGATCACCATAAGTAAAAACATTTTTCCACCCATTAAACATGTCAATATGTAGATACTTTCGACATATCTATTGTTCTACATCGCACTTTTAGTTGTGTAGAATCTTCAAATGTTAAATAACAGCATGTTTAAATTGCTCGTGTTGAATATGCATGCCCATGTAGGATTTCCGGATGAAGAATTTACCCCCTCTCATTATAATAACAACAATAATAAAGATGATAATGTCAATGTTAATAATATTATTAATAATAATGATGACATATATAACATTGTTACTGATAATGGTAATTTTGATTATAATGTTAATAATAATAATCATAATAATGATTATGATAACAATAAAAATGTTAACAACTTTATAACAATAATGTTAGTAGTAATTATTGATGATGAATATGATAAAAATGATAATTGCCTTAATCATGATGATAAGAATAATGCTCAATAGTGATAAAAATAGTATTAATGAGGCTTACGATAGTAAGAATAATAATAATGATAATAGTGCTTATAAAAATGACGATTGTATTAATAATAATAGTGACAATACTAATAATAATAGTAATTTAAGATCATTAATAATAGTGATTTTAAAGAATATGACGACAATGAAAACGATAGTGATTATGATAGTTATGATGATGTCGATGACGATGGTGTTTATCATTAAGATAATGATAATAAAGAGTATGATAATAACAATGATGATAGTAATGAGAATATTAAAAATGATGATAATAATAATGACACCGATAACAATGAGGATATAAATAGTGACTATCATAATGATGATGCTGATGTTAATTATGATATTAGTAACAATAATAATTATAATTATAATGACAATTATTTCATGAAATTGAGAATGATAATTATAATAATGAATTTAATAATAATGTTGTCAATTAAAATTATGATAATAATGCTAATATTAATGACAATAATAATAATAAAGGTGATTACAATATGATAATGATGATGACAATAATAAATAAAATAATGATGATAATGATAATTATAATGATGATGATCATAATGCTAATAAAAATATTAATAATGATTATGATGATAACGATAAACATAATAATAATAATGATAAAAATAACAATAATGATGATGATAATCGTTACGATGACGATATTAATTGTGATTATAATAATGATGAGATAGATAAAAATAATATTGATGTTATCGATAGTGATTATAATTATAACAATTATAATGATTATATTAAAAGTGATGATAATGATGATGATAAGGCCGTCATGGTAATGATGATAATATAGATAACGAAAAAGATGATAATGATAATAATGATTTTTGTAATAATAATAACGATCATGATAAAGATAATGATGATGACAGTGATAATAATGAGAATAGTGACGGAAATAATGGTTATAATAATAATGATGATATTTAAGATGATGATACGAAAGATGATGATGATAATAATGATGGAGATGATGACGACGATGATGATGAAGACAATGATAATGATGTTTATATAAGTTAAAATAATTATACGGATAATAATTTTGATGACAATTATAATAAGGATGGTGATGATAATAATGTAGGCAATATTATAGATGTAAATAATGATGATGACATTGATGTTGATAATAGTAATGCCAATAGAACGGAAAATGATAATTCTGATAATAATAATGACGATAAGGATGTCCATAATTATTACAATAACGATCACAATAATTCTGATGATCATAAAGTTAATGATAAAAATGATTAGAATACTAATATAGTTGATGATAATGATGATAATAGTGAAAATAATAATAAAAATAATACTATTAAATATAAAAATAATGAAAATGATTATTTTTAAATAACGATGATGATTATTATGATAATTATACTAATGATTTTAAAAATTATGATGGTGCCGATAAGGATTATGGTTGAGATAAAAATAATATTAAGAATAATGATTCTATCATCAATAATAATAATGTTAAGGATATTCATCATAATGACAAAAATAATAATAGTAAGGATAATGATGATGATGAGTATAATGATGAGTATAATGATAATCCTAATAATGGTGATGATTATAACTACTATAATAATAAAATAGATCCTCTTATTATAAAAATGTTGATGGCAATAATTAAAATGTTAAACATGATAATAATAAAGATAATAAGTATAATGACGATCATAATGTAGGTAAAGATAATAATAATGATGATTATAACAAAAATGATGGTGATAATGATAATAATAACAATGATTTTAATGACGCTAACAATTAGAGTGATCACAATTATTATGATAATTCTGATCGTTATAATAATGATAATGATAATATTGATGTTGAGAAAAAAGATAAAAATAAGAATGATGATGAGAATAATCATGATATAATCGATGATAGTGATATTGATGATGATAATTATGCCGCTTATAATAGTAATTATGATAGTGGTGGTTAAAATAACAATGTCGATAGAGTTAATAGTTATGATGATGATGACAAAGTATATAATGGTAATGATATTAACAATAATGATAATAATAATGATGAGAACGATAATAATAATAGAAATAATAAAGATGATAATTATTATGGTAAGCATAATAATGATAATGATGCTCATGATAGATCTTATGATGATAATAATGGTGATGATGATGTTAAAAAAAACAATAATGGTAATGATGATGATAATAAAGATAATAATAATGATGATGTGAATCATAATGATATTAGTAATGATAATAAAAATGGAGTAGATAATTATTATTATGATATTGATAATTTGAATGATGCTAATAGAAAAAATAATAATAATAATTATAATAATAATAATAATAATAATAATAATAATAATAATAATAATAATAATAATAATAATAATAATAATAATAATGGTAACGACGATAAAAATGAAGGAATGATGGTGTTGTTAATAATAGTGATAATGTTTACGGAGAAAATATTTTTTATTATGTTACTAATGATGCTTATAATAAAGATAATAAGGTTAATAGTGATGCTTACAGGTGGATATTATTATGATTATCCTTGACATCACTATTATCAATATAACTAAATAGTAGATGGTCCAAATGGACCATCATAATTATGATATCTGTCATGACCTTTAGGATCATTAGCACACTATTGATTTATTACTATCTTTATCTTCTTGATTATTACTTATCTTATTATTATTATTATAATTATTATCGTCTTCATCATAATTATCATTATCATTATTTTTCCTATTGTATACATTTTTAAATTCATCATCTTAATTATCATAGCCATAATTATCATGATTCACATTGTTACACTTATTAGTAATACTATTACCTACGAACATCAAAATCATTGACATTATTTACATCATTTTCATCCTTATTGTTACCATTATGAAAATTAATTTTCGTTATCATCATCATTATAATTATAAATATTATCTTTATAACAATTACTTTTATAAGTAACATTATCAACACTAAACATAAGAATCATTTTTTTTTTCACCATTATCATTATTATAATCAAATATTAATATTAGGATTGGTATCATAGTTGTGATCATTACCAACATTAGTATTATCTTTATATTAAACATTACAATGAAAATCACTGTTGTCATTATCAACATTCCCTTCACCTTTATTATAGACATCATCTCTATAATCACTATTAGGACCACCGGCGTGTCATGAAAATCACTATATTTCTCATTATTGTCATTTATTACCATCATAATTAAAATAGTCGATATTGTTATCCACGTTATAATTATTATCATCTACATCATAATTACTATTATAATTATGATCACTATTACCCTTATCACTAGTTGTAAAGTTATCACTTACATTAAAAAAATAATCATTATTATAATTATTATTATTATATTAGTTATCAATAAACAATACTATTATAATCATGGTTACTATTATTTTAATAAAAATTATTATTATTGTCATTATCATCTTTCTTACTGTTATCATTATCATCATTATCTTTATTATTATTATCGTTATCATTATTATTATCATTAGGAATTCAATCAATATTATTATTATTATCACTTTTATTTTTATCATTATTACAATTGCTATTAACACTATACTTAACATTGTTATCATTCTTATTGTCATTATTATAATTATCCTAATTATCAGCAATCCAATATGCATTATTATCGTCATTATTACTATTATCGACTTCACTATCATTGTCATTATTATTATTATCTCCATGATCAAATAATTGTCACTACTATTAGTATCACTATTATCCTAATTGATCTTATTAGCGGGTTCATCATCATAATTATTATCATGACTATCATTATTATAATAGTAATTTTTACTTTCAATGACATTATCACCAACAAACATCGTGATCATCAGCACTATCCTATCATTTCTATATTTATCATAATTAATCAATTATATTATTATTATTATCATCACCAACATTATTATCATTGTCATCATCATCATTATAATTAACAATCATTATAATTATTATTTTCATTTTTATGACCATTGACATAGTCACATTTTTATTGTCACTATCAGGATGACCTGCATATTATTATTACCATTATTATCTTGATCATCATTATTATTATTGTCATCATAAATATCTTTGTCATCATTAGAACAACTACTACCATTAGAAACATCAACTCTAAAGAAAATTAAAAATATTACGATTCTTATCATCAACATCATCATCATCATCATCATCATCATCATCAACATCATAATAATTTTCTTTATTATTATCGAAATCATCATCAACCTCAATGTTTTCATCATCAGATTTATTATTCAACACATCGAAATCAAAATCATCATGATTATCATTTCAACGATTACAACTATCAATAACATCATCGACAATTATTTAAATCTTCAACTTTAATGACATCATTATCATCATAATTATTTTCATCATTATTAACTTAATCATTAATAACTTTATCATCATCATCATTATTATCATAATCATTATCGTTTTTATTATCATAAAAGTTATTGTTATACATTAATTACAGAAGCATCATAATAACTTTAAACGCCACATTCATTCTTATCATCAACATCATTATCATAATTATCAACATAACCATTGTCACCTTTATTATTATTATCTTCGTAATAACCGTCATGACAATAAGTATATCTGTTCAATCACTATCTTGATCTTTTTCTTCATTATTAACCTCATTATCATCATTATAATTATTATGATTATCATCATAATAAGTATTATTATCGTCCTTATTATCATCTTTACAAAGACTACATCTATGAGTGACACCTCTACTGGTAAAAATAAAAAAAAAGTATTATTTATAATTCTTTATCATCAACGTATTTATTATTATCATTATTATAGCAACTACTACTATCAGTACTTCTCCATTAATAAACATCGGAATAATCATCATTATCATCCTAATCATTATGAATGTCATCAGAATCGTAATCATTAAAACATTTTAAAGCATTTAACGAACGAAATTCCAAATTTTATAATCATTATTATTATATAATCATTATTATTATCATTAATTAAAATTGAATTGATCATTATCAATCATATCATTGTCGTTAAAAGCGTTATCATCATCATTATACTATTTACAATTATTATTATTACCATAATTATTACTATTGTTAACATCCTCATTGTTATCATCAGATTCATCGCTATAATTGTCGACGTCATGATCATCATCATTATCATAAAAACTATTACTACTGTCAGTAACTTCAAATACCACAAACATTAAGATCATCTTCATCAACACCATGATCACTATTATTATCATAATTGAACATCAATATTATGATGAATATAATCATCGTTATAATCATCTACTTCATAATCTTTATCCTCATTATTATCATCATTATTATTATCATTTGCATCATAATTACTAATACCATTATCGTAATAGTCATCACCATAAGCAACATAAGAATCACCAGCAAGTCATTACCAATACCATAAGTATCATCATCTCCATTAGTATCAATATCACCATCATCGTCATCATTATTATCCTTATCAGCGTCACCATCGCCGTTGTCACCATCATTTCTATTGTAGTCATTATTATTATCATAGTCACAATCATAATCATCATCTTTAGCATTATTCTCATTTTCGCTATCATCATCACCATAATCAATATTATCATTATCATTATTTTTGTCATCGTTCAAACAAATACAACTATCAGTAACATTTTTTCTATCAAAAATCAAATGTGTATTATCATTATCGTCATTCCCCAGAACTGTTGTGTTCATCTTCACTATCATAATCACAATAATCATAATCATGGTCACAATCGTCAACATCATCATCATTATCATTATTATCTTTACCATAATCAACCAAATCACGATCATCGTGATCATCATTCATCGTCATTACCATCATCATCTTTATTATAATTTTCACCATGACTATCATTATCATCAGTATTATAATCACTATTCCCAACATCAAAATCGTCATCTCCATAAACGGTGTCAAAATCAGCAGCAAATCAGTATTATTACTATCTTTATCATCATCTTTATCAGTATTATCATCATCATCGTTATCCATATCAGCATTACTCTCATCCTTGTCACCATCACTACAATCATGATTATTATTATTATTATCATAGTCACAATTATTACAACCATCATTATCATTCTTATTTTCGCTATCATCACTATTTTCATCATTATGAACATCATCATTATTATTATCTTTAACACAACAGCAACTATCAGGAACATCTTTACTAACTAAAATCGCGATGTGTATTATCATTATCTTAATTCATCGTCTTTTTCAATTATTTACATTATTACCATCATTATTATCAGTATTATTATTGATTTTATAATCATCGTAATCGTCATCTCCGTAAGACATCAAAATCATTATAATTATTATCATCATTTGTCATCATGATTTATCATCATAACTATCATCATCATCATAAATAATTCAATCACTTTCTTCTTCATCATTTTTTTTAGTATTATTACTACAATTATCATCATTGTAATAATAATTTGTATAAACGGCGCCAGATTAACCAGCAAATGATCATCAAAACTATCGCCATCATTATCTCCAGTAGAATCATTATTATCATAATCGTTATCATTATCATCATCATCTTTTCCCGTCATTGTTGTCAACACCCTTGTAAGGATTGTATCCATGATCACAAAACATCATCATCGTTATCATGGTTGTCATTATAAGTATCACTATTATTGTTGTCATCATTATTACTATTATGATACGAATTGTTATAATTATAAATACAGTCGTCAACATCATCATCATCTTCATCATCATTATGACCACATTTATCAATATCGTTTTCATCATCACGATCATAATCTTAATTATTATTTTAATCATTGTCATCATTGTCATTAGTATCATTAATGCCATTACCATCGTTGTAATGTCATCTCTGTAAACGACAACTGAAAAACTAAAAAATTATTAACACCACTATCTTAATTATCATCTTCATTAATTGTATCATCATTTTCATCATCGTCATCATTGTCATTATTATCATTATTACTATTATCATCGCTGTAATCAACATCTCTGTGGATGACATCTGAATAACCGGGAACATCGTAACAGCACCATCAATAACATCATCTTTCTCAGTATCATCATTTTTATCATCGTCATGACCGTTATCTATATTAACGTCACTATTATCGTTGTTATCATCGTTACAATCATGCTCACAATTATCATAATCAGAGTCACAACCGTCAACATCATCATCTATATAATATTTAACATCATCATCATCATCATTATTATTATTACCATAACCATCGTAATCATAATTAGTATCATCATCATTAGACATTATCATCACTAATCTCATCTGAATCATCATTCTCGTGATCAAAATTATCATCAGTATTATTATAACCTTTAAAACCATCATGTTCGGCACCTCCATTTGCAACATCAAAATCACCAGCAAATTTTCAACCTCACTATTTTCATCATCATCTCTATACGTATAGTTACTATCATCAACGTAAAATTGTCATCATTCTCGGTATTACTATCATTGTGGTCACCATCAAAACTTTCTTAAACGTAATTATCATCACTAATGTTATTATTATTTGTATCATTATTACTATTACTATGATTGTATTCATCATGCCTGTAAACAACAACTGAATAACCTGCAGATTATTAACAGAACTATCTCTAGCATCATCGTCATTAGTATCATCATTTAAATCATCGTCATTATAAATATGTATAGCGACATTACTATCATCGTTAATATTATTATTACTATCATGGTCACAATTATAATAATCATAGTCACAATTGTCATTATCTTTATCATTATCATTATCATCGTTATCATCTTCATCATTATTATTATAATCATCATAACCAAAATCATCATCATCATTAATCATCATCATCTCTATTATCATCTTTGTTATTATTTTCTTTATAATTATCATAAGTATTGATATCATTATTGCTCCCACCATTATTGTAGTCTTTATGTCTGTAAACGACATCTGAACAACCAGAAAATTATAAACATTACTATCTTTATTTTCAATTCTATTAGTATTATAATTGACATAAATGTTGTTATTGTCATCATTATCAGTATCACTCTTATTAGGGTCTCTATTTTTACTATCTCGGACACAATTATTATAATTAGAGTTAAATTATTATAATAAATCGTCAATATCATCATCTATATAATATTTTACATCATCATCATCATTACCATAATCATCAGAATTAAGATATTCATTATCATCCTTTACCATTATCCCGAAAATCATTTTTATTATTATTTTCATCAACAACATCATAATTATATAAGTATCATTATCACTTATACCAATATTGTAATAATCATCTCTGAAAACAACATCTGAATAACCAGCGAATTATTAACAGCACTTTTTAAATAATCATCACAATTAGTATAAATATTATTATTCTCTTCATCCTCATTCTCTATTCATTAACATTACTATTATCGTTGTTCTCATCATTACTATCTTGGTCGCAAACATTATAATCGTACTTACAATCGTCAACATTATTACCATCAGCACCATCATCATCGTTATCATTATTTATATCACCAACTTCAACTACATTATTATCAGTTTTATTGTTACTTTACATTCATCGTAATCGTTATCCCCATAAGCGACTCCAAAATAACTAGTTAATTATTGACATAACTATCTTCATTATCATCTCCATTAGAATCATTATCGTCATCATCGTCATCATCGTTATCTAAAACTGCATTACTATTATCGTTCTCATCATCATTACCATCGTAGTCACAATTATTATGACTTTTGATACAATCGTCAATCTCATGATCTTTATTATCCTTATCATCATTCTCATTACTTTTATAATCATTTTGATCATCCATATCATTGTCCTAAGTAACATCATTACTATAACCATTATTGTAATCGTCATCTCTGTACACGACATCCGAATAACCAGCAAATTATCAACTTTACTATCTTTATAATCATCTTTATTAGATTTATTATTTTTACTATCGTCATTATTGTCATCAGTATCAGTATCACTCTTACAGTGATCGCCATTATTACTATCTTCGACATAATTATAAGAATAAGAGTCACAATCGTTAACATCATTCACATAATCATTACCATTATTATTATTTAAACCATAATTATTAAAATTAAAATTATTTTTATCATCTTTTATCATTATCACTATCATCATTTTTGTATTGCTAATATAGATAACGATAATGACGATGATGACGATATTGATACCGATACAGCTAATAATAAAGATAAATTTAGAAATAATATGCTGGTGACTCTAATTTCGTTAATATAGATGCTATTACAATGATGTTATAATTAATAATGCTACTTAAGTTTTTGATGTTGATCATGAAAATGAGAATAGAAATGATACTAGTAATGATAATAAAAAAAGATAATATTGATTTTGATTCCAATGATTATGGTTATGAAGAGGATCATGTCAAAGATTATATAGATAACTAAGTTTACGATTGTGCCTATAATTGATACCATCATCATTATTGTCATCTTTATTAGATTTATCATTTTCAATATCGTTATCATAGTCATCAGTATCAGTATCACTCTCATAGTTATGACCATCATTACTATCATCGATATAATTATCAGAATCAGAGCCACAATCGTTAACATCATTTACATAATTATTCACATCATTATCATTCAAACCATAATCATCAGAATCAAAATCGTCATTATCATCTTATATCATTATCATATCAGCATTTTCACCATCAATTTTATTACCAACATCATAAACGTAAGCATTATTATTATTAATACCATATTTGTAATCGTCATTTTTGTAAACGACAACAAAATTACCAGCTAATCTTTCTTAAATTATCTTTATCATCAGCTTAATCAGTATTATTACTATCTGAAAGTATATTTTTACTATTATATTATATGAGTATAATTATTATAGTATATTAAATTAACTGTCATCGTTTTCATCATCATTATTATCATGGTCACAGTTGTCATAATCATATTCACAATCGTCAACATCATTATCTTTATTATCAACATCATCATTATTATCATTATCATTATCATTATAATTATCATTATTATTATGACCATAACCATCATAATCATAATTATTATCGTCACCATTCATTATCATCACTAAACTTATCTAAATTATCATTCTCATTAGCAAAATTATCATTAGTATTATTACGTTAACAACCATTGTAATCGTCATCTCCATATGCAACGTCAGAATCACCAGCAAATTCTCTATTTTCATCATCATCTCTAAGTGACATTATCATCATCAACGTAAAAATTGTCATCATTCTCAGTATTACTATCATTGTGGTCACCATCAAAACTTTCTCAAAAACAATTACCATCGCTAATGTCATTATTATTTGTATCATTATTACTATTACTATGATTGTGATCGTCATGCCTGAAAACAACAACTAAATAAGCTGCGATTATAAACAGCACTTTATATAGCATCATCTTAATTAGTATCATTATTTGTGACATTGTCAGTATAAATATCTATAGCAACATCACTATCATCGTTAATTTTATCATAACTATCATGGTCACAACTATCAAAAACATGGTCACAATTGTTAACGTCATCGTCTTTATCATTATCATAATATTCATTATCATCAACATCATCATTACCATAATCATCATAATCAAAATCATCATTATCATTAATAATCATCATCTCTATTATCATCTTTATCATCATATTTTTAATTATTATCATAAGTATTAGTATTATTATTACTTTCACCATTATTGTAGTCTTTATTTCTGTAAACGACATCTGAATAACCAGAAAATTATTAACATCACTATCTTTACTATTATCTCTATCAGTATTATAATTTACATTGATGTTATCATTGTCATCATTATCGGTATCACTTTCTTTAGGGTCTCCATTATAACTTTCTTGAACAAAATTATCATAATTAGGGTGACAATCTTCAATATCCTCATCTATATAATATTTAACATCATCATTATCATGACCTTAATTATCAGAATTAAAATCTTCCATCAATCAGTATTATTACTATATGAAAGTATATTTTTACTATTATTTTATATGAGTTTAATTATTATATTATATTAGCATCACTGGCATCGTCTGCATCATCATTATTATCATGGTCACAGTTGTCATAATCATATTAACAATCGTCAACATCGTTATCTTTATTATCATCATCATCATCATTATAATTATCATTAATATTATGACCATAACCATCATAATCATAATTATTATCGTCATCATACATTATCATCACTAAACTTATCCAAATTATCATTCTCATCAGCAAAATTATTATTAGTATTATTACCTTAACAACCATTGTAATCGTCATGTCCATATGCAACATCAGAATCATCAGCAAATTCTCTTTTTCATCATCATCTCTATTAGTGACATTATCATCATCAACGTAAAAATTCTCATTATTCTCAGTATTGCTATCATTGTGGTCACCATCAAAACTTTCTCAAAAACAATTAGCATCGCTAATGTCATTATTATTTGTATCATTATTACGATTACTATGATTGTGATCGTCATGCCTGAAAACAACAACTAAATAACCTGCAATTATAAACAGCACTTTCTATAGCATTATCTTAATTAGTATCATGATTTGCAACATTGTCATTATTATCATTACTATCAATACTATAATTATTACAATGATTACGAATATCACAATTAACATAATTATCATTATTGTCACCAACATTATCACCATAGCCATCCTCAATAATATTAACAACATCATTATCATCAGTATGATTATTACTATCACCATCATTGTCATTATCATCTTCATAAACGACATCAGAATAACTGGCATAAAATTCCTATTAATATCCATATCATCATCTTCATCAGTATCATCATCTTTATTATCATCATCAATATAAGCATTACTATTATTGTTAACACCATTATTACTATCATGATTATTATTACTATTATAATAGTAACAATCATTATCATTATAATCATTATTATCAGTATTATTATTATTATCATCAGCATCATCATCATAATCATCATCATCATAATCATTATCATCATCATAATCATCATCTTTATTATCATTTCAATCATTATCATTATTGTTATTCTCATTGTCTTCATTATCAAATTTATAATTATACTTATCTAAAACTTTTCATCATCATTATTATTATAACCATCACTACAATCAGTAAAATCTTTGAGGACTAACGTAAAAATAATTATTATTAATTACATCAATATAATGTTCATAATTATCATTATTATTATCATCAGTATCATCATCTCCATCATCATTATCATCATCATCAACATCATCATCATCATCATCATCATCATCATTATAAATTATTATTCTAAATGTCATTATAATTGTAACAGTTACTACATTTAGAAGGAATATCACCAACAAAATCCGGAATCTTATAATTAGAAATATCATCACCATCATTGTCATTAACCCTTTAAGCTTGATCATCATTTTTATTATTATAACCGTTCTCAACATTATCATCATCATAATAATCATCATCATTATCATCATTATTATCATTACATCTATTATCATCATTATTATCATTACATCTATTATCATCATTATCATCATTATTTTTGCTATCATTATCGCCATTAACCCTATCATTATCATTTTGATTATCATTATCTTCATAACAACTACAACTATTAGTCCAATTTTTACCGACCTAAATCAAAGTGGGTATTATTATTATCACTAGAATTATTATCTTTATAATCATCGACGTTTTTTACTTCAGAATTGTCATTATAACGGGTACTACTGACAGTATCATCATTACCGACAAACATCCAAATTATCATAATCATCAACATCATCACTATAATTTTCATAATTAATTTATTAAAATCATGATTAATATAATATCTATTTTTATTACTAACATCATCATCATTGTCATCCTCATCGTTATCATAAGCATCATTATCATCGGTATAATTACTCCTATTATTATCATTGTAATTTTTATATCCTTAAACGATATCAGAATCACCAGCATAACATTACCATCACTATCTTTATCATTATCACCATAAGTAACATTGTCTTCATCATCGTCATCATCATTAACATCATCATCATAACTATTATCATTATCATCATCAGCATTATTATTATTATCTTAATAACAACTACAACTTTCAGTAACATTTTCACCGACAAAAATCGGAGTCGCTAGTAATGTTATCATCATTTATAATGATTACTTTTATTATCATCATTATCATTATTATTATTATTATTATCGTCATGATTTTCATCATTATTGTGATCATCATTCTCATTATTATCTATCAAAAAACTGCAACTATTAGTAACAACTGAACAGACAAAAATCAAAGTGGGCATTGTTATTATCAATATTCGATATCATCACACTAATCAACATAATCATTATTGTAAGCTTACTGCTAAGCTTTATAATTATAATTATCATCAGTATCACTACAAATATCATCATTATTGTAACTATTTTTACATTTAATAGCGATTTCAGCATTATTGTTGGTAATCTATACCATTGAAATCATCATTATAATTTTCATCAATGATCTTTCATATCTTGATCATTATCATAAATATCATTGTCATTATTAACATTAAAATCATAATCATTATTATTCTTTCGTTATGTATATTATTATTATAAACATTATAATCATCATCGACAACATTACTATGAATATTATTATAATCATCATCTCTGTAATGACTATCAAGATCACCAGCATATCGTCACCATCACTTGCTTTATCTCTAAAGACATTATTAAAATTATCATCATTTTCAAAATCATCATCTTAATTATCAATTACAATCATTATCATCATTATCATTCTAATTGTGCTTATATTAAGATAAGTCCTTCTTATCATGATTCTAAACATCATAAGCATTATGCTTATAATTATAACGATTACTATTATCAGTAATACCATTTTCGACAAACATCATAATCAATTCTGTTAATGACACCATAATCATCACCATAATTAACATATTATAACTATGATTATTATAATTTTTATAAACATTATCATTATTACCATCATCATCATCATCATCATTATCATTATTATTATTATCATTTTTATAATCGTAGTCATCATCGTCTACTTATCATTATTATAAAAGCCTTTATCAATATGATAAAGATTACTACTATTGGTAACATTATCATCGTCGTACAGAGAAGTCATTATCATGACAATCATAATTATCTTAATCATAATCAATTATTAAAATTTTGATTAGTATTATTATCATTATCCCTCCAATATTATTATCAGTGTCATCCTAATTATTATCATCATTATAATTCTCATTGTCTTTATTATCATTATTATTATTATAATTATTAACATCATTTTCATTACGATTATTATCATAACGATCACTGCAATTAGTAATATTGTTACGGACTCACTCCTAAATCATAATTATTAAAAACATTAATATAATGTATATAATTATAATAATAATTATTATAATCATTATTATCATCTCTGTCATCATTATCATCATTATCATCATCATCATTTTCATCATCATTATAACTACTACTACCATTTGTAACATTAACTCTAATTAAAATTTGGACTATCATTATTATCATAGTCATCGTTATCATCATTATCATCATCATCTTTATCATCATCATCCATATCACCATCATCATTATTATCATCATTATGATCATCAACATTATCAGTAATCGTTTTAAATGTCATTATAATTGTAACAGTTACAACATTTAGAAGCAAAATCACCAACAAAATCCGGAATCTTATAATTAAGAACGTTATCATCATTATTATCATTAAACATTATAAGCTCAATCATTATTATTGTTATTATTGCCGTTCTAAACATTATCATCATCATCATTATAATTATCATTATTATCAGAACTATTATCATCATTATTCTTTTATTTTTTTTTTCATTAGATTTATCATTTTAAATATCGACATTATTACTATCATAATTATTATTATACCAATTAATACTGTCAGTTACATTTCTACACAAACATTAAAATTATTATCATTATAACCATTACCACTATCATGATTATTATTAATCATCAATATCATGATTATAATTAATCATTAATATCATGATTATAATTAATCATTAATATCATGATTAATATAATCATCATTATAATCACTAATATTATCATCATTGCATCCTTGTCATTATTATAAACAACATTATCATCAGCATCATTATTACTATTACCATTATCGTAATCTTCATATCCATAAACGATATCAGAATCACTAGCATATTATAACCATCACTATGTTTATTATCAACTCTATTTTCATTATTCTCATCAACATCGTCATTATCGTAATTATTATCAGCACCTTTTTTTATTAATATTACCATTATTACTATCATATTTTTTATGAATATTATAGTCACAATCATCAACATTATCATTTTAATTATTATCACTGAGATCATCATCATTAACATTATCATTAAAACTATTAAAATTACTATCATTATCATTTCTGCTATTATTATTTATATCATCATCATCATCATCATCATCATCATTATCATTATCATCATCATCATTATTGTATTTATAATTTCGATATTAATTGCAACTATCAGTCACATTTTTACTGACAAAAATCAAAGTGGGTATCATCATCATCATAAGTCATCATCATCAGCATATTCATTATCTTCAGAATTATCAACATTATTACTATCAAAATTATTATTATAACGATTACTACTATCAGTAACACCATCACCGACAAACATTAAAATTATTTTCAACATCACAATTATGACTACTACTAAAAACTTATTAATCATATTATGATTAATATAGTCATTATTATCATTCCTAGAATTATTATTAGTTAATTCATCATTATCATTATCATCATCATAACAATGACTACTATTAGTAACTTTATTACCTCCAAACATCAAAATCTTTATTATAATCTTTATTGTTATCATAACAAATGTTCATTACAATAAATCATTGAAATTATAATTAGTATCTTTATTATTATTATCCCCATCATTGTCGTTATCATCATCTTTATAATTATTATCAACTTTGTTTTCATCATTATCAACGTTTTTGTTACCATCATCATAGTCATAATCTCGATTATCTTTATTATTATCGACATTATTACCATCATAATCATTATCGTTAATATTATCATCAGCGTTATCATTATTATCATTTACATCATCATCATTTTTATTATCATCATCACTATGACTCTTAGTACTTGTAGTAATATCATCGCCCTTATGATTCTCAATTATCACTTTCGTTATCATTGGTATAAATATTGTGATTATCGTTATTATCATTATCATTATCATTACTTACATCACCATTATCAAAATTATTATCATCAGCATTGTAATCATTATCATCTACATTACAAATATAACTTCTAGCAGTAACTTTATTACCTACATAAATCAAAATTATTATTATTGTTACCATCATTATCATCGTTATAATTATTGATTATTACGATTATGATTATCATTAGTATTATTATTTTTATAATCACCATCATAATAATTATAAAAAATACTGCTATCGTTAACATTAAAACTGACGAAAATTAAAATCATTATCATAATAATCACCATTATAATCACCAGTATCATTATTATCATCATCTTCATAATAACTACAACTATCAGTAACACTTTTACCGACAAACTCCGAGATGGGCAGAATCATCATCATTTTTCATTATCACTATAATCATCGTCATCATATTATTATTATCATTATTATCATTATAACCATCTTTATTAATATCATCATTATTTTCGCTATCATCAACACCAATATCATTATCATAATCATTAGCAGCATTAGAATCATCATAATCTCCATCACAAGTATAACTACTAGCAGTAATTTTTTCATCCACATAAATCGCAATCATTGATATTGTAACCATTACTACCATCTTTATAATGATTAATTATTACTTATATGTTTATAATTAGTATTATCATTATCATAATGATCTTTAGAAATGTCATCATTATTATCGTCACCGTTACTACAGTTAAAGGCAATAACACCAACAGGGTTCGGAATCTTTACAATTATAAACATAATCATCATTATTATCATTAATTATTATCAGCTAGATTATCATCATTATGATCATTGTCATCATGAACTTCATCATCATCATAATTATCATTATCATCATCATTCTTATAATCATCGTCATCATCATTTGTTTATCATCATCATATTCGCCGCTATCATCGTGATAACAATTACTACTATTAGTAACATTATTACGGCCAAACATCGAAAATATTATTATAACCATTATTACTATAATTATCATAATCAACCATTTATCTCATGATAAATAAAATCGTTACTATCATCACTTAAATCATCATAATCGTCATCCTCATCATTATCATCAGTTTCATTTTTACTATTACCATCATTGTAACCATTATCTAAATGAACGACACCAGGATCTCCAGCATATAATTACAATTACGACTTTTATCATCATTTTTATTATCATTATTATCATCATCGTCATCATCATTATTATTATCAGCATCACTATCATCGTCGTCACAATTAATACTATCAAGATTATTATTATAATTATCATAGTTACAATCATCAACATCATCATTATAATTATGATCATTATTATCATCATCTTTATCATTATTATTCTTGTCCTTATAACGACTCTCATGATAAGTAACACCCTTACCGACAAAAATCGGAGTGGGTATTATCATTATCATCATTCATCATCATCACTATAATCTTCATCTACATTATTAAAACAACAACTATCAGAACCTTTTTTATAATTTAATATCGAAATTATGGTCATTATTACTATGATTATTAAAAATGTCATCATTAATGTAACCATTACGACATTCAAGAGCAATATTACAAACATAATTCAGAATCTTTTCAGTCGGAAACATCATTATTATTATTATACTTTATTATTAGGTTGATCATTATAATTTTCATTATCGTCATTATTCACATCATCATTGTAATTATTATGGTTATTACCATCATAATCATTATTATTATAATTTTCGTAATTATTTTTATTATTAAATTTATTATCATAATCGTCAACATCACAATCATCACAATTATCATTACAACGATTACTTTTATCAGTAACATGATCACCGACAAACATCGATATCATTATCATCAAATATATTGTCATCATCATTTTTATCATCAAAGTTATTATTATCTTTATAAAAACTACAACTATCAGTAACATCATTACTTACAAATATCATAGCGGGCATTATCATTATTAATATTTATTATTATTACCATGATCATTATAATTATTGAAATAACAACCACTAATTTCAGTAAGTTCTTCACTGTTAAACATTGAAATAATTATTATCAGTATCAAAATTATTATAAATGTTATCATTATCGTTATTATTATCATCCTTTTATATCATGATTATCATCATCATCCTTATATTTACTACTATCATAACGTTCTTTATATAATGGTAATTATAATTTTATAATGGTAGCGATTGTAATGATCATGATAACGATAATAATAGAGATCATTATGATGATGATTATATTAATAGTGATGGTAATGATAGTGATAGTGATATTGATGGCAATGGTGTTGATGACAATGATTAAAATAATAATGATAATGATAAACGTTTTAATGAAGGTAATGGTAATAATAATAGTGATAATGATGATAATTATGATGATGATTATCATGATAAAAAGGTTGATGATGATAACGATAAGAATCATAAAAATTATTAGGATATTGATAACAAATAATGATAATAATTATGATGATGGTTACTATGATCAAAATTTTGATTTATGTTGGCAATATCGTTATCAATTGTTGTAATGATTATAATAACGAGGATGAAAACAATAATAATGTTAAAAATAATAATTATGGTGATAAGAATAACAATAATATTGATAATGATAATAATCATAATGATGATAATAACGATTTTAATAGTAATGATAATCAATCTCATTTCCAAAACAATGAGAATAATAAAAAAAGTAATGATTATAATGCTAATGATAATGCTATGATTGTGATAAAAATGTTGATGATGATGATAATGATGAAGAGAATAACGATGATCATAATAATAATGCCGATGGTAACGATAATGACGATTCAGATTTACGTATGTGATGATGTCATTACTAGTAAAAAGAAAAATAGTAATGATAATAATAAAAATGATTATTAAGATAATGATGATTATTAAGATAATTATGATGATAACGCTAATGATAATAATTACGATAATGGTTATGATGGTAATGATGATTATGATAATAAGGATAGTGATGGTAATGATACGCAGATAATTTTGATGGTAAGTATAGATATGATGACTATGATGATGGTATTAGAAATGTTGATAGTGTTAATAACAATGTTAATAATAAGGATTAAGATAACGATTTTGATAATGTTGGTAATGATAATTATAATGATACTAATCATGGTATTAATGATTGATTATGATAATCATAATTATAATTGTGATGATGACAATGATGCTTATGTTAATGTTGATAATGATGATAATACTGATAATTCTAATTGTATTAGGAGTTGATGTTACTAGTGGGAGTCGTTGTTATTACAATGATAATAGTGATGATGCTTATGATGATAATGATGATAAAGATGATAATGATGATGATGATTATGATGATGATGATAATGATGATAACAATAATAATAATGATCATAATAGTACTGGTTAATGATGATGAAGATGATGATAATGGTAACAATAAAAATGATTTCAATTTATGTGGGTGATAAAGTTGACTGCGGTGACTGCTAGTAGTTATATTTGTAATGTAGAAGATGATAATTATGATGCTGATGACGATGATAATGATGATAATGTTTATTAGTTTGGTGATTAAGATAAAGATTATGATGTTGATAATTGTGACTACGATACATATTATAATGATCATGACAGTAACGATGGTGACAACGATGATAGTGATGCTGATAATTATGACGATGATGACAATGACGATGATGATGATACTCATGAGGATAATGAAAAATACAATGAGGGTAATAATACGCTGGTGATTTGGACTTCTTTAATGGAGATAATGGTTTCGCTAATGGCAATAGTAAAAATAATACTGATGATAATGATGTTTATGATAAAAATGAGGATAACAATGATGATGATGTTCGTGATGATGATGCTTAGAATGACAATAAAAATAATAATAATAAAGCTAATTATATCTTATAATAATAATGATGATGATGATGTTTCTTAATATAGGATTTCGAATTTTGTTGGTGATTTTGCTTTTACATGTAGTTATGGTTACAATAATGATGACATTCATAATGATAATGGTGATAATAATAATAATTTTTATGTTTAACATTAAAAAAGTTACTTATAGTAGTATATGTTACTAGCAGCCCCCCGTCTCGGCTTCGCCTGAGAATTACTAAATAAAACACCGTAGTGTGTTAACATGTAATGTGGAAAATTTCAGTTAGAAATTTCACACATATTCCTGATACATCTCAGAACAAAAATCTTCTTATTAAAAAAATATTTTTTCGGAGTGCATGTAGTTTATTTGGTCAAATAATAAGGTGTAAGAATCTTAAAAATCATTATGCTGAAAAGTACCGTGCATTTTTTATGCCATAAAATAATCAGTGGCCATAAGAAGTCGTAAATTCAGCGTTTATTTTGTGTAATTTACGATAACGGCTATTTTTTAAAGCTAATAAGATTTTAAACCCCCAAAAAATATATATTAAAAAAAAATTTTTTTTCTCACATCTCACAACTTTATTACCAGAGCAACAAAGTCCTGGACCTTATAACCTACATTTTTATTGCCACGGAAAGACAAATACATTTTCTACTAATTAAAAAATCTGAAGTAGGATCTTTGAAGATTTCAGAGATTGCTGTGAGGGTACAATGAAAAGCTGATCTCTTACGTTATGGACTCCTTAGTTGTCAATTTTAACGCTGCTGTTTCAATCCCGATGAATTTTCTGCGTCAGTTTCTTGACGCCTCAGTAAAATTGTATTCATTAGATACACTCGAAGTTTTTCTTCCAATTCACTCTCTTGCGACTTTTGGCATGCTTAAAATTCTTGTGACCCCTAAAAGCTGTTTTCTGTCAACTTTGTTAAGTTCTAATATATTTTTTGGCGAGGTAGTTCAACGTCCGATGGCCCTAAAAAAGACCGGTGAGCTTCTTAAGTTAACTCTTCCTTGACTGGTGTTAACAGCAATCGTGACTGCCTGGATACCTCAGGGTGATCCTCTCTGGCTTGCTGTTGAAGACCCAGACTGATTGGGAGAAAAATTACATAGTCTGAAGCTTTGGGGCTAGTTGTTGTGCTCTTTCCCAACGTCTCCCGGTATAACGTCGAAGACGTTGGTGTCTAAAGCACCTTTTTTATTTGCAGATTCAGTTGTTTTGGTGATCTTAGATGTGGAGATTGTTTAGTGATACTTGTCCAGTGGAGGTTGTCCCGTTGGCTCAAGTTTTTCTTCCTTTGCTGTTATATAGGTTTGCCCAACGCAGACCTTGGAGAGGATCAGTGATACCTGGTTGAATGCTTAGAGTCGAGAGGGTAGTATAGGGTCGTTGGTCACCGGGTTTTCCAGCCTTGCGAAGAACAACTCCACAGGTGACGTCTGCTAGTTAATGGCTGACCTGGTTTAATAGTGCCCGTCTTTAGTTAATATAGTCCTTAAGTCGACGAATCACTTCCGGAAATGGTAATAAAAATGTATTTGTTAGCAAGGTTGTTTACACTTGGGTGGCCCCTAAAAAAACCGATGAAATTGATGGTGAAGTAGAGAACGTAAATACTTATAATGGCCCTAAAAAGCGTGAGTGATAAAACTTCCAGGCTATTCTTTATTATTATTCCTGATGATGAAGAGCTGGCTACGTGTTGCTTGATTCTTACCTTTGGAGTCTCGATGTATCGAGACTGTAATGAAGGAAGGTACGCCGCTGACCAAAGAATATCTCGTCTCGGGTCGTTCAACGGATAAACAACCGCTCATCGTTAGACGGGAACATGTGGGTAAGTGCGTTGAGGACGCGACTACCAAAAAGGTAGCCATTGTGGCTGCCCGTGCCCCTTAAAGCTGTTTTCCCTTGCTTATATTTGTAGCCAAAAATTCTCTTACTGCACCAGGTGGGATGGTGGGACTGCTACACAACTCTGAAGAGTTGATGCAGATTACGCTCTGGCTATATACGTCTCCTGGTATTGTGGCAGAGACGGCCAGGGTTGGAATTAATTATTTTGTTTTGATCGCACTCGTAAAGATTCAGGGTGAATGGACACCTATGTCCCCTTCTCCTTAGAGAAGAGTATCGTCCGTAACTGGGATATCCAGCTGCAAAACTATTATTAGCATTCTCTATACAGCTCGTTGAACTGCCGAAGCTCGACTACGTCAGTATCAAGATGCTCTGGTCTATTATAACCACACTTATTTAATTATGTTGCAGGTAGCTTCATTATGCCGATAATAATGTTTCAAATTACGATGATATTTATAATAATGATCAAGTTAATGTTGATTAATGATAATAATGACAATGCTGCTTCTAATTATAAGATTTCGGTATCTGATGGTAATATTGCTTATGGTTACAATAATGATGACATTTAAATTGATAATGATAATGATAATAATATTGACGTTTAACAAAAGTAAGTTATTAATAGTTGTAGTTGTTTTAATAATCGTGATAGTGATTATGGTGATAATAATAAATGATGATAATGATCATGCCCACTTCAATGTTTGCTGGTAATGTTGTTACTTATATTTGAAGTTCTTATAAAGACAATAATAATAATGATGATAATGATGATAAAAATAATGATGATAATGAAGATTATGATGATGATAACGATAATTATGATCATAAAAGTGATGATAATAGAAATATCGATGATGATAATGATGATTATAATAATGACGATGATGATGATAATACTGATAATATTAATGATGATAACGATGATGCTAATAATAAAGTTAAAAATGGTAGTGAGAGCGATGGTAATGATATGCTGATAATTTTTATGGTGCTTATGGAGATGATGATTATTATAATGGTAATGGTAATGTTGATAATGATAATAATAATGTTAACGTTAATACTAATAACGATAATGATAAAAATAGTAATGGAAATGATATTCTGGTGATTCTAAGGTTTTTTTATAAAGATGATGACGATAATAGAAGTCGTAATAATGATACTGATGATAACTTTGTGGATGTTAATGATGACGATGGTGATGATGTTGGTGATGATAATGATAATCTTATGAACCATAATAATAATGTTAATTATGATAATTATAGTATTGATAGTGATAATGATGATAAAACTTTTGATGTTTGGCGGTGATGATGTTACTGATAGAAGTAATTGTTATAATGATAATAATGCTGATCATGATGTCGATAATTATAATAAGGAATTTAATTATGAAAATAATAAGGATGACAATGATGATGATAACTATGAAAATGATGATAATGATGATAAAGATTCTGATGTTGATTGTGACTATGATAAACATAATAATGATCATGAAAATAACTATGGTGACAAAGAAGATATTGATGCTGATAATGAAGACGATGATGACGACGATGATGATGATGATACTAATAAAGATGATGATGAAGATAGTCATGATAATAATATGCTAGTGGTTCTGATGTCGTATATGAAGATGATGATTACGATGATGGTCATAGTAATAATAATATTTATAATAATAATAATAATGATAATAATAAATATAACGATGATGATAATGAAAATGATAATAATGATGGTAATAATGACGATGATAATATTAACAAAGTACAAGAGAACAATTTTAAATAATAATAATGATAATGATGTTTTCAATCGTAATGATTTTAAATATTGTTAGTGAAATAGCTTTTGCATGTACTACATTCTTCCAGCATATTAGTACCATCATTATCTGTATCATAATCTTAATTATTATCATCATTATCATTACCATCGTTAATATCGTCATTATTATCAGAATCGTAATTATTGTTGTCACTATCATTACTATTACAATCATAATTACTATTTTTATAGTAACAATTATTAACATTGTCATTTTTATTATCATCTTCAACATCATGATTATCATCATCACCATCATAATCATAACCATCATCATCATTATCATCATCACCATCATAATGATAACCATCATCATCATCATCATCATCACTATTACCATCATCATCATCATCTACATTATAATCATTGTCGTTATCATCTTTTCATTATCATCCTAACTGCCCTCATCATTATGATAACAATTAACACCATTAGTTACATTATCACAGCCAAACATCAAAATCTTTATTATTATCTTCATCATCATTATAACAACTACTACCATTAGTAACATAAACTCTTATAACAACAAAGAAAAAAAGTCTGTATTTTAAGTATTATCAAGATTATCATAATCATCATTATCACCATCGTCATTAAAATTATTATAATTAATCATTAATATCATGATTAGTTTCATTGGCATTGGTCATACCAACATTATCAAAATTGACATATTTATTATCATCAGCAAGATTATTATTAACATTATTAACATTTTTAATACCATCATCCTAGTCATCATATCTATACTCACTATCAGGATCACCTGCATATCATTACCTTCACTATTCTTATTATCATAATCATTAATACCATCAAAACCAGTATCAAACCAGTGATTATTAACACTATCATCATCTTCATCATAATCATCGGCATCATCATTATCATTATAATCATTTTTATTATTATTATCCTCAGTGTTTCAATCCTGAGATTATTTATCATGATTATTAACATCATAATTATGATGATTATCGTTATAACGATTACTACTAGTAGTAGCATCATCACTGACAAATATTAAAATCATCATCTTTAATGATATCGTTACCATTATTATAATCATCATCATAATTATCACTAATATTATCATTTTTATCATGATCATCATCATCATCTTTATCATTATTATAACAACTACTACCAATAGTAACATTAACTCCGAATAAAATTAGAAGAATCGGTATTATCATCATCTTCATTATCATCATCATCATTATCATTATCATCATTATCATCATCATCATCATCATTATCATCATCATTATCATCATCATTATTATCATCAACATCTTTATCATATCTTCATTATTATCATCATCATCATTATCATCATTGTCATCATTATCATCATCTTTATCCTTATCATTATAATTATTGTTATAATTATTTTTTTATCGTCATCATAATCGCTATCATAATCATAATAACAATTACTACTATTAGTAACATTATCATTGCTAAACATAGAAATCGTCATTATCATTGACATCATCACTATATTTATCATGAATAATCATTAATATTATGATTGGTATCTTCATTATTATTATCTATAACATTATTATTATCGTCATCTTAAATATTATCATTAACATGATTTTCATTATAATTAACAT
The DNA here is from genome assembly GCF_036245765.1 of Copidosoma floridanum. Taxonomy (NCBI): domain Eukaryota; kingdom Metazoa; phylum Arthropoda; class Insecta; order Hymenoptera; family Encyrtidae; genus Copidosoma; species Copidosoma floridanum. The sequence goes on along the minus strand of NW_028321892.1, from coordinate 1,615,097 downwards.
TTTTATTACCATCATCATAGTTATCATCTTGATTATCTTCATCAGGATCACCTGCGTAATATTACCATGCCTATCTTTATTATTATCATTACTATTACCGTCATAATCATGTCTGTCATTGTTATCATCAACGTTATCATTATCATTATTAACATAATCATAAATTTTCTTATCATCATTACTAGCACTTAGTAGTTGTAGTAATATCGTTACTCACATGATTCTGAATCATTTTTATCGTTACCATCGGTATAAATATTATGGTTATGGTTATTATCATTATCATTATCACTATTTACATCACTATTATCACAATCATTATCATGAGCATTATAATTATCATCTACATTAGAAATTTAGCTACTAGCAGTAACTGTAACACCCACATAAATCGAAATTATTATTATTGTCACCATTATCAATGTCGTTATAATTATAAATTATCACTATTATGATTTTTAAGACTATTATTATTATCATAATCATTATCGTTACAATTATAACAAATACTGCTATCGTTAACATTTACACTGACAAAATTTTAAATCATCATCATTATAACCATCATCATTATAATCATCATCATCATTATTATTATCATCATCTTTACAATGACGACAACTATTAGTTAAATCTTTACCGACAAACACCGAAGTAAGCAGTATCATTATCATTATTACTTATTATTACCATAATCATCGTCATCATCATAATAACAACTACTACTATCAGTAACTTCTTCATAGTTGAACTTCGAAATGATCATTATCATTATTTTTATTATTATACGTGTCATTAATAATACAACCATTACTTTATTCGAAAGCAATATTACCAACAGAATTCGCAATGTTTGCAATCAGAAAAATCATCATCATTATTATTATTATTTATTATTAGCTTGATCATTATCATTATTATCATCGTCATCACGATTATTATCATTATCATCATAGTTATCAGCATTATGATCATCATTATTATACTTATCACCATTTTCATCCTTATAATTTTTATTATTAGGATTATTATCATAAACATCGACATCATAATCTTTACATTTATCATTATAACGATCACTACTAGCAGTCATATCATTACCAACAAACATTAAAATTTTGTTTATACTTCATCATCATCATCATTATTATAACCATCATCATTATTATTATTATTATCTTCGCTATTATCATTACCTTTATTATTATTATCATCATCAGCAGCATCATAATCATCATCATCTATATAACAAATATAACTACTAGCAGTAACTTCATCACCCACATAAATTATAACTATTAATATTGTTACCATCATCATCATCTTTATTATTATTAATAATTACTATTATGTTTATTATTAGTATCATTATCATCATAATCTTCGACATTATAATTGTAACAACTACTAATAACAGTAACTTTTTTATTGTTGAACATTAGAATTATTATTATCATTACCATTATCGTTATAAATGTCATTATTATTATAACAATTACTACATTCAAAAGCGATAACACTAACAGAATTTGTAATCTTTACAATAAAAAACATTATAATCTTTATTATCATTAATTATTATGAGCTTGATCATTATCATTATTATCATCGTCATTATAAATATCATCATCATCATCATCATTATAATTATCATCATCATTTCTACGACTACCACCATTAGAAACATCAACTACGAATATAATTAAAATCATCAGTATTATTATTTCCATCATTATCATTATCATTCTTATAATTATCGTCATCATTATCTGTTTATCATCTTCATATTCACTATTCTTATTATGATAACAATTACGACTATTAGTAACATCATTACCGCCAACATCGAAATTATCATCATCACCATCATCACTATGATTATCATAATAAATCATTGATTTCATGATTAATAAAATCGTTTTTATTTTTACTAACATCATCATAATCGTCATCCTTATTATTATCATTAGTTTTATTATTACTATTACCATTATTGGAACCATCATTTCTATCAACGACATGAGGATCACCAGCATATCATTACAATTACTACCTTCATCGTCATCTTTATTATTATCATCATCATCACCGTCATCATCATTATTATTATCGACATCACTATCATCGTTGTCACAATCATTAATATCATGATCACTATTATGATGATCATAGTAACAATCATCAACATCATCTCTATTATCATCATCATTGTTATCATCATCTTCAATACATCATTATAATTATCATTATGATCATCATCATCATCATTATTATTATTCTTATAACGACTATCACTATTAGTAACATCTTTACCAAAAAATTGGAGTGGGTATTATTATCACTATCATTCATTATTATCACCACAATCTTTATCTACATTATTATAACAACTACTACTATCAATAACTTTTTTATTATTGAAGATCGAAATTATCATCATCATAACCATTATTATCAAAAATGTCATCATTAATGTAACTGTTACTACATTTAAGAGCAATATCACAAACATAATTTGGAATCTTTACAATCGGAAACATCATTATCATTATTATTATTCATTATTATTAGCTTGATCATTATCATTTTTATCATCGTCATTATCAACATCATCATCATAATTATTATTATTATCATTCGCATAATTATTATTTTTATTATCATTCATATTGTTTTTCTTATCAGATTTATCATTATAATTATCAACATCATAATCATTACGGTTATCATAATAACGATCACTTCTTTCAGTAACATAATCAACGACAAACATCGATATCATTATCATTAACTACATTATCATTATTATAATCATCGTAATTATTATTATCTTCATAACAACGACAACTATCAGTAACATCTTTACTGACAAAAATTATAGCCGGCATTATCATCATCATCATTATTTATCATTATATCCATAAGCATTATTATTATTAGTATTACGACTACTACTTCTAGTAACTTTTTCATTGTTAAACATGGAAATTATTATCATCATCACCATAATTATTATAAATAACATTATTATTGTTACCATTTCTACATTTAATAGCAACATTACAAACATTATTTGGAATCTTCACAATCGGAAATATTGTCATCGGTATTATTATTAATCATTATTATTTTGATTATTATCATTATTATTATCGTCATTACAACATCATCATCATTATTATCAACATTACTATAATTATAATCATTATCGTCATCATCATTATCATCCTTATTATTTTTATTATCAGATTTATCTTTACAATTATCAACATTATGATCATCATTATTCTAACTATACCGATTACTACTGCAACGTCTAGGCCCAAGTTGCCGGACCAAGAGCACACCAGCAGGACTATTATCAGTTCCAGAACTGGAATAAGTGAAATCTAGCGTTCTAACAACGACCAATAATAAACTATTACTAGAAGTAAGCGAACTTAGGATATTAATTATGCAACCCTAGTAATAAGACCAGAAATTATTTTAGCGCGATGCCCTACCGACTTAAACTACCAATACCAACCATTAAATTACCTTTGAACGATACTTTACCAACCTTTGCTGATAATACCGTTGGGCACGAGTATTTTAAATAATTATCATCAAAAGTTAAAACATGACACATGGCTCGAGTGTATCATATTTCAAGGAGTTTATTAGAGTGTATAAGTCTTTCTCATACCAAGCAACAATCTTTTAGGTTTCTAAGATATGGAATTGTTGGGTTATAATTTGTCAAAGACTCATACACAACATGTGGCTTGATCATATACGTAGTTATTCAGGACTTACGTAATTTATATCGTAACAAGTTGTGGGTATTGGGGTCATGATTATCAGAGATTGTGAAACTTAACAACGTATAATGAACGTAGTCAGATTGAGAACTTTTTCTGTCTTATGTGGAGCTTTGTTATTATTTATCTGATTTACTTTTTCCATTTTATTATCTAATCTGAAAAAAAATTATTTTGTTTAAAGAAGTTACAATATATTTTACTCGCATTTAATAAAAATTAAACTAATTTCTAGTTAGTTTAGTATGTATAATATATAGTAAGAATTATACATCATGGTTATAATAATTTAAAAATACATTTAAAAAAAACTTTGTAATCATAAGGAATGCTTAAATCAGATTTTTTTACAGATGTAAAACAAGATACAGTTTAAACATACTCAATACCATACAAAAAAACATTGTCATTTAAAATATTAAATATTCTCTACTTTTAGTTTTAAATACATACTTACTCTCATTAAATAAAATAAACATCCTGTTATCCTTGCATCAGGAAATGCTTCCTTTACGGCATTAATGGCCGCCCTGTCAAAGTCTAGCATAACAGCTCGTACGTTACGTCTCAACTCTAGGACGATACGTAGTATTTCCTGCCACATGGCATTGTACAGTTCCTCAGTCATAGAATTATACAAAACTAATTTAGCAGGAAATCTCTGTGTATGATATTTTTTATCCGAAGTTTTAATTATTGATACTAATAAATATTTTTTGGAAGATTCTTATGATAGATTAATATAAGCATGAGACTTTGCTCTGAAAAACTGTAAGAAAAAAGCTCTACACTACGAAAAACAACTATTTTATTAGTAGTTGAAAGAAAAAAAAATGGACAATAAAGATAAATATTTTTCTAATTTTCGATTAAATTGTGAATAAATTATCACTTTATGTGACTCCCAATCTAAAAAAAATTTTATTAACTTTGTTTATTTTTGTTATGTAAGTGTTTAAAACATGAATTTATTTTCCATCATAATATTATATATTCTTGCATTGCACACTTTTACTGATTTTACATAAACATAATTCTTCAATCTTATATAGGCCTAACACCAAAGACCAAATTTTTCCATACAACTGACTCACAGATAAGCGAAATATTACTTTTGTATGGACTTTAAGATGATCAATTGTTTTTTGCATTATGAAGCCTTATAACTTTAATCATAAAATATAAGGTTTGAAATGTATAGAGTCCCAATGTAACATTACTGTTGCAACTCTAAGCTGGAAGCAAAATATGTGTAAGAAATCCAAAATAATGCGTTATCCAGGACTAAAAGTAGAAAAAATCATAATACATAATTCACACAAACATCTACTTGCATACAGTTAATACTTATAGATTAGTAAAAGCAACATCATCAAAAATGGTGCAAATAGAAAGACATAAACACAGAAATAAAGACGTGGAAAGAAAAAAACAGAAAAAGGGACACAATAAATTTAATCAATACTTAAAGCACAAGTACTGCGATGAAAAAAATTTAAGTATTTATATGCATAGAGGCCACCCTACATTGACGACGTAAGACAATGAAATTGAGAAAAATAATAAAGATTCAAGATCTATTTAAAACTTAGAGATGTAGGTGACATCGTAAGTATTCGTACTGTAGATGTAAGGTTGCAATATTTTTTGCGTTTATATTATCTTATACAAAAATTATGTTTGATAGCTCATTTTAAGCAAACAACACTTTTTGAACTAAAAGATCATAAAAAATAGTTAATTTATAGATGTATAATATAATTGGTAAATACTGAAACTAACATCCGAAATTGTTAGCTCTTCTATGAAAATTTGAATGTTACAGTATGAATTAAATAACAAATAGTATGGGTTATTGATCCACACAAAAATAATGTAACAAAGATCGGAATATGTAATTATAGTTTTGATTTTGTTGCAGTATTTCATTTTTAGATACAAAAGAAACAAGTAAAAATACAAAAAATACGTAACGTTTATATGGGTAAACAGAAAAATACATTTGATAAATGATAAGGAAAATGAAAGACAGACTTGCAGAATTTCAGATTTAAAGATAAATATGTAGAGTCGAAGATAAACTAGGTGCAGACAGAGACAATCATACATAGATACTCCAAGAAAACTTTGTAGATTGGGGAACTGATTGATGTTCAAACCAAAAATCTGAGGTACGAGTTTTAAGTTAACAGTTTTGCAAATCAAAGATCATAAGCAATAATATTTTAATACAGTCATTAGCACCGGTATAAAAGCAAAGATAAAGGAAGAAGTATAAACTTAGCCATTTGTAAACAGCTGTAAGTAAATAATAAAAATAAACTCAATATTAGAGATTTACCTAACGACAAGGACATATAGATACAGGCCTTTTTTAGAGTTGATCTGATGCAGTAAAAGTTAATGGGACATGGCAATGAAGTTTTATTTTGTGTATTTATGAATTTTTAATTAAATTTGTGTTATTAATGTTATTGTATCGTTATTACGATTCGTAATATAAAAAATGTGCTTGTGAGTATCAAAACATTTATTCGAATAGACATTGTGGTGATAAGTCTCTCTATTCTTTATATGAGTCTTTTTCTAATTTTAGTTACTTTCTTGTACTATATGTTGAACCATATGTATATGATATGTATGTATATATGTATATGACCCTTGTGCTATAAATTTTTGTTTTCTGACTCCAGTTATTTAATTTTACAATCTGTTAAGTAGTGTTTTTATGATAATAAAAATAATAAAAATCCATATTTTTTTTAACAATGCGTCAAACTTACTGAATCAAGTCCTCTTATATAAATTGTATACATTTGCTTTAGGTCGTGTGGCTCCAAGGCAAGGTCTGTAAGAAGTATAACAGTTACGGAAAATTAATATTTGTTTACGATTATTTAATGATTATAAGTCCATTCATATTTCTTAATAGCAATACACAACTATGACAGTGCCTGACATGACCAATCATTTAATGTGAAAGTTGTAACTTTTTATAACGTAGTTGGTCAACTGTAAAGTATATACAAAAATTTCCAACTTGTATTAGGCTAGGGTCCAGGGGGGTTTCACCGCTGATCGTGGTCCCCTGAAACACCAAGGTTTTCTAGACGTATTTTCTAGACCTATTGAATTAACATCTGCAAGGTGTTTGGCCATATCGCGTGTTGCTTAATTGTTATTAACAAATTAAATGTTTCAAAGGCTACACAAAATTAACAACACACCGTTAGAAGAATAAAAACCAAACCAAACTATTACGTTGTCATTAATAAGTACGTCAGTTTTTGAAAAATCAAAACATTATCAAGTAAATTGACAGTTTGATTTCGGATAAAATTTTTCGTCTAAATTTACATAAACAATAATTGACAACAATTTAAAAACAATGCTTAATATAAATGAAAAACTTATATTTTTTAATTCTGCAAAAACTGGCATATTTTGTAAAGGAAATGCTATAACTAAGGATGGTTTTAGTATTTATCAACTCATATACAAAAAAGGTGTCAGCTTATAAACAAATTACTGGTCGTTTATTCGTTAAATTTTTTGGTATTTTAGCGCATTTAAAAACAAATAAGTGTTATTTAATTACTTTTATGACCTCTAATTGTATATAATATATCGTATTCTTTAAAATGTGAGGGTTTACCACTAAAAATATCTATTTTAGGTCACGTTATGATGAAATTAAGAAGCACGATAGGCACGAAAGCATGATTTTACCACTAAATATGCAATAACTTTTTTTTTTTATATTATAGTGCTTTACATGTGGCTACTAATAAGGGCTCTACTATGGGCACTTTGGAAAAGGAAGGGAAGAGAGATGGCAGACCACCTCATTACAGGTAGAAGGTAGGGGAAAATAGTTAATTTTGCTGCGTGAAGGTCGCTCATCACCTTCACGAGGAGCATTACGTGGTAAAAAAGCACCCATTAAGAATTCACAGAGGTACTTGCCCGAAAAAGTCGCACTGGCCGGGAATTGAACCGCAGTCACCCTCGTGCCGATCCACGGTATAGTCGACTGAGCCACCGCACGCTCAATCAATAACTTTTTATCTCATGGACATTTTTTGATTTTTTAAAATCTGACGTACTTATTAATGACAACGTAATAGTTTCGTTTGGTTTTTATCCTTCTAACGGTGTGTTGTTAATATTGTATAGCGTTTTAAACATTTAATTTATTAGTAACCGTTTAGCAACCCTCGATACGTCCAAACACCTTGCAGATGTTAATTTAAAAGGTCTAAATAATATGTCTAGAAACCTTTGGTGTTCCAGGGGACTTTGATTGGTGGCGAAAGCCCCCTGGCCACTACATTATGTGCTATGTTTATAATGCGATGTCATGCTCATGAATTTTCAGAGATTCTTTAACACAGATATGCGAAATAATTTTGATTGCTTAACCTTTTGAGCTTAGACAACTTTTTTATAAAATGGCAATAAATTGGTTTCATGAATTATGTTTGCACCTATTGATATTTACCAAAATTATTGATCGTATATGATACCTACAGGCGTATGCTTGTTTAAAAAATTTTAAATCAAGTCATCATAGATAAATTTAAAAAATAGAGATAAATAACAAAGATAAATATTATCAACTCTCAGACCTTAAATGTACCGTCCATATACAGTTCGGTCGTTACTCATAAGGCTTGTAACATGATGGCTGTAATTAAAATTACTCAACAACCACCATCAGTGGATGCACAGAATTTTTTATGTACGTTTCTGTAGGGTTCGAAATTTTGTAAAATTGCGGTAACTCTGTTATCGATTGAGAAACTGGGGGATGATTCTGCCGTGTTTTTTTTTCATCACCTCTAGCATATAAGCTTTGTTAACTCTAACGACGATGAGAGGGTAACTATTTGGGATGATTAATTTAAAGTAATTTATGTAAAAATATTTTTGTAATTTTTGTATCTTAATAAAAGACCGTCATCGTGAATCTTGTGTAATGCTTTAAATGGATTTTAAACTTACGACGAAGTTTTCAAATTTTTCTAATATAAGTCTTAAAATGCTTGCAATGTGCGAACAGAAGCACGCAACTATTTTTACAGATTTTTAGTTCAGATACTTGATAATCAAACTTTAACTACTCTATCTTGTTAAAAAATTGATGAATATGATAATTTACATCATATGATTTCTAAGTCATCACATCAAGCTGAAACTAGCAGCAAAATCTTTGTTGGAACCATCAAGCATCATTTGGTTAAGAGTTATATATATATTTTAAACATATTATTTAGCAATTTTCGAAGCATTATTGTAAGCAAACATTTATCTGTAACTATTTCTGTAATATTTAGACGCTTTAAGTTGTAACTCGTGTTAAAAAAGAGACAGTAAAACTCCTGTTGGACCGAATAACCAACGTTTGGTGAAAAAAAATATTTATTTGATCACAAATAATGTATTTTTAGCAATTTTTAAAGCATTGTTAAAGAGGAATCTGTTTTATAATTTTACTGCGTGTATAGGACCAATTCAGTTGTATTAAATACTGAAAGAATAACTATGTAAACTTGGTTCAACGCACCAATTATATTATTAAAAAATTTATGAAAACATTTTAGCGAAAAAGCTCTACTTATTAATATTTATTATAAATGAAAAAAAATGAGGAATTTTTGTGCCAATGAATTGGCAGCAGTTTTTTTACGTTATTTTTAACGATTCACTATAATTGTTGAAAGAGAGAGTATCTAAGCACTGTTCAATCTATCAAACATTAAAATATTTTAATTTTTGTGAAACATCCTTCTTTTGAGCTTTTTTTGACAATAAGTAACAACATATCGTAATAACATATAAGCTGTAATTCAACTACTGAAGTATTGTTTAGGATTGAAAAGTAAGAGAATCAGCCCAATTAAATCTTAAAATTTTAGTACACAAAAAAATTTGTTTGTTGTTTTTTCTTTTTTAGACAGATCAGGTGTGCTGCAAGCTGCGTGCATATGCTGTGCATGTGACTGCTTGATGTGTTGTCTGTCTTTCTCACGCTTACGCGAAAACATAACCCTCAATAGTTTTTAGTCAGCTTATAAATTTATTTTGTATTGGGTAAACATCCTCGCTACTTTTTAAAAAACAAAAAATAATTGTTAGATATTTTTTGATCGTCGAGAATTTTTCTGTTCGAATTGCAATGTTAATTAATAAGTTATAAATAATAAAAGCCAGTAAAACTACGATTTCCTATAAGGTTACATGTTAAGTTATTTCAATACATAAATATTTGTTTTTTGCTTCTGAAGCAACCCCATGTTCTAAAAATTTAACTAAATCATTTTTGGCTATTTCTTTTCCTTACCTAGAGTCTTAGCTTGATTGCAATGTTAATTCTATCTGGTTTAGGAATCCCTTAAAGTTCTGCTCTCTATGTGTTAGTTGTTACTAAATATCTGCTTAAAACTTCTGAAAATTTATTGACGTGGTTGTGAACTTAAATTTTGTTAGAAGTACGTAATATGTTTTAATGACTAAGGCTCTTAATAACTGATGATTAAAATAAATTGTTAAAATGGTAACAAAAACTTGCATTTTTTGATAATACTTACGTTGTGCTGACGTTATCAAAAATGTTTGATAAGTTTGTATTTTCTTCGAGACGTCTTCTTATACACTCAGCCTTAAACATCTCTTTTTATAGAAAGTCAAAATCTGGGTGACAAATATTATGAGCAGTTCTTTCTAGAATGTGGTTGTTTTCATAAATTTTAAGCATTCCTACACAGTACGTAGTAGGATGACTTGAACACGGAAAGATATTTATGTTATTGCTATCAATGTGATATTCATATCCTTCGTAGTAGTACTTAAACGAATTTTTTCGTTTGCCTGGCAGTTGAATGATGTTTGCCTTTATAATAAAGTTACTTTTTATGTAATGCCAATTTTATATAAAAATTTTAATATTTCCTAATAACTTACCATTTCTCTACCCATTTTGTTAATGTTACAATAAACTGTATAACGATATTAACTTGTAGTAAAATGGGGAAGCAGGTTGTATCAAATAATACAAGTTACAATGAAAAGCGATAGGGACTTGTAAAAAATTCATTTCAAACATAAAATGGCTACAATAAAATACGATAGCAATTAGAAACAATACTTTTTAAAGAGCACAACTCTGATTTTGTACACAATTTGTAGAATCTATAGAACTTTGTAAACTTTAATTTGTAAATGATTTTTTGAAATAGACACACATTTATACACATAATACGTGAAAATCAAGTTCGGAACTTACCAATACATTATGTAAAATATCTCTTAATAAATCTTGATGTAGTTGGATTGAGGATACAGGAAAGGATACTAGAAATATATATCTTAAAATCACTTTATCAAAAACTATTAAAACATGTTTCTGTTTTGTTCTTATCAAAAAATAAATAAAAAAAAAATTAGATAACTTTATAAATATTCGTAGGTTATCATAGTGTTGAGTTTAAGAGTTTCTTTTTAATTAAAAATGCACGAAGACCTGCTAAATATACGTTTACAGAGATTTTTCTGTTAGCTTAGCTAAAATAATTTTGAGCTGTTACAATTGCATAGTTAACTTATAAAATTTTTTAAGTAATCAGTATCTATAACCATGAGTATAACAAATTAGCAAGTATGTATAAAAAAAAAGGTACTGCAAAGACTTTAAATCAGGCTTAATTTACGGGCAATCTCACCTACCATGAGAGAAAAATCATAAATGTAGGTTCCCCCTTTTTTCCTGATTTACATGTTAAAATTAGATTCATACAGATTATGTGTATACATATGTATATATGTATATATTAAATAAATATATACATATATATGTATATATATGTATCAACAGCATGTTAATTACGGAAAAATGGTGTCACCTCCATTGAAATTCATATTAATAATTTTTCTATTATAGTACATCACGTTGCGACAACAGAAAAAAAATTATTTTAACAATTAAAAATACGTTTGAAGTGTTTCTCTATTTTAGTCCTTAAAACATACCAGTTTTCGTAGAATGACTAATACATATTAATAAATACATGAAATATACCATCAGTAATTAATAATCAATACATATGTGCGGAACTATAAAACAAAAATGTACGCAAACTCTACATACGAAAATGCATTGCAAAATTTTTCACAATTTTTATCATAGAAAGCCAGTAATACAGGATCACGATTTTTTCAATCAAATTTCTTAATAATAATCAAAAGTGTTACGTACGATATGCTAGGCATATCATACTAACTCCCCCTGGTGACCACGAAGCTACCTTATCAAGAGGGTACCGACGGGAGGGGAACGAGGTAATATAAGGCCCGGCAAGCTTCAAAATCTGGAGAACGAAGGAAATACTCGGACAGACAGGCAGAACGAAGGGAGTACTTGGGCAGACAGGGAGAGCGAAGAGAACACTCGGAGAGATCGGGCAATTAATCGGGAACACACACACGCGTCTTTGCCTTATAATTAAGTATCTTGAATAAAGGTCTTTAAGGTTCCAAGGTTTTGATCGTTCTCGCGAAGCACCTCCTTACCTTTCGGTTTACCCACGTAACAGTTTTGGTGCTAGGTGTGGGGTTGGTAAGAGTCAAAATTTTTTTTTTGCACGCCGAGAAGCACACATAGTGCAGTGCCGCGAGAATACAATGATTAAAAATCGAGGAGCCGAGAAGCCGATCAAAAAGGACAGGAGCAGTCATATTCTGCAAGCGACGGTGACATCAACCCGCAGGAAAACAGGACTAGGACACCAACTGCCGATAATCACAGGATCAAGGATCAAGGAGACAAGCGGCGAGCGCTGAAAAGAGAAGATTTTCAAAATCTTATTTCTACTGGTGTGCACATTAACGAGAACGTAAGTCCATTTATAATAAAATTAATTTTATACCTTACTCCCCGGGAAAAAGAGGGAAGGCACTTATTAGGTGAAAATAAGGTCGTAGAAAATTTTTGTTTCTGGATTTATACTTATCATCACGTCCGCTCCCTGTGTTTGGCGTTTTTTTTTTCTCACTCTTAGAACCCGAAGAGAAATTGTGCGAGACAACAGACTTTAACAAACAGCAGATTAGGAAAATTTGGGCATATCAAACATAAAACAGAGGGAATTTATAAGTAGGCTTCCACAGATATAGGAAATATCCAAAAATAATAATATAATAATAATAACCGGCACCCATATACATCACTAATTTCATTATTATAATTCTTATTAACAAAACAGACCGCAGATATTCCCAAAATAATATTTTTTCCTAGTTATCAGTAAACAAAGAAAGGGCCCAAATTAAAGAGAGCTAGTAAAAGACGAACGCTGCTCTTTTATTTTCTTATCTCGCCAGTCACTACTCTTTCCACCCGATTATTGTTAAGCTGTGACACAGGTAATTTAATGCAGCCCCGTTGCTAGGAGAATAAATACACCTTATCAGAACAAAAAAGGAGGATACGACACATAGAAATACATACATAAAAGAGGAAAAAAAAATAAAAATAAAATAAAAGGTAAAAAAAAAATGATTCATCCACGCGACACTATCCATGAGTCAGAGAGTGATAGCAAAGGCCCAAGTAATAATATGACGGCAGACTTGTACAGGCCAGAGCCCAATAGTAAACAAAAAAAGGAAAATATGACGGAACGAATGTTGGCATTGGAGCTGGAACCTGAGGGGTGCGAGAAACTAGACGCCCTGGACGAAGAAACAAAAGCGATAGTTATGAGTTTATTTTCAAAGATAAAAGCAAAACAGCAGAGGAAGTGAACGTGCCACATGAGTCAAACACTGAGACCAGCCAAAATCTGTCACCGACGATAAGGGATCAAAGGGACGTATTGTGTGACACAAACGCAAACACAGGACGTATAAATAAAGAAATGGACCCTCTTTCTGGCAAACGAGTCTTCGGGCGAAGCTTAAGAGAAACTGAAGAAATACGTGGAACTCGAAAAAATAAAACAAATATGTTACAAACACAATGGAGCATGCCAGAGAAACAAGAGCGGCCGATTCACGTTACACCCCGTTACGAATATCAAGGCACAAGAAACTCCGGGACGAGAGACTTACATGCTCAACAGCTTTGGGACGGATTAAGAGATATGAACAAAGAACCTGGAAAAATAAAGGGATTCGTGTCTATGGCAGCAGAACCACCGTTGACTAATAATTACACATACGGGACCGATTTTAATGAACATAGGGATAGGGACAATATAGCACCAACCATGAGCCTATATACAGATAATATGCAAGCTACGGGTAATCATAACCATCCACGCAGACCGCAGAGTTTACAACAAAACATTCTGCCCACGCTCAGCCACATGGCAAATAGCATCCCGTTCTTCGACGGCGACCCAATCAATCTGCCGCTATTCGAAAGAATAGTAAGAATGACTGCTCAAATGATCGGTCCAGAATATGAATTATTTTTCCTTGGAACCATTGCAAGCAGACTAAAGGGAAAAGCAGCTGAGCATTTCGCGCCTAGATTGGCTTTATTCGGCACGGTCCTGGAATTTCTTCGGGAACTTTCGAACAGATATGGGAGTATAAATAATTCGGACACTTTAATGGCACAATTAAAGATAATCAGACAGCAAAATAGGGAATCGATAGAAGATTACGGCGGAAGGGTACAACGATTATATAACAGGCTCACGATGCTGCACGATTCGAATCTAAGCTTACTGCCGATTCAAAAGCAGGTCCTAAAGGAAGGCGTGGAGGCAGAAGCAGTCAAACAATTCACATATGGGTTGCACCCGACATACAGGTGCAAAATCACAAGCTTAAGTCCGAGGACTCTCTGTGAAGCAATCATAGAGGCATTAAAAATAGAGAGTGACCTCAGTCTACGGCACGCATTACCAGTAAGTGCACTGCCTGCATACAATAAGGCAACAACCGAGCGAGGGCCACTAGTAAACCTAGCAAGTAAAGAGGATAATACAACAGAAATCACTAACGGGGCACAAGGGACCGCAGCAAACGTAAAACGCTGTGTATATCGCGACGGCCGAACCGGGCATTCAGTCGAGGAATGCCGAAAATTACTAGCAGTAATCAATGACAGAAAAACTTCGCGGGACAACGGAAGAGAGTTAAAAGGAAATTGCAGTTATTGTCAGAGACCAGGACACTACGCGAGAGACTGTCGTTTACGTATGCAAGACATAGAGGAAGAGGAAAGACGGCGAAACGAGGGAAATAACCAACCCGTGAATAATACCCATACCAACAGAAATGCCTATGATTATAGGGGTAAAAATGATAACTTTAATAACAATAATTACAATAATTACAACAGGGACTATAATAATGGCCCAGCGGAACAATATAACAGGAATAATAATTACAATTATAGGAATAATAACTACAATAATAGAAATAACGATTACAATAATAGAAATAACAACTACTACGACAGGAATTATTACAATAACAGGTATAATAACTACAACCCTACAGGGAGCAATTATTACACCAACCGCGGCTACAGTGACCAGTATAATAACAACAACAGGGAATCATTCAATCGTTATGGGAACGACTATAAAAATCAAGACAGTAGGGACGGCTTCAATAGGGACCTTATTAGGCAAGAGCCGCCACGGGATAGGGGCCCACAGCATCGAGAAAACAACGCATACGGCCATGCCAATAGGAGGGACGTACTGGCAGCTTTAAACTCGCAAGATGTTCGGCGTGCTCCCCAAACGTCGGGCATCAACTAGAGAAAGATATAGAGAAAAGTGTGTCCAGTGAGGAAGAATGTGAGAGAGAGGCCGCAAAAGACGGAGAAAGAGATAGTAGAGAAGAAGACGCACAACGACAGTCCGAGTACTTACACAGTACAAGAAAAAATAGAAAGTAATACGGCACAGCAGGATACCACTCCGATAAAACGGAGCGGAAAACACACAAGAAAAGGCAGAAGAGCCCGCAAGAAAAGTAATCGGACAAAAGCACCGGACACACATGTAGATAATGATGAACCCAAGCTTTCAGAGTGCGACGAAGAAATAGAGCAGCTTCCCAAGATAACTATAAAACTCGCAAGAACAGGGCATAGGCCACCATCGGTCCAGTTACAGGGACCACAGTTAAAGAATGGAAAGGCGACTTTTTATGCGGATACAGGCGCAGAGATTTTGATTGTAAAGGTTAATTCTCTAAGCACAGACATGCTAATAGACAGTAGGTATCGAGTAGCTATTATTGGCGTGACTCATGGAGCACGCAAAACCTTGGGCACAGTACAGGCCCAGTTGCACGGATTAGAGTGCACATTACATGTAGTCCCCCATGACTTCCCAATTGACGCGGAAGGAATCATAGGGTGGGATATTTTTAAGCGATACCATAGCCAGATAAGTGCCTCCGAGAATACGATTAAATTGGATAGCGTAGAGATATCACTGGTAAGGCCGCAGTGTTTTAAAATACCTGCGAGATCGAGGCAAGTTATTTATGCGCGAATAAGAAAAAGCAAAAATAATCCAAAAAATGGCTGGATACCCCTCCAAGAAATGGAGGAAGGAACATTGTTCGGGAACTTTATAGCCAGGAATGTTAATGATAAAATAGTCGCAGAGTGCATTAATATAAGTAACGAAATAAAATACGTGCCTGTTTCGAAAGTAGAGCTTCTAGAATATGAGGAAATTTACCGGAAGCGCGCAGAGGAGGTCGAAGGGGACGACGTCGAAAGCTTGGAGGAAGCAATGATAAGATTGTTTGATAAAGAAAAAAGAGATGACAAGAAAAAAATTAAAATTTTTACAAAAAACGAAGGAAAGCTAGAGAAAAAAAAACGGGTAGACAAAACAATGCAACTCGTAGCCACAGCTGGTTGCAACAAGGAAGAAAAAGAACATATAAGAAATCTAATTGAGTCCAATAAACAAGGAGAGCCCAACATACATGATTTATTAGAGGGAAGGTCCGATGAATTACGGACTCTAGTAATGATTGGCATGAAAATGCAAGATGTAGAGGGAAGGCCGGGAATGAGGATTGACCTGTGGGAGCCTAACGAAAAGCGCATAAGGCCCCCACCAGAACCACCACCCCCGACGGATCCTTAAAGCAACGGTAAGCCATTGACTGAAGAGAATACAATGACGATAGTTATAACAATATTAAT
This sequence comes from Copidosoma floridanum, assembly GCF_036245765.1. Lineage (NCBI taxonomy): Eukaryota > Metazoa > Arthropoda > Insecta > Hymenoptera > Encyrtidae > Copidosoma > Copidosoma floridanum. The sequence goes on along the minus strand of NW_028321892.1, from coordinate 1,598,108 downwards.
AATATTAATAATAATTAAAGTAACATTAAAAATAATAATGACAGAAGAAATACTGGATATAAGAAGAATAAAGCTAGTATACCGACATAGAATATTGTATAGGAAGACAGGATAAACAGAAACGTACGTGTATAATACATATATATAGCGACAAGCGTTAGTTTTCATGACTTCGCGGCCCTCGGACGAACCGCGAGTAAGCAACAAATCATACGAAAAGAAAATATGAAATAAGTGATTACTGCGCAACCAACAGATATTCTGATAATTAACCCACCCCCTTGTGGAGATAGACTATTGTAAAAATACGTACAAAAATTCAGATTTCTTAAATTTTTGCGGCCCCCGTACGCAGCGCGAAAATATTTCAGGGAAAGAGTGGGATTAATTAGGTTTACGATAAAACTTTTTTCGCGGCCCCGGACGCGCCGCAAACTAGATATTCACATACGTTAGACTTAGATTTGCAAAAAAAAAAAAAAAACCTCAACTATAATGGATAGGTACGCATGAATAAAACATTAATAATATTAATCAATTGTAATTTGAGGTAATGTAAATGAAAAAAAAGCAAAGCGAATGAGGAGCGCGTGGTGGCACTCTCTAGTGAGTAGACGTACTCAATAGGAGTAGAATTAACTCACAGGCCAAATGTACAAATTACGCATGGTAAAGACAAATAAAAAGGAAAAAACAGACGTATAAATTGACACATACTTGTAAATTATAATAATTTTATTCTTGATTACCCGATTGACTTCATTATTGTAAAAAAAAATATGTAAAAAAAAAAAAAAATTTTAGCAATTATTGTTAGGTAGAAAGGAGCATGGAGGAATGATAAAAAAAAATAAATAAAACAATTAAATAAAAATAAAACTATTTTATAAAAAAGGCCCACGAGCCTACGTCGAGTATGAGAGATTAAACCTCCTCTTCTTACTTCCTGCTATCGTTCTCCATTAGAAACAATCCCACTCCTACCATCATGATATACTGATAACCACAACACCTGAAAGCCACACATAATCGTAACGGGATATAGAATTGACTGCTATGTCTAAATTAACGAATAGCTTGTTCGTCAAACTGTCCACCTCAAAGTTAGCATAATTTTGCAAAAAACTACATGGACCAGTACTTAATCGTTCATGTAAAGGAGACTAAAAATAATGCACCCAGATCACCGCTCGACGATCGAGAGAAATAATCAACCACACCCAATGTGCGGCAGTGTTTCTGAGAACTTAGCCATCGAAGGACAACGCTACTTGGCCACCCTCATTCAAACAGGGTCGTCGATGTTGGAGAGAAGGTATATGAATCTACAACCCACATGCTTGACTGAAAAAAAAATAAAAAACACTTGCAATCACATAAGCTGTCACTTACATAACGACATTGCGCAGCAGTGTACACAAGCTGCTCCTGCTTTTGCAAGAAAGAAAAAAATTAAATTGCATCCATAAGGACTATACACGGAGATTCTACTGGCACAAAAAAAAAAAAAAAAAAAAAAAAAAAAAAAAAAAAAAAAAAAAAAGAATATCGTAAAAGCAGCGAACTAACTCAGCAAATACGTCTACGGCGTCAAGAGTGGTTGTTGAGAAAAAAAATACCCTTATAAATCCTTTCCTAAATCTGACCACATAAAAAAAAAGATTAGAGGAGTATGAGGGAAACATTATATAAAAAAATGTATGGGTGAAAAGTATTAGAAATATGTACGATACGGGTCAAAACTTCACTGCACGAAAATGATTTTTTTTAATTCATACCTCCAAGCTTGTCTCGACCAAAAAAATATACTAGTGAAATGTAAGGCAACAAATCGTCAAACTATTTGACTCTACAGTGTTCTTGAATATGTTATATGACCCCTCAGGCAAAATGGAGCGCATTATATTATATCCGACTATTCACAAACTTAATAAGCGACTTATATGCGCACGTAGAGCCGATGCAAAATAAAAGATAACGTAATGAAACATATTTACGATGGAGAATTTTTTTAACTAGGAGAACAATACCCACATTGACAAAGACACTAAAATAAATTACAATAATTGTACAAAAAAAGTAAAGAAAGAGAATTAGAAGATGTACGTTTATTATTATATACTTTATATGTAAGGAGAGAGCCACACTCGCAGCTCAACGCTAACCAAATAAAGGGGAAACATAAGAGAAAGGGTAAGGTACATACGGTAATACATTTAAATAAATACCTATAGATGGAGTATAAGTAGTGTTAGGACAAGTATTTACCACAGAAATTAGGGTTGGTAACTAATAGCTAACAGCTTTATATATTACAGGATTAATGAATTTGGCATGGGTCTTCTTTTTCTTATGTATAAGTGCCTTCTCCATCGGGGGGGCCCTACTACTGATATGTTATAGAATGTTCACAGGAAAACAAAAGGTTCAAGAAGAAGCACGAGAATTGGCAGTAATTTAAACCACACCGACAGTAGAACTCAGAGCAGAAAGGTGTCTGCGATCCTCTAGACGGATACTAGAATTGTCAGTGACCAAAATTAGAATTCGTGAGCCTTGGGGATGAGCGCCGGAAGTCGCTCGACTATATCGGAGGGCGCAGTCCGGAGGATGAAACTATTAAACTAGGAAAGAATTTTTTTTTAAGTATGTAGTGTCAAAAAAATCACTGTAAGTAAAAAAAAAAAAAAAAAAAAAAAAAAAATTGGTAGTTGTAGCGATAATAATAATAATAATAATAATAATAATAATAATAATAATAATAATAATAATAATAATAATAATAGTAATGTTATAAGTATAATAACAACAAATACCATTTTATCAATGAAAAAATGAGAATGAGCGCCGGGAGTCGCCCGGCTATACCGAGGGGCACAGTCCGTAGGACAATAAAATTTTTTTTTTCTTTTGATGATAGAGTTGTACGAAATTTTTTTTCTCTCTTTTTTGATAAATAAGCGCAAGTAAAAGTATAAAAAAAAAAAAAAAAAAAAAACTACATTGTAAAACCACACTTAATGTAAAGTAGTCGTAAACGGAAGCCCGCTTCGCAGCAATTTCATATATAATTGTAATGTAAGGCAAAGCGCATACAAAAACAATATTGTTATATACTTAGCACACGATGAGAGGAGACTGAATGATTGTGAGAGAAAAAATATTAATGTAAAGGAAACAGCGGTTCTCTAAAAGAATGGAAGAATGAGCGTAGGATACTAAACTACATTAACAACACAAACAACAGAATACAATACAGCTTACACACGCACACTCGCAACAAATTCACAGGCTCAGTACCGTCAACATCGGAAAGCCAGCGTCGTTGAGGGCGACGACGTTGCGGCCTCGGACGTGTTACGTACGATATGCTAGGCATATCATACTAACTCCCCCTGGTGACCACGAAGCTGTCTTATCAAGAGGGTACCGACGGGAGGGGAACGTGGTAATATAAGGCCTGGCAAGCTTCAAAATCGGGAGAAAGAAGGGAATACTCGGACAGACAGGCAGAACGAAGGGAGTACTTGGGCAGACAGGGAGAGCGAAGAGAACACTAGGAGAGATCGGGCAATTAATCGGGAACACACACACGCGTCTTTGCCTTATAATTAAGTATCTTGAATAAAGGTCTTTAAGGTTCCAAGGTTTTGATCGTTCTTGCGAAGCACCTCCTTACCTTTCGGTTTACCCACGTAACGAAAATGCACAAATGCACAAATTTTACAGAAGTTAAGTGTATTGCAAAAATTGTTTAAAATTCCGACATCATAAATAACCAGCACTACGAACTTGCGAATTTATCAATTTAGTCGATCTTAAATCCAAACTACAAATCTGTAATGATAAAAAATGTCATATATTTTTGTAAAATGCTTGTTTATTGACGTGGAAGGTAATTGGTAAAAATAAGTTCTGTAATACATGTTCAAGAATTTGTAAATTCAGTCTCCCCTACCCAAAAAAAAAAAAACTAAGAAACCGTAACACTGACTAATGACATGTAGCTTTCCTTACCGTATGCTTATCAACTTCAAAGGTTGTAAGTGAAAATAATGTTCCATATTTTGTAGAATGGAATGATAAAATAAATAAAATAGTTAATATCAACTCACATTTTGTGAAAAATGCTTCTAGCAGTCAAGATCCTTATTGCAGATTGAAATACGTAGTTAATTCATCAACTTGTTTATGTACACACTAAACATCAAAAAGCTTCCTTTACTTGAAAGAGTATCTAAAAGAATGAGGATGGATTTGAATACATAAATAATATATGATAAAAATTGGTGTTTGAAATAAGCGATGAACTTACATTTAATTCATAACATTTTTCTGAACACGTATGTACTGTTTTGCAGAAAATACTCATATGGAAACATTGAACAGAATTTATTGGGAATTACAATGCACTAGTGAAAGGAACAAGGCCACCTAATCAACAACAATCCATGCACTTGCAGATCACAAATTTAACAACATATTTTTGAATCTGTAAAAAAGGAGGAAAATTTTTATGAAACACCATGTTGTAATTTGGTCTGTCACTTAAACGAATGATAACTGGTCACCCGAAATTTCTTCCGATATACAGCAACTTTTTTTTTAATAATGAAACGATAGTAAACTTACTAGGAACTAATAAATAAAACGTGTTGGCACGAGTGAGAACCATTAAAAAAGAAAGAACTTACAAGATTTTTGAAAAAGTAAAGGGGCCTAATATTTATGCAGCTATAGCCTCCTTTTTTTATTCCATCAAAAAAATAAATGATAGTCAAAATGTAGAGCCAAAATGGCGTAAAAAAATAAAATTTTTCAGTTCGGTTCACAAGCTTCTTTCTAGTGTCCCGTATGCTATGTGCGCGAGATTTTATGACATCATAAACGCTACGGATATGCCCTGTTACAGCGCGTAAGGTTAAATTGCGTACGCTAATCACTGATGCACTAGATCGAATAGTCACGCACAAAATAAAATAAAAACAGTTGAAAGAAAAAAAAATTTAGGTACTTCTAACGATCAATTATCTAGTATAACATGTTTGAATCCATGGCTCACTGCTGTTGAGAACATAACTAATATCGCCCATGGAGTCAAATTTCTGCTCACATGCTATTTTACACTTTCACTCACGCACACGGATTTGCAAAACATGAAAAATATAGCTACAAAAAATACAACAACTCTAGACGAACAAGCCAATGCAGCTAACAAAATCCGTCCAGGATAAATTAATGCGTGGTGACAATCGTCTGAAGGAAAATTTTCATGTAACACAAAGAAAGGAAGTTGCTAGTTGACTGTCACAGGAAAATAACGATGATCGATTAGGCTTAACTTCTGAGCATCATAGAAAATTATTCGTGATGCCCTAACCGTACTAGATTGACGCTATCGATAGTTGACACTGGTCAGCAGCACAGTTTAGTTCAATTGGAACAAAATTCCAAAGTTTTCGTTTAAAAAATTTCAAAGCCCATTAATCCAAGCCCTATAATTTAATTATTTTTGGTAACCCTAAAGTATATAGCCCTAGGTACATTTAACATGATGCAATTTATCACGAATCATTAACCTCTTCAGTTATTAAATTAATAGGTTAATATAGTAATAATTACTAATATCAGTGCTAATCACTAGGCAAACCAGGGCGTTTGCTAATCTCGTTATTATTTGATTAAGCATTACATTGTATAACACAAGCTCTAATTGCGAGGTAACTCGGGCTACAGTTACTGATCACTTTATTATTTAATAACACAAGCACCAATACACGGGGTAACTTGGAGTGCTTACTGGTCAGTTTATTACTTTAAAAAGCGTTACATCGTAACACAAGCGATACTCACCAAGTAATATAGGACACTTACCAGCCACTTTATTATTTAATAAAGAAATAATTAATAATGCAAGCACTAATCGCCAGGTAATATGGGGTACTTATAGCCTACTTTCATAAGATCACTAAGTATGTCGTAACACAAACGCCCATTAATAGGTATTAGTATTAGTATTTTTTTTTATTGGCTTAGAGAAAACATACAGCCACTGAGTAGTACCCCCTTAACAGGTAACTAGAAACGCTTGCAGACGATTTACATAATTAATCAAGAAAAAGTATTGATTTTCATAACTACTTAATCGGTTCAAAATTAAGATTCTAATGAACCAAAAAAAAAGACTCTGCCTGCAGTTTCATATCATGTATGTAAAACCGAGGGCGCAAAGTGCCATTTTGTGCTTGTGGGCACACTTTGCACTCAGTTAATCACTTTGGGCTCTAGGGCAGAAAAGTATTTTACGCCCGGAGGGTGTAAAAAACTTTTCTGTCCGTGGGCCCAAAGTGATTACAAGGGAGCAAAGCAGCAGTTGCACTTTGTGCCCATGGTAAAAAATTGTAGTTTTCGTAGGTGCAAACCCTATTTTTCCCACCGAGGGCACACCCAACCCTCAAAATCGACCGAGGTCGGAGAAGTTATTGTTTAAGGAAATTTAATTGACAAATTCGTGAACCTTTAGTACTTTTCATGATAAAAAAATGTGAACAAATAATGCAATATACTTAACCTCTACATAATTTGTGCATTTTTTCATTTCTATGTCCGGATGTATCAGTTACAAATAAAGAGTAAAGTACATTTGTAAGTAGGTATTTTTTTAAAAATATTCATGCATTTTAAAAATTTCCAGTTTATTCTAAGTATTTTTATGTCAATTAAGAGTTCTACTATTATTTTTGGTAATAAGTAAAATTAGTAATAAGTAAGAAATAATTTAGGTCATAAAATCGAGATTATGACCATCCATAAAAAAATTTAACTTATCCCTTGCATTTTTATCATGTACGTTGCAGCTATATAAAACTTTCCGAGTCGATAATTGAACGCTTTGTCAATAATTGAAGATACGTGCTATTCTTGAGCGTTACGAACTATTATTTTTTTATTTTGAAGAGATTAGATAGACAAGTTTACGAGAATTTAATACTGACGTTTTATAAAAAAAAATTGGAAAAAATTTGTACAATACACTTAACCTACATAAAACTTGTGCATTTTTTCATATCTACGCACGAATGTATCAATTATCGATGGAAATTGAAGCACATTTGTATATGAGTCAGTCTACAGGTAACAGAATTTTTAAGCCAAGGACCTGCCCTTTACTTTCGACCGACTCTCTTGCTCGATAATCTCCAAATGCATCCAAATCTCAGCTCCTGCTATCTCCTTATCTTCTCTGATCTTCCATCCTTTAGGGCCTTAACTAGGAAGGACGCACGAACGCATAACTATTATATATGCTATCGTACGTAACAGCCTGAAATAAACAAAGTCTAGAAAGGAACTAGAACTTTTTCTATTTTGTTAGTAAGCAAATCAAGTCATCCTTTTTTTGTGCTCTCTGAAAAAGAATTTTCAAAACTCACACAATGGGTAGCGTTACGGGATCCAAACAAAATTAGGAGTGGTACGGGCTCTGATAAAGTCGTCATAAAATCTAGATTGTGACGAACCGTAAAAAAATTAGACTTTGCCCTTGTCTTTATACCATGTACGTGACATATTAATTTTAACCCATTATTTTTTGAGTCGATAACTGAAGGCTTTGCGAAAATATCTAATATCTTATAGTTACGGACTTTCCATTATTATTTTTAAGAAATTTAATTGAAAAATTTGCAAGCCTGTATTACTATCTTTCTATAATAAAAAAATTGTTAAAAAATTTCGTAATGCACTTCCTTATGTAGAAATTGTGTTCATTTGCGTTTTATATTTACACACATGTGTATCGGTTACCAATAAAAAACATGTAGATGGATCACTTTATAAAGACCTGAAAGATTTAAAGTCAGAAAGAGACAAAGACTAGAAAGAGTTTGTTATCGTGTTGGCCCTGGTCCTTAAATCATGGACACCATGCGGACACATTTGCGAACTCGAAAAACTGAAGAATTTCGATTTGAGTGTCACGTAAGTGTACTAAAGTAGGTAAGGTTAGGTGCAAGTAGCAGTAGACTTATCATTTTTAGCGTCACTCAACTGTGTGTACGCATAGTGTACGTAGTAACAGCTATATTATAAAACAATAGTTATTGCAAGTGCCAATCACCAGATAACTTAAGGCACTTACAGATCATTTTTTAATTAACCAAGCACTTTTTAATCCCATTAGCGCCAATCACCAGATTATTTTGAAGTGCTTGCCTTTCACTTTGTTATTTAATAAAACTTTTTCTGCCTGGCCTTTCTACGTAATATACACTTTTCGCTGTCTTACAATCTACAAAAACAATGTATTTTGTACAGTGCTTTAATCCCTAGTACTGTGGTTGAATAAAAACCAATAAAAAATTCATCGATTTTACAATAGGATTTTTCTATTGGTTTCTTATCGGTATTTGCACCCATAAATACAGATAAAAACTGTAATGGTAAAAAACGGATTTTCATTGTAATCAGGACATGATTGAACAAAAATAATCACACATTATTATCTACCATCTGGATGGCAATACCAAAACGGGGGGACTAAAGTATTTTTCACAAAATTCTAATAAAAATTAATAACTAACTTTTTCTTCAATTTACACATAAAATACTTTAGTCCGTCCGATTTGGTGTTGCCATTCGGATGGTAGGATCTTACATGGTCAATTTGTTTTGTTCAATCATATCCTAGTTACATTAAACGATATGGAAAATCCATTATTGACAATTACAGATTTTATCTGGATTTACAGGTGCAAATACCGATAAAAATCCAATAGAAAAAACTTATTGTAAAATAAATTAATTTTTTATTGGTTTTTATTGGACCGCAATACTAGGGACAGGGCTGAAGAAAAATTAAAAAATTTTTCAAAGACAAAAGATGCATAAGAATGAGATGATAACTTGTCGTTAATTGGGAGATTTTATGATTTAGTAGTAGCAACATTTGCGGCTTTTTGCTCTCTGTTGGACGGCTTTATTTAGAACCATTCGCTGTATGGAGTAATCTGAAACAGCACCACCTGCATAAAAAAATGGTGTGTTGAATAACACACGTAAATAGTCTGTTATGGGTTACAAATTTTATAAATTTATTTCTGCCCTTATATTTTTGGCATAAGGATATTCAGTGAGGATAATTTGTTTTAAACAGTTGTTTGTGAAGCCTTAAAACGTTTTTTTTTTTTTTTTCATAATTTACAATTAATTTTCCTGTGTATATACATGAAAAAAAATATGCTTTATGAGTTTAGCGATTAGCTCTCCCCATTAAAAAAATCTTGGATACTATTAACAAGATATTGAAGCACCTTTTAGAAATATATTGAACGATCAATGCAAAATGAACACGTAAGATGTTTTGCACAAGTCTTACGTAACTTTTACATTACGTGCATTGCATAAAGTGAAAATAACACTAGCAGCTGAAGTACACAAGACTTGCAACAGAGCTTTTACGCTAGAAAGATCCTGGAAGCATACAGATCATCGTTTTACGCACTTTCCTTGCATAAAACTGTGCTACTAGGGATACTTTTGATAATATTTTGGAAGCCAGATTTGCTTTCTATGAGGCCAAAAGTTGTTTGGTTCTAAAGTGTTTATTTAATAATCAATTAATTTTTATTGGCAATTTCTGTGGGTAAATTTTTTGCCATGACACGAGTACAAGTGACTTTTTTCTTATATATCCAAGTATATATATTGTTGTCGAAGTATTACATAAATTTATATTGTATTATAATTTATGTTAACATATTTCATGAGACATTTTTGACATTGAGCATATTATATGTGGTCATATAGATTTACATGTATTTTTTGATTCTTGAAAACATTTTTTGTTGCGCATACGTATTCTTCAGCTGGCATACGTATCATAGACTGTCATTACGAGCCAAGGCACAGAAAAAATGAAGTGCTCAGACTAAGAATAGAACCTGCAACCCTTAAAAAAGTGTAGTTTTTGAGGCTAGCACGCTAACCACTGAGCAAATCCACTCCATAATATAGTGTTTATTAATTAATTTATTTTTTTTTTTAACTATAGGCTCACACATCTGGCTCCTAATTAGGTCACTACTCTGGGCACTCGACACTTTGGAGAAGAAAGGGAAAGGGGGGATAGGGGAAAATAGGCAATTTTGCTGCGCGATGGTTGCTAATCTCCTTCATGAGGAGGATTGCGTGGTGAAGAAGCAAATGTGAAAAATTACAGAGGTACTTGCCCGAAAATTTTGCACTGGCCAAGAATCGAACCACGGTTTCCCGCGTGTCGATCCACAACTTAATCAACTGAGCCACCGTGTGCTCTAGTGTTTATTTGCTGAGTGCAAGAGTTTGTCGCCATCTGATGTCAGAATAGAGTGAACAAAGTGATTAAAAAATTAAAAAATTTATGTCTAATTGAGTATCGAGTCCTAAAAAGTTCAACAAGCTTGTATTTTTCTCTCACTTTGGGAATTATTGTCGTTATTTACCCTCTTTTATAAGCTTCGAGCTTAAAAGTGAAAAGGGGGGATAATAAGACAAATACATGTACATACAATAAAATAATCTTAAACAAAACTTGTGTAAAATGATCACAGCAGTTATGGAATGGGCTTGCCCTCATGCCAGAAATCAATAACTTAGGCAATTCTTGGGCATCAATCATTACTTATGCGATGAATCAGGACTGTATAGTAAGTGACTTCAAGGTAAGTAACGGTTCAGTTAAATACGCCACTGCTAGAAAAGCGTATAAATATTCCAATATTCCTCAATTTGGCGTTTTGACATTAAATGACGGTCTAAATTACAGTTTACATTATGAAATAGTACGGTCACTAACGCTTAGCAACAACTATTTCAATAATATAATTTTTATAAAAACGTTATACGTATTGTTATTTAACAAAATTTATCATGGCATATATTTTACATACAGACATCTTGATTGTATGATTCAACATCATATAGTTTAACATGTTGCAAGTAGGGCTTATTCTACACAACGAAAAATTAGAAATATTCGGCATGACATTATTAAGCATGCACAATTCAACATCGTGCGAAATTTCACGAGAAAAAAAAATTATTCTATATAATCATGGTTACGCATAATAAATTCTACATACACAAATAATTATTTTATTTGTGTATGTTAACATAATTTTATTCGACGCAAATGTATTCTGCATAATATATAAAGCCTGACAGAAGTTCGACACAAGTACTTAAAAAATGAAAAACAAATATTATGAAGAAAGAGAGTATGTTTAATAATATGCTAAATGATGAATATGCGAATGTAGAAATGTGAAAAGCGGGTATAAAGGATGAAACACATGTTAAATAAGTATCATCAAATGAAGTACTATGTATGAAAAAAAAGTGCTGAAAGAGCATATGTTGAATTGATTGATGATATTTAACATTTTTATCAATTTATTCACATATTAAAAAAAATAATGTTGAATTGTTGACATGTGTAATAAAAATATGTAAAAAACAATTTGGATCGGAATGAAGATTTATAAGTAGCATGTAAAACAAATAATAAGATAAACATATGATTGTTTGGCTGACTTTCTACATCGCTTGGTTCTCAATACGTAAAAACTTTTTTCCACCCATTAAACATGTTAAAATGTAGATACTTTTGACATATCTATTGTTCTACATCACACTTTTACTTGTGTAGAATCATCAAATGTTAAATAACAGAATGTTTAAAATGTTTGTGTAGAATATGCATGCTCATGTAGAATTTCCAAATGTAGAACTTACCCTATCTCATACATTTACTGATTGAGCATAATACAGATACTTCCTACTGCCATACCTAAACGTATGTGAATGCCTATTTGCTTACAATAAAAGCCTCAAAAATAAGTACACTACGTAAGGAGGTATTTATTAAAAAAAAAATAAAAATAAGTAAAAAAGATATGCAAACGGATATTAACATAGATAGTACAAAAAAGAAAGGACTGACAGAAAAAAAAAAACTAAGCACTCCGGGAGTGCAGGCAGAAGTGAAAATTTGACCTTTGGCGCGTTAGGCACTTTTTTGGGTGAGCATTTTTAGGTGCGCTCGCGACATGAGAAATTGTACATAAAAAATCAAGTTTATCAAAGCAATGTGGGCACTTTTTGAATGGACATGTAGTTTAATAATATAGAAACTATATTTAAAGGAAGTGATTTTATTTAAATGAGTAAATATTAGTAAATAGTAAATACAAAATTTATTAATTTTTTTAACAACATACCATAGCAGCAACACAAGTTAAATGAAATAAATAAATAAATAAATTTTTCGTTTAATATTCATTTATAAAACAAATATAAAAAACTCTCAATCTCGTCTGTCGCGAGGGCACGAACGAATGCCCATGCAAAGACTGCGTATCAGCGTTGGTCTGAGCATTATTCCACGCTCACAGTTCATGCTAGATGGCACATAGCACCGCTGACTGGATCCCACCGAGAACTACTTCACGCGAGAATTCGAATTTAAAATCGTATGATTTTTTTAACAGACAGTAGGCACGGAAATTCAAATTTGAAAGAATTCTTGGTATACTATTTATGTATATAATTATATAACATTATCCACATTATCCAATATTTTTAGGCATTAATTAGCCGATACATACAAAGATTTCTTTCGAATTTGAGTTTCTGCACCTACTGTCTGCTGAAAAAATCATACGATTTTGAATTTGAATTCTCGCGCCAAGTAGTTCGCGGTGAGATCCAGGCAGCAGCGCTATGTGCGATCAAGCATGAACTGTGAGCGTGGAATAATGCTCAGACCAATGCTGCTGCGTATAGCATGCAGCGCTCTCGCATACCTATACACTCTGAGTATACATATACGTATGTAATCTCATCTGTCGCGAGAGCACGAACGAGTGCCCATGCAAAGAGTGCGTATAGTTATATTATAAGAATACACGCAGAGTATATCTGTGTAAAATCTCGTCTGTCGCGAGAACGGCTGAAAATGCTCACCCACAAAAGTGCCCAACGCGTCATAAGAAGTTTTCACTTCAAAAATTTACAACCCCTTTTTTGAGTTTGAACTTCTAAGCTTTGACAGTTGCAGTTGTCATTGCTATTTGCAACTAGCACTTACCGATGAGGTGTCTGTATTTGTTACACCTGATGCTATATATGATGATTCCTTTAGTCACACTAGTATCTTCTCGTTTTACGTACAGACGCATGCCCTCGCTTAAAATTAAAATTTTTTTAAGAAAAACATGCGTATAAAAAGAGTTTTTTAACATACATTTCTAAGAAAAACTAAAATTGCGATGTTTACAATCCTGTTGTTTAAACTCATTCATTGACTAAATGTTGCTATTACTGCAAGATAAGAGTTTTATAATATTTAAAAAATAAAATATATAACCGTGCCTATTATTTAATATGTTTTTTTATCGCAAACGTACTTGAAATACTGTATTAATAATCAATAAAACTTTAATAAAACTGTTTAGAGGCTTGCATGATTAGTCATCACTAAATGTTGATTGTTGCTATACATAAATGCGTCCACATCTAAGATATGTGTTGCGTATGCGCTATGCATACTACCCACAACAATGTTAAGATCCATTACGGGGGGGGGGGGGGGTCAAATTTCAGGGTGTGAATAAGTTCTTATTACGCTGCAATTAATACTTGTTTGTAGCCACTTACTTTTTTCTATTAAGTAGTTAAAGTTGCAGCTGGTATGAAGTATAAAGTACATGGCATTTTTTAAATACTAACAAAAATTCTTCCCAGAGTTGAAAATGATAAAAATATTTCAGTCCTCCACAAACTATAAGGTTTCTCAGTTTCTGTAAGAGCTGCGACTAGTTTTAATTTTGGACTATCCATGATCCTCAACTTTCTGTTTAGAAAAGAGAAAAAGACCTAGGCAGTTATAATTCCTAAAATTTTCGTACTTCAAAATAATGCTTTTGAGGAAAGAAAAAATTCTCCTGTTACTACAGTATGAAACTATTTTTGTAATAAGTTTTATTTTTAATTTTGTGGGTTAAACAACAATCTTATAACTTCTTCGTAGGGACTTGAAATCATGCACAGATCTGTACGTTTAATGGTGAATTACACTTTTTTTTTCGGTAACAGTAATATTTGTATTTTAAACACAATAATTTGTTTACTTTGAAGAAAAAGTACTTTTATTAGGAACTTTCAAATTGTAGATAAAAGATTTGTTAGTAACTACAAGTAAAAATCCACGAAAGTGTATAGATGTTGAATATTAAAGTTGTTTGGTTATACGTTTTCTTTAATTATTTTTAGTCAAAAAACCTGGTATGGGCTAATCATTTTTTTTTCACTATAATTACAGAAAGTCCTGGCAAGAAACATGAAACGAGATTTTTTTATTCAAAATAAATTTTGTATGGAGTCTGCACTGTCCAATAAATTTGTTTGAAATATTTTTTGGATGGTCTCAGTCTGTTATTGCACAAAAATTTTAAATAAAATATGACATCAAAACAATCAAAATGTAACAGAAGAAAAAGTTTGCTATACCAAATAAATCCCATAAATTTCTCCATAGCACTGCCATAAAAAATATCTTGAAATATTCTTATAATCTGAACCAACAGTTACTTATAATTTTTTTATATTAATAACCAAACCAAAAAGTACTTTGTCAGAACATTGTAAATGCAACATAATAATAAATGAGCAATGTATAGTATTTTTCAAGTATAATTCAGTCTTTTTATTTTTTTTTTATAATCAGCGTTGTTAAGTAACATAATTAAATATGTCTCCTTATTAATAGCTAATTAAAATTAATGATATTGTTTATGAGGCATTTTTAAATACAGTTATTATTTGACAATTATTGGTGGTTTCTATGAGAAAGTATCGTTTGGGAAGGTAAAAATATATTAAATTGGTCGTCAAGGTCAGTGATAGTTTTCCTGCCAAATTTAGTGTTAGCTGTTCTCAGTATTGTTACCACTTTATTTTGTCCCTTACATATTTTGTTGATTTTCTTTGTGAAAAATAACCTTCCACAGGACAGTCTATTAAGTGCTGCAGAGTCAGCCATCTTATGTAACTACAAGCCTGTTTTTTTAAGAGCTTATTGTTGATTTGGGCTGCTTGAGTTGGATGATAGAGTAGTAAACAGTTTTAGTTGCTCACTACAGCTCTGACTAAACGCTTCTGGTGAATGGTACTAATGGTAATGGGACTCTTCCACTTCTGGAGAACTCACCTTTTTTAATTAGCTGCTTTTTCATTGGTACCTAGTCTGTTCTAGTGCTCTACATATATTCTAGCTCTTTGTTTTTTTATAATGACATGCTTTCCGTTTCTCGAGTAAAATTATAAAACATTCTAAAGCATCAGGAAAAAAATAACGACAGCTGTGTTAGACCTCTTAACTATTATTTTAAGGCTTTAAAAAAATATGTTCCTTCTGGAATTATTATATACAAAGCATTTTTCATAATTTTTATGCTATAAATGAAACAGTTAAGTTATTATTGTTAAAAAAAAAAAAAAAAACAATAAAAGCCTGGTAGAGTCTCTTTATTGTTATTTTTTTTATTTGTAAGGGTAAATTTTATTTTTTTTAAATTTTGGTTTTTCTTATTTCAGTAGCTGTATTAAAAAGAAAGCACTGTTCATAACAAGGTTGCATTAAAGATCTCCGAGGCATAGATCTGACAAACCGAATCAAGGCCCCTTGATATAAAAGTCTTAAGAGGTTATGAGAACAGAGTGCTTGGATTTAGTGCCTGTAACGGGATATAAGGTTATTGAAATCATCAGCTTGTTATAAGAGTAATTTTAGTATATTTGAACTTGCCTCTTAATATGTATTCCCTCTAGAGCGGGTGTTAGTGACAGTGCTTGGACGGCCAATAGCTTGGAATCTTGACGCAGTTGACAGCATGGTCTTTATATCGTCTGCACTGCAAGCCTGCATAAACACAAATCTGACTTCTGACCTAGTGATCTAATCCTTGTCACATCGTGACATTGTTTTTTTCCGTGAATAAACAAAAGAAGTATGTAATATCAGTTCAACTCAATCAGTGAATGTGAGGGATAGACTAATCCATTTATAGTTGTTTATAGTTATTATATTGAACATCCTTTTTCTTCGAAGATTATTAAAATAAAAAGATTTTAGAGTGGAGCCGGTAAAAAAAAATTAAACGTCATAGAGAGAGTTTCAAAAGTAAACCTCTTAAACTAAACCTTTTTTCATATCAAGTAAGTCAAGCACAAAATAAAATTAAATGAGCTCAAAAGAAATTTATTTGTTGAAGCAACAAATCAAAAGAAAAATGAGCAAAATATAGATAAATTTGCGTCTGATGAAAACATTAATGTTGGGGGTAAATAAGAGCTAACGAGTAAAAATACTGACAGCTTCCCCCTAAAAACTTGGAATTCGTTATGTTTATAGTTAAACAACGAAAACATTTGTGTCCAACTAAGATAAGATTTATAGTTATTTTTTTTACGCTTTCAATCATACCTCGATAATCTGCCTACACTATGGCACTTACTTTTTTGCATTTGTAATTACTACTCTTAATGATTATGTAGACCCATTTTCATAGAGTATTAAAAATTTTTTTTGAAATGCTTTGTATCAAGATTCAGCCAAGTAGACTTTGAATTCATATGAAAATGAAAAGAAACGTTATAAGTACTTAAAAATTTATCACACTGTTTTTCCAAATCAACATTTGTCTTTTGTAAGGTCCAAGAGTAAGTATAAAAATTAAAATCTATAGTTTTCTTCAAAATGTTTTTAAAAAGAATTAAAAAATTATGAAAAATGCAAGATAAACTGGCTAATGTTTTTGGAATCTTCTGGAAATATTTTTTGCTACGCTTGCAAATACTTTTGGAGTATTTGAGGTAAAGTTTTTTGTAAGTAGTAGATTTTGTAATTACAAGAAGTGTGAGGAATTAGTAACTAAAATTGAAGATTTAGATTCAAATCTAAAATACTTGACAAATGTATTAAAAAAAGTTGTTACCGTTATCAAATTTATATCTGAGAAAGGACTTTCCTTTCAGGGTGCACATGAAAAGTTTAGATTTAAAACGAATGGTAATTATTGAGTCATTTACCAAGACAGCATCCACAAATCATAAAAAATTCTTTAAGAATTCACCAAGGAACTTGTTTTTGTATTCGCAAAGTGTTTCTATAGTGTTCTTAGAGTATTTCTATAATATTCAACTTATGTCCCCTCTTTTGAATTCTTTACAAGTTCACCAAGAGTTCGTTTTTTTAAAATCTTAATCCATAAAGAGTTCTTAAAGTATTCATTTTGATCCCACGGTAATTATAAATTTAACTTGAATAAAAAATTATTGCGTTAACAAGTCGGTTATCTTCTGTACACACTTACTGACTCCAGCTTCAAATGTACATTAATATCCGAAAAAAAGTCTGCAGACAAGTGGAATCGAACCCAGGTAGCTAGAGCCCGCGTGTGACACAAACACGCTTCACCGCTCGGCTATCGAGGATTCGGAAATTCCCTAAAATTATACGCCTACATTAACTATTTTCAAAAACTATGATTCTATGTTATTTTTATTCCCTCTTATGATTAAAAAATTGTGTGAAAAATCTATCTGCTCTTCTCGCTTATGGACAACGCTATCTTATAACTTTTTATTACACGCGCACTTATCTCTACATATTATAGAAACGTCGTACGATCTGGATTATGTATTATTGTGAGTACATGATCTTATAATGCAAATTATAAAACAAAGTCTTCGGACGTGTAATAAAAATTATTTTTAACTCAAATAAACACCAAATTGAGATTTGCAAAATGAATCGTATAATCATAGCTAGCTTCCATATTTAGGACAAGCTTTGGAGTTTCACCATAAACATGATTAACTTTCGACCTTAAGACTCCCAGCGCTTTTGTAGCACAGGTGGCTTGCACGTGTGTCTATCGTTTCGTTTTTGCATTCTTAGGTTCGAATCTCAGAATGGAAGATGACTTTTTTTTTGTTTCAGTGGTCTTACTGGTTATTCTATATTTTTTACTCGACAAACTCTTATATTACTAATACTCATGCTAACATTAAAATTCAAATTAAATATTAAATACCTGATAAAATTTTATTTTCATTATCCAATAAGCTCCAGATTGTATTTTTGTATCTTATTCATATTTCTTCATTTAACTTTTATTCGATTCATATAAAGAAGTTTTCAGCTATTTTGAGAAAAAAATCATAAATAGGATGTCGTATAAAAATTTTTTTCATAACTTAATAATAATTTTTCAGATTTATTTTGAATGTTAGCGATAGCTTATTTCGTGTCGTTTTGGTTGTTAAAAAGTAAGGGAGTGTTAAAAAACAATAAAAAATTCATGCACAAACGAAAAAAGTCTCAAAGTGATTTCTAATTTAAGTTTAATTTTTTTTTGTAGCAACAGGTGAAAATCAATTAAGAAGTGCACTACAATAAACTTTCACTACCTTATTAAATATTCAATTTTTACTTACGTGTCCACCTAATTCATAGTAATAAAAGACTTTAAGTAAAAAAAGTTAATAAATAATTATTGAGGCCTTCCAAGTGGTTTAAAAAAAACCAGATCACATGGCCGAAGAGTCGAGTCCAAGAATGCAAAAACGGAATGACGAACTTGCATGCGAGACATCTGCGTTATGGGAAAGCTGTGTAAGCTATAGTCAAAAGTCACTTATATTTATAACAAAGCTGTAAAGTTCGTCCAAAACATCGCCGGGGTTCGCTGGAATTATTATATTTGTTTTGCAATCTCAACTTAGTATGTGTTCGTATTGATAATATTTTCGATTACACGGGCAAAAACTTTGAATAATAATTTTCATCGTCACAAGAAAAATTTGTGAAATTACATCACCGTAACTGCAACCTTTTTCCATCACACACCTTAAATTTTTTTCCATCCTAACAAGAATTAAATAAAATTATATGAAATTACGTACTTCACGATCACATATGAGTAGAAAGATCTAATTATTTTACTCATGATAAGCTGTAGGCCAAGCTCCAGAGGTTGTCGATGAACATATGTGACTTCCAAACTATCATGACACAATGTTTCGATAGCTCAGACGGTAAAGGCTTATACCTATGGGGAGATTATTTTGCTGGGTTATTATGATGCTGGGTTTGATCCTTATTGTCACCATCATTTTTTTTTTTTTTTTTTTAATATGATGGATTATTCTGTTTTAATTTCTTGTATTACTTTTATTTAAATTTATGTACGTTGTCAACTCTTTGTGTTAAATACATCAAAATAAATAATTTTTTCGCCCTCGGGTAGTTTTGGGAGGCTGGTACTTCCTCGGGCAAAAAAGCAGTTTTCCGATACTCGTTCGAAAAGTCTCCTTTACGAACCTCATTATGGACCTCGCCCTTGGCTCGGGCCGCAAACCTCTTGGTTCGCAAACAAAGACTTTTCAAACTCGTAGGAAAACTATTATTTCAATGCTGTGTTACGTAAGATTAAGAAGCTGGTAAGGAGGTGCGTCACATAAAGAACTCAACTCGTTGGTCAATTATTTATTAGCTTCTTGAAGGCAAAGGCTTGCGTGTGTCTCGCGTGGTGTTCCCTACTTATCGCCCGGCCTCTTGCCTTAAAGACGCTTGAGTAGCTTTACAGCAAGTAGCTTGACTTTTAGAATTTTTTAATATGGTGTAGTGATTTGAACAGTAGATAAGTAGGGAACACCGCACGAGACACATACATGCCTTTGCCTTCAAGAAGCTAACAAATAATTGACCAGCGAGTTAAGTTCTTTTTGTGTATTATTTGTCTTATTTGTGTAGTTATTTTGTGTTGTAAATTTAAATAAAAGTTATACCAAGAAATTGAAACAGAATAATCCATCACATTAAAAAAAAAAAAAAAAAAAAATGATGGTGACAATGAGGATCGAACCCAGCATTGCAAAATAATCTCCCCATAGGTAAAAGCCTTAACCATCTGAGCTATCGAGACATTGTGTCATTATAGTTTGGAAGTCACATATGTTCATCGACAACCTCTGGAACTTGGCCTACAGCTTATGATGAGTAAAATTTATGAATCTTTCTACTCATCTGTGAACGTGAAGTAGGTAATTTCATGTAATTTTGTTTTTTTCTTGTTAGGATGAAAAAAAATTTAAGGTGTATACTAAAGAAAGGTTGCAGTTACGGTGATGTAATTTCACAGATTTTTCTTGTGACGATGAAAATTATTATTCAAAGTTTTTGCACGTGTAATCGAAATTATTATCAATACGAACACATACCAAGTTGAGATTGCAAAATAAATATAATAATTCCAGCGAGCCCCAGCGATGTTTAGGACAAACTTTGGAGCTTTTTTATAAATATAAGTGACTTTTGACTATAGTTTACACAGCTTTCCCTTAACGCAGATGGCTCTCGTGCAAGTAAGTCGTTTCGTTTTTGCATTCTTGGACTCGACTCTTTGTCCATGTGATGTGATTTTTTGTAAATCACTTTGAAAGCCTTATTAATTATTTATTAACTTTTTTTACTTAAAGTCTTCTATTACTATTAATTAGGTAGACACGTAAGTAAAAATTAAATATTTAATAAGGTAGTTAAAGTTTATTATGGTGCACTACCTAATTGATTTTCGCCTGTTGCTACAAAAAATGAATTAAAATTAAATTGGATATCATTTTGACACTTTTTTCGTTTGTGCATGAATTTTTTTTTGGTTTTTTACACTGCTTTACTTTTTAACAACTAAAACGACACGATATAAGCTATCGCTAAAATTCAAAATAAATCTGAAGAATTATTATTAAGTTACAAGAAAAATTTTTATACGACATCCTATTTATGATTTTTTTCTCGAAATAGCAAATACCTTTTTTATGTGAATGGAATAAAAGTTAAATGAAGAAATATGTATAAGATACTCAAATACAATCTGAAGCTTATTGGACAACAAAAATTAAATTATTTAAGGTATTTTATATGTAATTTAAATTTAAATGTTCGCATGAGTATTAATAATATAAGACTTTGTCGAGTAAAAAATACAGAATAACCAGTAAGACCACGGAAACAAAAAAAAAGTCATCTTCCATACTGAGATTCGAACCCGAAAATGCAAAAACGAAATGATAGACACACGTGCGAGCCACCTGTGCTACGAAAGTGCTGGGAGTCTTATGGTCGAAAGTTAATCATGTTTATGGTGAAACTCCGAAGCTTGTTCTTAATATGGAAGCTCGCTTTGATTATACGATTCATTGTGCAATCTTAATTTGGTATTTATTTGAATTAAAAATAATTCTTATTACATGTCCGAAGACTTTGTTTCATAATTTGCATTATAAGATCATGTACTTACAATAATACATAATCCAGATCGTACGACGTTGCTATAATATGTAGAGATAAGTGCTCGTGTAATAAAAAGTTATAAGATAGCGTTGTTCATAAGCGAGAAGAGCAGAGAGATTTTTCATACAATTTTTTAATTATAAGAGGGAATTAAAATAACAAAGAATCATAGTTTTTGTAAATAGTTAATGTAGGCGTTTAATCTTAGGAAATTTCCGAATCCTCGATAGCCGAGTAGTAAAGCGTGTTTGTGTCACACGCGGGCTCTAGCTACCTGGGTTTTTTATTTAAGTTTAATTTTTTAGTACCGTGGGATCAAAATGAATACTTTAAGAACTCTTTATGGATTACGATTAAAAAAAAAGAACTCTTGGCGAACTTGTAAAGAATTTAAAAGAGGGAACATAAGGTGAATATTGTAGAAACACTTTAAGAACACTTTTGGAACACTTTGCGAATACAAAATCAAGTTCCTTGGTGAATTCTGAAAGAATTCTTTATGATTTGTGGATGCCGTCTGGGTTAAGAACTGACTGTCAAGTCTCATCTGTTTCTAAGAAAATGTATAGACACATACGGAAATAAAGCACGAAAAAACGTTTCTTATTGATCAAAAATAATTTGTGAAAAATTCATTTGAATATTGGCTTGATAAACTTTGTTGCTCATTAAAAATGAAATGAGAAAATCTACATGCATTTGGCGACTTAATGCCAGATATTTTGCATGTGAACTAATTATCTGTAATATTTTTTTACTTTCTAAGCAGGTACATACGAAAGCGCTTTTTTGTTTTTTGCCTAATAAAAGCCATAAAAGTAAACCGCTCAGCGCTAACCTTGTATGCTTACTTATTGAACATGATAAAAATATTTTTGACTGCCGTACCTAAACTTATGTGAATGCCAGCAATATGTCTGAAGAATATGCTGGCTCACAACTGTTTGTAAGGGACCACAATCGATCAGCATTTTATAAACCGTTTGCAGGCCATTCTCTCTACTTAGTTGAAGTGAATTCTGTGGATAAATGTATCCAAACGATGATTTTTTTTGTCATTTTCAGCAAGTATGCACGCTTTAGTGACTCAACCTACACATAGATAACATAATTACGTAATTTTCAGAAATTCTAAGAAATTCTTATTTTATTCAACAAGTTTCATGAACTCTACATAAATTAATAAAACTCTATAATCTTCTCACAGTAAAAATAAATGATACTGATTATTATTGGTAATTATAATAAATTATCATACTATAAAAAAAATAATGATCCTCAGAACAAACACTATTCTTGGTCTCAATGCTGTGAGCTATTATATTATATACTATATTCGTCGTCCATCTTTGTGAGCGGAACTTTTTTTATGTGAACGTAGTGAATACATACAGTTCTTATCTAAAGATAAAGAGATAAGCTTTTTTTTGCTCAGCTTTGTAAACTAGGCTTTTTTCTTGCAGACTAAGTTCTACTACAAACCATATTTATTGAATTTTACTTATTTTAAATAATTCTAAAAAAAGTAACAATATACTTAAAAAATTAGCCTTTGGAAAAAAATTAAGTGCCAGAAACAAATCATGTATTAAATATGTGCTTTTTTAAAAGTTTCTAAACTTAAAGCTTTTATACTGTAGAAAAAAGTGAAAATTTCTTTTTTCTCATGAATTGTCAATCTTGATAGTCTGAAATTAAAATTTAGAAATAGTTAAGATATCTCTAACATTTTGGCGTACTGTTTTTTTTATACAACTTTCGTGGTTGTATATTATATTGCACTCGTAAATAAAAGAAATCAGACTTTGTAATATTGACTTTTGACTGATACTAAAGCAAACATGAAAAGAATGAAATTAATGCACAAGTGTTTTAACAAGCTTGCAACATGACAAGGCAGTAATTTATTTGATGTTAGGTTTGCTTTTATGACCATGCAAAAGTAAATATTACTTTGTTTAGTTTCTTGATGGCAAAGTTTAAAGCAATATACTATAATAATACTACGAGTGTCATATAAAAAGTATCCTGTACAAAAAACGTAGCAAACGAAGACTCTACTGTTATAAGATTTTGTTTCTAGAACTGTTTTTTGCAAGGAGAGTGATATCTATAGCATCTGATTAGAGTCTTAAAAAATAGTTTAAAATATATTGGTCCAGGACATTAAACATGCTTGATTTTCCATTTTTGGTAAAATCTTATTCGAGAAACTGGAAAAATATTTTCTTACTAATTCTAATTATTTAAATTAATTATAAGAGTAATTAATACAGAAATAAAAATATTAAAAAAAAAATTTTAGTTTTGCTTTTTATTCATAATTACTAAAAAATAAAAATAATTTCTTGTTCATGAGAAGAGATAAAAAACGAAAATCTTATCAGTTTTGTCAGAATAATGGTTTCAATTATTCTTAAAATTTTTAAAAACACAGTTTATTCATATTTATTAAAGCTCCATATCTTTTCCAGATATTGCTCACTTATTTTAGAGAGGTTTAAGAAAAAAGTTTAAAATGTAGAATCATCTAAAAAAAAAATATTTTACATTTAAGGCAATCAGGGATGTTAATAAACGTTTGAGATTTCTTTCCAGGGAGATTTTTAATAAAAAAATCATAAAATATTGACCGTTTAACATTGTATTTTGTAGGGAATAAAGGATAGGTTGCTGTTCAATTAAAATAACGGCACATTATAAATGCTTAAAAATAAATAAAAAAAGCCATTTTTATATACCTTAGTACAAAAGAAAGATGCTTGACAAGAAAATCAAGCCTTGCCAGGTATATTCCGAAAGTACAATCAATTATAGTCGTACAGTTTCAAGCTTGTTAAGTGCAGAAGAAAGTGCGTGGTAAAAGGGTACATCTGCGCAGGTCAGGAAACTTCCTTACTCCCTGTTTCATGCCTATCTGGGTAATACTTTGGATTCTTTTTAAAAGGACCCCTACTAATACTCACTCTTCTTTCAATTAAGCTCCCACAGCATGACTTCTTATGATTGAACTTCAGCCTACCAAAAGAAGAAAAACACTATTAATGCAAAGAAGAATTTCATTTAAAGTCCTTCGTATACAATTAACTAATATCTGACACACTATAGAAATATGATTCATACAAAATAAACATAAGTTTGCAGTAAAAAATTAAGAACAAGAAAAAAAAGAATTTTTTTTGTTTTTTTCTATTTTTTTTAAAAACACAATTTTCAAGCAAATGCATTACAATTTTTTTTCTAATATTACTATTACATAACACCCATGTAATAAAAAGTTCTAATTTGATCAACAGTCATGTACAGTTGTGCAAGTAAGTTCTAAGACTTTTTTTTGATGTTTTTAAATAATTTTATATTTCTAAAAGGGACTACAGAAGAATTTTCAAGTAACTTTGTTTGTTTTCATATATTTATCGATTACAAGCAGATTTACCTTTTTCCAATGTTTTTCATACATGCTGTACATAATTTAGTCATTAAAAAGCTTGAGCTTAGCCATTAAAAAATGTTTGGTTGTATTGCAGACCGGCTTTTATCATGAGGAGAATGAAGACATTAGAAACTTTAACAGGTTTTAATTTCTTACACAAGTATAAGTGTGGTAAAATACCATTATTGGTTACAAAAAAAATAAAAGTCCACATTTTTCTTTGTAACATATTGAAACTTGCTTAACATAATTAGCTTACTACAAATGCAAGCCCGTAGCTGTTGTTAATTTTGTTTTGTCTTATACTTGTGTAAAAAACTATTAAGTATGTGTCATAAGTACATGAAATACTGCTAGTACTTTAACAATTTATATATAAAACAAATCTAATAAATTTTTTGGAAGTGAATGTTTTTAATAATTTTAGAATAATAAAATTCTTGTAAAATTTCTGTTACTATCAATAATGTTAGTTTTTGCTAGTAAACGTGTCTCTTGATGCTTCATTATTTTTTATTCTCATTTACAAAAGGAAAAAAAATAAATAACACTACTATACTTGGTTTGTCTAAACACTTAATTGCTTTTTCTGAGAAGAACTTGTCTAACGATAAACTCCTAAATTCTTTTGCTTAGGAAAAGTTTGTGTAGTACTTGGTGCAATTTTGGTTTCTGTTAAAAAAATTAAAGTTATAAAGGAAATATAAAAAAAGATCAACTCATCAGAATCTATTTTTATTTTAACTGATCATAACAAAATAAAGCAATGCCATTATATAAATATGTTAAATTAATTAGTAAACAGCTAGGGCCAAATTGCTTCCTGAAAAATAATACTGTACATTCCTATGGTTAAGTAAAGTTCCTTACAATTTTATCTTATAATATAATAACGTGAGTCATTAAGTCTAATGATAACAAATTTTCTGTCCCTATTATTCTGAAGATCAAACTGGTACTATCAGTATTAAACTCTTTAAAAACATAAAAATATTATTTCTTGAAAAAAACTTACAGACCTAAAGGTAATGTAACAATCACTATATTAGAAAGAGATTTTTTTAAATATGTAAGCAGTGTATTTTAAAACAAACAAACTGTGAGTGACAGATCCTGTTGTTTGTGTTGTAAAAGGCAACAAATCTATTTGGAACACTGTGGATATTCCACAATTCAATGTCATTATGACAAATTCTTTCGACGCGCTGTTTGTAGAAACTTATCTTCCGAGATGTTCGCGCTCAATAGTGCAAGTGATAGTGCTCGTGCACAATAGTGCACAGTTCCCCACAATGTCTAGCATGACAGACAGCCGGCCAATGGGCCAGCAATCCCTTGAGCTAAAGAGCCGAGATCCCTGCGTCAACCAACGCAACTCTCAGCAGAAACGCAGCCCACTCTCCCGGGACACAGCTGTGCACCTGTAATCGCTAAAAAACTCGACAGTTAAAAAAGACAGATCGAGTACCTGGAGAAAATAGTGCGTGAGTACTGTGTTCAGCTGGGAAATTCCATCTAGCAACTTAACGCGCTAAGGCGCTCCAACGCGGAGAAAAATGCGACCATTGAAGCACTCTCTGCAAAGTCCTCACTCACAGAAAAAATTCCGCTTCTAAAAGGCCCGGGCCTTCTTAATCTGGCACCAGAAAATTGTGACCCCCTAAACCTCAAAAATTCTTTCACTGTGGAAGATGAAAAATTCCCCTTGCTACCAAAAACGGTAAACACCCCTGCAAATCCCCCAATTGTAAAGCCATCCCATAAAAAACGGTGCATGCGTGATCTCGACAATGAAAATTTTACAGCCAACTTCTCCGACATGGAGATCGAAAAATCTCCAATCCAAGTGTCACCACTCAGCTCTCCCCAGACAGGGAAAAACGTTTTCGACGTTTATCTTGAGGACCAAGCTCAACATGATATGGAGGAAGCTAGCAGCGCGCTCAAAAAGAAGGCACCATCAGCGATCACAATCTATAACCAGAAATTATGGCTCAAGATAAATAAAGCCCTCCTCGCGGAGAATATTTCTGTCCGCCACGTTATCACGACCTCCGAAGGTATACGCATATACGCTGACAACGTCGACGGCTTTTGACAAATCGTCTACGACCTTAACGAGAAAAAGGTCAAGTTCACTACCTATCAGATTCATCATGACCATGAAATGATAGTCATTATTCGTGGAGTCAATATACTATACGGAAGCTGAAATCCTGGACATGATCCAGAAAAAAGTACCCTCCGCCCGTCGTGTTTATCGTATGACTAAGGGTGACTGAACCTGGTCAATGGTCATGGTGTACTGGGATGCGTCAGATATCAAATCCCACGACATCTACAACATCAGGTATCTTGGGGGCACTTCTGTCAGAGTGGAACATAATTGTAAGTCGAACGACATTCCCCGGTGCGGTCGCTGCCAAAAATTTAACCACACGGCAGCCTACTGCCGTGCTGCATTTGTTTGTTGTTTCTGTAGCTCAAACCACGCCACCGCAACCTGTCCACAAAAGGACAAGGACCAAGCCACCCCTCACTGTGCAAACTGCAATGGCAAGCACTGCGTTTTTTACTGGGGTTGTCCAAAAATCCCCCAAAAAGGAGTTCACGCTCCCAAGAAAAGTACTGTCCCTCATCCCCCTCTTGGGAAAGTCACCCCTTGGACAACAGCCCACGGCTCGAACACCATTCGCCCGGGGATGTCATATGCAAATGTGGCATCCTCTCAACAACACCGAATAGGAGCTCAATCCCTGACTCCTTTGCTCAACACACCCCCTACCACCGAGACAATCCTCCACTTAATAATGACCCTGCTGACTTGCCTCGATCAAAGAGTGTCCGGTCTCGAGGGCAACAGAACAGCAGCACGCTAGACAGAGACTTCACGCTACTTAACTGGAACGCGAACAGCATTACACACAAAACGACTGAACTTACACATATACTCCAAATAAAAGACATCGACATTGCATGCCTTACAGAAACACACCTAGACAACACAAAAAACTGTACATATTAAATTACACGGTACACAGACGTGACAGACGTCAACATCAACATTGAGGTTCCGGGTGAACTGACTCACTATCTTAGCTCACCAGATAAAGACTTAGATATCTTAGACATATTCCTGACGAAAAACTTGACCATCCTTACGGAGCCATGAACATCCCCAGACCTCCCTTGCAACCATAACCCAGTCTACCTAAAGATCCCTAGATCTCTTCTCATCATACCAGTTACCACCAGCCACATTGATTGGGTCCACCTTGCGTACAACCTAGAATCCTCCCTATTTAATGTCGTCCCATCAGGTCCTAAATAGAACTCGACATAGCAGTTGACAAATTCACAGACAAACACAACAGGTGCACACAAGACGTCACCACAACAACCACAGCTCCTCAACACACACTTAAACTTGCCCGCGACCTCCTGCGTCTTATTAAGGAGAAGAAAAGAGTCCAGAAACTCTGGCAAAAATGGAGAGCCCCTGAACAAAAAGTTCACCGTAACTCCCTTGTAAGAGAAGTAAAATCCCAAGTGTTCGAATTCTGAAACAAGGAATTTAACAAATTCATAGCCAAGGCAGGGTCCCACCCAAAAAATGCTTAAAAGGTCGTCAAAAAACTCCATAACAAACGGCCTTCCCTCCTTCATTCCTTCAACAAGGGAACAAACTCTACTCGCTAGACTCAGACAAAGCAGAGACCTTTGCAGATTCGCTGCAAAATCAATGCTTCCCCAACCTTGGCCCTAGAGAATTAGCTCAGGAACACGCAAGAATAACTTGCATGGTGCAGCAACAAGTCTTCGACAACCTGGATTTCGAACACTATACATCCTTCGAAATCAGAGGCATCATCCACTCCTTAAGAACTTGGAAAGCCCCTGTCAGTGATGGTATCTCCAATAGCGTCGTGAAAATCCTCCCTCAAAAATTTATCACAGCGATTTGCAACATCTCTAACGCCATGATGCGCTTTCGTTATTTCCTAATTGCATGGAAGGTGGCTACAGTCATCTGCCTCCTGAAGCCGGGAAAACCCCTCAGCAACCCCTCGAGCCACAGACCCATTAGCTTGCTCTCGTCGCCCACTAAAATCACCAAAAGCGTCATTCCTACCTGCCTAAACAAGCACACCACGGAAAATAACATCCTCCCAGACGTGCATTATGGTCTTAGAGCCAGACATTTAGCCGTACACCAGCTCTGAGAGTCACCAAAGACCTCTCCGATAGCCTCATCCGCAAAAACTTCACCACGATAGCTTTCCTAGATGTACAGCAGGCCTTTGACAGAGTTTGGCATGAAGGCCTCCCGTACAAGCTTATTCAGTAAGGTTTTCCGCACTACCTCATGTGCATCAAATCCTCCCTATCAGACAGATTCATTTGCGTTAAAGTCAGCAACTCCCTCTCCAACCCCCACCCAATAATCTCTGGAGTCCACCGAGGCTCCAAGCTCTCACCCATCCTTTCAACATTTTTTGCCACGACCTGCTCCCGCGCGAAAACATTAACACGTACGTCTATGCAGACGACGCACAGTGGTCCAGAAAGCCCAAAAAGTGGTAAAAATTCTCTGCTTTCCCTGGATTGTCACCTTAATCTCCTGATTTTGGTCTCATTTTGTTCGTAAGATAATAGGCTTCAAGAATCCGCTTCCCTAAGGGGTTGGAAAATTTGGTGTATATATGTACTAGTGGGGCTCACGCCCCCCTGCGCGCACTGCACGCCAACCCCTCAACTTCCGAATATTGTGCATCAACACAAAGCAGTATCAATACAAAGTACAATTAGTAGTTACGTAGATGCTAGATACGTGAAACCAATGGAAGCAGCTTGGAGACTTCAAGAATATCCAATTTGTGGTAGAAGTCATACAGTTGTAAATCTAGCTGTTCATCTTGAAAACAAACAAAAACTCATATTTAAAGAAAATAATATTAAAAATGTAATAAAAAATTATCAAACACCCCTTGCAGCTTGGTTGAAATTAAATAAAGAAGATGATTTTGCAAAATCACTAAAATATGTTAACATTTCAGAACATTACATTTTTGAAAGTTACACTAAAAAATATTGCTATAGGTAGATTAAACATAGTATCTCCAAAAGATCATAAATGCTTTTTTTTAAAACTTATTTAAAAAACATAATGAAATAACATATAAAAATTTCAGGGATACTGCAATTGCAATGAGTTTAATAAAACATGATTCTGAAATCGACAATATTTTTAAAGAAGCCAGAACAATTATGTTTCCATACCAGTTAAGACAATTTTTTGCTTGGTTTTTAATTTCAGAAAACATTCAAGGAGATAAAATGTGGAATAAATATAAAAAATATTTTACGGAAGACTTCGATAATGATAATAATAATTATGCTCTTCTACATAATAATCAAATTTTGGTATCGGAAGGTGAATCATGTGAGTCTTTTAGTTTACCGCCACCAACCATTAGCAACTATATAAGTAATTGCAATATTAAGGAAATATCTTTCAGTAAAAAAATGTTCGATATAATGTACACAAATTTAAATGAAGGTCTAAGGAAAATTTTTAAAACTATTTGTGAACAAGATGAAAAAGTATATTTTATAGATGGTCCTGGTGGATCCGGAAAATTCTACTTATATAAGACACTAATTTATTACTTTATTTCTAGAGGTAAAAATATTTTGTCAACGGCTTGGACAGGAACTGCATCTGTATTACTACCAAAAGGTATGACCAGTCATAGAACTTTTCGTTTACCTCTAGACTTAGATAATATTGAAAGTGTATTCTTAGAATTTGAAACAGAAAAAAAAAAAATTAAGGGAAGTTGATTTAATAATATGGGACGAGGCTTCTATGATTCCGAAAAAAGCTTTAGAAATCGTTATTAAAACGTTGAGAGACTTGTGTAATACAAAACTTTGCTTTGGTGATAAATTAATAGTATTAGGAGGAGATTTTCGACAAATCCTGCCAGTTATAAAAAACGGTAATAGAACTATAATAATAGAAAAAAAAACTATTTAATCATCATTTTTATGGAACTTCTTCAAAATTTTAAGATTACAAAATAATATCCGTTCTTGTAATAACGAATTTTCAAAATTATTGTTTAGAATTGGAGAAGGGGACATAGAAACATTTAACATTCCTAAATCTTGGATAACAGATGATGTCTGTACTAAAATATTTGATAATTACAGCAACTGTTTTGACAATAACGTGATACTAACTTTACATAATGAATTTACTTTTTTTTTATACAATAAGATTTTAAGTAAATTACATGGGGAAACCAAAACTTATTACAGCATCGATACTGCAACATATAAAGGTGTTGATAAATCAGATGATAATATTTATATAAATTATCCCGTAGAAATGTTAAACAACATTCGCGAAGGCTTGCCACCTCATGAACTTAAAGTAAAAATAGTTTCAATAGTAATGTTAATTTGAAATTTAAGTATATCAGACGGATTATGTTACGGTACACGATTGCGAATTACTAAATTTCTAAAGTATAACGTAGAAGGCAAAATAGTAACGGGAGAAAAAATTGGTAATAAAGTTTTTATTCGAAAAATTACATTAAATACTTGAAATACTTTATTATTATCTTTTATTTTATATAGAAAACAATTCCCATTAGTTGTAGCATTTCCTATGACTTTTAATAAGTCTCAAGGTCAAAGTTTTGATAATGTGGGATTATAATTAAAAAAACCTTCATTTTCTCATGGTCAATAATACGTGGCTTTATCAAGATGCAAAAATAAAAATAGAATCTTTGTTTAAGTCGATAGAGAAAACAGTTTAGGGATTAAAAATATAGTTTGGAAAGAAATTTTTTAATATAATCATGTTTCTTATATTTATAACATGATTTTATTATTATTTTTTTATGTATAGGTAAAATTTATTAATTAATAATACAAATCATGAATGTATATCGTGTTTATCTATTGTTTTATTTTTAGCATCAATTTAAAACAAAATAGAAATAGACGTAAGTCTTCGTGGTTTCATCAGGCTTTATAAGATGACTTATAAAGTGATGCGAAACTTTTATTGTTTACATTAATGATACTCTAAATTTAACTTAAGTTTATGTACGTAAAAAGAAGAATTGTGTAATAAAGGACTATATAAGTGATGATTATATAATAATCATGCGCACCAATACATGTGTACATATTATTTGGTTTCAAAGTATTGGTAACTCCATATAAATTGGTTTTCAAACGTACTTAGTTGTATAAATAATGATGTTTTGCGCAACAACCCCCCCCCCCATGAATCGATTCATGACTTTCAATTTCTTCTTGACGATGAAATAAATCATGGCAATCAGACAGTTTTGTCCAAAGATAGAAAAGTCGGTATAATCACGGTCAGGTTCCAAAAAAGTAGTGTGGGGAGGCGGTTAGGGCTATGAAAAAATTCGTAGGGGTCAGTGGGAGAGCCATAGGGGGTAGATGGGGAAATGTGGGATGTTTTGTGAAAAAATACTATACAATGTATCCATGTGATTTGGTAGGAATGTGGTTATAGACTTTAACACATTGACAGGGCTGGCAAAATGCAACGTTACAAAATGCTAACAAAAAAGTCAGTCCACCAAAAACTTTTTGCTTACAAAGAAACCAAAGGATCCAGTTAATCGAAATACAATTGATTTTATTTAAGTTTAGCTGATTATAGTATTGTGCAGTAATCTGTAACTATTTGATTAAATACTAAAATATACATTGTTATTATCCCATGAAGCCATACGTGGTCGAACCCCCTGGCTTGAATAAAAACTTATACAATCCTTCTATACTATTCATATAATATTTTGTAGGGGGTTGGTGGGGGGGCGGTGGAGGGACATGAAAAAATGTGTGGGGGGTCGGTGAGGGGGCTGTGGGGGGTTGGTGGGGGGCTGTGGGGAATTTAAAGAAATACTACGATATGTCAAAATAACCAAGAAAATATTTTATTTTTACCATATTTTGGAAGTGGTGAGTGGGGGGGCGGTAGGGAGAAAATGGGGGGGCAGCAGGGGTTTGTGTGAAATGCCCCACTGAGTTAACTATATTATATAGGAAGATATATGTGTATATATATATATATATGTTAAATTTAGGTAGTCCGATTACTCAGAGTTAATAAAAACGTAGTAAAAATGGATAAATTTGTACTAAATTTAGTATTCGGGATTTTTCGGGTCACTGATCAGGAATACGGCGTTCAATTAGCCAAATACAAGATGGTGGATCTAAGATGGCAGCAAAAATTATTAAAAATCAACCGATTTGTAACAAATTTGGTATTCAGGAGTTTTTTGGGTCACTAATCACGAATATGGCGTTTAATTAGCAAAATTTAAGATAGTGGATTGAAGATGATGGCCAAAATTATAAAAAATTAACCAATTTGTACTAAATTTGTTATTCAGAAGTTTTTCGGGTCACTGATCACGCTTTCGAGGTCAAGTTAGCCAAATTCAAAATGTTGGATCCAAGATGGCGGCAAAATTTATCAGAAATCAACCAATTTGTGTCAAGTTTGGTTTACAATACTAAAATACAATAATTTTTTAGGTTTTTGACACCCAAAATAATAAGAAGTGCTTTTATAAGTAAAATTTAATTGAAAAAGCCAAGATATAAATGTACTCAAATTACATTCTATCTTCATCGATAAAAAGCCAGTCGATTTTTCAAATTCACAATAATTATGTATATACAGGTACATACATCTCATTTGCATGTACTTAACAGATTTTTTTAACTCTTCAAGTAAGATCCTTGTAGCCTATTATCTAAAAAACAGAATAAGCCAAAAAATAGGTGAATGGAGTGAGAATTCGTTAAAAGTAGGAATTTTAGCCATTTTTGGGTTTTCTGGACTGAAGTTAATTAAATCTTACTGCAATTTGTACAAATAAGTTGATTTTTAATAATTTTTGCTGCCATCTTAGATCCAACATTTTGAACTTGGCTCATTAGACCCTGGATTCGTAATCAGCGATCCATAATCGCCTCGTCAACTGAACTTGACACAAATCAGTTGATTTTTGATAAATTTTGCCGCCATCTTGTATCCACCATCTTGACTTCTATTAAACGCCTTCCTTTTTCAAAGTTCAAAATAATATCTGCTATGCAATTTTTGTTAACTTAACTATATTTAACTTACAATAGTCTATCTGCATGTATATCTTAGAAAACGCCTAAAATACAAATGACGGTTGCATGTGTGTAAAAGAGACTCCTATAACACAAATTGAGGATTTTCACTTTAAATAAGCTAGTATCCTATATTCGTTGCAATTTCTCATTTTTCAATAAGCCTTATTTAAATGGTCATCATTAACGTCATCACCAAAATCATCGTCACCGTCTTTGTTGACGTCATCGATATTGTCATTGCTATCATTATCATCATCGTCATAATTATCGTCATCATTATCAACGACGTCATAATTATCGTCATCGTCACCATCAACGTCATCTTTGTCTTCATTTTTACCGTCATAGTTATCATCATTGACATCATCCTCATCATTATCATCATCATCATCATTATTATCATTATCGTTAACATCATCATAAATCGTTATCAAAAGCATCGTCATTATAGTCCTCGTCAATGTCATCATTATCGTCGCTATCGTTGTCATCATCAACGTCATCATCATAATCATCGTCGTCGTTATCGTCATTTTCATCGTTATAATCTTCTTGTCCTTCTTATTCCTATTGTCCTAATTATTGTCGATGTCGTTATCATCGTTGTCATCGTCATTATTATCATTATCATCATCACTGTCATAATCATCGTCATTGTAATCGTCATCATTATCGTCATCGCTATCATCCTTGTCATTGCTATCATTGTCGTTATCATCATTACTATCGTCATTATCATCATCATCATCATTATTATCATCATCGTTAACATCCTCATAAATCGTTATCAACAGCATTGTCATTATAGTCCTCGTCAATGTCATCATTATCGTCATTATCGTTGTCATCATCAACGTCATCATCATAATCATCGTCGTCGTATTCGTCATTTTAATCGTTATCATCTTCTTATTCCTATTGTCCTCATTATTGTCAATGTCGTTATCATCGTTGTCATCGTCATTATTATCATTATCATCATCATTGTCATAATCATCGTCATCATCGTCGTCATCATCATCATCATCATCGACATAGTTATCAACAGCATCGTTATTATTGTCCTCGTCAATGTCATCAATATCGTAATCGTCGTTGTTATTATCAACGTCATCGTCATAATCATTTCCGTCGTTATAATTACTTTTATTGTCATTGTCTTCTTTCCCTTGTAATTATCATTGTCATCATAATTGTCAATTTCGTTATCATCGTCATTGTC
This sequence comes from Copidosoma floridanum, assembly GCF_036245765.1. NCBI lineage: Eukaryota > Metazoa > Arthropoda > Insecta > Hymenoptera > Encyrtidae > Copidosoma > Copidosoma floridanum. Next base: position 1,562,867 of record NW_028321892.1, on the reverse strand, counting down.
ATTGTCATCGTTATCATTATCGTTATCATCGTGGTCATTGTCATCATCGCCGTTATCGTTATAAATATTGTTATCATCACTCTCATTATTATTATCGTCATATCATTATCTTCGACGTTATATCCATCGTCATTGTTAACATCATTAATATCATCGTCGACATCGTTATCAACAGCATCGTTATTTTAGTCCTCGTGAATGTTATCATTATCGTTATTGTCGTTGTCATTATCAACGTCAATGTCATAATCATCGTCGTCGTTATCGTCTTTTTCTATATCATTGTCTTTTTGTCTCTGTCATTGTTACTGTTATCATAATTGTCAATGTCGTTATCATCGTTGTCATCGTCATCATTATCATTATCATAATCATTGTCATATTCATCGTCATTGTCATCGAAATCGTTGTCATCATCGTTATCATTGTCGCGTTGCTATTGTCATCGTCGTAGTTATTATCATTAATAACATCTTTATAAGTCTAATTATCATGATCATAATCATTATTATCTTTGACGTTATCATCGTCATCGTTATTAGCGTCATCATCGTTATCATCATCGTCATCATGGTAAACTTTATCATCATCATTATTATGAGCATCGACATCATTACTGTTATTGCCATTATTACCAGCGTCAACGTTATGGTCATTATAATCATCATCGTCATCGTTTTATTAACGTTTATATTATTATTATCATCATCATTACTATTATTGGCATTATCATTATTACTATTATTATCGTCCTTGTCATTACGCCTGTCATTAGTATAAACAACGTTATTATTCTCATTATCGTCATAATCATTAATATTATTATTGTTCTTACAACTGTCATTGTCATCGTCGTCGTCTTTGTCGTCATTATCATTGTCATCAACGACATCACTAGTATTGCAATCATAAGTATCATTATTTATATAACTATTGTCATCGTCATCACCATAATTTTTGTCTTTATCATCAACATTAACACTGTCAATGTTGCCATCGTTATCTACATTGTCATCGCCATTATCATCATCATTGTCATTATCATCATCATTGTCATTATCATTATCATTGTCATTGTTATTATTATTCTTATCATGATTGTCATTATCATTGTCATCATCATTGTTACCATCATTGTCATCGTCACAATCATCATCATCGTCATCATTATCGTCAATGTCACTATTGTCATTATCGTTATCGATATTAAAATCGTCATTATTATTATTATTATTATTGACTATGTTGTTATGACTGTCATTTTCATTATTGTCATCTTCATGGTCGTCGTTATTGTCAGTATTATCCTCATCTTCATCGCTTTTATTATCATCATCCTTGTGATCATCATTATCGTTGTCATCAACATTCTATCGTCAGTATTATTATTATCTTTATTGTTATTATTGTCATAGTCATCGTCATTCGTATCCTCATCGTCATCATCATCGTAAGTGTTATTATTACTGTCATTGTTATCATCATTGCTATCGTTATCGTTATTGTCAACGTCATTATCAACGCTCTGATAATTATCATCTTCATCATTAATATTATTGAAATTATAATTATCATCTTTATAACTATCACCATTATCATTGTCATTTTTATCACTATTGCTATTAACGTCATTGTCAGAGTTGTTATTAATATTACCGCCATCGTCGTCGTCAAATTTATCCTTATGACTATCATAGTTGTTAATATTATTATTTTTTTTATCGTCACAGTCGTCATTAGGGTGAAGTGTGACATCGTCACTGTTACCATTGGTATTAATAATGGTAAAAATAATGACAACAGTTACTAAAATAATGTCGGTAAAGATGCCGATCGCATAAATGATAATAACAATGACAATAATGATGATGATGACAATTATTATGACAATGATGATAATAATGTTGATAATAATAGTTAAATTAACAAAGATGATACCAAAAAAAATACAAATGACAACGACAATGACAATAAAGATTACGATAACATTGACAATGATAAGGTCAATGTTGATGACAATGATAATGACGATATTAAAATAAATGATAATAATGATCATAATAATAATAACAATATTAATGACAATGATGGCGAGGGTGATGACGACAGTAAGGACGGCAACAGCAATGACGAGACTGACTATAATTGTAACCACGATGACGACCATAAAATCGATGGTTATAACGACGATAATAAAGATGACTATAATGATGGTGATAACGTTAAATTAGATAATAAAAATAATTATGATAATAAAGATGATGATGATGACGACAATAACAATGACAGAATTGTTACTTTGATAATAACAATGACATTGGTGATGTCGCTAATGATACGGATAACGATGTCTATTACCGTTATAACAATAACGATGACAATAATCGTTATAATAACGTTAATGATGAGACTTATGGTATTGATAATGTTTATACCGTAGATAATTCCAATAATGAAGATAATGAAAATGTAAAGAATGACAAAAATTATAATAAAGAGAGTAATTACGTTGTTAATTATGTTATGGAGGATTATTATAACGATGACGATAACAATGACGTGGACGATGACAATGACGATGTCAGTTATAAGATGGACGACATTTATAATGAGAATATAGATAAAATTGACAAAGTCGTAAGCGATAATTATAAGAATATTTGTAAGAATGGTTATAGAACGATTGTTATAATATTAATTATGTAGATAATGCCAATAATAATAATCATGACGACGATAAGTTAAATGATAGTTCCGATAATAATGACAGTTACAATGGTGATAACGATGAATATGATGATAACCATGAGAATATTTATAATGATGACAATGATTATATTAACAACGATGATGATAAAGAACATAATAATGATAATAACCATTACTATAGTAATGATAATGGTGAGAATTATAATAGTGATTCAAATAATAACAGCGATTCCGATGACACTTATTAAAACAACGATTCTGACGATGAAGATAACGATGATAACGATATTTTTACTTATAATAACAAAAACAATTACGTTAATGACGATGACAATAATTAATATAACATTGATGACAATGACAATAATGATAATATATTATAAACGATAAATTTAACGGTGGTTATGATAATACATAACAAACGATGAATTTAACGATATTATTGATCACGACGGTAATGGGAATAATAACAGCGATGATAACGATGACGAAGACGATGATAAAAATAATACAGGTGACGATAATAATGGCAATAAATGTGATGATATGAACGACGACAATGACGACCATGACGATAATGATGACAATGCTGACGATGAGGATGAAGATAATAATAACGATGACTAAAATAAAGAAGATGACTTTAATGATGACAATAACACTAATAATATCAACGATGATGATAATAACAATAACAATGACGATGACGATGCTGACGATGATTAAGACGTTTATGACAATGGCGATAATAATGGTGGTGGCAATGATAATGATGTTGACTTTCATAGTAATGACATGGATGCTAATAAAAACAATAATAATAAAGATGTTGTTTATAATAATAATGACGACAATCATAAAAATGACGACGACGATGACGATGGCAATGACGTTATCGATGAAAATGACAATAACGATGATGATGACGATAATAACAATGATAGCGGTAGTAATTAAAATAACGATTATGATAACGACGATAAAAGAAAGATAATGATTGTAGTTACGAGGATGCTGCTTGACGTAGACGATAGTTACAATAATGATAATGGTGATTATGAGCATTGTGATTATAATGATACTGATGATAATGATGCTAATAATAATAATGACTGTAATGAGAAAGACAACGAAAATTAAAATAATAATGATGATATTTATAATGACAGTAATGATAATTTTGATGTTGATGACAATAATAATGACGATGACTATAATGGTTATATTGACTGCAATGATGATGATGACAGCGGCGATGACAGTAATATTCATGATAACGATGATAATGATAATAATAAAGTTAATTATAATTATGATGATGATCTTTCTAATAATAACGATGGTAAGAAGGTTTAGGATTATAATAAAGACGTGATCTGAAATAAGGATATCGATGATGACGATAACGATGATAATGACGACGACTATCAAGATAACATTGACGATAAAAATAACAATGACAAAAAAGATAATGACGATGACTACAATAATGACAACAATAATAATAATAATAATAAAAAGAGTCGTAATGCAAACAATGATAATACAGACAATGGCAATCACAATGACTGTTATAATAATCATAACGAATACGATGATTATGACCGTAACATAAATAATAGAAATGACAAGGTTTACACTGATAATGATAATTATACTTACAAAGATCGTGATAAGGATGATTTTAATATTAATAAGGATAACTATGACTACGATATTGGTAATGTACATAAGGATTGTGATAAGAATAGTAATAATAATGATGACGATCATAACAATGATTAAGTTATTAACGCTGATGTTGATAATAATAATGCTTATAAAAATAGTAATGTTAAGGATAATAATGATAATAACAACATTTATAATGTCGACGGCCATTATAATGTTGACATCGACGATGCTAGCATGATTTATAATAAAGATAACGATGATAATGATTATGACGAATATAATGATGTTGAAGATAATGATGAGAATAAGAATAATGAAAATACTTATGATGATGACAATGATGATGACAGAAAGAATGATAATAATGATAGTGACGATGAACTAAACGATAATGACAACGACTGTTATTATAACGATAAAGTTATTGCTAACGATAACAATAATAATAACGACAATAATAATTGCAATCACAATGACTATAACGGTTAGAATTTTAATAAGGATGATGATTATTATGATGTTAAAGTTAATGAAAATGTTGACAAACATCATAATGGTAATATTACTGACAATGATGACGATAGTGATAAGGATGTCAATTATAATGATGACCATAACTATGATAATGATAATACTACTCATTATGATTACATTTATGATGAAGATGATAATAATAATGATAATGATGTTGGTTATGATCAATATTATAATAATAATAACTATGACAATGATAATATTAATGACAATGATGCTAATTATGGCTGTGAAGATCATGATGTTGAAGATAATGACGATGTTGTTGATGTAGTTGACGACAAAGACGATCACCATAACGATGATTAAGATAATAACAATAACGGTAATATTGACAAAAATGATGATAAGTGTAGTGGTGATGGCGATGACAATAATGATGATAATATTGCTTACAACGAAGATAATAATAATAATGATAATGACGTCGACGATACGAATAATAATTAAAATGATGTTAATGATTTTTAAAATTACAACGATGTTGATCTTAATGTCAACAATGATAATGAGTATGATGATGATACTGATGATGTTTGTCATAATGATGACAATGATGATACCGATGAGAATGGTGATAAGAACGGTGATAATAATAATAATAATGATCATAATGATAGTAATGGTATTGTTGACAATGACAATAAAAATAATATTGACAATATAGATAACGATTATAATTAAACTAATAGTAACAATTATAATGATAAAATTAATGATAATGACGATGATAATGATACTGGCAATGACATTTATAATGATGATGATAATGACAATAAGAATAATAATAAAAATTCTAACAACGATGATGGTCACGATGACGACATTGATAGTAAGGTGAATGACGATAATGATCATGATGACGATGAGCACAATAACAACGATGATAACAATGACGGAAATGGTAAGATTGACTTTGATTTTTATGACAATGATGGTTAAAATGCTGGCCATGGTGATCATAATAATAATAATGGTAACGATGATGGTGATCAGGATTACGATAGCTAAAATGACAATTAGGATGACGATGGTCATCATAATGTTAATAATGATGACGATGCTGTATCAATAACGATAATATGTGTTAAAGTTACCTTTGTTATCAATTTTTTTGTATAACTTATTATTATACAAAACAATAATAATTTCAAACATCAATCAGGAAATTTCTTGTTTTTTCTTTTATTTTTGAAACAGTCAAGTTATTAATTAATAATAAGAGAAAATAACTATTAATATTATTAATCGATGAGTTAGTATTCTGTCAAACTATTATACATTGTCCTTTTCCATCTTAGTTGCGCTATGTATATTTTTTATAGAAACGTCGCACTTATTTTTAGAGTGAAAATCGCTGGAGTGCGAAAAACTTTTTTACTTAAAAATTACAAAGAAGTGAAAAAAAATATTTGCTTAAGCCAGGAGTTGAACCTGGGCCTCTTTCTTGCCAGGAAAGTGCGTAAACCAACTTCGCCACCAAAGCCTCGGTGGACACCCTCCTCCACTGCTCTGCTTAGGTGTGTCTTTAGGTCGAATGCCGATATCATAGATATTAATGTTATTAATTAATAAGTTCGTATTATGTCAAATGATTAAACATTGATCTCTTCCATCTAAATTGCGCTATGTATATTTTTTATAGAAACGTCGTACTTATTGTAAGAGTGAATATCGCTGGAGTGCGAAAAACTTTGTCAATTAAAAATTACAAAGCAGTGAAAAAAGTTGTCCGCATCAGCCAGGAGTTGAACCTGGGCCTCCTTCTTGCCGAGAAGGTACGTTAACCAACTGTGCCACCAAAGCCTTGGTGGACACCCTTCTCCACTGCTCTGCTTAGGCGTGTCCTTAGGTCAAACGCCAATATAAGAGACATTGAAGTTATTAATCGATAGGTAAGTATTATGGCAAATTACACAGACCTCTTCCATCTAAATTGCGCTATATTTATTTTTTATTAAAACGTTGCGCTTATTTTGAGAGAGAAAATCAATGGAGTGCGAAAAACTTTGTCACTTAAAAATTACAAAGCAGAGAAAAAAGTTATCCGTTTCAGCCAGGAGTCGAACCTTGGCCTCCTTCTTGCCGAGAAAATACGTTAACTAACTGTGCCACTGAAGCCTCAGTGGACACCCTTCTCCACTTCTCTGCTTAAGCGTGTCTTTAGGTCAAACGCCGATATTAAAGACATTGAAGTTATTAATCAATGGGTAAGTATTATGGCAAATTACACAGACCTCTTCCATCTCAATTGCGCTATGTTTATTTTTTATTAAAACGTTGCGCTTATTTTGAGAGAGAAAATCAATGGAGTCTAAGAAACTTCGTCAATTAAAAATTACAAAGCAGTGGAAAAAGTAATCCGCTTCAGCTAGGAGTCAAACCTGGGCCTGCTCCTTGCCGGAAAGGTGCGTTAACCAACTTTGCCACTGAAGCCTCGGCGGACACTCTTTTCCATTGTTCTGATTAGGCGTGTCTTTAGGTCGAACACCGATATTATAGATATTGATGTTATTAATCGATGGGTAAGTATTATGTTAAATCATTATACATTGACCTCTTTTATCTTAATTACGCTATGTATATTTTTCATTGAAACGTCGCGCTTATTTTCAGAGTGAAAATCAATGGAGTGCTACAAAACTTCGTTAATTAAAAATTACAGAGCAGTGAAAAAAGTTATCTGCTTGGGCCAGGAGTTCCACCTGGGCGTCCTTCTTGCTGGAAATGTTAGTTAACCAACTTCATCACCGAAGCCTCAACAGACACCTTTCTCCACTGCTCTGCTAAGGCGTGTATTCCGGTCAAACGCCGATATTGTAGATATCAATGTTATAAATCGATGGTAAGTATTATATCAAATTATTATTAGCCGAGGTTTTGGTGTCAAAGTTAGTTAACGCACCTTCCCAGCAAAAAGGAGTGCGAGGTTTGACTCCTGGCTGAAGCGGATAACTTTTTTCACAGCTTAGTAATTTTTAATTGACAAAGTTTTTCGCACTTCAGCGATATATACTCTTACAATTAGCGTGATGTTTCCATGAAAAATATACACAGCGCAATTTAGATGGAAGAGGTCAATGTTTAATAATTTGACATAATACTTACCCCTTGATTATTAACATCAATATCTATAATATCAGTGTTCGACCTAAAGACACGCCTAAAGGGAGCAGTTAAGAAGGGTTTTCGCCAAGGCTTAGATTGCGAAGCTGGTTAAATCACTTTTCCGGCAAGAAAGAGGCCCAGGTTCGACTCCTGGCTTAAGTTAATAACTTTTTCACTACTTTGTTATTTTTAAGTGACAAAGTTTTTCGCATTCTAGTGATTTTCACGCAAACAATTAGCGTGATGTTACCATGAAAAATATACATAGCGTAACTTAGATGAAAAAGGTCAATGTATAATAATTTGACAGAATATTTACTCATCGATTAATCACATTAATATCTATAATATCGGCGTTCGACCTAAAGACACGCTTAAGCAGAGCAGTGAAGAAGGGTGTTTACCGAGGCTTCGGTGGCGAAGTTGGTTAACGCACCTTCCTGGCAAGAAGGAGGCCCAGGTTCAAGTCCTGGCTAAAGCGAATAACTTTTATCACTACTTGTTATTTTTAATTGACAAAGTTTTTAGCACTTTAGTGATCTTTACTCTAAAAATAAGCGTGACGTTTCTATTAAAAATATACATAGTGCAATTAAGATAAGAGAGGTCAATGTATAATGATTCGACATAATACTTACCCATCGATTAATAACATCAATATCTATAATATCGGCGTTTGACCTAAAGACACGCCTAAGCAGAGCATTGGAGAAGGGTGTCCGCCGAGGCTTCCGTGGCAAAGTTGGTTAACGCACCTTCTTGGCAAGAAAGAGGCCAAGGTTTGACTCCTGGCTGAAGTGGATAACTTTTTCACTACTTTGTAATTTTTAATTGACAAAGTTTCGTCGCACTCCAGCAATTTTCACTCGTAAAATAAGTGTGATATTTTTTTAAAAAATACACATAGCGCAATTGAGATGGTAGAGGTCAGTTCAATAATTCGACAAAAAAAAAAAATAATGAACTACGATTCAGAAGTGAAGACAATTAGGTAGTATTAAAAAATTTTTTTCTTAGACAAACATTTTTTAAATAAGTTTACTAAAATTACTACAGCTTCTATTGTTTTTATTGCTCATTGTTATTTTAAGATTCTGATTATGTTATATTCTTTAAAAAATGTTACTTCTTGTAAAATTTTTTGTGCACATCTTTCTTTAATTATCGAATCTTTAAAAACTGTTATATAACTATTGAATTGAGGAGGTGTGAATACATTTAAATATATATCTTTGGACCATTGAAATATTTTTCTTAACTGCTCTTCTGTTAAAAGATAAATATTTCAAATTTTTACTGTAGAATACCCTCTAAAACTTCTATGGTCTTGTTCCACGTAAAGAAACAGTTTATTCTAGTTGAAGCCAATTATTTTACGAGTTATGGAGTGTAATACAAAGATCTATTTGATTAAGGGATTAAATAGAAAAAAACGTCTACCCTAGGGCGCTGCTACGAGCAGACAGAAGTACGTGATACAATAGAGAAAAATAGAGCGGCAGGGTATCACTTATTTTGGACAGGTCTTAATAAATACGGGGATCATGCTTTTCAATTATGTATAAAATTTGTAGTAGATACGAAAGATAAGAAAATAAGAAATCCAGATATGAGAGCTAGTGACTTACCAGCGCTAGTACCACAAGATAAGAAAATGTAAGGGATAAGAATTGCGCTTACTGCAAACGCAAAGGGCACGATAGCAAAGGGTCAATTAAAATATGCAGTGGAAGTAAATACAGCAAATCAATATACGAGAAAAAGTGTAAGAAGCGATAAAAAATTGAATAACTACCAAAAACAGACCACTGCAGCGCACTGGGAGGCTTCTGAAATGGCTGAAAAACAACAGGATGGAATAGTTTGCAAAATAGAAGATATGGCTTATAGCATTTTAGTTCACGAAAATAGTGTTAACAAAAGTTAAAGCTTATTTCTTCACAGAATAAGCATGTCCAGTACAGGAAGCACACCGCCATCGATTGTACTGAGTTATAACAAGCTGAGATTGTATAGCGCAAAATTTTACGCAGACACTTCTCCCAAATTTTTAATTACTAAGAAAAGCCGTCCTTGTGTACACACGCGCACAGTGAGAAAAAAGGCCCAAATTACTGGCGTCACACACGGAGCATGCTGCAAGTAAGGAATGACTAAAATAATTCTTAATAGAATCATAATTACTTTGCACGTAGTCCCAGATGACTTTCTGATCGAGATGGAGGGCATGATTGGCTGGGACACTTTTAACTTATAGAATGGCCTTAAAAGTACTCAATTAAATTATTGAGAGTGTAAAAGCATTATAAGGGCCCGCAGTTAGGACCATAAAGTTTAAAAATCATCACCAAGTCGAGGACAGCAGTATTTGCGAGCCTAAAAGATGTAAGTAGCCACGTACAAGTCTGCTGGTTTCCTCTGCATAACGTAAAAGAGAGAATCCTATTTAACAATTTTGAAGAAGAAAATAAAAATCTTTATATACTTGCAAAAACTTTAATTATATCAGATAAACAAATTGACATATCATTACCAAACCTGTACCGAAGGTAAAGGTTTTCAAATTCAAAATCAGACAAGTGGCGGAGCCAATGTGCATTGCTGGGCTAAAAGTTTGATCGAAGCCATACTTGGGCTCTTTAACATTGTAAAATTTAGATGGAAATATAAGAGATAGGGCAGTATCAAAAAAAAGTATTATAAGCTGTAAAAACAAGTATAATGTAAATAACGACTTTTAAATATCCTGGAGATGATAAAAGTTGGACATCGTGGGACTTATCAACAAAAGTATGGAAATCGTCGATACATTAGACTGTAATATAAAAGAATAAGTTATTATTCAAGATCTCATAGAATAAAAGCTTTCGTATTTAGCTTTGTTGGTAAGTTAGAAAAGGCTACAAACATACTTAAGCATAGAATAATAACGTTAAAAGCAAAACAAACTGTTGCAAAAAAGAGTATCGTATCTAATCAAACTAAGAGAACACATGCAAATAGAAATGCAGCATTAAAAGATGCTCCTTGCAGTGTGCTCGTTCTTAAAGCTTCAGGTATAAATAAGCCCTTTATTGTAACAACGGACGCATTTGACGACGTCATTAGAGCAATTGTAAGCCAAGGAGAAATAAGTACAGATGTCCTTTATAAATAAACGTCTAGATATGTGAAAGGCAGCAAACTACGATATTTGACATATTATAAAAAATTATTGGTGATCATGTACGCCAAAGAATAATTAAGACCGTATTTGTTTGGTTGTAAATTTACAGTCGTAACGGATCTTAAACCACTCAAACACTCCAACACACAAAAGAAATCGGACTTAAGATTCACAAGGCTGAAAGCAGAACTTTGGGAGTACGAGGTTCATGTTGTTTATACACCTTGACAGAAAAACAAGGCACCAGATGCCTTTTCTCGCAAATTAGTTCTAGAAGAAGGGAAGAAGAACCCAGAATGTCCGCACCGGTAGCTGTGAAAACTCATGGAGACACAGTGAAAAAAAATCTAGTGAATGTAAGCGCACCACTGGCTTGCATACATAAAATGCACACTAGGATTAAAAAAAAACATAATAAGAAGAATTAGAATCAAGCAAGAAAGTAATTAAGAAAAAACCTAGGGAAGAATAATCTAATGAACATACATTAAACACTAGTAGCTACAACGGAAAAGACTCAGAATTGAACCAGAAAGAGGAAGAAAAAAGAATAAAATAGAAAAAAATACTTCAGCAGCAGTAAACAATGACAACAACGAAGAAATCAGGTCACGGTGATCAACAAGCAGAAAGTTGGCACATATAAGAGAAAATAAAAATATGCACAAGTACACCATAGCACACGCAGAATCAAACGGACAAACAAAAAAATCGAAAAGCAGAGAGGAGTTTGAAAAGAAGACCAATCAAATTTTAGGTAACGCCAAGTTACTGACGTTTTTGCTTGATACTGTATCCCCCTGAAGCAATTACATCCGTGGCATTTAAAAACCACCCCCTTCCTTCCTCAATAATAACATCAGCACACTCCACAGTCCGAAACAATTCCACAAAGATTCTTTCCTACGTATGGACCTGCAGCTACTAAAAAAAATTTTCTGAACCTAATAAAGGTCCTCGGACAGCGCAGTAAGCTTTCTTAGCTGACGCTTGTATAGCTGGATACTAGGGTGGCGTTCGAGAAATAACCAGCAACGTTGCAAGAACAATACCAACAACTCCTGCTGAAATAAACCCACCCAGCAACTCAAGGTGGAACACACCAAAGATCGAGAAACATTCCGGAGGTGAAAAACCACGGGGGCATTGCAGTTGAAAAAAAAAGAAAAAGGATGAAAAATATACCTGATTGAGCAGTCACTTATCTGAAAAAACATGGTCTCTGCGGCACGCTAAATGAAGCGTATGAGTTGACAAAGAGCCACAATCAAAGCTAGCAAAAAGGAAGAGAAGGAAGTGAAAAACGATGAGTTTTGTAATTGCAATAACCGACCATAACTGCCATCGGATGATCGAGATTAATAGGGCCCCATCAGAGTTCCCTTTCTATGCATGATACGCAAGAATGGAAAGAAGGCAGAGAAGAGATCTTATGAACAGAAACTCGGGCTGGACCAATATAAGCCACTTGAGCATTTAGCACAGGACTGACAACTTTTTCGAACTTGCCTCTCTGGCAGCGTCATTGTAATTAAATATTCAAAGTAAGCTTTTTATTTGTCTCTGAATCAAACATGAAGAAGAGACTGACCAATTGCTAACTGATTTCTGACGACCTTGTAGTAGTACAAGGCTGACCAAGGTTCCTTGTACAGGTGAAAAAAATAAGAAAATAAAAAAAATAACTATAGAGGTAAACAGGAAATAATTTTTCTTTCTCTCCCTCTAAGTTTACACCCATATACAACCAACAGGTTCCAATATGTACTTCCACAGTAAAGCAATGTGACAAGCATCAGCCACTACGCAGAGTAGCGCACCGTGGCAGGCACACCCAAGCATTTTGCCGTAGGTACACCCCTTTGCGTAAGGAAGAATAGTGTACATGAATAATAGAACCAGTACTGCACCTGTCACGCTGGACCCTGTACAAAAAGAGAACGACGACTTGTACGCCGTTAGAGCACCACATCGTGCAACCTCCAAATTGACCACGGTACGAAAACCTGCGCATCAGCACAGAACTAGTACCTTCCAGCCACGAAGGGTCAGGAAAAAAATTAAGAAAGATCCCTTACAAAAAGTAAGGATGGATGACTAGGGGATCTCTTAATTATAAGAAAAAAAAGTAGTAAAGAAACTGCCTTAGAAAAAAAAAGAGGATCGGAAACACTAGGAGACGAAAAAACCAACACAACCATGCCTTGTGCATCTAACTGGTGCCAGAATGTGCGCTTCATTCAGTACAGCCAGGTTAACCCGAAGAGACCAGTTAATAGACACGACGAAGGAACTTACGTACAAGTTGATGACATAGAAGAAAATAACATAAAAGAAAAGACAATTAACATGAACGAAAAACATAGTAGTAACAAAATAAACAAAAAAAAAAAGAAAAAAACAAACAAGATAACAACAAAAAACGATAATAATCACCAATCAAACAAGCAGTTAAAATAAAAAATAAGACAATAACAAAGAAAAAATTAATAAAACATAAGACAGTGAAAAAAAACAACAAAGACAAAAAAGGGAAAAAGTAATACGAATAACGATGAATTAAAAAGGTACGAATAAAATGCAATCAATAGTTACAACAAGAAAATTGTTATACATAACCAACCACACGCCATACACTCCGTGATATCGTGGAAAACCCCTCAACTAATTACACCAAAGGGGCTGCAAGAAATGAATAGACTGAGAAGAGCCATTAAAAATATAAATCAGACTTCATAGACTCTCCACTTCCTCGGACTTGAACTGGACATTGTTACCACATGATGTTAATAAGCAAACTGAAGAGAATATGAAACAAAATCCTAGGCCTAAAAAATGTACTTAGCAAAGAAAAATGTTGATAAATAGAGACTTCAAAGCAAAGGGCTAACTCCCTTTATATTTAAGCTGGCAGCAACAAGGAGAGGTTAGCTGTAGCTGGATAGAGAAAAATAGATATATTAATATCGCATAGCAAATGTCACAACATAACATAGAAAAGAGACATCTGTAAGCAGAGTGCCACACTTACAACTGAAAATAAGCACTCAGTTATTAAATAATATAATCCGTCAGGTCACGTCATATTCAAACAAACAACTTTCTAAGTATATGTATGTGCGTAAGCGCAGATGTAGAAAAAAAAATCGTAGATAGTACATAAACACAGACGCGTTAGCAGTCAGCTAATCTATTCCCGCTTCTCACTTCTTCTCCTGTAGTTCTTGAGAGATTTCAGAAACAAAAATAGCTGCAGAAACAGAAAAGAACATACAAAATAAGAGAGCATCGCAGTGGCGAGTATCACCAAACTTAAGAACGACGAAGAATGCAGCGAAAATTAAAGCATTATAAGCAAATTAAAGCATGTATGCAAATAGGTACACAGGAAACATACATTACTCTGAAAACAGTGCAAAAAAGCACAAAAAAATGCAAAGGAGCAACATATTCAGACTCGTGAATATCTGTTTATTATTTAATATTTATTTATACAAGCATGTCTATCGTAAGTACAATTTTTTTATTTCTATTTATGGTCCCACCCCTGTCCTAGGTCCCAAGGTTAATGCGTAACAGACTTTACCTGATCCTCATCTTCTACTAGAAAGCGATTAACGGCTGACAGTGCTGATTGGGCACGGAGAACACAGTGGTAGCCAGCACAAGATGCAGTGCCTGGAGAGGTACGAGAAAATTAACTTTAACTGTCACAAAACGAAGCATAGTTATCGTTAGAATCCATACACGTAAAAAAAGGGCTCCCATCTAACGGGAATCTTTCAAGATCATTGGAGGCTACTTTAACAACCACGATGAAAAATGTGCCGTGGCACGGGCAGCCCAGACTGACGGCAAACGACGCATCCAAAGCAAAAACGTCGCAGCGGGTCCGAAACACTTGACACAGGAAAAATAATTGCGAAGAGTTGGAACAGCCTTAAAAGGCTGCCATGGACAATTACCGAGCCACGCAATACATGTTGCAGCAGATGACGCCACTCCAATACCGATACCTCTGCATGGGTAGAGGTCAAGCATTTGGACATCATCCTGGTAGGCACAAAGGAAGCGTGAAAGAGAAAAACTCGTGTGGAACAACGACTACTCGTGTCCTGAGCTGTAACACAAAAAGACTTACCCTAAGATTTAAGCAAAAGTATTGCAAAAAACTGGTGAAGGGACAACAAAATACGTGCATTTAAGCAGAGCACACTGAACGAGAAAAAAATGACTTAATACAACAAAACTTGACTAAGTAGTGACAGACAAAAGTTTGTGCACCCAGCACTTTTTACAGTCTACCCTTTTTGGGTAGATAGAAATGGAAAAGTCAATATAGAAGCAAGAAACAGAAAGATCTAGAAAGAAGAGTATAGACAGTATCACCGATACACAATACGTCTCTCTATCTTTACTAATTCACAGAGACAAACAAGTAGACAGAGCAAACAAGATTAAACAGTATAAGGCAATGGTCATAATTAGGAATATAGGGGGAGAAAAAAATAAAAAATTTCATATTTGGCCAAAGAGAAGATAAATAAATAACAACTGCAGAAGCTCTTAAATAAAACAACCATTTGTGTGGGGTGAAACCATTTTAAAATCAACCGTGAGTAGTTGAGCAAATAAAAAAAATTCCTTGAATACTAGCAGAGAATTTGGGCTCGTTTCAGTCAGTTGCGTTCACATGGAAAATCATATGGTCCGTAGATTGAAATTAAATGGGCATAGAAACAAATACGTTTATGCAAGTGCACAGAAAGGTAGAGTAAAGTGTAAGGTGACAAGGATAATAGAAGACAAACGCGTAGAACGAACTAGGATAACTATTGGCAGGATCTAGTCAGTACTGCAAGATTCCAAAAAAGCATATAAAGTGGTAGTAGGACAGAAAATTCACAGCTGGATAGAAACGGTACAAGTACTCCGGGGGCAAGTATCAAAGGTTAACGAGGATAAGATATAAGAGATAATGGAAGTAGACTTATCAATCACAACCAATACAATCAATCATTTGAAAGAGCAAATAAGAGTCATAGGATTTGGTGACTAAAAATAGACACTTCAAAATATAAAAAAATTTAGGATAAGGCAGGGAAAATAATAGAGAAAGGACTTCAAATACTATTATCAGATTAAATAAGTGGATATGACAAAGTATAAGGCACAATAAGAGAATTTGAGCAGCTGGTTAGAAAACTAGCAGTGAAATCCAAAACGGTAACGGATATCATAGATTTAATGTATTCAGTGAGTCAAGGAATATCGTACTTACCACAAGCAGCACTAGGAGTGGTATGAAAAGCTGACGTATTGGCAAAGCAGTTCTGACCAGATCTTAAGTTGTCAGGAGACGAAGGCATGGCAACAGAGAAGAAAATAAAAGAGGTATCAGAGGTAGCAACCCTAGAACTTGACAAAAAAATCATATACTAGATACAAATACTGTTGGTAACAGAGGAATACGTACAATTGCTTCGGATATTACGTCTACCAATGAAACAGGAGGCGTTTAATATGATAGACGTAGTAGCGTACTTACAACAAACATATGAGAACAAAGCAAGCAGCATAAAAAAAAGAAAATTCGCGCCAATATCGTGATAGGCAGTGAACAGAAGCAAAAAGTTGAGAAAAGTGAATTTATGTCACCAAACCAAACCTTCCCAATAGGAGGAGAAGGAATACCATTGTTAGATACGACACTTATATTTGGGACCATAGAAAAATCAGATGAGTCTCAATTGTCTTGGCTTAATTAAGAGCGGATACTGGACTCACCTGCACACAAAAAATCTGCCCGCGTTTACTATGAAAAAAAAAAAAAAAATACACGTTTAGTGCAAGAATATTAATTACGAATTGATGAAAGTAAAACCCGCTGGAGAAATAGACCTATCAAGAGGCTGCAGAGCTAAAACGTTAGAAACAAAGCCGGGACCGTGCCAGGAGGATGGCGAAAGTCAGATAGTCAATTAAGGAAGCCTGAATCTAAGCTTAGGAAAAGTAGTATAAGGAGTAAAACAAGTGAATGAGGATGAAATGCAAAATGTAATGGAGAAAATTATAGAAAGGGATGGGTTGCAGGGACTTGGTAGTCAAGAACATAGACCCAAATACAGGTTAACGATGGGTAAAAAATTGACGGACATTATTCAGGGAGTGTCCAAGGGAGCACAAATAAAAGGAAAACTGTCAGACTAGAAAAATCACGCGTGGATAATGGTAAAAATACTCTATGGAACAGCTGCAGAATCAGTCGGGTTTTTAAATATGGGGCTCCGATACTACTAAACTTATATCAAGAATGATTACAGGCACGTGGAGCAAAAATCACCTTACAGAGGGTAGATTAACGACACCTCAACCGATAATCATCCAAATACAAAGCAATCATCCACAGAAGGGACAACCGGGTATCAGGAGCAAATAAGAAAAAAAAACCTTTTAAAAATTTTATACGTAACAACAATAATAACGTCTATGGTAAGATCAGCAAAAGACCACGGTGCAATATAAGACAGGTAGAAGTACCACCTCTATGCTTTGTGCGGTCTGTCGCAATTTTGTAGCAGTACTAAGTTCTCCACCAGGTGGATTAGTGTCAGTGAATTAGTATATACTCGTATATACTACCTTTTCGATACTGATCCATCTGGTGGAAAACTTGGAACTGCTACAAAATGGTAACTTGGCAGAGGTGGTACTTCGTACAACCTGTCTTATCTTACACCGAGCAAAAGACAGACCCTCGTACAATACATAAATAGGTTAAGGCAGTACGCCCTTTATCCTTGATGTCCTTGACAAGAAAACAAAAAAAAAAATAAATAAAATGTGTAATTATATTAGTATGTACTGATTACTTTTAACTTAAAGTGAAAGAAACTTGTTCTCATGATTTATTGTATAGCTCATATGTAAAAAAATGTGAGAAAAATAATAATAACAATAACACATGTAATCGATTACATACCGTTAGTAACTGAGAGAATTTTAAAACAAATTCTTCTGTATGAGACAGTGCGCAAACATAAACATGTATACACATAAGATATAGCAAAACAACACAGAAGGATAAAGGGACAATGAATCGCAAAATCTCATTTTTCTCTAACTAAAAATTATATACAACAGTAACAAAGTAACGCAAACACAACTTTCACATCAACGTACGAATTGAGAAGGAAATCAACGCCGAAGACATCAGCTTCGCGGCCTTGGACCTGTTACGTAAGAAAGCACACAACTATGCGTGTGAGCACCTTCTCTGGCATGATCTATACAGGTAGGAAAAAAAAAACTAAATTCCTTGACCAGGCGTTCAGAAGGGGGGGGGTGGGTTCAACTGTTATGATTAAATTGAAGCGGTTGTCGAGCAGTAGCGCAAGGCACTCGTTCACGGTGCACAGAAAGACCAAATGGCAAAATTTTTCTTGAAATAAGATAACTTTGGACAGAAAACTCGGATCTTCATGATCCCTGGGGGGGGGGGGGCAGGAAAAATCTGCCAAAGTGCCCAAAATGTGAGAAAACCACTATTTTTTGCCAAAAACTTATAATTTTCATCAAACACTTAATAAAATGGTTTTTTAAAGTTGACTGCAACCTTAAGTTTTTAGTTATGATTATTCCGATGGATTAAAGATGGCGACAGCTATATGATGGCCAAGACATGAGGAAAAATGCATGATTTTCATTATTTCTTTTCATACTTAGGATTTTTTTGTCATAAACTATTTGAAATAATGATATAACTTGCAATAACCATACGTGAAATAGCATTAGGTCTATTTTATTATTTTAAATCTAAAATGGCGGTCCGTAAAATATGGCGGATTATAAAATTTATAACCCCCCCCCCCCATATGGGTATCAAATCAAAGGGAATTCTCAGTATAGCACTATAAATACGGTTACCTCATTCTAAATAAAAAATTGCAGAAAACTTAAAATGGTGGATTAGTCATTTATCTACAATGGCTATGTTGTGGTCATAAAACAGAAGAGTGCACTTTGTAAAGAAGTAATGAATGCATCAAACATAACATAAGTAATTCTCTATTCATTTGAGAAAAGTTAAATGTATATTACACTACTATCTTGTATTTAAAATAAGAATGTAATAGGTGGTCGCAACACATCAAGTACAATGTGGTTTAAGGGACCTTTCTCAGCTCAAAATTGCGGCTTCCACAGAATTACGGACTTTTTTTTACTCGCTATCCCTACAATATGGGTATCAATTAAAAGGTAATGCTGAGCAAAGTAATTCTGAGTAGAGTAAAATTGAAAGCGTTGTGCCATATGCAATTCAAAATGGCGGGTAACTTGGGTCGGTGTACAAGCCATACATCGAAGGCTCCTGTGATATAAGTACCAACTAAAGCGTAAAGCAAGGAATCGATTTAAAAAAAAACCTATTATTAAATCCTATCACGAAAGTTTAACGTTAATGCAAAGAATTCAAAAGCTTTTTCAAATGTAAAAATGTCTCTAGACTTATGTCTTCAAACATTCTCCATAGATTAAAAATTATTTTTAGCCTATTTATGAAGACTAGTATAAAAGCAAGAAATTAATATTTGTTAATAGAATAATAGTAATTAATTTTTTATTATTCTACTTGCCTGCCTCCGTCACAATATACCTTTAATACGTTTTATTAAAGCATTTGAATGGGCAATACATGTATTCAAAACTGAAAAAAAAAATTATTAAGAGAGACTTTACAACCTCGTTAATCGAAAATACTTATATTATTGTACGCAGAAGTAACTTAGTATTGACTCAATTTCCCACTCCTTCATGAGATAAGTTTAACGTTTCACTTTCTTCTGTCATACTCTGATCAATGTCACTTTGATCTTTATTGTCACTATCTTCATCGGACAAGTCATCCTCGGTTTCTTCATCTACATTATTCAAAGATGTTCCTAAGCATATTCTCTGCGAATTTATACTGGTGTTGCTTCTGTACGAAACACATTATTATACTATTGTAGTGTATGTATACGATGTTCTTTCGAATGTATTTCTTTCTTATATTAACTAAAAAGGGATTTCCCTTTTTTTTATTATTATCGATCATTCACAGCCTAAATTTTTTAAAACATAATCATGCAGCTTGCACTATGATACTAATCAATTTGACTTGAAAAATTCTCATTTTAACTCAAAACTCTTGGCATTCTTGTTATCGACTTACAAGTTATATCTACAGCACACTTGTATGAATGTGACTGCCAATCATCATATCACATGAATTTATTTATCAAAAGTAATATTTCGCTCCAGCAACATCATATACTTGCACAAAATTTTTGATCTTTGTTTTAATATTTCACGATCCGGTTTACAAAACTGTACTTTATCTTTTCAAACAATCGATTCGAACAAGTTCAGCATAACATACCACTTATAATAATGATAAAAAATTTCTTGTAATTACTAAGGAGGTATGTCAATTAAAAGAGATTGTTATGTTTTAAATAATCAAATAATGTACAACTCATTTAACGCTAAAGCATAAAAGTTTGATAGTTTCGACATAATTGTGTGAGTACAATAATTAAGATACTTGGAGGGGTTAAAATGTGACGAAGCCATACTTTAGTACATAAATCATCCATAAGATTTTTATTGGCTAAGTTCTTTTTTCTTTACGAATATGAGGTAGATTAATAAAGATTCATTCAGAAGTAATATTTTGCAATGATGATTTCCGAAAGTACTAAAGTTGAATATCATTTAAATTAGTAAAAATAAATTGAATTAACTACTTTTTAATAGAGAAATATCAGATCAAACTATAATCTTTAAAAAATTAGATATAACTATAGGATTAAGTAACGAATGGTGCATTGGATAGTGCATTTTTTTAAAATTTTTACTTCAAAATGTACTTATTCGCTTATTTTGAAACTTATTCGTAATCTATAAAACTCGTTCTTACAATACTTATTGTTTTTGGAGAAAGGACTAAAAACAAGTCCCCAGAATTACTAATAATTAGAGTAATAATAATAATGCAATAAAAATTAAAATTTGCATGCGAGGTTAACCAAAAGGGGACTCACATGATGTATTTATTAGCCTCTTTTGGAAGATCTTTGATTCGATGTTTCCTGCATCTGTCTTCTATATACACAAGTGTTATATAAGGATCGCTCATGTACATGGCTCTGTGAAATAAATCAAGAAGAAGTTTTTCTCTGTCAGTTTATCTGGAGTGCATGATTATGTTCCTCCGATGTAATCTGTGCCACGATTCTTGACAATCTTTCGAATAGTAGGCTATAGGTAGCGAAAATTCTTCAGCTATTTCGCAACCATGCCGTAACAGTTTGTGAAGGGTTGGACTCATTTCAGCCCATGGATAAATTCTGTAGGATAGTAAGTACGCTTCCCAACAAAACATATCACACTTTTTAAGGTTTATGACTTTTTTAAACTTGAAAATTTTAAGAATCGTTGCTATGTTCGTTACTAATCCTCAATTGATTCCTAGAGCTTCAGCAAACTTGACTGGTTCATCAAAACACTTTCTTGCTAAATTACTTGGAGTACCTGATCAACCCTTATGCCCAACTCATCCTTTAATTTTTTCTGCACCAGCAGCTTGCGATTTAAAAATTTTTCTGCAGCACATTGTAAAAAATTTTGTTTGAACTATCTAGTGTTATACAGTGACCAAGTTACAACAGCGCAATAGGTAAGGTAGAAAATTTTAATAAAATTCATACTCTGCCCTAAAGGTTATACGTGCGATACAGTATTGCGTAGTTTGTTTTGTACAATAAATATAGTATTGTACGCAGGTACACTGCAGACATTCAGTTCAGCTGGGTATAGATGTATTATACCATTAGTTCTGAATTTTAAAATAAACAATATAATTGAAAGTGTTTGCAGCAGTAACATACTGTGCAAAATTTTCAATGTCAGTCGGTATAAAACGCAGTATTTTTTTAAAATTTATGACAGAGCTCATTATTTGAGTGAAAAAAAGTGTAGTATGATGGTTAGTAACACGATGACTGTATTCCACATTTTGAACTCAGAATGTTATTACTTTGTACATAAGGCTTATGATAATAATTTTTTGTCGCACAAACATCATAACAGTGAAGTTATGTAGAAGGTGAAGAGCAATCTCCCAAAAAAACTTATTTCACAACTTATTTTCGTACGTACTACCTTAAAAGAAATACTAGTTTATTCAAATACCAAATAAAAACAAATAAAACTGATAAGTGCACGCATGTAGTGAATAACTAACGTTTATTGTTTGCTGTTATCTTCCATGACGGTGGTTTGCAAGCCATTTTGTAGGACTACCGTAATCAATCTTCAAAAGCTTTGATGTCGCAGTGCAATAGTTCAAGCCCACATTTCAGAGCTGAGTCGTCAGGCACAAAATCATTTTCGACATTTCCAAATTCATGCATCGAGTGCTTACATATCAGACTCCTTTTCTATAGAAATTTTTAAAGTTCGACAAAAACGTGTGGATTGTGGAGTAGGATTTAGCCATACATATTTTTCTGTAAAACATTCAAATTTTACTATTATTTTGAAAATTTTAAGCAATATTAAATCTTTAAGCTAAGGATTTAATATTATGCTAAACATTACTGCGAGTTTAAAAATTGTTAAGATACACGTACTGTAGATTAAAAGTTTAGATATGTTTAGATAATTAAGTTTATATACAAATCGTTTTATAGGAACAGTTTCTAAGGCAATACAATTAAAGTTAAAAGTGAACATCTTATTATCTACAAACGTCTTTATGTAAGTGTTATGGTGATAAAAATGTCTATATAGTAGACCTGCATGATTTCGAGACATGTTAGCAATACTTCTCGTCTAATTTAAAAATATCGGAGTCTCGTCTAGAAAAATGTCTCGAAGTCTCATCTCGGTCTTGTCTCTATGTCTTGGAAAATCGTTGAGAGTTCCGAGAGTCTCGGAGAGCTGAAACTTTTTTCGGAGACCCCCAAGACTCTCAACGGTCTCGAAGATTTTCCGGCACTACGAGACGAATTCAAGATAAGACGAAACTTTACTTAGTATCGTCTCCCTGGGTCTCCTCTCACCATCTCGTCTCGTCTTGTCTCAAAGCCTGTGTTGCACAGACCTACTAAATAAATTCAGCAAACGGACTACGTGTTTGTTATCAAGCAATCATCCTTTGAACAAAATGAATACAAGACCAATGAAGCAGTTTGAAATTCACTAAATTTTTAATATCTTCAGGGCTAAAAATCGTTTTGGCAACAGAATGTACATAAATTGTTTTTTTTATAAGTAAATAAAAATAAGAATTACTTGACGGTAAATAAGTGAGTTATAAGTAAAACTATAAAATGGAATATTACGATGAAGCAATCTTACAGAACTAAATGTGTTGGGGAAGGATAATTATATTAAAAGAAATATTTTCAAAGTCAATTTTTTATATATCTTATCATGCTTATCGTATAGGATATTTCCCTTGCTATGTACTGGAGTTTCTAAAGCATTCACATACGGACTTTCAATTTAATATTGTACTGTTATTTGCTCCACGAGGCCTGTATAGTACAGCCATTAGATTCAACAATAGCTTGAAACATTAATGATTAAGCATGCCAGCAATGCCATCACGAGTTAGTGAAAATGCCGATAAGTTTAAAGTAGTTTTTTTACTTATGTTCAATATAAGTCCTGTAAAGTAAGGTAGTTAATTTACTCAAATTGCTTGTTTAGAAAATTAGTGCATCGTTAGTGTTAATGCTTAATGATAAAATGATTGTTGATGATAAATATAGTCGATTTAATCTGTGACCAGAGTTAAAGTAAAAATAAATGATTATTGGTAATGCGGGTATACAATATTGTATTATTAATGTTTTAGTAAAAGTAAGATAAGTGTTAGTCAATACTCTTATCGTTAGATGCACAGCTCAGTTGCAGTATGTTTATGGTTGTACACAAAAGTGAAAGCTCACTGTTTTAATTTTCATTCTCAGGGTTTTTACATTTTTGTTGAGCGTTCATGTGCCCTGATGAGCTGTCGAACCCTCTGGTAACTCAAAGCACCAAATTATTCAAATGATTAGCATCCTAATCCAAAGAAACAGCATTACCTAGTCTTTCTGCAGTTTTGTTAAGCAGGGGGGGATTATAAATTTTATAATCTGCCATATTTTACAGACCGCCATTTTGGACTTAAAATAATAAAATACACCTAATGTTATTTAACGTATATTTATTGCAAGTTACATCAATTTTTTAAATAGTTTATGACAAACAAAACCTAAATATAAAAAGAAATAATGAGAATCATGCATTTTTCTTTACGTCCTGGCCGCCATATTGCTGCTGCCATCTTTAATCTATGGAAATGACCATAACTAAGAACTTTAGGTTGAAGTCAACTTAAAAAAACCATTTTACAAAGTGTTTGATAAAAATTATAAATTTATGGCAAAAAATAATGGTTTTCTCACATTTTGGGGCACTTTGGGGGATCTTTTCTGCCCCACCAGGGCCGTATCACGACTTCGGACCAGTTTTCCCTGAATCTACTATTTAACAACCTTAAAATAGGAAAAAAAAATCATGAAGATCCGAGTTTTTTGTCCAAAGTTATCTTATTTTGACAAGAATTTTGCCATTTGGTCCCACTGTGCGCCGTTCTACCGTGCGCAAAAAGGACTCATCAGGTTTATCCTTCTTAATTCACTTCTACGTAGCAAAAAAATTTTATATTTTTGTTAATTGTAGAGTAATTATTAAAAAAATATGATCCCGCAAAAAATTGCATATAACGTTTGTGACTACTTTTTTAGGCCATTTTGCGAAAGTAACTTTTTTTTCATTTAGCTGCAATTTGCAAAGTGTCTATCAAATTTTGCTGAAATTAAGTGTGTTCTTTGAGAACTACTAAAGCTACAACTCTGTTAAACTTTAGCTCCTAATGTTAATGTGAAAGAGAGTTATTAATTTTTTGAATATTGGCTCAAAAAACGAGGTTTTTGGCATTTTGTGGGGAAGCCACTCGATTAATTGGAATCAACTGGAGCTTACTTTGTTCGTCTCTTTATCACGCATACTTCTATTCTTTTTGAAATTTTGAGGCTGATTGTTTATTTCCAACGCTAAAAATCGTGTTTCGTATTTGACCATTTTTGCCATGTTTTTTGAAGCCGTAGCGGAAAATATTTTTTGTTTGATTTTATTACAATCAAATAGCATTGTTTCATTCTTTACAACAAATTTTTTTCAAGCTAGTCTGAATTTCCATTGTCAAAAATTAAATTTAACTCTACTAATTGCATGACTTTACCCGACTCAAGTTTTCTTGGTATTTCTATTTTGCTTAAATACGTCAATTGCTCATACCATAATAAGAATTCCTCTTTTCTTTTATCGTCGACTTGTGTATCCTAATCAACTTTTAACTCGCACAACTTCTTAAATATCAACTTCGGCATCAATGCTACTGGAGAAGTAAGACCGATTGGATCAAAGACTTTATCTGCTGCTGAGAGAACTATACGTTTCGTTATTTCGTTGTTATATTTACCGAACAACGAAGGGTTGATCAACAAGGTATCGCGAGACTTATCAAATAAAATTCCGAGTACTTAAGTAATTTCTTTTTCAGCACCGTCGTTCGTGTACTTCCACCCTCTAAGTTCAAATCCGTCTTTTGCCATTATTTCTTTAGCATCTTTGATAGAAGAACTTAACTCGTCAGCTGTTCGAACACTCGTGACACAATTGTCAACATAAAAGGATCTTGCTAATTTGTCGATATTTTCTTTCGACCACAAATCTGGAAAAAATTTGCGTACCGTGTGCGACAATGA
Source organism: Copidosoma floridanum (assembly GCF_036245765.1). Lineage (NCBI taxonomy): Eukaryota > Metazoa > Arthropoda > Insecta > Hymenoptera > Encyrtidae > Copidosoma > Copidosoma floridanum. Next base: position 1,536,809 of record NW_028321892.1, on the reverse strand, counting down.
TATTCTATAACAGCCATCAATAAAAACGGACTACACGTGAGACCGAACACTACATATCTATGTCGAAAAATTATCAACTGATCATTCAAAAACCATAGAAAGCGTAAATAGTTTTGATCTTTCTCGTTGATTCCGATCTGTAAGAAGGCTTTACGAATATCCGCAAATCACGCCAATTTCGTTTTCACGAAATCTCAATAACGCGTCCGGAATTAATTCTATCAAATTTGGTCCCTTCTCTAAACATTTATTAAAAGCGGGAGACCCCTTTTCGCTGGAAAAAGCATCGAAGACCGGTCGAGCTGGCGTAGTACTACCTGATTTTATAACTGGGCGATGAGGTTAACAGTAAGAGAAATCATAAACTTTATTTTTGGGTACAGGTTCGATGATGCCTTGATCGAGCCATTCCATCAAAACTTTATCATACTCATCGTACAAATTGTTCTTTTGAAGTTTTTTCATAGTATTGTCTAATCTACTTTTACATGAATCTAAATTAGTAGAGACTAGTGCGTGGTCATCAACCCAAGGCAAATCAACACTGTACTTATCATTTTCAAAACAAACAGTCTTGATAAAATTTTGTTTGATCATTATTTCTCGCTCAAACTCATCGTTCTTTTTGATCGGATCTTTTATCCCTAGAACGTCTAAATTCCACAAATCAGATATTTTTGCTTCGCTCACGAATATTGATATAGCGTTCAACGCACAATCCTTTCTCTCTCTACTTGGAACTTTACCCATAACAACCCAACCTTAATTTGACTCAAAAGCTGTCAAACCGTTTTGTAAATCATACTTATTACCAGTAAAAAGTTTTCCAGCGACGTCAGCACCAATCAAGACATCAATCGAATCGTTACTATACGTAGAGTTTGTTTCCAAGTCAGAGAGAAAAATATTATTACTTTTTAATTTATCTATCCAATTAGCAAGTGAAATTCGTGGAATATCCGAGCAAATAACTTTTTCGTTCATAACTGGAAAATTGCAAGCGTAATAACTTTCAAGACTTTTCATCCGTATCAAATACACATCATGCTCTTGAGTGTTTGAGTTAGCGCCACTAAACAATGTATGAGTCTCTTCACGTTTACCAATAGATTCGTAACCTAACAACTTGGCAACATCAGAACGAATGTATGATCTCTGCGAGCCTTGATCAATAACTACGCGTGCAACCTTTTCTTTCGTCTCGGAATACAATACGACACGCAGTGTTTGTAAATAAACGTCAGGTGAACTACAAAAACTCGTGAGATTTTGCTCTGGATGCTCACTTTTCTTGGACTCATCACTCTTCGGCGGCTTCGCACTATTCGACTCTTTGTTCAAATCCGGACAAACGAGAATAGAATGACGATTACCGCACCACGCGCATGTTATTTTCACTTGGCATTTATTTGAGCGATAATTCGGTATCAAACATTTGAAACAGCAGTAATTTTCTTTGATTAGTTTTTTCCTACTATCAAACGACATTTTTCTCGCGTTCTCGCAACTCGAATTACCGTGATTTTCACCGCAAAATATACACTTCGTACCTTTGTGTTCACTTGAAAATAATGCGCTGGCAGTAGCTACTTCCTTCGATGACGTCACCTTGCTTTCTTTCTGCTTGCTATCCTTCGTCTTCTCTTTTTTCTCTTCCATTGGTACTGCGAAATGGTTGATGGCTAAGTTGATTCTTTTTTCGTTTGTAACCTCAATTTTCGAAAATTCCAACAACTTCGTCAAACCGTCGGAAACCGGAGCTCCTCGCATGTCGTTGTCGTTGGCTGTCGCTGAAATCAACCGCGAGCGTTGCCACATTCTAAGAATTTCTTTGGGCATTGAAGATTCCATGAGCGGATATAGCATTGTTGCAAAATTGTCCGTTTTAACACCCAATGTATCAAGAGCACGAATATGAGCTGATAACTTGTCGTAAAATAATGCAATATCTAATTGGTCTTCTTTCTTTTTCGTGGCGTTTTGTATTGTCAAAGTCAACAATTCTCTAGTGTAGAACTCGATCAATAAATCGTCTCGTCCGTAACGACTCTTGAGACTTTCAAACGCTGGATCGTAGTTCTGCGCTGTTGTCGGATATCCATCAACAATACCAAATGCTTTTGAACCTGGTTGCATCATTCCCTTCAAGTACTCAAGTTTTACTTCCTTGGAAAGATTCGCGTCTTCGTGATATTTTTGAAAAAATGACCAAAACTGAAGCCACTTTTTAACTCTTCCTGAGTATTTCGGCACATCTAGCGTAGGCAGTTTGTACGGTTTGTCGAAGTTTTGTACTGCATGATTTGCACGCACTTCACTTGTTGGTGCCTGTGATGCACTAATTTCGCTTAAGTACTTCACTTTAGCTTCTAAAAACTTCTTCTTGTATTCACCGTGAGCTTCGATCTCTTGCACGATCTCGTCGTCTTCCGTTTTGTTCGCACCACACAACAAATCAACAAACTTTGAGTTTGCTATTTCTAGCTCTTGCATTCTTGTTTCGAGCAACTGTAACGCGACACTGCGAGCATCGGTAGTGACCGTAGCATTATTGCATTAAGCAATAAATGCATTGAGACACTTCGTAAATGAAGTACGTTGTACAGTTCTTTGCCTCTTCGCGCCGTCCATTTTGAGGTTAGTCGATCGCGAACAAAGAACTTTCGATAAATTACTGACTCCCGCGACCTATCACGGTCGCCAGATTTTTTTAATAGAAGGAAGGGGAGTAGTCGAGGTAAATGAATTGTATAAACTCACTGTATTATTTCACAAATACGTAATTTTAATGAGCTTAAACGGAGCACGCCTCGTGTATGCGTGTTACACCAGTGGCGTCTCTCTCTAGACTAACTCGTCCACACGGGCTCTCTCACATTCGACACATCGCGTGACTATGTAATTCGCAGAAAAATTTTTATTTGCATTGACCTGACCAAATGTTATTTCACACGTTAATTTACTTCACACAAAAAAATTTTTTTATTTCACTTCTAGCACACAACTATATTGTACGCCACAGCATGAAGCTCCTCTGCTGGTTTCATCAAAGATAGTTCCATTAGGTATGAAGCATTCGCTGTCAAATAATCCAGAAGAATGGACCATTAAAGATAGGAACATTTTGACCTTGAGGGTCGAAACAGCTGTTCAAAAGCAAAAATGTAAAATAATCGAAAGGGAAAAAAAATGATAAAAGACGCATTCAAGGAAATGATAAAGATTCAAAACAGCAGGCTAGAAACAATTCAAAAATTAAAAGGGTGAAAGAAAAGAAAAGACAGGCTATAGAAAAACTTAAACAACGAAGTTTAGTGGTAGCTGCAAAAAAAAAAGAAAGTCAAAAGCGTCAGAAAAAAAATACCTAGACGATTTTTGTAACGGAAAAAAAGGTTCCGTTCAGTTCTTTAATTTTTAAAAAATTTCGACGAAGTAGTAGTAATAGTAGTATTTTTTTTTTTTTTTTTTTTTTTTTTTTTTGTGGAGGGAGGAGAAATGCATTGAGGCACACCGCAGGGACAGCGGTAGTGTGGGACTCGGTGGATTTTTTTTATTAGACCACCCATACCCACCCATACCCACTAAAACCCCCCCATGCCGCGTGGTTTTTGATCTACCCTGGAACCGTGTTAGCATTACTTCAGGGTGGAGCCACCAGGGAGAACATCGTATCTCACAGCATTAGCGAGCAAGCTCGCCACCAGTTGCTAGAGGTGCCAATCCTCTCGAGACCTGAAAAGGACTCGGGGTCCCTGAGGACCAGCACCCGTCTTGTAGCGCTTTATTGATGCTTCCACGTGCTGATGAGTATAAATACTTAGCGCAGCTTGAGTCCGCATTCTTCACTCAGGGGCCCCCGTTACCTGCACGGCGGCTCTCTCCTCTTCTTTTTTCTGCTGGAGGACTGACCCGAAGAAGCCATCCACTGCCGTCCACCCCTCTTCGCTGCTGAGCATCTCAGAGATGATGGTTTCAGGAGTGGGTGCCACGCCGATCTTGTCCACCAGCCACTGGCGCTTACGGTGCCATCTCTCACACACAAAAAACGTATGTTCGACGGTATCATCCAACGCAGGGCAGTAAGAACACCTAGGGGATGCCTTCACCGCCACCCATCGAACTGGCCATGCCCAGAGAGGAACTGGGTGAGGTAGTAGTTTACCTCTCCATGCCCTCTCTTCACCCATGGCCGCAAGAGCGGAGTCAGGCGGTGCGTCCATCTACCCACTACAGCCCAACACCACTACTGTTGCCATGTCGTCAACGTTTTCTCCCGTCTGTCACTATCACTTTCGTCGCCAGAGCCCAGGAATTTCCTTCACTGCTCCTGCGCAAGTAACACGAAGGAAATCGTTCGTGCTATCACCATAGCAGCAGCGGAGGAGACCGTGCGGTAGGCACACGCGATTTGTAGAGATCCGATGCGCTGCACCGAAGTTAAGCGCTCTCGGACATCCTTCCTCGCGAGTGCGTCCGCCCATACCTCCGCGCCTTACAGCAGGATCGAGTTGGAGACCGACGCAAGGAGCCGTCTTTTGGCTTCCCGCGGGCCCCCAAAGTTCGGCATTAACCGTGAAAGCACCCCAGAGACCCCAGCGGCTTTATCGGTTGCTCTTCTGATGTGCTCCCCGAAGGTGAGTCGTGAATCGATCCACACTCCAAGGTAGCGCACCACCAGGCTCGCGCAGATTACCTCACCCGCAACGCTCAGGCAAAAGTCACCCCCAAACCACCTCTGCCTGGTAAGGACGACCATCTCCGTTTTTTCTACAGCTAGCTCAAAACCGTGATTCCGGAGCCACTCCAACACTATCGGCCTCCTCTCGCGATCTCGCTGTGACGTGTAATGCTATGTCGTCAGCAAAGCCCGTCAGCTTGACCCCCGGAGGCATTCAAGGCGCAAAAGATTGGGGCCAAGGGCAGATCCCTGAGCGACTCCCGACGTCAGACGCCTCTCTTTTGGTCCATCCTTCGTGTCGTACCGGAGTACTCGATCCTGGAGGTAACTGTCTAGGATCTTTCTCAGGTAGTCCGGTACATTCTGGTGCTTCAGAGCCCTCATTATGTCGGACCATTTTGCCGAATTGAAGGAATTTTTTACGTCGAGAGTCGCCAGGATACAGACGCTCCTCGTCTTATGAGAGGGTTTCCATTCCTCCTTGACCGACTCGAGAACCTCAGCCACAGCCATAACCGTCGATCGCCCCTTTCGAAACCCGTACTGGTTTTCTGAGTGGCTGACTTCCCCTCTCAAGCGGGTTCTTATCAGCCTCTCCAGCATCTTTCCAGCATTGTTCAACATACCTAAGGGTCGGAATGACGACGGGACCAGGGGGGGTGGCTTGCCCTTGTCCAGAAGAACAAGCCTTTGGATCTTCTAACGCCTGCTAAACAGTCTAACGCGCAGGCATGCATTGAACGTATCCAACATAACGTGTGGCTTCTCCGCAGCTATGATCTTGAGGACTTCGGACGGCACCCCGTCTGGACCGGGGGCCTTATGCTCCGGCGTCTCCAATACCACCAACCTCAATTCCTTGAGAGTGAAGAGAGGTACCTGTTCTACACTTATGTTCTCCCGCCTCCTAGCGGGATGCTCCGGAAAAAGGCAAGAGATCACTCTCTCCAAGACGGAAGGTTCCATCAGTGGCGTCGGGTCCGAACCGCGAAGTCTTTTTAACGTGATCCGGTAGCCCAGGCCCCACGTGTCCTTATCCACCTCTGTAATGAGCTCGCGCCAGCACCGGTTCTTGCTTACCTTGATAGCCCTCACCAGCGCTTTTTTTACCACCTTGTACGCGGTAGCAGCTGCCCCGGCGCCTTCGCGAGTTCTGTGTCGCTGTGCAAGACGCCGTAGATGCTGCACCTCTCTGCGCAAGTTAGCAATGTCCTCGGTCCACCAGTAGCACGATCGTCGACCCCTCCTGGCAGACCTTTTGGGCATACACGCGTCGCACCATTCCTCGACCAGTCTCGTCGTACCACTCACGAGTGCCTCAGCCTCCACTTGATTTTTGATCTTGTTTAAATCGGCTGAAAGTGGCGCGCCAACCATGGCTTCCAGTAGCAATTCTCGATTGAGTTTTGCAACGTTCCACCTGTTTACGTGCCTTCGGTTTACATCTCGTGAGCTTGCACCACGATCTTCGTGTATCACGAAGCTGACGTACTGGTGATAACTAACCGCGTAGTCCTCCAGGACTCGCCAGTCAGAGACCCATGCCACCATTTCTGATGACACCAGCTTGAGAACGATGATCGTTCCCCGATTACCAGATCACCTGAACGTTGCTGAACCACCAGAGTTCATGACGATTAGATCCAGCCTTGCAGCCATCTCTAACACCGCCTGTCATCGGGGGTGGTTCTCGGCTCCGTCCAAGCGATGGCCTTGGAGTTAAAGTCGCCGGCCAGGACTACATCACCACTTTCCCTGCACACTCGGACGGTATCCTCGAGTTCGGCAAGTTGCTCTCTGAAGACACCAATCGAAATGTTAGGGGATATGTAGCAAGTTACATAGAAAACGCTACCACACCTGATCCACACGAACCCGTCTCCACCTCCAGTATCGGATACGGAGAACTTTTCGCTGCGAATCAGGATGGCTGTGCCTCTTGTCCTGTCACAGTACCAGCCTTGGCCTAGTAACGTGCGGGATGGCTCATTTATGAAGAGCAAATCCACACCCCTGGCACGGGAAAACTGGTCCAGTAGATCGTGCGCGAGCACGGTCCTATCAAGATTCACCTGCAGGATCAGCGCCATTTCTTTGAAGCTATTCCTATAGCCACCCGTAGGGCTCCACACCTGGGAGACCCAGCAACGTGGCTGGTATTTGGCGTCAGGTTCACGTTCTCGCACAAGTAGCAGCTTGCTTCTTTTTGCAAGCAGCTCCGTGCCACGTGACCGTTTTTGCCACACCTAAAGCACGCCCCGGTTTTGTCAGGCCCGCCACACTGGTGAGAGATGTGGCCGAACTTAAGGCACCTGTAGCAACGCTCGGCCTTAATCCTGGGCCAACTCCTGCAGTTGACCCAACCAAGCCGCAGGTAGTCCATTTTGTCGAGGACCGCCGCCGCAGACGCAGGGGCCTCAATATAGGCGACCCTGTTTCCTCTGGTCGTTTCCGACGAAAGCCGCACGACCATCTCTGGTAGAGCAGCCCCGTCGAGACGACCCTTCATTGCCGCCGTAACCTCTTCTTCGGTCACCGTCGGGTCCACATCTTGGATTTCCCAGACGAGACGCGGGACGAGGGTGCGAACGCCACCAGCATCAGCCACAGCACTTTTTAACGCTGCCGCAAACGCGTCGCGACGCTCAGCGTTGGCCTTTCGCAGTTCGACGAGGACTCCACCCGTCCTCATCTCCCTGACCAATGCCACCCCCACCCCAACCTCGTCCAGGTTCACCTTTTTCATCTGGGCCAGGACCTCGGCATACTTTTTACGCTCAGCTGGCTTGATGAGGATTGCCTCTGGCCTGGCCCTCCAATGCGGCTTCCCAGCAATTCCAGGAGGTAGGCACCCCTCCAAAATTTTTTTTGGGTAGGCGCCCTCCTCTTTCTCCATCTTCTTTTTTTTTTTCTTTCTTTTTTTGGAGACGGTCTTCCACTCTTTTTGATCAGAAGGGTTACTGTCTCCATTTTCTTCCTTTGTGGGCAGGGTCCGTTCCTTCTCATCTGGACTGTACTCCAACCACCACGTCTTTTTTTTTGGCGGTCGCGCCAGGAAAGTGGGACTTGGAGAGCTCCCCACAGTCTTCCTCTTCTTCTCCCCTGAAGGCGTCGAAAAGAGAGGTGGGGACCCCGACCCCCCCACCCCAGCCACGACATTAGCCAACTTCTTTTGGAGGCCCTGAGCTGCGAACAGGGCCTCCTCTACTCCACTTCTTGTGTCCTTCTGGGTGGTCCCGTATTTTTTAACGAGTCCACCCAGCTTGACCAAAACTTGCAGCAAGTGGTTGAAGATAGCCTCTTCCTGGCTCTCCTCTCCCACTGCGTTGCCGCGGCCTTTACCACCCTCACGTATAGAACCCTTCCCCAAAACCCTTAAAAAATTAACCTTCATTTTGTTCCCACGAGTAGCTAGGGAAATTGAAGTCCGCCGACACAGAGCCCCGCATGTGCCGGTAAGGCTAAATACTCGTGGAGGTCGCCAGGTATCCACGAGGCACCGTTTGAGACGGCCAGTACCCCAGCGGCCAACTAACCTTTCGGCACGGTACGCATGACACCTTCGGGAGAGTAGTAGTCTGAGAATAGTGTTCGTGTAATGTATGTATATGTTGTTACACAACGGTTATCCCAGCGAGACGAGTGGCAGGCGTACAGTCCCACGACCGCGCAGACAACCCAACAAAACGGGCTGGCGTAAGGCACTAAGGTGCCGCTGTATAGCCTCCTCAGTGGTAGTAAGCCTAGATTAGTCGGCCCACCACGTCTTTTTTATTTATGAGGCAAACAGTCATATCAGATGTGGTTACCCAGACTTACCTGGGCCTCATCATCCGGATTCACCCGCCGCCAGGCCTCCAACGCAAGCCCGGAAAAGGACCCACCACACGCAACTCAGAACAATCCTAAAGTGTCCCAGTGTTTGTTTAGTGAGAGTGTGTGACGCATGTATCTGAGAAGAATATTTTAACCACCGCTTACTTCTATACACGACGGGTGCTAGTTTTTTTTGGCCTGAATCAAGCAATGGAGTGCTACCCACGGAAGCAGCAAAAAGCAAAAAGTAGTAGTAGTAGTAGTTTTTTTTTTTTTTTTTTTTTTTTTTTTTTTTTTTTGTGGAGGGAGGGGAAATGCATTGAGGCACACCGCAGGGACAGCGGTAGTGTGGGACTCGGTGGATTTTTTTTATTAGACCACCCATACCCACTAAAACCCCCCCCATGCCGCGTGGCTTTTGATCCACCCCGGAACCGCGTTAGCATTACTTCGGGGTGGAGCCACCAGGGAGACCATCGCGTCTCACAGCATTAACGAGCTAACTCGCCACCATTTGCTAGAGGTGCTGATGCTCTCGAGTCCTGAAAAGGACTCGGGGTCCCTGAGGACCAGCACCCTGTCTAGCGCTTCATAGTAGGCCGCCTACTCAGCCAGCACCACTATAAGCTTAATGCTTTCCCTTGCTGATAGGTAAAAAGTACCCAGCGCAGCGTGGGTCCACATAAGCCTGTCTTTCCACTGAAGGCCTTTCTGCCTTATTTTGACCCTGCTTGGGCCTTATCCCTGGCCTCTTTCAGGGCTCTTCTAAATAAAGGGCAGCTTCCGCTGCCTGCTTCGTGCTTGTTGTCCGTTGTTGGGCAAAGGAAGCACCGTGCTGGACCTAGGCACTCTTTCTTTCGGTGGTTTGAGCTTCCACACCGGAAGCAAAGCTTGGATCTGTTTTCTTCCCTACAGTTGCCCGAGACGTGTCCATATCCCAGGCATTTAAAACATCTTGTTACTTCGATTCTTCTTCGAATTCGGCAGCTTACAAAGCCAACTCGTAACCTGCCTTCCTTTTCTACTTGTCTGGCAGTTGTTTCGTCCACCTTGATTAAAGCCAGCCTCTGTCCTCTGGCATTTGGCTTTAAGAGAGCAACTTCTAGCTCCTGGCTCTGATGTCCAAAAGTCCTAGCGAAAGCCTCTTTGACCTCATCTTCCTCTACAATGGCATCCAGGTCTCGGACCTCTAATGTCACTTTTCTGTCGCTCATTTTCACGGTACCCTGTCCGGCTACCGACTTTTCAATTTGCTGTGAGAATGCAGTAGCATTCTCTACACCTTTGGCTTTAATAAGTATGTCTCCTTTTTTCGTAGTGACAACACTTTGGACTGCCACTTTAGCCTTATCGGGGTCAAAGTTCGCCTTCATAGTCTTCAGCACCGTTGCAAAGGTCTGCCCTTCAGCCATCTTTACTACTACTGTTGTTGTGGGGTCCACTTTTTTCTTCTGGCTTGTTTTGTCATTCAGGGGAATTTCCTCTTGTTTGCCACTACCTGTCTTCTTTTTCTTTGAAGACATAGTATGCTGGCGTTTTTCAGGGCTGTCCGATGGGCTCCTGTTTCTCTTACTTCGTTCTATTTCCTTTAAGGCAGTGTTCAGGGTTCGTTTCTGTACATGCCGACGGAAATTATCTCGCCTTTTTTCCCTCCACTGCAGGGATTCAAATGACGACTTCCAAGCGTTCATGTACAAATCTTCTTCAGTAAGACAGCGTTCTCTTAGCACCTCTGCCTCTTGAAGATGCTTAAGCGCCGCTTTGAGCCCATTTTTAATAGCGTTTGCTGTGTTGCCGTACTTATCATTAATCAGTTTTAGCGTCTCTGTAATGTCATTCGTTGCTGATTGGACTTTATCAGCAACTTGCTGTCGCTTTTTTCCGAGCCTAGTGGCACTTTCATCTAAAAAGGCAAGCTCTTCCTGGGTCTGGTTGCTAAATACCGACACCTTGCTAACCTCGGTGTCGTTAGTGCCTATACTCGACAGGCTTCCTCGTCGTCCTTTGTCTGAAAAGAAAGGCCATGGAACATTTAGCAGTCCCTGTTGGCCATGAGACACGTCTTTGTGGCCCCCCCCAGAATCCGTGGGGCCTGCGTCAGTCACCCGGGCTTTCACCGGATCGGAACTGACGGCGGATTCCCTCAGAGAGGTTACCGCCTGGGGTACCTGTTTTACATCGACGTTTTTCATTTTGGCATCTTTTTAGTTTCGTACTGACCCGCGAAGGCCAGCACTACCCTTTTTTTCCTAGAAATAAGCATTTGGAAAGGGTTAAAACCAGGGCAGCAGCTCTCTCTGTTATCAGAGAGAGATGCTACTTGCTCGGGCCGGCCGGGAGTCGCCACTCTCCCTCAGTCCCACCCGCGGAGACTGCCCTGGCGTTGAGTAACAAGTGTAAGAAGGGTGTTCGTGTGTAATGTATGTATTTGTTGGTACACAACGGTCATCCCAGGGAGACGAGCGGCAGGCATACAGTCCCGAGACCACGCAGACAACCCAACAAAACGGGCTGGCGTAAGGCACTAGGGTGCCGCCATATAGCCTCCTCAGTGGTAGTAAGCCTAGATTAGTCGGCCCACCACGTCTTTTTTGTTCATGAGGCGTACAGCCATATCAGATGTGGTTACCCAGACTTACCCGGGCCTCATCATCCGGCTTCATCCGTGGCCGGGCCCCCAACGCAAGCCCGGAAAAGGACCCGCCACACGCAACCCAGAACAATCCGTAAGTGTCCCTGTGTTTGTTTAGTAAGAGTGTGTGATGCATGTATCTGAGAAGAATGTTTTAACCGCCGCTTACTTCTATACACGACGGGTGCTAGTTTTTGTTGGCCCGCATCAAGCAATGGAGTGCCACCCACGGAAGAAGCAAAAAGCGAAGAACACGGAGCACAAGTAGAGCCGGCCCATTCATCCACACCGATAGAGGCATGGGGCACTAGTCCCCCGTCCACATCGCCGCAGATACACACGCCAGCGCCACACACGCCCCCCGATCCACGCCCCCGACAACCACCATAGAGAGCCACCCCAGCTGCCCATCGTCACCTCTTATTTCAAGAGGATGCCCCTATCCGCCACCCGGGGAAGCGCCCGGTATGGAGAAACTAGCGAAAACCCCACCCGGGAGTAGTAGTAGTAGTAGTAGTAGTAATAGTAGTAGTAGTAGTAGTAGTAGTAGTAGTAGTAGTAGTAGTAGTAGTAGTAGTAGTAGTAGTAGTAGTAGTAGTAGTAGTAGTAGTAGTAGTAGTAGTAGTAGTAGTAGTAGTAGTAGTAGTAGTAGTAGTAGTAGTAGTAGTAGTAGTAGAAGTAGTAGTAGTAGTAGTAGTAGTAGTAGCAGTAGTAGTTGTAGTGGTTGTAGTAGTTGTTGTAGTTTTAGTAATAATAGTAACAGTTGTAATAGTGTGTAAGTCCTTGCTATGAAGGTAATGTAAATATAAACTTTCGAAATTGGAAAATAATAGTATATATTTTTACCATGAGTTGCTATAAATCTGATTTTTGTAAATTGTTAAATGGTAATGTTTTAAAATGTAAATTTTAACTTTCAAATTTTGTAATGAATTTTTCATACAATTAACTGTAAACTACCTACCCCCTTACCTCTACCCCTTTCCACCCTCGTATCACCACTTTTTTTCAAAAAGTTTTGTAATATAACAGATTAAGAGCTGCTCAAAAAGCTCACTTTTTTATAATCCATAAGTAAGAACGCTTGTAGTTTCGAGTTAGCTCTGGCTACTACTACCGCACAATATTTAAAAGGTGTGGCTCACCAGCTATGGAAAACATATTAGCAAACTATAAATAGATATGATGCTGGTTATATCCAAATTCAGTTAGATAGCAGTTTAACAGTTCTTCAGGATAGTGATTTTTTTTAGTTATTAATAACAATATCTTTTTTTCAGTAAGAAATGCAAAAATTACAATCAGTGATAGCTTTACTAAGAACTTTAATACAAGTATTTTATGATTGCTTAAGAATAGTGGAAGCAGCTAAAATAATTATTATTGATCAATGAGTTTGAAGTTTTTATATTAGACAGTGATTGTAAAGTTAAAGCAGCAGTAACAGCATTTAAAAATGAATCCGAAGTGTTTGACCAGGAAAATAATACAAAATTGCGTCAACTAGCAAATTTAAGAATAATTCTATCAATTACGTTCAAAGTAAAGGTATAGCTGCAGGGGCATCCATAGCATCAGCAATACCGTCAACAACATTTGCAGTTGCTTAAAACAATAAAATAGTAAGTCTTGAAGATGTTGGTAGTGCTTTCGATGGACAAATCATAACAGCATTGATTGTTAACTTAAGATATTTAGATTTGAGTAATTTTTTGAAAAATGCAAACAAGCACTTTTTCAATCGAATACAATAATCTCTTAGCAAACATGAAGCACTTGAAGTTAACACAGTGTTGTCATCTGAATATGTTACAGTCAAAAATAACATTGAAAGAACAGATCTAAAATTCTTGAATACAAAGTCACGATCCATTTATCAAATAATTGATGTAGACGATTGGTTTGATAAGAATATGCAACAATTAATTGAGCAAAGTATGTATGACTTTGAAAAAGCCGGTTCTGGCTGGTGTTTACGTTCAATATTAAATTTATTCATTAACATCAATAAATTAAATCCCATGCGAGGTAGGTAATTTATAGACTTACCAGATTACAAAAAAAAAAAAAAAAAAAAAACGCTTGTATAAATATTGTCAACACAGACAATCAATGATTTCAATAGTCTATTTTATTATTTTTGCATTCGATAAATAAGAATGTAAGCCGTGTCTCAAATCATAGAAGATACGAAAACAAGTCAAATTTTAATGATATTAAGTTCCATGTTACCCTTAAAAAAAATTCCAAATTTAAAAAACAAAATAATGTTTTGATTGAATTATATTTTTTTAAAAAGAAAGGTAATACTTACACTGTTTGTCCAAGTTATTTATCAGGAAACTAAAAAAAAGATCATGTTAACCTTTTACTTGTTAAAAGTTTTTATATTGATGATGAGGAGGATGATAATAAAATCAATATTAAGGATGATTCAAATACCGAGTATAGATACCATTATGTTTAGATTAAGAATTTGTCACGTTTGATCCGCAAACAGTTGTCTGAACATCATTATGCCAGAGACATATGAGACCGAAGCCTGGACTACTTTTGGTGTAAAGATAAACTGAAAGAATATGAAAAAGATTGTACCAATATGAATAGTTGCAAAACTATTCTACTTAAAATAAAAAAGAATGAGCACATACTTGTACAAAATAATAAAAATAATGATGAGACATCTGCTAAATGGTTTGTCAAAATTCTTCACCTTCTTGCTTTAAAACTGGAAGTATTGTATAAAAATCTTATTAAGATAATTGATCATACATAAACAGAGAAGATCATGTATGATCAAGCTTTTTTATGTCATATATGTAACCATCCCTTCAGTTCAGTTAATAAAAAAAGTAAGAGATCGTTGTTCTCTGACTGGAAAGTACGCATATTTGTTGACTGTAATACCTATAATTATTTTATAAACTAAACAAAAAAACATTCTTTTATTGCAGGTTTCGAGGTTCCGCGAATAGCAAGTGCAATAATGATTATCATGATTCACGAATGATACCGATAAATTTTTATAACTCAAGCGGTTATATTTCTCATTTGTTTATAAAAGAACTTGCTATTAACTTCCCAGAAAGAGTTTAACTTTTACCACAGACAAAAAAAAAGTACATTTTCTTCACAAAATATGTTGAAGGAACTGATATTAATCTACAATTCATAGGTACCTTCAAATTTATGCCTTTATCTCTCAGCAAGCTGTCATCATATTCACATGAAATGAAAATTATCGAAAGTACATTCTCAAATGATTATAATATGATATAAATTGAATAAATTTATCAAAAAAAAGCATATTTCCGTATGATTATATAAATATCCCTGTTTAAGAAACTAGAGACATGAGCAACAAAACAAGATTCTTATAGTAGCTTATACGAATCTCATCTTACTGACAAAGAGTATGATCTGTTGTATCTACCCATCGAAATAATAGCAAATTGTCTCACGACCTCCTTTAAATGGTACTCAGCATAAAAAACGCTCCTTGTTATATAAATGTAAGAAATACTTGCTGCATAAGTGATTTTTTTCTACCTCATAATACTCAAATTCAAGTTCTCGGCAGATTTCCATCTGGTGGTCCTCCTTTCAGTATTTTGCGTAAAAGTTACATTAGCCATTAAAGGTAAATAAACAGCACAGATGCGCATACAATTTTTCAATCTAAGAAAGCAGAAGAACCTTTTTGGGCCAAGCAGAGAATAACGAGTACTAATGTCACAAACACGTAGGAAAAAAAAAAAAATAACTTGAACATTGGGTAAATCAATCCCAATACATTTGCGGGATCGAGTCAAGGACTGCCAACTCAATTGTTTGACGATAAAAGGTCTAACACCTTCAATTACTTTTCCCCCTGTTAACTAAGGCCACGATAGACTATGGGGAAAGTACTCACTCGTTATCCTGATGTTCCGTCCACTGTATTGTCTGAAGAACGTCCCGACTAACTCTGCCCATCCCGTTCGCCCTTTGAAGCCCTCTTCGCTTTCCCTGCTTTATGTGCTCAAGCCCCTCTATTTACCTGGTGCACCTATTTACTAATCCTTCAAACGTGCATCGACAACTAGCAACGTGACGCGCCCATAGCAACAACTCCCAATTAAGTCTCTTTCAATACAGTATCTGGTTCAAAGGTACGAGGACAAAACATAAAAAACTAAAGAATCTCCAACCATATAATTTCTTTGTGTTTTTATAATAACCCTTTTTCTACATGTTACTATCCGTAAAAATCACCTTTACATAAATAAAAGTTAAGTCTTACTTAATTTTAGAAAATTAAAAATTAAAAATTTTCATAGTTGTGAGTACGCGTAAGATAAGAATCAATCGAATTATGTACATGTCGAAAAAAACTGTCATTGAACGTATTTGTACGATATGAGTACAAAGTGAATTTAATTGTTTGAGTAATTTTTCGTGCAATATGTGTGTGTTTTCTCTACCTCACAAAGAAGAGTTTATGGAAATGTTTTTACTTTTTATAATAAATTATTTAAACTTTTAAGATTGTATAATGTATTGACCTCAATTACGCGAACCGTTGTAAGCTACTTTAAACGCACATTGAAAATGTACCTTTTTAGCTCCTATGTCAATATTTGACTATTATTTAAGGGCAGACAGAGACTCGTGCATATTATTTTTATTGAGTCATTCTAAAAAAAATTTTATTAACGAACGAACTAACAATAACCTACAAAATGTTTTGTCTGAATTCTAATACACAATGTTTTATTACAGATATTGTTTGCACATTTCAAATATATACAACAATACTGATTTTAGTAAAGTTATTCGCATAAGCAGTCGTGTACAAAATAATGTTATGGTCATAACAAGACTAATTGTAAATACAATGTTTGCAACTTTTACTAGTGGAAAAGTTAAAAATCTTTGTGAACTTAAAAATTATTCTGCCTGTCCTTGTCACTAAGTAAGAAATGAATGCATAATTCTCTGAATCAGCAACAAAACGTTATATCATATCAGGAACAATGAAAAATTTAAGATATAGTAAGTGCTTTGAACAGTATAACTTATACACGGGAGAAATATCACAATAGATGTGAAAATGATGGTGATAAGTAATTACATATAGACCTGGGTTAAAAATATTGTAACATCGGTGTATCCACATTAGTTTTTTTTCCCCCTTTCTTCAAAACTGAATAAAAGAGTGTAAACTGTATCCCATGTAATTAAAAATTTTTTCTGCTTAAAAGCAGTTAGAAAAGCTAATATAAGTAGTAAAAAAAAAAACATCTCTTAGCTCCAGTTAGGAGATTTGAACCTGGTCCGGAGGACTCATGGTCGAGTGACTTACCCACTTGGCCAGAGTGGATTAGACACTACTTATTATTTCATCATTTCGTGAATAATATTTACCACCTTTGTTACCTAATTAATAATTAACATCTTATAAATGTACATTTTATATTGATTCATGTCTTTTAACACGTTTGTCAACAATAAATCTAGTAATTGGTTCTACAACTACTTTTTGTTTATGGATTTTACTTTTACTTAACATATACTTTTTATTCCAAGTGAAAATTAGTCCATATTTAAAAGTACGCCAACAGAAAAAAATAATGTGAGAAAACTTAACAAACCGTAACTTTCTGTGATGTAATGTAAGGTTTGGTTAGGAGTTGTACTGCAGTCACAGTTTGTTACGTTTTGTTACATTTACTCACAGTCAACTTGAACCTAATATATTACCTCACGACTCATAATGTTTACTATTATGATTTTAAAAAGGCACTTAAATCTCGTGAAAAAAGAACTGTGATAAACTCTATTAAAACGTAAGGAAATCTCTTCATGTGTAATATTTTATAACAGCTTACAGTTTTTGGCAGTTTATTACACTGTTATATATTTTGTTATAATTAATAACTTTTAGACACATTTTCCTACGTTTTTGAATAAAAATTACTGTTAACAAAAAAAAGGAGAGTTATTATTATGAAAAATTATTAGTGTAATAGTATGTGTTAAATTATATTAAAACGTAACGGAAATGTAAGAAAATGTAACACAACATAATAAAATGTTAAAAACGTCGAAATTCTATAAGAATAATAGCTCCTTACGTCTTCTTACGTTTTCTTATGGGTCACAGCGTATTATTACGCATGTTTACTTTTTCTTCCATTTTGTTACAATTGTAAATTCCCGCTATTAGGGACTAATGAATTTATTGTCAATATCACAACAAAGTTGTCAATAACTTTTTCCTTATTAACACATTAATCTGGGTATTGAATACAGCCAGAAAGATAATAATTTTCACTTATTCATACAATACTCAGATAGAATACATAAATTCTTACAGCATAAATTTAAACATAAAATAAAGTTTTTTTTGTTGCCAACAATTTTGCTTAATACCGTGTAGGATATCATGTAGACTATCGTGTAAGAAATCTTACACGATATCCTGTAAGATTTCGTGCAGGATATCACGCAGAAATTTTGTTACGGTTTGATAATAATTTATTCAAGGTAAAACTTAAATTGTGAAGAAATGTTAACATGCTTATGTTTATTGAGCACAGCATACGAGGTGGGATCAGTGAATGATGTAATCGCTATGCTACAGCAAACAATGCATACATGGAAGAAGGAAAATGTGATGATGTGGATAAAAAATATCCCATGTATTATGACGTTAATAATTTGTATAGTTGGGCCATGATCCAACCATTGCCTTACGCTGGTTTTTAATGGATTGAAAATATTAATCCAACAGGTATTCTAAATGTGAAAGATTATGCTAAAATCAGGTATATACTCGAAGTAGATCTTGCTTACCCCAAAATTCTCCGTAACGCACACAACGATTTGCCATTCTGTGCTGAGCTCATGATCCCTCCAGGATCCAAACAAAACAAATTATTGACTACTCTGTACGACATAGAAAGATGTGTCATCAGCTATTCACTGAAAAAGAGACGAAAATTGCTTTAAGTATACACAACGACAAACGGTTTTTGCAACCTGGTTATACAGATACTTTACCATGGAGTCATTATAGCATAGTGGAAGAAAAATCGTCTAATAAGAGGGAAAGATCGATAGAAGGGGTAGTCAATTAGGTAGGAGAAGCTGCAAGGACTGCTTGTATTTGGTCCTTAAAAAATAGACAGAACACTAGCATATAAGCCTATAGTAAAGGGGTCAGTACTTCATAAGGAGTTACCTCGACCAGGCAATCTTATTTTACACTTCAGCAAAGGTCCAAGTAAAGTTGAACTTAAGCAATAGAAGCTGAAATCGCCTTTAAGTGAACCACCTAGTAAAAAATCTAAATACAGCCAAGGTAACATATTCTTATAGTGAACATTTAGGCATATTTACACAGCCTATGTAATTTATAAATCATTTATACTTACTTTAATGTTTTTTTGTTATGTTAAAGATAGATCTTGCAACGCTCAACCAAATCGCTGACAGTGATTTTCTACCAACGAAGAAACTTGAACTTGACTACAAAATGATTATTGACCAGAAGTACATTGTGTCAAAACTAAGAAAAGCTTATACTTCATTCGGAACCAAGAAGGTTGCAGAACTTGACGATGACTTTCAAATTTTTCTGCACACTAGAATTCAGCTCTGTTTAAAAACGAAGGATTCTATAATAAATTATTGGATACTGTAAATAAATTTAAACTATTAATAGTGTGCAACGGAAAACACATTACATTTTTTCACGTGTAATGTAGAAAAGTAAAAAAATATATTACAATTTTCTCTAAAATTTGAGTATTTATTTAAAACATACTTTCTATGTAACATTTTCATTATTACTTGATAGATATTACAATCACGTGATTTTTAAACTTTAAGTAATTCAAAATATCTTAGTTACTGATCTGTCCAATTATTGTGAGTACTGTCAAAGCCCAACTATTTGACAAAAACTTGATTGTGACGCCTTTGAAGGCCCTTCTTTATGAGGTATCCACCAGAATGTTTGTTTTCCTGCAGTTCTTGCTCGTAGAAACCTCCAGAAATAGGTTGATCTTGATAATCTTTTAGATAATACGTCGTTAGATTTGTTTCTGTAACTCATGTGGTTGTAGATATTTCTGTCAACCAATTGGGTTTGTAACCTTACTCAAACGCTTGTTTTGTCTTGCTCACGCATACTTCATCACCAATTTTCAATTTTGACTCACTGCTAATTTTACATCTTATTTAAAACTTCTTTAAGACTTGAACTTTATTTGTAACAGCAATGTCTTCCAGTTTTAAACCAATTATTTGGTGTTTTCTATAGTTACATAGTTTAATTAACTTTTGTAACAAATTCAACTACTCATAATTGCCTTGCAAACTGAATTTTTTTCATATAAAATTTTTTAAGGAGCGATTGAATTGCTCGCATTTTAGAGCTTGAAAATTGCTGTAAGTTGACTATAAATGATCTATATTTTTGCATGAGATTTGAAAATTTGCATTACAAAACTTTTCGCCGCAATCAGTTTGCATGTTTACTGACAGCCGTCTTTTTTTAAACATTAAATGCATCGCCGCAGTTACTTCATTACCAGTTTGTTTCTTGATGGTTACAGCTCATGCATGCTTCGAAAAAACATCTATTACAGTGAGCATATACCGACACCCTTTGTTTTCACGAGCGTAAGGCTGCATCTCTACAAGGTCTGCTTGCCAAGTCTCATCTGTTATTTTATGGAATGTTCTTTAAATTTCATCTCTACTCTGTATGAAGAATTAGTTACAACTAATTTTTAAATTAAATAGTATAACGCTTTGATATTTTAAGCTCTTTGTTGCAAAAAGTTTATCTACTTTGAATACACTACTTATTTTCTCCAACGCTTAGTCATGATCCAACCTCTGGAGACTAATCATAATCATCATCATCATGCATTATCATTATCATGCATCGTAAGATAGGACGAGATCTTGTAAATAAAATCATAGATTTTTTACCAGTTGAGCTTCATTTTCCCAGTTATCAGTATCGTTGTTCAGGTACTAAGCTTGCTAAACGTCTTGCTAGAGAAGATGTAGGAGTTAATCTGTTGGACGCCGAGTGTAAAGAGCATGACATATAACATACTCAAAAAATTGACAAGATTTAAAAGCCAGACACAAAGCAGATAAGGTTTCAGCTGATTAGGCTTTGCAGAGAGTTAAAGATTTAGATTCAAGTATTGGTGAAAAAGCAGCAGCTGTCTTTGTGACCAGTGCTTTAAAGCTTAATAGTAAATTTGGTATAGGGCTAAAGAAGGACAAGCAGAAGGAACAAGGTATTAACAAAAGAAAAACAAAAGAGAGCTGTTAAAAAAAACAAGGTAGTACTTAAAATGCAATTATTAAAACTGCTTTACAAGACATGAATACCAAAAACAAAAAGCTTGAGATGTCATAAGTAACGCTTTGAAAGGTGCTCGTACTGCACTTAAATAATTTGGTAGTAAAAAGCATGTTAAAATTCTTCGCATTATATGCCTTCCTACTCAAATCGGTGGAGCTTTACCTCTATTTCCTTTGTTTGCCAGTTTGAGTGCAATCGGTGCTATAGCCAATGGAAAAGCAGTAATTGTTAATAGCATCAATGCTACTCAGTCAGCCAAAAAGCAGCTAGCTAAGAGTCAGAGACATAATAAAATCAAGGAAGCTATAGCCCTTGGGAAAGGTCTTTATCCCAATCTCATAACTCATAAAACTAAATAAAGAGTCTCATTAAAGCCTTACGTTGAAAAAGATTTGAAAAAAAAAAAAAAAAAAACGAAAGAAAAAAATTTCAAAACAGTACAATTACCTGATCGAGCTCTGACCAACATAGTTTTGATGAAATATTTTAAAATCTTAGAAATCCCTCGTTTTCGCGTATAACTCATGAGAAGCAGCTTACCTGCTGATGGTTCACAGTTTTTTCAAATGGCTATGGTAAATCTTGATAAGAATGGACCCGTAACTAACTGGGTAACTTATTGAAAACATGGAAATAATGTTGTATCTTTTGACAGTTTTGGAGATCTTGAGCCACCTATCGACTTACTGTAATATTTAAAAGCTTAGAAGGCAAAATATGATCACTAGCGTCATCAAATAATTTAACTCTTACAACTGCAGTTATTTGTGCTTAGAGTTTTTTTCAAAACAAATATAACTTTTTTACATCAAGAAAAACCTCTTAGTTATACTTTGACAACGATGGAAGAAACATTAACAGTAAGTCTTTCTGGTACTTCTTCAGTCTTAGAAGCACAGTATATTTCACCTATTAAATTATTGCCAAAATATAGCTACGTTTTTGGCTTAGTAGAACTTTTGTCATTCAACTTAATTCTAAGTATTGATAAAAATTGTAACAAATTGTACATCGACACTCAAGTTATTGTATTACCAAACAGAAATTATGAAATTGAAGATATTAAATCATTTTTAATTGAGGGATAACAATTTCACAACATAACTCTTGATATTACACTGAACAATAACACGCTTTGAGGTTTTATCAAGTGCAGCCGTACCATTGACTTTAGAACTAAGGATTCTATATGTTATCTATTAGGTCATTTATTAGGTCTCACTCAGCGAGTTCTTAACCATAACACCACTTATATTTCAGACTTAACTGTAGCTATACACAAGATAATGAATGGAGCTTACATAAATAGCAACAAAGTGCACACAATTTATGAATTTTTTCCAGCTTCAACACCAGGATATACAGTTATTAAAGTTCCTTAACTCATAAAAATAATTCATTTACCGATTATTGGACGTATTATTGATCATATTAAGCTACGTATAGTAGATCAGGACGGTAATTGAGTTAACTGTTGTAGTAAAATCATAACTATAAGATTGCATATAAAACCCTCTTCATAATAAGTATCATTTATAATCAAACAAATCATATAGGGAGCTTAATATGCACTCCAGCACTCAGTCAATAACGAATTCTCAAATCGTTCAGACGTCAGAGAAAATCGTTCATCAAAGCATCGAGATACTTATGAAAACAAACAACACGTCAAAAACAGTCAGAGCAACAGTTGCAGTAAAGAAGAAGCAGAAAACAAAGAATGACATGAAGAGTGGGAAGAATTTATGAGGAGAAACGAGAAGAAAGACATAAGGGTTGGAAAACCAAATCTTGGAAAAAATCAAAAGAAAAAGACTGTAAAATTGTTTAAAAATTAATATGTTTGATAAACTTCTTTTTAATCAATATGTCACATAAACCGTGTACGAGTAATTTTACAACTAATGTTAAGTATCAAAAAATCTCAACTGAGGATGATGATGATACAAATAAGAAATCTGGGCTGGAAAAATTTCCTCAATAAATATTCAACCAACAAAGGATCTTGTTCCAAAAACGAAAGTTATGAAAGAATAAAAAAACAATGCAACTAAATATTATAATAGCGAAAGATAGAGTATTTTGTGAACATGCAACGTTTCAAGAAACCAGGTAACGATTATGTGCCCAAAGAATTGGCTATTCTTTCGCTCAATACTAACAATGTACAAGCACAAGATTTTTTTTTAAAGTACCTTTTACCTGGCGAAAATTACCACAAAAGTATAAACATGAAAATGTATACCTTGAACTTTGCTATTACGGACTAACCTGGAACTCAGGAAAAATTGAGTATACGGAGATCCGAAATATTTTTCGGGAGGATCTTGAAAATGCTACAAATATACATGTCATTGTAGATTTCAGAAAAAATGGCTTAAAAGATTTAGCTTTACGGTCACTGATATGACAGACTATCCAACGTTCGAACTCCCAATATCAATTACTACTTGCACACATCACAATGGAGCCTACAAATCTTAAACTACCTTAGTAACAAATACAATTTTACTATTGTGCACTTACTGTTTCCGGCAACGATTTGTAGACTAAAAGACTATATAGTATACTATATATATAAAGACTATATAAGGCTGGCAACTATGAAACCAAGTCAGTCATTCACTGGCAGACGTCAGGAGCAGAGTTCTTCGTCAGAAGAATAGGAACACTGACCACCGGTGACCCTATATTACCCTTCTGATTCTCAGCATTCATCTAGAAATATCTGATCCTCTCCTAGGTTTTCACGGAGTGAACTTAACACCTATGAAGAAAAAATAGGCCTTAGCAAGATGGATAGTCTTCACCGGGCAAGCATTTTGAACCAATCTTCCAACCTTAGATCACTTAAAGAACTAAGTCTGCAGAAAAAGGTGCTTTAGATTATTGTTTCTAGTGTAATACTGGAAAACGTTAAAAAAGAGCTTTACATTTAGTTCCATCGCTTTAGACGTTGTGGTTAATTGGTAATAGTGGATGAAAGGTAAGTTACAAATTATTGAGGTATTTAATCACTTGGAGATATTGCTAGACTTTTGTTCGTTCACATAAATAACGATGGTTATCTAACCATTTAAATTATTGAGTTGCTACTCCAAACTCACTAGCTATGCATATAAGATAATTTTTCATGTATCTCTTAAATAAAGCAACCCTGTCTGACCCCTCAACATATTTTTACGTCGGCGCAACGTACTATTCGAGCCTAAGCTTTCACTTAATAGCTCGGGACTCACACTGGGCGCGTAGGTGGGACTTGGAGTTAAAGGGGTAGTTCAACTTAACGACGTGGTACTCAAAAAAAGGCTACGACTGCTTTCACGCAACTAAGACCAACTGCTGTGCAATATTCCGATGCACTTGCTCGTGGCTCGCTTTTACCAGGAGCGGCGTACATCTCGTTCGCGATCTAAAAATTTTCAGCATCGTCACGAGTAAGGGTATCGTACGTGGAAGAGGCGTGTTAACTCGCGATCGGACTTTGACACACTAATATCGTGGTGAGTATTTGCTTTGATCCGATCAGTCCTTGTTATTCTGATGGTATTACTACCGTGGAGAGCAATGGTATATGCGTGGCTAATTTAATATTCTCGGTGACCAATGGGTGCCAATACTATGGCGAGTAATGGCGTTCGCGAAAAATACTTTATATTTTCCGGTGGTCCACGGGTCCTAATACTAGACGAGTAATGGTATTCGCGAAAAAAAACACTTCATATTTTCCGGTGATCCACGGGTACCAATACTATGGCGAGTAATGGCATTCACGCATAAAGAAGCACTTGAGATGAAGAAAGAATCTTTAGAAACTTGATAACTTGCCACTTACTTTTATTTAAAAGGAAAAACTTGATACAGGCGTTGAACCAGCGTAGACAGAAACCACGCTCGAAGAAGATCAAGTGACAGTAGAGGCGGACTCTGGTTACCAGTTGATCGTTCGAGGGTGACAACGAAATTCGACTGTGTCCTCAATTCGTAGTAGACTAGGTTGTAGCAGAGGTGGACTCTCAGTATTCAGTCTACTTCGACGGGTATCGTCGAATGTCGCGTGCTGAACTAAACTGATTTTTCTCTGGGCCTACGGGCCTTTTTATTGCGAGAAGCGGACCTTGGTCACGCGCTGGCTCGAAAAACGCAGGAAAACTTGCCAGGGGAAAATTTTGAAGAAAAAACAATAGCCAAAAATCTAATTAGCTAGAACTGCTCTAGTTTAGCCACTTAGAAATTGGCACATCACACATCCGGCTTGTTCTTCTCTGTGCGTCAAGAGAAGGGAAGGTGATTCATTTACTCATGCCATTCCTTTCCCTTTTACATCAAAAGTTACAAGATTTTATCAAAACTTAATATTAATGTTAAGATGTGGTATTAATAAGTATTAACAAATAGTAACCATTGTTCACCCATTTAATCGAACCCCATCCAAAAAGAGCGGTGAAAATCGCTTAATATTCAGGTTTGATTAAATAAATGTTCAGTACTTCATGGTATTAATAATAGTCTTAGTAGTAGTTAATTTTAGATATTATAACTATAATGACTGCTAGATTCTCCGCTGTACACGTGAGCATTGATCGGACTAATAAATAATCATGAATGATTAATTAACAGCGTTTTCTTTGGTTAAGACACATACATCTATAAAAACAGTAGTGGGGGGCTTGTCGCGGACTATTATATTGTTAACTTACTTAAATTTACCGATAGTTTCCATTCATTGTTAGTTGTAAATGTATTTCGAAATGTTAGTAGCATTTGGTCAACTATGATTTTCTCTGCTTATCGTAGGAAAGGAAGTCAGCTCAGGGTGCCCTGGGGAATCGAAAATTCCGTTACCCGTATTGGGGCAAGAATGCGGACTTTCTCTCGATATTTCTGTGTCAGAAAAAGGGAAAAGTGCCCTTACTTTCCCGTTTTCCTTTACATTTGAAACAGTGACAGTTTTTAATAAGATTACAATTTGGGCTATTGCAGTATGTTTATGAAATTGTTAACGCGATACAAAAGGGTTGTACAGTAAACCATGAGCCTGCGAACATGAATGGTAAAAATCGGATAATTTTAGCATTTAATAATATCCCCGCTCAGTCTATCGGTCTAAGCTCTAACTTACTCTAGTTTTTAATATTAAACTTTATCTATATATACTAACATCTAATATTAAACCTCAGCGCAGCTGTTCTCCGTTAACCTTTTGCATCTGTTAGTTCTTTAAAGTTATTTTATTATTTTACGCTTTGAAAAGTATTTTATTTGATTTTTTTTCGGTCAGCATGAGCCAGCGTGTATGTATGTGAGTCATGCATGATCGTAGTACCTTAGCCAGGAGCAATCTTGTAGGTGATTCACCTCTTTGCAGATGCACATTGGCCCCTGCGTTTAGTGTTATAAAATCGGCACGGAAAGTTTTGAAGAAAGGGGGAAAAAAAATTTATGTGGATACACTGATGTTACAATATTTTTAACCCAGGTCTATATGTGATTACTTATTACCATCGTTTTCACATCTATTGTGATATTTCTCCCGTGTGTTAGTCATAAGTTATACTGTTCAAAGCGCTAACTATATCTTAAATTTTTCATTGTTCCTGATATGATATAACGTTTTGTTGCTGATTCAGAGAATTATGCATTTATTTTTCACTTAGTGACAAGGACAGGCAGAATAATTTTTAAGTTCACAAAGATTTTCAACTTTTCCTCTCTTAACTTTCACGCTCTGAGCATTCCGACCCCAGATCTAACAACGGTTGGTAAGGGGAAGCATGAATACCCAGAGTTGGTAATTAATATAAGTTCTTTTTCCGTCTCTCCTTAAGACAAGTTGCTGAATGAAGACTTTTAAAAAAAATAGCTAAGCTGCTCTGAGCCTAAAAATAAGATTTTAATTATAAATATTGACGTTGTTGCCTTAATTAATACGGGTTATGACGTTACATGTATCTTCAAACGATTTTTCAACAAACACCTACAAAAATTCTTAAATGTCTATCATTCTCTACGACAGAAATACTGGCAACAGGATACATTGGTGAAAAGTCTGAAAAGTTCAAAGGACAGTTTTGTACTAGTTTCCGAATTGGAAAAGCATCCCTGGAGTGAGATTTTTTTGTGATTCCTAATCTCATCCGTAATTGTATTATTGGTGACGATGGTCAACAAAAAGTGCGATTGACGATAGATTTTCAGCAGGGACTTATTAAAGTGCCGTGGAATTGTTCATGGGAAAACATACTTTTTAGACCCCAGAAACATCTGACCGTGGATACAAGTGCAATCATGGAAATACGGGTGAGTCAAGACGAGTGATCTTATACGGACATTAAAGAGAAGATCAATGAAATTTGAGACACGTCCATCGAACAGAAGTTACGATTAAAAACCTTAAGTGGACGTTTCAAAAATATTTTTAGTGACGTTCCAGGGTATTTTCCACAGTATGAGTATCCTCTAATTTTAAACAATAATAAACTCTTTTATATTAAAGATTATCCAGTCCCTATGCATTTCAGAGAGAAGATTCCTAAAGAGATCAAGTAAATGTTAAAATTATTTATTATAGAAATCTTACACAGTACTTATATTCTTCAAGGCCGATCATTAAATTTTATGGGAGGATACGTCTGTATTTGAACGTCCGTAAATTCAATAAAAAATTACAAAATGATCATAATGGATCACTAGACTGTGCATTTTAGGAGATTTTGATAGCCATTTGCCACATCTCGAAGGATTATTTTAATTAATTTTTTAAGTGCATGTATCTAGAAAATTTCAAAAAAATATTCTTTTGTCACGCAAAAGCCAAGCCCTTCGACACGCTGAAAAAAATTACTATACCATGTAAGTAAAGTTACTGGCCATTGTATGGGCGCTCAACAAGTTTTGCTCGTTTATCGTGGGCGCAAATACCCTCGTGATGTCTGATCACAATGGGTTATCGTATCTTTTCAGCTGTCAGAGTTTGATCGAAAGGTTGAAAAGATGGATGCTGACTATTTAGGATTATGATCTGAAAGTTGTACATATCAATGGAACGATAATAAAGCGGTGGACGCTGTAAGCCATCAATACTAAGGAATGAAGTGGGATCAGTATAACAAATTTCTCATCAGCTCATTATTGACCTGGTCACGCTGTCAGGAACTTGTTGAACGGCTCAAGGATTTAGGGGCGACAAAGGGGATGATCAGGAAATTAAGAGACTTACTTGAAATCACAAGAATATATTATGGTTGATAACATCTTACGTAAGAAAGCTCAAGAATCCTTGAATATCTTGTGTGCACAGAACTGAAGAAGCTATAGCTAATATAGTATACAGTAATTATAATGACAAAAGAAATGAGATACTGCAATTTTTGTCAAAGAGTTAAAATCTACACGGGATTAACCTATTTCGAGAAAAGGGCAATCGTTCCACAAGAATGCAATGATTTGCTTTCAATCGACTCTTACGGTAATTTACCTGCTTTCCAAGGTGATGTTTGGTATGTGTCAGTAGCCGTAGACGTATTCACTAAATTTATCGCTTCATACCTAATTAAAAAAGCTGCGACTGCGGTTACACTTCATCGGATCATTAATCATTATTTTTTACAACTATAGAAAGGCAGATTCAGAGCGACCAACGAACGCAATTTACTTCAAAAGTGTGGTCTAAAAAACTTAAGGAAATAGGAGTTTGTCCGGTTTCTTCGGCGGTTGGCACCCCAAAGTAATTACGCCGAGCGAGTTATAAAAGAATTGAGCCGTTTCTTTAGACCCTTAGTCGTGAGCCAATATTTGAGTCGGGTAAAGAACGTTAAACTCATACAGAATATCATAAACTAAACATACCACGGTACGATCGGTTTTACGCCTGTTGAAACTCACTTAAACCACACTTCATCGCGTTTCTTGAAAGAACATGTGCCCACGGTAGAAAATAGGGATCTTGCGCATAAAAAAAAAATTGTAGTCACGGCTAAACGCATGAGGAAGAGAGGGAGTTAATGACAAGATTTTAGTAAAAGTAAGTAAATTCTCGATTGCTATCGGCAACATTTCTTAAATTTTATCAGAGTCCCTATATTATTACCCAAAGCATAATTAATACGACGTATGAAACTTTAGAACCGGGGTCTCCACTGATACGCAGTGTATTCACGGGTTGGAGCTTTGTCCGTACATCAAGAGGAATGGGGCGTATTCAGCAGCGACGGCTGCGATTAAACCAGAAAATCGAGTGGATGACCTTGCGGCTAAATGGGATTGAAACGAATCTGCAAACTGTTTGAGCTAAGACTCCAGAATATAAGAGAAATTTAGAAACATGCTCGGAAACTCCTGTTCAAGACGATGACGTCCTTTATACATTGTAAGGAGTCCTGGGACGAGTTGGATGACGCTGTTGTCAAAAAATAACTATTTTTCTTATGCTGTAAGGTTTGTTGAAGAAAAATAATTTTACTTCACAGATTGGGAAATTAATAAGGATAAAAGCCGTATACAAGACCATGTAAGGATCCATTGATAAAGGTTGGTGAATAAATGATCTTAACGTGCAGTTAGGAGTATGGTAAGACGTACGCATCGAGAGACTTAACAAGGTAGGCACCTTTATGATTTCTTCATGAAGTCAGGACGTTTGGGAGATAAACCCCAATGTGCGTCAGCACCAAGATCCAAACTTTGGAATTGGCCATCAGGGACGACCAACGAGTTGAACGTCAACAAGAGACCGAGAATTTTAGAAAGAACAGGGTACGAAGGCATTAGAAGAACGATTGAAGTCATTTTAAAAAGGCAAGATTACAGTCAACAAAAAAACGGGTTTACCGATCCCTCTTGAGTATGCCAGTTATTTTTATTATTTCTCTTCCATAAGTCACTGTTTTATCATTTCATTTGTAGCTATCTCTTACTAATTTTCAGAATCATCATCTCTTTAGGTTATAATAAATCCCATCACAAGCAAAAAGAATCTGTTGGCAATGCCCAGTTCCCACATGACCATCAGAGAAGCTATCGAAATCACTATCAGTGAACAAGAGGTGGCTCTGAGAAGGATACCACCCTAAGTTGGCAGTAACAATCGGGGAACTACAAGAACTACCCCTTATGGGAATCCAGTAGCTAATACATCTGGTCGAATCTTATTGGTGTCATCGGCTGATGATTGCTTTTTTGTCATGAAGACTAATGAGACACAGACCTGCTGGATCTGTGCAGAGCAGGGCAGACTAATTACTCCAAGCAAACTGATCGTTGTCATTGATCTGGATGATTCGCTTGAAGATCTTAATTATTTAGAAAAAAAGGGAGAAAACTGTTTGGATTGAAATTTTGCTAAGCACCATTCATAACATTTCAGGGGGATGGCAGATAAGAAATGAGGTTATTTTTTTTTGCTTTGTCCTTGTACATTTGAACCAGATACTACATTGGGTGAGACTCAAGTAGGGGTCGTTGCTATTGGCGTATCCTGTAGCTAGATGACGATGCGCGTTTGAAGAATTGGAAAAATGGGTGCACACCGCCACGGAAATAATGGGGCTCGAGCTCCAAAAGCATATTGGATATTGGGAGTGATTTCCCTGATGTGAAAGTTATTTTTTGTTTCTTCTGCGTGTTTTCGACCCTAGTGCTCGTTGTTCTTTGCTTGGCCCAAAAAGGTCCCTTTGTTTCATCAGATCGGGGACCTACATGCCCTTCCATGCTGTTTATTTACCTCTAATATCTATTGTAACTGCATTTCACGTAAACAAGGTTGAACATCGCAGAGCACACCGAGGTGAAGTGAGTCTTAACGGGGTTTAAGACCTTCTTTTGCTTAATTATCAAAGGGACATGCATTTCCAAGACGTCTTCATAATTTGGTAGGTCGTTAAATTTATTTTTTGTCTAGGTTACTTGAAAGTGTTTTTTTTTTTTTTTTTTTTTTTTTGTGACAATTAGATACACTATGAAAGGCACTGAGCAAGTAATAAAGGGCATAAAGAGTTCTTTCTTGTTCCGTATTACTGAAATGTTGTTAAGATCGTTAATTAGTAATTAAAAAGTTATTGCTCTTTTAAAAGCATTAAATGAACTAAAATGTGCCACTGTTCTAAAGCAATTATAAGATTTTCATGTTGTTCTATAGATATATAATTAAATTAGGGATTTCAGAAATTATCTTTTTTTTAATTGTTATGAATGCTCAATTTGCGGAATAAAAATTACCTTTTTTTTTAATTACATTGTCGGACGGTAAAAATGCTCTTGATATTCATTATAAATTAATTTGAGGTTAATGAATATTTGATCTAACCTATTTAGAATAAATTTACCATGGTATATTCAATCAATCATAATTTAAGTATTATTAAGGCACCGTAGTCATATTTAAAGTATCTTTTATTTTTTTTCTTTTGATTGTGACCAACATATGAAGTTTCTTTTTTGGATTACGCAGTTAATTAGTTTATTTTAATTTTGTTAGGCCCCCAAGGATGTTGTTCTCAGCTTTATAATAAATTTCTATTTTCTTGCATAATCGTACTTTTGTCACCAAACCCTGACTCTGATATCCTCGGTGGCACTTCACCAACGTAATCCACAAACAATAGCTGTATATACTATGAACAAAAAACAACTTGCAATGGATATCCACAATTTTTAACCATTTCAATAATGTACATGTTAGAAGCTCGTAATGTGAGCATATGTCAGGATCTCTAATTACACACTTGCATATGTGTAGTTCAGCCATAAATGGCTCAAAATGCCTTACAGGATCGATAAAAAAAAAGTTGTTTAAAAAAATTGTTTGGAGTAGTAGTATTACCTCAAATACTATTTACAACAAATATCTGAAGCGATTTTACTACAAAGATTTTAGATCAAAAGATATTTTGTATTTTGTATAACTTAGTTTTAGTTGACGTTTAAAAAAATACGTCTACTTGTCATGCGTATAGCTAAGCTGCATGTATGGTTAAAGTGTTTTAACTTGAATGAAATGAGCTTCAGAGTGTAACCCTATTGATTAAAATAAAATTTTGATCCACTTAGTGCCGCCGTTCAAAAGTTACAGCTGTTTAAGAGTAGCAACGAAAATTGCAAAAATTAAATTTTTGCCCAGAATTCATTATTTCTTTGAAAATTCTTATAAGTTTTGGTTTATGGACAGAAATTTTACAACTTTTTTTTCTCTACGCTAAAGCTTCGTTTCCTTAGTTGCTTAAGCCTAGGCTGGCCTACTTAAAATATTGTACTTTTTTGTTACTAGTAATGAAAGTGGAAGTGATATTTTCTGATGTATCTTACGAAAAAAAGGCCAATTAGACCAAATACTGAGACATGTGTCCTGTGTTTTATTTCAAAAATACTGAAAAAAAAGTTTCACGAATTTCTGATGCATAAAAGCTAGAAAAAAAGACAATTTCGTTATTGAGGGGTATTAAAATGATATTTACAGAAGTAACATTTCAAGCTTTGGAGTACTATTGTGATTCGTAGACTTAAGATCAACCGTTCTTTGCTGACAAAACATCCGTAGTTAATAAATAGAACAAAAAAATTTTTTTTATACGTGTGAGTAACAGAGTGATTGTACCAGGATCCGATGGAAGTAACTAAAATGCTTGTACACACGAAAATTGGAGATTTATTTATGTATCATGTAAAGAGACTGAAACTTTTGACAGCTTTAGCTTCAGTGTTTATCTTGTTGTACTTTAAAATTAGAATCGTGACATGTAAAAGTTGTTCCAAAACGCAATAGCGTGATTTTCTAAGTGGTTTCTGCCACAACCACCATTTTTGTTTTAATCGTGGGACGTTAGGTACTTGGTTGAGACTCGCTTATAGATAAAAAATTATTGTTGGTACGACATAAATGTAGCATACGACGTTTATGCTTAATAATATGTGTTCGAAGACATATTAAAAAGCTATTTTTTTTCCTAGTAGAAGCTTTGAGATGCAAAATTTAGATCAGGGAAGGGTGTGGCAGTAACATTTCGACTATGTTTTATCAATAGTATTACTTAGGAGTTATTGTATCAGCTTAAAAGTTTTTTTCCAAGAAAGTTTAGCCCTTTCAAAGTAACTTCACGCTATTTTAACATTTAATTTTACTTTCTTACAGTAGCATGGGCTCTGGAGACGAAATTGGCCGCTTACGGTAGAATCATCCATGTATATTTCATGACTTTATTTGAACTTAAATATGACAATCCTTAAATGTTCGAACAAACAATATCTTGTAATATTCTTAACTTATGTTATAGATTTATCATTTTTTCTATTATTGCTGAATATCACTGAATCTGTTATCGATATTGATGAGTGCAAAGTAACTCCAGTCCTACATGTATTACAATATGATGGATGCATTCCAAAACCTATACCCAGTTTTGCTTGCAGAGGACGATGTAGCAGCTATTTACAAGTAAAAAATTTTTTTAATATTGTACTTAATAACTTTTATAAAAAATTTTTTTCCAACGAACGAATTTCAGTTCATTTACAAAAAATAGTAAATACGATTTGTAACAGTAACTATTATATTTACGGATGTTGACAGTTAGCCAAATCTATTATTGTGCTGTTCTGTAATAATAAGTTTCAAAAGAAGTATAAGTATAATTACAATAAGATTCTAATTTCATAAAACTTTTCTTATTACTTCAAAAAAATCAATCCTAGTCAGCAAATAAATTCTTTAAAAAAAAGTTTTAATGAAATTACTTATTAAGAATTTGGAGGATCCAAGCTATAACTTACCCAAGCTATAGACTACTTGGATTAAAGATTGTTCGTGACCGTCTTGTGTTAGAGAACAAAAAGCATGCATGCGTAATTTTTTATCTCAACTTTATCTCACAGCTATTAATCAACCAAGTAAGTCAAGTACCCCCTTTCGTTAGTACTTTTTTTTCTAAATTATTTATTGAATGTCTTACCCAAGGCTCCCAGATTTTTAGGAGTTCGCTACATGCACAGTGCGCAATCACACTCTCTCCATAGAGCAAGCTGAAGTGAGAGAACCCCTCTACCCAGACCTTTGACCTTAGCCCTGCCCACTTCTCACAACTTAAATATGACATCTTGTACAGCACTAGTACGATCGACGATAGCCGCGCGGGCTAAGTCTTTTGCTCCAGCCAAACATGCCAGCTTTCGAATCTCACTAATAAATAATATTTTTTTTTTTTTTATTTTCCCATCTGCACAATTTTTATAAGTTAGTTTTTTGTTTTAAAAAAAAATTTTGTTGGTTTGCTGCCTTTTCTTACGTAAATGCTCGATACATGCGACGAATCGTCACCATGGATAATTTCAATAAAGCAAAATAATAAATTACTTTTTTTTATTTAAAAAATGCTTGTTGTTTTTTATTATATTTTTTTTTTTTAATAAATATTATACATAAAGTGTCATGACACATTTCTGTAATTATGTAAGTTCGTGTGTGACGTTTTAATACTAAGACATAGTTTTTTAAAGTACTCTGTACAAGAAAAGGTAAGTAAAATTATAAAACAAATTATTTATCACTTATTAAGAAGACCAAATGTTTTTAAACCAATTACAGCGAGTATTTCGTTGGCTTTGCACATGCTGTCTCGCTCGCATTCATGGCAAAAATAAAGTTACGCTTGTATTTTTGTACCCATGTGCGCGATGACAAATTTTTTCGCATACAGCGTAGATAAAGTATGCAACCTGTAAAGATAGTCAGCAGCTAATGTCAACTACAACAATTACAGTATCAATGGTATGATTAATCAAATTTCTGACATGGACTCGGAATGCGATGCTTTGGAACCTTCCCGTTCACGCACACGACCCGTTCTGTTTTGCGAATTTTGTGACATATCAACAACAAAGTCTTACCTTGGTACTGTTAATAAAAGTTTCTGTACAGGGACCCACGCGAGCTTGCAGCAGCGATGCAAATCAACGAGAACTGCAGCTGATGAATACAGTTTGTTGTTTACCAATCAACAAAATAGGTCTTGCATACCTATATGAAAAAAAACAAGTGCACACGAGTTTACGCTAGATACGAGCAAAAAGTAAAGATGAACAGTAGTTAACAGCCTCGAGAATAAAGTATACGCGTTGAAGTTTCGTATCTGCAGAATACGTTACAGCGAACAATACACTTACTATAAACTACATTTATTTATCAATTCGTATAACAAAGCATGTAAATAAATGAAATACCTACAACATCTGCATGACAATTATGGGATTCAACTCATTAGTGATCTACACTCTGTTTACATACAGCTACCAACCAAGTTACACATGCTAGTGATTGAGCCATATAACATCCTGATGTTGCGGTTTTGTATTTTTTTACACTCATGTACCTGGTACTTCTTTGGCTTAAGTTTTCAAAAAAAATAATAATAGTTATTATTGTAATAACAATAGTGAAAAAAACCCTTTTTGGGATTGTTACAGCAGGCATAAATTATACCAACGTTTTGATTATGCAATATGTTAAACAACTTTTATAACTTTATTGCCTAGAACTTGTTTTCTTTATTTTCATTTTTTTTTTTTTTTTTATTCATTTCGTACGTAAATCTAAATAAAAAACTAGGCAATCCATATTTTTTGACAAAACATAAGAATACTCGTACCGAAGTGAGCTGTTAATCATAGACCAATCAAAAAAAAGTTCGTGCAATTCGGGACAGATTAATATATTAAGCAGTGTTGCTTATGGACCATAATAAAGTAATAGTGAATTAAATTATCAATGATCAAGACGTGACATTTGGTAATTTTTAAATACTAAATAATACTTCAATTATCATTACTCGACGATTAAATCGCTAAGTATTACTGTTTGGGTCTCCTTAATAAGTGACGAATAATTTGCTTAGTAATTTTACTTACCTTGTCTTGTACTAAGTATTTTTAAAAATTATGTCTTAGGATTAAAACGTCACACATGAGCTTACATAATTACATAAATGTGTCCTGACACTTTACGTATAATATACATTAAAAAATAATAATAACAATAAAAAACTACAAGCATTTTTTTAATAAAAAGGTGTGGGTCTCAGGACCCCCGGCAGAAGTGAAACTTCCAACTAGTAAGTTATTGAACTCGGTGTAATAGAAATCGTGTGGTGTTATGTACACTTTTTACAAATTTTAAAACTTAATTATTGTACGTGAGAAAAAAAAAATTTGATAAGTAGATCACTTGTATTTATTTAACTCATGTCATATGTAGTCACGGTGTCATGATTACAGTTTGAAAAATATTTTCAAGTACAAAGTAGTATAGTATAGTTTTGTATTCATGATTTCTTATTTTATCATACACAAATAGGAAAAGATTACAAATATCGAAATTTTAAAAGATTTATACATATAAAATAATGTAAAAATTCACATTAAATTATTTGATTTTGTGTTGAGTCTTCCTGTAAGAATTCCATAACAGAAACAATCGGTCTATGGTAACTAAAATATGAAATGAATAATTTTGATTCTATTTTTTAAATATATCGGAAAAAAGCAGCATGTATAGTGGTCCCATGTCTAGTTGTGGCTTGATTACGATTATTAACCATGTTTAATTCAAATTCGTCTCGTAGAAAATCAATTAATGGCAATGAATCGTTTGATGCAAAATTTATGTTGAAATCTCCAGCAAGAATAATAGGAATTGTATGATTATTTTTACTAAGTAATGCAGCACCTCTAACAGTATACTTTAGTAATGATTCATGGATGAACTCAACGATTTTTTAAACAGTCGGATTTATAAAAATACATATGGAAACCATTATAATTGTCAATCCAGTCGGTAAAGTATGTTCAATAGCACACAAATCACCAATTTTAGATTGACTGTAAATCAGTGACTGTAAAAAAGAATAGAAAAAAAAACGCAAATATATTACTTGCAATATATATATATATATATATATATATAATCAGCACTGGAAAAAAGTTGGAAGCGACGCTCACCCAAAATCCCTCTAGCGGCTCACCCAAGGTATTGGTTCGACTGTTCACCCAGTTTGGGTGGGCAGTTCACCCAAGACAGGGAAGCAGCAGCACCAAGACCTTGGGTGAGCAGACGCCGCAAAAGTTGGAAGCGACGCTCACCCACAATCCCTCTAGCGGCTCACCCAAGTTATTGGTTCGACTGTTCACCCGGTTTTGGTGTGCAGTTCACCCAAGACAGGGAAGCAGCAGCAGCAAGACCTTGGGTGAGCAGACGCCGCAGTTTTTGATTCAACAGTTAGCTCAGCACATTACGGCTACTTATAACTTATTTTTTTAAGTTTTATATTTTACTATGGATCATCCAATGAAAGGATTAGATATTCCTAAATATACCTAATGATGATATTTATTTTGATGTAAAAATTTACTATAAAATGGCTTTTGATGAGCATTTTTATGCTTACGTTGTAGAAAAAATAAGCTATTTAAATAAAATAAATAAGTATAATGATATATTAAAAATAGCTACGTGTTTTTCATTACAAGCTTGTGATAACCATTATATTGTAACACAATACTTTTTGTAATTCTAATTTTGTTTAATCCTTGGTAAATAAAAACTTTTTAATAAACAATTTTAAAGATATTATTTATTATGAACATAAGTATTTTTATCATAGGAATTATGTCTGATTCACTTTTAATATGCAGAAAAAAAGTTTTGGGTACGTAAGTATTAATGTATGTTATTTACGGATCTTATAATATTAAAACATAAATTAAAGAACATCAGTTCCATTTAAATTAAAAAAAAGTCCTAAACAATTGAAAGCAAGTGAAAAATTATTTTTAACACCAAGAATATGCGAAAAAAAAAATTTTTTGTGTAACCTAATTATTTTACTATGTTAACATTTTTTTACTTTCATCAACGATAATTTTACCGTGCATAGTTTGTAAATTGTATTTAAATATATTTTTATAATTTAATTTTATCGAGAGTACAGCCTAGTTGCCTTAAAAAAAATTTGTATATGATTTATTTATGCATACAAAATATGTAGTTCACATATCTTGCATGTCTCTTATAAGTATTAAAATAAAATCAGTATACATATGACTATACATGATGATTAAGAAAGTTATTTACGTGTAATAGTAGTAAATTGTGTTTTAATTAAACTGTTCAATCAAAAACTGCGGCGTCTGCTCACTCAAGGTCTTGCTGCTGCTGCTTCCCTGTCTTGGGTTAACTGCCCACCCAAACCGGGTGAACAAACGAACCAATAACTTGGGTGAGCCACTAGAGGGATTCTGGGTGAGCGTTGCCTCCAACTTTTGTGGCGTCTGCTTACCTAAGGTCTTGGTGCTGCTGCTTCCCTGTCTTGGGTGAACTGCCCACCCAAACCGGGTGAGCAGTTGAACCAATACCTTGGGTGAGCCGCTAGAGGGATTTTGGGTGAGCATCGCTTCCAAATTTTTTCCATAGTATGTACTCTACACAGTAAATGCACACTCTCGTCGTCTGCTTACTTCTGTACTGCCTACGGCTACGGTAAACGGTTTCTATACGTTACATCAGTACTTTCTAGTGCCAGACCTCTACGCTTCTATACCTTATTACCTTCTCATACGTGCACGCACACACACATACACGTTCCGGCTTCGGATATATATATATATATATATATGTTCGTTTCTATATATATTTCTATACACGCGCGCGCTTGCTCTTTCTCTCTCTCTCTCTCTCTCTCTCTCTCTCTCTCTCTCTCTGTCAACTGTCGACGATTGTCGTACGTCATTGTAGCGTATCCTCTCTCCCCGCAGATCTACTAAACGGTATACGGTATATATAGGTATAGTTCCCGACTGCTTCTTCTGATGCGCGTGCGCGCTACTCTCTCCCATGCCCTGGTCCCCGCTCTCTGCTCCCCCCTCGCCGCCAAAAACCGGATGGCCACTTTTGCGTTGCATCAGCCGGTTTTACTCGCCTCTAGACTTCCAATACGCGGCTATAGAAGTTTCACTTAAAAAAAAAGTAATTTATTTTTTTGTGTTAAAGTGCACGACTGTATTGATAGGCTGTAGGCATGTGCGTCTGCGCTAGCGTGTGTGTGTTTGTGTTAGAGGAGAGGCACGTACAGCACCAGTCAGATGTGAGCCAGTTCTGATTTGACCGTAGTCAAGTGCACAGTGCACATGCAACATTTAGCTCTCCTTGTATTTTATAAGTCTGTGCATGTAAAAAATCAGTTATAGTCCGTCGTCAGTTAGTTTTTGTCAAGTCAGTTAAATAAATCATTTTATAAAGTAAATCAATAAAGTCGTCTCCTCATTTTTCTCACCCAAAACCCTTCAGGTTATAGGCCCCATCACGCTTCACCGAGCTTTTTCTCTTTTGTGCGTTTTACTTTTTCGTGTCCCCAGGAGGAAAATGGTGAACAGGAAACCAGCTCTGGCAGAGGAAAAGAGTGAGGAGATCGCGTCTTCAGTTGAGGAGGAGCTCACGGTGACCGGGACTGAGGATGAGGCCGTGGCGATGGTGTTACCACCAGGATCTCCCGAGGCGACAAGCACAGCTCAGCTTGAGGTTCAAAATGTCGGTAAGTGATAGCAATATCATTAAGTATTTTGCATCGAATTTCGGAGACAGTGCTACGGCCAAAGGCAGTCAAAACAAGAAAAGGTCAGCGAGTTCCTAGAAGAACTTGGGAAAAATAAGGCTGTCTACTCGCACGTGATGACAAAAGCGCCGTGGGCGCGTGCTCAGTTGTTTTTAAATGTGCAGGAAAAAGAAAAGGGGAGGTAACAAGCAGAGAAAAAGCGTTTGGTCTCTGTCTTACTAACAGGAGACCACATGCCCTGGCGTGCATTGTACAGCGATGCATAATTTCTAACCAAAATAATTCTCTCTCTTGGTTTTCGGCGTAGAAACCATGTGCGTGCTCGGTCGGTGTTTTGTTTTTGGCTTAAACGAAGGAGTGAGGGTAATACATAAGCACTCTGGGATAGATACAACAAAGGCAGATACTTTATGTTCATTAGAATGAGAGATAGTCCATTAAATATTTTCCGTCTAAAAGGCAGCAAATTTCTTTTAGATGAACGGGCTTTCGATGCTCTGTCAAGAGCTTGTCACGGCATTTGTCTGCGAGTAGGGACGAATGTACGAGATTTGGAAGTCGTGTTATCGTCTGATGAAGGCTGCATCAGGGCCCGTGTCGGGAGTGATATTATAAACGTCAAAGGTGTGTAATATATATTCTTAAATTTTCCGCTGTGACCTGCACAGTCACGTGAGGCTTGTGTTCGGCTACGCAGGACTGTGTAGGTGCCCAGCACACAATAGTGCTTTGTGTTTGAGCACGTTTGTGTGCGCTGGGCCAAGTGACTAGAAACGACTTGTGTTCAGTCTGTCTAGGTTAACTCTCTAAAGACTCCTGATATTTGTAATGTTTTAGAATTCCTGATTGAAAACGACATTTTGTACTTGCTGAATTTTTTCGATCTTATGGGCGGAAAACTAATACTACCAGGAGATCTTTTTGAAAATGGAAATTCTGCTCAAAATGAGCCTGGGTAATTTGTAAAGTCAGTCGATGTGAATAAGACAGTCGACGAGATCAAGTCGGTTTGCAAAACGTCTGATACTAATGCTCTAAATGCCATCGGTAATGACAGAAAACGGGACGAGAAATTTAGATTAGACAGAAAGGCAGGCATTGAGAAAACGTTGAAAAAACGACCGAAAACTGTTTTCAAACTAACCACAGGCGAGACTCCACGAATAAGTATAAAGAAAATAGAAACGGTGCAAAATAAATATAAATGGTCAAAGACAGTACTTAAACGGCAATCAAAGTCAGATAAAATAAATTCTCAAAAATTGTAGGAAACAGTCCAACGCAAAGGCTGGAAAACCTGATGGCTGAATGCAACCGTATGTTAAAAAGGCAAGTGGAAGACAATAGGAAGATGGCAGAGGAAAGGAGGAAGGTGGCAGAGGAAAGGAAATAGGCGGTAGAGGAATGGAGGCAGGCTGAAGAGAAAAGGCAGGAAGTGGAGCAGGTAAGGGAGGAGTTCTACTCAAAATTTTAATCAAAGGCTGAATAGGTGGAATGAAAGGCTGGTGAGAATCGAGGCACTGGCCAACCCCGGATCTCCCTTGCACTCCACGCCCAGACCTGGAAGAAACCAGGTGAGCATAAAAGAAAAACTTAAAAATTTCTTTGACGAAACAAGGGCAGATAGCATATCCAAAAGTGGCGTGGAAACTGATTTCTACAACCATTTTAAACTCAATAAATACCAGACTTGGGCGTGAGTCTCTAAATTTCTTTAATTATAGTCCAACCAAAGAAGTTAAATTTGAAGTCTTTTACGATGAATTAAAGTCAGAACTCCAGTCAAAAAGACTACTGCATGTTATTGATCCTTCAATTAGAAACTTAGATAAGTGAAGACCCAGTTCATAATGATACGGTAAAAGTTCGAGATCTATTATTAAACAGAGTGGCTGAAAGATATCATCTTAGAATATTGCGATTTCAAGACCCGATTAAAATTTTAAAAAGTCTGAGAGATTTTGAAAGGGGAAAAACACCTATCACAACGGCCACGATTTGGAGAAAACTGCACAAAACTAAATTTAATAAAGGAAAGAAATCGGTGTCTAAATTTATTGAAAGGTTTAAAGAATTGGTGAGAAGCTATTAGCTTATAAGTTAGTCTCGTCCCTTTATGAAGAAGAAAAGAGAGATGCTTTTGACACTGCTGTGGTTGGAGTGGTACCTAGCGTACAGGTGACAGATTTTACCCTTTAAATGCAAAGCAAAGACGGAAAGGGTATGACATACGAAAATCTTATGTCATACATGTTAAAGGTTGAGTCTGAAGGCCTGGCAGAAGCAACGGGAGGCCGACCCACGAGGGCGGTGTTGGCAGCATCTTATCCCCAGGATTGGCTTCGGTGTTTTAACTGTGACGACTGGGATCATATGGCCGACCAATGTCTGAAGGCTGGAACCGGGCTTAAAAAGTACTACACCTGTGGCACTTTTGTAAACGACATATCAGCTCACAAGGAGTGCAGCCCAAGATGTGGTGAGCAATTTGAGTCAGATTCATGGGATTTTAAAAGGCAGGGGCGAGAAAGCCGAGGGAATTGAAGTGGCCGCAGCCGTGGCCGTGGTGGTGGCCGAAGCCGTTAAAATTCCCGGGTTTTTGGGCAGAAAAGAGACCCTAGCAACGTCAGAGATAAAAGAGACTCCAAAAGACAGAAACTTTCTGACCAGAACCGAAATACTAAGGGAAAACAAAACACGTTGGTTTTAAATTAAGGTGAGTCTCTGACGTTGATCGAGCCTCTCAAAACTCTGTTTTCGAACTCTGCAGATTAGGTAAATAATTTAGAATCAGATGAGACTGATAAAATTAAATTCATCGCTGGGAGTGACCGACCATTTTACTAAGTCGGAAAAATTATTTGAAAACCTTGACAAAAGGAAAATTGGAAAAAATAAATGTGCAAATTCAGACTCATCTGCAGATTTGAAAACGGAGGGAGTGGGAAGGATGGTACTTAAAAATAGTGACAATGAGATTGAGTTGAACGGAGTAACTTGTGCTCGGGACTTGGTCGGGAATTTCCTCTCTTTACGTAAATTTGCTGACATGGGCCTGTCCATCTATTTAGATGAAGAGATTAGCATCTTTGATCCTGAAGCAGAAAATGTCTGGATATCAGGAATATATCAAAAACCGTACTGGACAGTCGAATTCATAAAGTCGGATAACATCAGAAAGCTGGGTCAAAGACAGATCGAAAGTGGTAAAAAAATGAAAATACTGACGGTGGAGTCAGAAGCACAGACTAGTCCTAAAAATTCAGCTTCGGAAAGCATGAATTTAACAAATAACTCGAAGAGCTCGATTGGAAGGGTGGATCTAGATGATAGCTTCTTTGACGACGTGTTTCTAATACACGATGGAAAATTTTATGATGTCGGGACAGTTGAGACCAAGGTAATAAACGAAGTGCAGAGCCATTCTCTGAAAAATATAAAATATTTAAAGACAATAACGGGCCTATGCTGTGCCATGTCAGGTTGGGACATGCGTCACTCGAATATCTCAGGAAATTGCAGAAAGCATACCCAGGTATTAAAAGTCTGAAAAAGGTTGTCTTTATATATAGACAAAGGACGTGTGACGTGTATCTGACAATAAAGTCTCAAATATTGTCTTTCCCTTTCGTGTGAGAAAGAGCAGCGTGACCACTTCAGATCATTCATTCAGACACAATGGGAGTAATAAGTCCGTCATCTTTTCCAAAAAGGTACGGATTCATCTCTGTATTTATTGATGACATTTCGAGATTTGTCATGGCGTACCTAATGAAAAACAAAAGTGATACGGGTGAATGCTTAGAAAACTTCGTCAAAAGTTGTAAAAATTTGTTAGGATATGATACTAAAGTGTGTTACCTAAGGTCGGACTAGGGTACAAAATTCACGAGAGGATCTACCCAAAAGGTGTTAGACAGTCTTAGAGCGGAACTCCAGTTGAGCTGTCCAGAT
Source organism: Copidosoma floridanum (assembly GCF_036245765.1). NCBI lineage: Eukaryota > Metazoa > Arthropoda > Insecta > Hymenoptera > Encyrtidae > Copidosoma > Copidosoma floridanum. Next base: position 1,493,766 of record NW_028321892.1, on the reverse strand, counting down.
ACCCCCGAGTTAAACGGCACGTCTAAAAGGCTGAATAAAACCATCAAAATAAAAGTCAGAGCTCTCATGTATGATTCGGGACTCCTGGAGAATATGTGGGACTTGGCCCTGAACACGGCAGTTTTTGCGTACAATATGGAAATTCCTTTGGCGAAGCTTGTGCCAAACAAAAGGATAGATATGAGTCAGATGGAAAGATTTGGTTGTGTCTTCTATATGAGAGTTCAGAGAAATACAGACACAAAGTTCCAGGCCGAAGGGAAGAGAGCATTTATGGTGGGTTGAACACCCACAGGGTATCGGCTGCTTTGCCCCGACGAAGGAAAATTCTACGAGAGTAGGAACGTCAGATTCAACGAACGTTTTGTAAATGGAGACATACATGGCAAAAGTTCGATTAAAAACTGGGAGAACGTGACAGTAGATATAAAACTAGATGAATGGTTTTTGATCTTCGAGAAAGAGAAGGAAGAGATGACAACATTGGAGGGAGAGCCTCTAGTCGTACGAAGAAAACCAGGAAGGCTAAAAAAGTCAACAGCGTTAGAAGCAAACATGGCAGATACGAACCTAAAGTGTAAGAATCCAGTTATAGATGTCAGTTTTGTGGGTTTGGCTACTGCTGACGACCTCATAAAAAATCTAACTTTTCAGAAATATGATACAGATATGGCAGATAAAGATACGTCTGCAGAAGATCTTTCTCACTACCTGCTTCTGGCTGGAATAAATGAAGACCCGTCTTCATACAAAGAAGCAATAAAGGCAGCAGATCGAAAAGGCTGGATTCAAGCAATACAAGATGAGCTTGATTCAATGGCGAAAAATAATGTATGGATTCTTACAGACAGATCTGTGGGTCTTATAAACGGCAGATGCCCAAATTTAATTGACTCTCACTGGGTACTTAAGAAAAAGATCGACTCTCAAGGGCAGAAAAAATACATGGCACGGCTAGTAATTCGAGGATTCAAAGACAAAAATAAATACAATTTGACAGAAACTTACGCTCCGGTGTCGAGGCTGATTTTTAACAGAACGGTTTTAGCTCTGGTAAATAAATTAAATCTGAATACATGTTATCTAGATGTAAAAACAGCTTTCTTGAATGGTACCCTTGATGATGAAATGTATATGGAGATACTTGAAGGCTTGAGCTGCACAGACCAAGAACGTCAGAAAAAAGTCTGTAAGCTGCAAAGAGCCTTGTATGGACTAAAGGTCAGTCCTAAAAAATGGCATGAAAGATTTTTAGAATCAGCTAGTAAAATAGGTTTAAAGCCACATATTTTAAAACTATGACTGTTTACTTGGCACGAGGCAGACAAAATATTAGTTTTAGTTTTATATGTTGATAATATGATTATTACAAGTAATGATCCGAATCGGTTAAAGTCTGTTGAAGAAAGTCTGCTAAGCTAATTTAAAATGACAGATCTCGGTGAAGTAGAATATTTTCTAGGTATCGAAGTCAGAAGAGACAGAAAGAGGCAGGTCTTAACCTTGACTCAGACTGATTATACAGATAAAATCTTGGCTAAATTTGGATTCGAAAATTTAAAACCCGTGAAAACTCCCATGGCCACTGGACATGTGCTGAATCAGCGAAGAAAACAAAGAGAACAATCTAAAAGGCTAGATGATTTAAAGGAGACAAAATCGACAGAAAATGTTCCTTGCCGAGAGGCTGTGGGCTGTCTATTATACGTAGCCAGCTCTGTACGTCCAGACATCAGCTATGCTGTAAATGACTCAGTCAACATCAGATAAATCCAACTGATAAAGATTAGAGTATGGTAAAAATAGTGTTCCAGTATTTGGCAGGTATTTAGTCTCTTGGTCTAAAGTTCTAAGGAAGGCAGGACAATTTAGAAGCCTTTTAGGGTGCCAGTTTTGGTGATTGCAAGGGCTCTCTGACTACGAGCAGGTATGTCATCAAACTCTTTGGAGATTATATAGCCTCGAGAACTCACAAGCAGACTTACGTAGCATTGTCAACATGTCAGGCTGAATACGTGGCACTAAGTGAAGCATATAGAGAATTGATGGCAGTAGAAAATTCCCTCAAAATTATCTTAAACAAGACTTGTTGTTCAGCTGATCATTGGTGTGATAATAAGGCAGCGGAATTTAATTCGAAAATATGTGGGAGCGGGAAATTGAGAAACATGACAGAAATTCACGAATATTATGTCAAAGAATGTGTGACTTATGGCCGAGTAAATGTAAGGTGGTTAAATACCAAAGAACAAACGGCAGACATTTTTACAAAACCCTTGCCTATCGAGCTCCACGAAAAATTTAGAAATCACATGTTTAATGAAGTCTGCAACTAAAATAAATGATAATAATGACACACTCTGTTTCAGACAAAGAGTAAGGTGCTCATCGGACGACCATGATCCCTGGCCTGTTTGACCCATGTCACTAGCACCATGGGAAATAGATATTAAAGTATTAATACTGTGTGACTTAAATTCATATCTATTTTTGTATTTTTATAACTCTTTAGCTATCTCAAGTTAGGAGGGAGTGTTGAAGTGCATGACTGTATCGATAGGCTGTAGGCATGCGCGTCTGCGCGAGCGTATGAGTGTTTCTGTTAGAAGAGAGGCACGTACAGTGCCAGTCAGGTGTGAGCCAGTTCTGATTTGACCGTAGTCAAGTGCACAGTGCACACGCAACATTTAGCTCTCCTTGTATTTTATAAGTCTGTGCATATAAAAAGTCAGTTAAAGTCAGTCGTCAGTTAGTTTTTGTCATACCTTTTATAAAATATAATTTTTTCCAATCACTCATTTCTTCAGAACATTTTACACATGTTTAACTTGCATTTGTTTACTTCTCTTGAAGCACACGAGTTCAGATACACATGAAATTATACATAAACTCTACGCTATTCAATGGTTAAGTTTTTCTCACTTATTATTCACAAAATGTTCTTCAGTATTTAAATCCATCTATTAACATCATAATTCTTTGAGGATAAAGACGTTCGGTAACCTCAGAAAAATCACTAGGTCAGAAAAAGAATGATCCATATGGCGGCCTTTGAAAAGACTGAATTTTTTAAGTATTGCAGCTTATAACTATATAATAGAAGCAAGGATGGCTTAAAAAAATTAGTCGGGGAATCACAGGCAAGCGAGAAGTTTTGGTGCTGCAGTTCTCATGCAAATAAATATCATTTAACAAGAGACAAAAAGGCAACGTATCTGGGGATATCATTGACCTGACCAAAAAGTACTACCTAAAAAGTATCATCAAGGAGAAAAATATCACAATAGAAAAATGTCGTTTAACTCAAACTCATTGTCAACTCTATTAAAAGTGTGAATTTAAATATGTCCTTTTGAACCGTAACGTCATTTCACTAGGTAGACAGAATTATTAAGCTTATAGGGTAACATATAAAAATATCTGACATGTTTAGTTATCATATGGCACGCATACATAAACAATTTTTATTATCTTCTATCTTTCTTTTGATCATAATATATTATTTTATTTTTTTTTAGATTTCATAAGGGTTTAGTTTTTCCAGTGAACCATAGCCTTGCTTTAAAAGGTCTTAAGGCAGATAGATAAAGTGGATGACGATGATTTATAAAACGGTTAAAGTTGACCACTCAAGCGCTTCAAACATTAGAAAAGCACGTCTTAACATTATCATCCAGAGGGGAAAAGAAATAATGCCAATTTATCTCTATCTTTTTGCTCTGCGTTTAATATAATTTGATTAGTTTAAAGAGGACCAGAGGATAATTACAGTGGCACCTTTTATACCAGCAGTGCAGTAAAAAAAAGTGCAAGTGAGCAAAACAGTTATAGTTTAAAAAAAGTGCAAATAGTTTTAGTGTACCTAACAGTGACAGCGAACAAAATAGTGCAGATTATTCTAATGCATTAATAATGTTGATGGGCCAAACAGTGTAGATACTGTTAGGGTGCAGTGGACAGATTCGTCAACACTATCAAAGAATCGTCTAGCAACTCGTGTGATAATATTAGTCGTGAACGTATAAATATTATTTCTTTCTTAGGTGACACAAAAGTTATAACCATGTTTACAATAAAAAGTGCTCTAGTACAGCACAATGCTTTAAGAGTTACTCATGAGCTTGCTGTAAACTACATAATCGTACAAAATAATGCAAAAGTCATTGTTCAGGAGCGTTAGACGCTTAGAAAACTGATTTTTAAAGATCAACTAACATAGATGATAAATATTGGATTAATTTAAATATAAAAAAACTCATTACGCATGAAATAAAAGCCTTTACAGAGAGAGACTTAGGCTAGATTTAACAGCAGATAATTAATGTGACAATATCAACAAGTACAACCCGATGATATTTATTCATCAAACTGACAGACGATACACGCTAGAAACAAGATTATCTAAATTAATAAAATGGTGATGATAAGGGTCTTATGTGAGCTGCTTTATCCCTTCTAAATGTAGCAACTGAACACGTATAGAGTACGCTATAATAAGCCTGATGTAAGTAAACATTACTTAGAGAAAATGAAGAATGCAGTTTTTCTAAAACAAATAGGAAAATTTATACAACGACATTATATCACTGTTAATGTATACATTCTGTTAATGTATACAGCTCAATATCAGTATAACTTAAGTTTTCCAAACTTCTGGCTCACATGTAAATAGTAAGAGTCATGTATGAAAGTGTTCAATAAATTAAGTACACTTGAATTGATATAAAATTGTTTTCTCACACTAATGACCGTGCACACAAGTTGAATAGCCACAAGATTTTCTACAGAGGTTGAATGACTGTAGAAAATTGGTTGAACAATGAGTGTTGTGCACTATAGTGCCCTCCCTACTTGTTAAAAAGCCTATTATCTACTTATTTACGCTTATTCTCTATAGTCTTACCATACACGGCGTTTATCATAAGCTGAAAATGAAGTTTTTGAAAAACTTCTCACTCTGCTTCCTTTTCTCTGCTTGGATTCACGTACGGTTACAGTCATAGACTTTGTTAAAAACCTAGAGCTCTATGAACCATTTTGTGTACTAGTCTATACTTAAAAGATTGCTTCAATGCGCTGTTATGTACAACAAAGCGGTCCTTATCATACATACTACTTATAACTCTGGTTCTATATAAGCTAGAGAAAATTTTTCTTATTTGGAAGATGATACAGTAAATTTTAAGAAAAAAATGTTTAGAAAAAAAAAAACAATTTCATGTTGTTATTAGTAATTTAAATGTTTGCATCGATTTTCAACTAGTAATTTAAATGTTTACATTGATTTTCAACTATGGTCCTAAGACTAAACGATTATTTATTACAACCATTATACTCTACGTCAATTTTTCTATAAAAACATGTTCCTAATTCATTGAGAAATTATTAATACTGAGACATATACCTTATTTAATAAAGCGTGGCACGTCGCATCGTATCGGGGCGTGTGGCACCTCTGCATGCCTCTCCTGCTAACCCTACATCGTTTTTTTTAATAACATTGATGGTAATTAAACTATTAGTCTACTTTGTCATTTTATTATCGGTTTCTATTTTTGAATTTGGGGGATTTGGATTACGAACAAACTACAGCTGGCAACACGTGCTTAATATATACTGGTTGTCTAAGCTGGAACACTGGCCTGCAACTTTCAGTATGTGTGTGTATGTCTTACTACATGAAAATCATAAACTAAGGATAGACGAAGCAAAATGAAAATGTATCACAGCTGACACCAACAGACAAATATCTAATTGTCATGATTGTTTGGATCGTGCAACGTGTGATATTCAATCTACGACTTGTTTTTTGGGATGATACGATGAGTGCCCGGGTAAAGATAAAACTTTTAATGAATTACAACAAAATTTTGATAAAAAATTCATTGAAAATGTGAAATACAAACAACGGGTGATAATAGATGGAACTTCACTACAAACTTTAATGTCTAGTATAGATGAATTCTTACCACTTCTAAGCAATGACTTGAATAAATTGCTGATTGATTCGTTTTTGGTCAAGTACAAATGAAATTCTAGGACTTGAAGAAAAAAAACTTATAAAAAATACTTGTATTCTTATGTGTGGTGTGTGCGAGAATTATGCATTTTTTTACAAATTTCCATTCAAAGTGTGAGCTGGAATAATAATCAAGAAACTGTACATCCATTCTCAATAAACTATAAAGACGCAAAAGATAAATTAAATGTCAATATTTTCGTTTGCATTTCAAAATGCTTGTATAATACAGGAGCTGTTCCTTTTTTTTAAAAAAACAGCTTGTTTAATGCATTCGGACACATGTAAAAAGTATTATTCAATTAATATATTTTTTGGAAGATGCAAGCGCACAGTGCAAAAACAAAAAAAACTTTATTAATCTTACTCATCATGTAGAAGATTTTGGACTACGAGCCAAATGGAATTTTTTCCCTACTGCTTATGGCAAGGAGCCATGCAATGGAAAAGGTGAAACGTTATGACAACTAAAGCTAATCGTCAAAGGATACTTGATCTTATTCAAACATCCCACAAATTACTCATTAGGGCAACAGAAGTTTTGCAAAGCATAACATCTCGTTATTTAACTAATGGTGAGTATGATGAGGAAAAAAAAATATTGTCAGAACGATTTCAAAAAGCTTCAACAATAGAAGGCACTTTACAAATTCATTGCATGACACCGATCTCTCTTCAGAAACTAAAAAGCGTGCGCGGTGGCTCAGTCGGCTAGGTCGTGGATTGGCACGTGGGAGACCGTGGTTCAATTTCCGGCCAGTGCGACTTTTCAGGCAAGTAACTCTGTGATTTTTCACCACGCAATGCTCCTCGAGGAGGGTTTAGGTGACTTCCTAGTAGCATAATTGCCTAATTTTCCCCTACCCCTTTCCAGTAATGGGAGTCCTCCCATCCCTTTCCTTGTCCCTCTCCCAAGTGCTAAGTGCCCATAGTAGTGCCCTTATGAAAGGAGCTAGGCGTAGAGCAGTATAATATATATTAAAAGAAAGAGACTAAAAGCAAAGATATTTTTATCAAATGATACAACAACAATTGTCAAAATCATTAAATAGACATTAAGTTAATTATAAGTTATGTTTAAAAATAAAAATAAATATTTTTATTTTATTTCCTAACATATAATTATATTTATAACCATTGATGTTATTGAGAAAAACGATGTAAGGTTAGAAAGATAGGCATGTAGAGGTGCTCGCACGCCAGTACAATGTGCCACGCCACAATAATTAAAGTATCTTTCCCAGTAAGAATAGTTTCTTCATGAATTAAAAAATGTTTTTTGTAGAAAATTTGAAGTAGAATACGATAGTTGTATTAAATAATCGTTAATTTTTGGGAACAATGGTTAAAACTTACTTGAAACATTTTAATTAATAATAAAAAATGAAAAAGTTTATAAATTTTTCTGTAAATACTTTTTTGTAAAGCTAACTTTATTACCTTCCAAAAAAAAGTCGTACTCCAGCTTAAAATTAATTATAGTATGAGTGTTTGAAAATAAGTCTCAGAAAAAAAATCACGAAAATCTTAAGTTTTCAACCCCCTCTATCTAAAGAAAAATCAAATTTCAAAGTCTTGTGTTAGTACCTGACGTCAGGCACAGCAAAAAAAGGCAGTTTACGTGTTGTCAAAAAGTAGCGTTTCAATTTTCAAATCCATTTTTCTCCAAAATCATAAGAATAGAGTTAATTATTTTGTCCGGGAATTTACAAATATATATAGAATATGCATATCTTATTGATCAGAAAAATTGATCAGTGAGATTTATTCACTATAAAATTAAGCAGTTTGAGAAATTACTACAGTGGCCAAGTATGTTTATAGATTCAAACCAAAAAAAATTTTAACTTTATCGATGATTGCACTTTTAACTTTGTCTCAAAGACTACAATAATGTTTTGCGACGTATTTTAGAAATATATAGCAGTCCAAGATTTTTTGAATGTGAAAGAAACTTACAGGTACGAAGCAGCATAAAACTAACTCATAGTAACATTTTTTAAAATTTACAGAAATGAGGTTATACTTACTATTTTTGTTAGTTTGCATCTGATATTATTTCTCAATTATTTATTTGCCCTATACAACATTGTTTCCGTTATGAACGTGATCATCATCCCGCAGGTGAATCATATGTATGTTCGATCACTCAATGTTTTTCCCTGGTACTATCCATATTTGCTAAGGGATCTTAGTGACTTTTATGGGCTAGTAACATAGCTGCAAGTTTGTCTGTAACCTAATGATTGCTTAGGACCCACAAAGGTAGAAGCACAGATCACTTTCGGCTACCCACAAGCAAGTCAGCACATTCAAGAACTGTCGCAATAACGTGGTTGTACATAAGGTTAAAGCATTGCAGGTAACAGTTCCTGCAGGTAGTCAATGTCAAACAAGGTTACTTGCAATTAACCAAAATTTATGAATTATGGTTCTAGTAGTTAGTTTAGTGACAGCAACTGCACGAGGGCACGAGACTGCTCGTGTGCCATGGAAGCACTTAAACGAACTCAAGGACATTAGCAAATTGTTAAGGAGGTATTTTCTTCTGGAAAGTTAAGAAATGTATCGCATGACCTTTCTAGTAAATTTTATGTTCTGTACAATTGGTGACAAACTTAGAGCATGACATATGCAAGATATAAATAATAGAGTCCAATATATTTGTTCCATTCTAGCCTTATTAGTTTTTCTTGGTCTGGTTCTGTTCGGGATGGTAGTACCTGCACAACAAAATATAAAACAATCATGGCTCTCTCTTCAACTCAGTTCTTGTCTTCTGGTGCTGCACATTTAATGTCATTGTTAACTATTTATCTGTAATACTCTAAGCAACGGTATATGCTGCAATTTTATATACAGTTTTAAATCGTAAGTGCAAGCAGTTTATGTATTAACATTGGCAATAAAATATTAAATTAAAGATACAGCCTAGTTCTCTATAATACATTTATAATAATTATGCACATACTGCTATGACACAATAAATTTGAAAAATTATGTACAAGTTGTTAAGAAATTTCATATCATCGATTTGTCGTTAAAGACAAAAAAACAGACGTCGATAATAGTTAATATAGCAGAGTATTAGATGCTTCATGCAATAACTGTCTTTTATGCTAATTAGTATATGATAGACTTTTAATAACAAGCAAGTGGTAAACATTGATGTTTTTTGTCAGGAACAAGACATTCTGCGCAAAAACGGAGAAGCTAGAGTAGCTGATAGACGTAAACATTAATTGATAAAGTTCGGTAAAAAGAACTCGGAAAATTAGTTTGAGAAAACTGTGAAGGATATCACTGATCTGCTGTGTAAAATTATCGATGACACAAAGAAAGTGAAGAAACATCCTATTTAGCTTCGAGTCTTAACCTCCAAAGCTTTTTGAGCTTTGTGAACCAAAAATTAAGAATGTAGACACATCCATTTGTTGATTAGACGATAGTAACATTAATCATCAAGAAAATATTTGTTTGTCAAAAGATACTATCGAGGAGTGTATTATTGTTGCTAACAAGAGTGACGATGATGATTCAGGGCATGATCACTATCTAAATTATCTACAGGTTGATGTAAAAAATAAACGATGAAAATATTCCAGAACTAGTTCAAGTTTGTAGGATAAGAAGAAAAGATAGACATTGCTTACTTGCTTATTCACCTATAAATTTGAAAAAAAATCGAATTTTAGTTCGGTCGTTTTTAAGAGAGTTGGATCGCTTTCATGGAGAGGTGAATGAGAGCACATGTATGTGCATAAGACACCGTGATAAAGTTTTCTGTACTAACCTAGCCAAAAACGTCCACTCTCTCGATTACAGAAAATGCATTAGTATTGAACTTGCCAGGACTCGATAATGTATTAACAACATGCTTTAAAAATTTTATAATTGTATTCAAGGTACCTTGTTTCTTATAGTATAAATCAAACAGCATAAGTACTTTTTTTATGGGAGATAACAAATAAGAAGAAAATGGTAAAGTCGATTTTATGTTCTTTTGATAAAAGTATGCTATGAATTTTCGAAATTAGAGATTTTAATGGTGTAGCATTAAGATTTAAGGTCTCATTGAAGCATATACCAAGTTTGAGATCATAATCTTAAGTAGAATGGCTTCTAGAAGTGATTTTGTGAAAAGCCATCGTGCCACGTAAAAAGTCAAGCTGACAGCAGACAGTATACTTAGTGCACCCTTGTCTGCCGTATGAATGTAACATACGAGCTGAAAACCAATTTGTTTGCGTTTGTGCAAATATTTCCATAACTGCAGACGCGATTTTGTTAAAACTTTGCACGTATACGAATGAATGTGTTATAAATAAGATATCAGTTTTTCAAAAGATTCTCATCCCTGAGTCAAGAGTAATAGGTATTATTTTACAACTTTTTTGATAACTAATATTTAAGCTGATGTTAAAGACGACGAAAAATAGAAATTTCATGACTTTTTTTCTTGAAATCTGTAGACGCGATTGTGTTCAAATTTAGTGACTACATCCACGCAATGTTTTTTTACAATATATATTTTTTTAAAAACATTTTTATTGTTAAGTGAATTGCAACCCAACTCCCTTAAAGGGATGTATTTACTCGCTAAAAAAATTAATGTTGTACTTCAGCATGCTAGAAATACGTATAACTTTTTAAAAAATTTTTAATTAGTCGAATTTTTAAGAAAATTTTTCGATATTACATGATCAAACATTGCTTTTACAGGCGAGAGCGATTATTCAACTTTTTTTTCACAAATATTAAGGCTAGAGATTTATTTATGATGAGAAAAAAGTTTGAATAAAGAGTTTAAATGCTAAGGACGACTCTCGTATTAAAAAACGTGTACCTTATCAGTCATTTGAAAGAAAGATCTGTGCAAACGTAAACAAAGTCGTGAGCAGGTCTTATGCCAAGTGTATGGGACAGAACCGAGCATAATCTGCTGTTGGCTGATTTTATAACACGGAGTTGGACGTCCTTACAAAATTGCTTCTAGAATTTGTTAAACTGGAAATTACTAGAAACTTAACACATGAAAAAATCTATTTATACAGAGAATTAATAATTGATCATCATCTTGTTGAGAATTTAAGCATTCATAGTAAATAGTTTGGCCAAAATAAAAGTGTATGAAATCAGAGTAGTATAAATTTATTAAAGTAACTGGACCAATGTTCGATAAAATTATAGGAAAAAAACGAGGTAATGCACTACTACATTTAAACATTGCACCTATCCATTAACTCAGACACATTACAGACATTAGGATGATCTCAATGAGCTAGTTCATTGCCTTATACTCCTCATTACTAAGTGATAAGCTGGTTACCTTATTATCAAAAGATACATTTATTAGACTTTTAAGAGGTTGTGATAAAATGAGGCCTATATCTTTAGCTGATAACAAAGTTTTACTTTTGTATCAGTATGAACTTCCAAGTATTCGGACCAAGATAAGACTAATAGTGCCAATTTTTAAGGCACATGTTTTCGTGTTGTGTGATAGCTTTAAACACCCGTCGTATACTTTCATTCTTACTGTCTTCATCCAAATTCACTTCAAAAAGTGTATCCTCGAAGAATCAGACTGAATTCGTAAGACACCTTGTTGTTCCCATGGTGTCATCACTGGAAAATCGGAGAGATGGCGGCTCATTAGACTGATTTTTGTTTTGCACTTAATCCACCTTTTCTTGGGATTTGTTGTGGCCTGTGGACGGTACGATGTCCTGCAAGTTGCCATTGTCTTGAGGTTTCTCATACGTAGACCCGATAGTTGTGGTAGAGTCCAGCAGAAGTTTGATATCTCGAAATGTGAAGATCTTTCGTTTGTCAAACATCTAGACTCAGTATGTGTGAGTCATGCTTGTGTATCTTACGAAAATGCCGAGAATACCTCTTCGGGTAAAATTTTGTCTTAATACGGGTTATATCCAGCAGGTAAATCGTGGCACTAAATGAGCACAGATATCGTAAATTCAAACGGTTTCTGGCCTAGAGCTGGTACGGCGTTCCGTGATCAATTCCCTCAGTTGGACAATTGTTGCACATAAGACAGGCAGTGCGATAGTTTCTACCCAAAAACTTCACGGTATGCCAAATTGAAGCAGCATGTAGCGGGCCATCTCATTAAAAGTTCGATATTTCTATTTAGCCACGCTGTTCTACTAAGAAGTGTGCAGAACGAGACGTCTGTGTAGGATGCCAGAGTCCAGCATAACCTGCTTGATTCTGTTATTGACGTATTCACCGCTGTTGTCAAATTGAATTGCCTTGATTCTAAAATCTGTGAGACTTTTTATCTACAACTTATACTCCAAGAACTTCTTGACGACATTGTTGTTGTTGCACTGACAAGATGTGTAACCACTGTCTCAGTACCAAGGGGCTCTGACAAGTTGGGACTGAGTATGAGCCCCAAAGCAAATGTTGACGTTCTCAACTTCAATCTGTTTCTCCTAAGATTTTTGTTTACGACAATTAGTCTCTTTGTACCCAACTCTTTTGCAAGAGCTGAACTTGAACTTTGACTTGACTTTATTGTTGTAGTTGTTGTTTCAAAAAGAGCCCTGAAGACTGCGAGTTTTTGCTGTCTGGTGTTGTGCTCTTCGATGATCTTGATCTTGAGCGTCTCCACGTTTGGAAAAGCATCGTGAAAGTTCTGAAAACTGCTGGGGAGGCTAAGGAGAACCCTGATTGTTAAAAGGTTGCCATTGAGTTGTACATCCATGGCTTATTACTTGTCCACTGCGTCGAAGAATTCGTTGCCATGTTTAATGAGGTTTCCTTCATGTTGCATGCCAGATTGGGTAAACCATTTGAGTGGAGTGACCTTTTGGGCAGGGCCCTTGGATGCATAGACCATTTCAAGTCCCTTTCACACTTCTCTTGACGTTACGCAGCCTCTCGTGTGTTGTAGCTTTGATGGTTTTATTACGAATTTCATGTAGGATCCAGCAATGTGGTCTTTAGACAACCATTTCCAATGAGCGGTGTAAGAGTCGTTGTCTGTTTCTTCCACCTTAATCTGTGGACATTCTCCCGATACGTAATTCCATGTATCGTTTCTTATGAGCAAAGCCTTCATTTAAATCTTCCATATTTCTTAGTTGTCTCTGGATAGCAGCTCAAAGCAAGCGATGTTTAAAGTGTTGGTGCCTGGGACATATCATTTTCACAATTTCCTGGGCCCCTAATCATTTAGGAAAAATGAGTTGGGAATGCAAACGAATTTAACTTGGGAATTCATTAAGATAGTTATATGAATGTATGTCACTGTTGGTTGACTCTTTGCAAACTGAAGTTAAAGCTGGCCTTCAAAAAATATACGCTAGGGTAGCACTGCGCATATTTTTATACAATACACGCAAAAACGGAAGACTATAAAGTTGCAAACGCAGGTATTATAAAACACACTACAGGGGGGAACTGCGCTACAGTGATTGCATATCCAACGCTAAATAAGTTTAATCTCTTAGAACATGAAACGCTATCTAAAGAAACTGTGTAAAAATGCAAATCAAAGTAACTCTCGCAAGCTAATTCAGTTAAGATGTAGCCCTATGCTAATGGCAATTAATATTACAGATATGTGCTAACGGTTATCTATACTTTTTTCAAATATGCATGGGCTGTGCCAGTAAAAAATAATCCTGGTAAAAGTGTAGTATCAACTGTAAAATTTACATTGGTTATAATACAAGTACTAACAAATCTATAAGCCAAGTGCCAAGAAAAAATTAACAACTCGAATTTTCAAAGTTATTCGGAAAAATACAAAAATGAGTAGTACTCTGCTTTCATTTATTTCGAAGGATCTATGTGTCAACGATTTAGGGTGCGGATACATGGAGTAAAAATCGGTATGGTACGGCAAAATTATGCCCAATCAGTGTAAAGTAGCATGTACAGCTACGGCAAAGCTGTGTGCCCCGTTTACATGCAGCATGGCACTGGTATTACAAACATGAAAACTTGAAAAAAAATTTGAAACCCTGACTTCTCACTTGCTCTAACACATTCAACCGGAGTGACGTGACATTTTTTTGCTGCATGTGAGCAGGGCGCACAATTTTTGACGTTGCACTAGCACAAGCGGTGGCTTGTCAAGTTTGGTTTGCCTGTTATCTTTGTAGCTTATGGTTATTTATAGGTACATGAATGATAATTGGATACAGCTGATTGTTGCTAAAATGAAATTAAACAGTCTGAGATACTTTATGGTTTGCTTAGGGACAAGACTCATGTACTTTTTTCTTACTTGATAAATCCATATCCCAAAAGCTCATAAGCTTATTTTAAAAAAAAAATTTCCAACTACGTCCATAGTAAAGCTTAGAGAAAAGTAGAGGGAGACTTTGGTCTTCTTAATAGCAGAGGGAGGATATTCAGAAGGCTGATTAAGACTAAAGTTGATACGGCCAAAATAATTGTTTAAGCTTAATAAGCATTGCATAATGTTATTGTTATTACTAAACTTCGAAAGTAGCTCCAAGAAAAACAATACTTAAATATTACAGATGTACAAGTTGACCAACCACCAGTTGCAAATCAAAGAAATTCTTGAATGAGCTGTATTAAATCTCCAGAAAAAATGAGAATGAAATTGGCCAAATTTTTTATGGGTGAAGGAGCAGTTAAGTGGCAAAGAGAAAAAGCTCTGAAAAATGAGCTTTAATCTGTTTATTTTTAATCAATGCATGTATGAGTTGGTTGAAAAAAATTTTTAATAAATAAACGTAATGGTATATATTAAGTTAGTTAAGAAATTTCTCTTTCTTCTTCTTCAGCCTCTTCTGCCTCCCATAACATTGTCATAAATTATTCTCCGATGTCTCACCTACGTGAATACGACAATTTTCTAAGAGTTTTATCAGCATGCATTAAGAGCCCATCTGTTACATCTAAAGCTTTTACAATATTATTCAATATTCTACTGACTTCTTTCTTAATATCTATATCTATAACACTCTTGTTTCGACCTACAAACAACAACAAAATAGAAAAAAATAAATAAAAATATGTACACCCCAGCGTATAAAGTGCCTTCTAAATGGTTTGAATTTATTACTTTCAACAATTCCATCACTACTCATACTTATGTTTGATATAACGTGAGACTGATGACCGATCTGAATGAGAATGGAATCTTATTAGATGCGTTAGATCAAGTAAGAAGTCAGAGTGTTCTCTTGCTCTTATGTCTTGATTAAGCGTCATTTTGCCGTGCTGCACTGATTTCTGCTCCATGTATCTGCAACCTTAATCGTATCCTAAATCATGCTATTGGGGAGAAGTTAAGTTTACCAAACAACTAAAAGTTAACGTACATCTTACTTGACTTGATTGCTGCTTATAATAATGGGGAACGTTTATAAATAAAGAAAAAACTAAAAGCAGTATTAACTTTTAATTAAAATATGATTTTAAAAATATTTAAACACGTTTAACATTTAAAGTTGAAGCAACATCACAATTTAAAGTGGGCCGTGACTTGCTAGTAAGTTGTTCGACGCCAATTTTTAAAATGGGATATACACCTTACTAGTCAAGTAAAACATTTACTGAAAATCAAGAGCGGTACGTATCAAACCACTAACACTTATTATTTGGAACATTATCGGAAGCAGCCGTTCTGAGAAGCCTCTTATGAGCAAGATCTGCAGAAGAACAAGCATCCAGACACTTACCTTATTAAAATAATTTTTCATCAACCAGGAATTAAAATTTTTGTCAAGTAGTTGGGCTTTAAGGATGCCCACAATAGTGATATCAATGCATACAATCAGTTAGTATTATGTAAAGCTTATTCTTCAAATATTTATATTTACAAAATTCAATACCTACACGATCATATCTTGTTAATTATTTTATTTACGAAATTTAATAACTTGTTAAATTGAGTATTACTTCTTAGAAGATCCTCTGATGTGTTGTGTAGGATTCTATGGTCTTGGCGTGCACACGAAGTTAACAGTCGAGGAACTAGTATCAACTTCTTTATTTATGCAAGATGAGAGAAGAGCGCTTCACGTGTGTAAGACCTTCGTCTTTATCGGTTCCAATCAGAGAGCGAGCTCGCTTCAGCATCCTATCTACTTATCCCTCTGCTCTCTCCTACTACAATTGTCGTCAGTAGGCCCAGAAAAAGGAGCCCACGTACGTGTGAATATAATACCGTATGTGACACGTCTGAGGCCACGTCGCTATCGTCTTCGATGGCGCTTCGCTCATTTTACTATTAGATGTGTTTGTCTTAGAGTATGGTGATTGTGGTATCTATATAATTCCTGACATACGAGGAAAACGTGGAAGGAGAAAAATTTCTGTCCTTATTCCTCCTTTGAACAAATTCGCTTAATTGGTTTTTTTGTGTGTAATCATTTATTGTTTTTGTTCACGCTCCCTTTACAATATAGTGCATTATGGCAAAATTCTTATAAATAATTATCATTCAATATAAAGTATTATTTGACATGAAATACATGGCCGTAATCAATTATTATTTCCGTTCTTTTATTCTTGTTCACTATATTGTTGTATGTAACAAAGTCCTATAAATTGAACAGTTAAGGGTTATTACTAAGTCCTAGTATTCATTGCAACTACTTTATTCTACTAAAAGCTATTCATATTCAATTTTGAAAAATATGGTATTACAGTATGTAAAAACGTATTGTATATTACTTACTCTCCTACTGTTGGTCCGAACATTAATTCAATGCTTTTTATTAGTGTTATGTTGTTGTTACAATTGGCTACACTACGAGCCTATTAGATGTTAAGCTACGTAATGTGAATTTTCCGTTTTTTAATATCGTAACTGAATCATAATAAGTAAACATAATTTAGACTTATGTATATATATATATGTATGTACAAAAAAAAATTTTTTTTTTTTGCTAGTATATATCAGTGCCCTCCGGTGAATTTGGAAATTCAAAGTGATCAGTGATCCGTTGGGGCGAAATGTAAGAAAATAAATAAATACAAGTAAAGTGTATTTAAATTTTCTGCGTTGATTTATTGATGCGCAACGTTTCGCTGACAATATGCGTCAGCCTCATCAGGCGCAGGTACTCGAGAATTCGTAAGTTTGGTTGACAAACTTACGAATTCTTGCGTACCTGCGCCTGATGAGGCTGACGCATATTGTCAGCGAAACGTTGCGCATCAATAAATCAACGCAGAAAATTTAAATACACTTTACTTGTATTTATTTATTTTCTTACATTTCGCCCCAACGGATCACTGATCACTTTGAATTTCCAAAAATTTTTTTTGTTTTTTTAATTACCACTATTATCATTGTTGTAGCCGATTGCCTTTTTTAACTCTCCTCTTCTGCGCGAGGACGTGACATATTGTTAGCTGCCAACGGTGCGTCTCTGAATATCACGTGCACTTGATTTTGCGATGTGACTGGTCTAAATGGTCTTTGGATGCTTTGTCACATTATTGGTTGTATTGTCACTGCACCCACTGCTGCGCCTTCACATCTGGAAGTGCTCCTTTCACCTGTAAGCATTCTGGCCTAATTTAGTATTAAGGGCCTCCCCCCATTTTTTTAATCCAAATCGTCCTGCAGTTGCTGCTAATAATATTTCCACCACCATCCACGCATAATCCATCCAGTCTGACAGCTTTCCTTTTATTTGTGCTACCTAGTATTTATATGTTTGGTGACATGCACCACAGTGATGTTTTCTTATTTAGTATATTCTTCTCCATTCCCGCCAGTATATTCTTGTTTTTGAAATCTTTTAAGAACAACAGTAAAGAGAGTGAGAAGCGTGAAAAGTTAGCAGTTGGTCGTATGGTTATGCATGGTCGTTGTTAAAATTCTATTTACGTTTCTTTTTTTTTATATCTACGCTTATGCACATTTATGTACCCAGAAGGTGGTTTACTCGAATGTGACGCTACCCAATGCATTATACCATTTAAGACGCGTGTACTTATTTTCAGCTGCGAGTGTGGGACTCTCTTAACAGATGTCTATTTCTTATATGATGTTGCGGTGTACGCTATGCAGTATACATGTTTCTATTTCTTGCTATCCTACTATGATTATGCTTCCTTGTTGCCGTATGATTAGTTTTGTTCTTACTTAGTCATTATTATTTTTCTCAAGTTATTATTTTTGCTTATGTGTTTCATTTCTTTTATATTTTCTCATTTTCTCCGGTAATTAAATAAGTCCTCTTTATCAATACACCCACATTTCCCATCTTTTCGTTTTTCTTTTGTTTTGGTTTGCTTGTTTTTTGTTTGTTTGTTTGTTAGTCTTTTTTTTTCTTTCATTTTTTTTTCTTGCTACATTATTCTAGAAGTTTGCCAGGGTCTTTGGTGTTTCACACGCCCTGAGATGCTAGGTGGGTTCATTTCAGCAGAAATTGTTGGTGTTATTTTTAGCAGTATTGCAGGCTATTCCACTAACGCCACCCTAGCGTATAGTATAAAATAACTTTTAACAATAGAATAAGACTAGTATACGTTGGAAAACAAAATTTGCTTGTTGATTTTAATATACGTACAGTATACTTAAAAGCTTAGTTCAGGATATTTTATCTACAGAAATGAGTTTAACGATCAAAAAAAAAGTTCACGATATTTTCTATTGTAAACTTAAGTGGCATAAGTTGAAAGTCTAAGAATATTTTTGTTAAGCATAATAACTTACAGTTCTATGTTTTATGTTTCTATGTCTAAGTAATATTAACAAACATTTGTTTACCTATCGCTCAACCTATTTTTTTTGTAACGCACTATCAAAATCAAGCATTAAATAAAAAAAAGCGTAACACGTAACCGGAAAAAATACCTTTTCATACTTAATTTAATAAATTTATAAGTGTGTTTCAAACATTATGACTGTTACACGAATTTATCTTTTTTTTAACCCCCAGATATGCACATGAATTACCATTAATCAAGATTTACTACCTATACGTCTACCAATGTTGTAGGTACAAGCTGACTACATGAAAAGATAATAAAGCCCCACGGTAATATCTAAAAGCACTTAACACTGTGCAACACCCTTTAGTTAGCTACATGCTGTGCTACGTGTACTTTATTTAAGAACTTTTAAAAAATAAGAGCGCAGTTTGCTGTTATATGCAGTTCACATGTTAAAACAAAATCGCGTCTACACACTTAAAAAAAATCGAGAAACTTTCAGAAAAGTACCTATTATGCTAAACATAGTGAAATAATCGTTTAAAAGACCGATATGTTATGTATGTCATGTTGATTGAGGTTTAAAAAAAATCAAGTCAGCAGTTATAGAGATATTTGCAAAAACGTAAACAAACTTGTTTCCAACTTATATACTACATTAACTTGGACGACATAGACGCACTGAGTATACTGACTGCTTTAAGCTCAACTATTACAAGGCACAATGGCTCTTTACAAAGTCACTTTTAGAAGCCGTTCTACTGAAAATTATTATCTTAAACTCCGTACAGCTCCTCATTTCAATGCTAGATTGTTAAAATCTGAAATTTCTCAAATTCAGAGCACACTATCATGGAAGAAAGATCAGATTGGCTGTGCCGTTTCCTCCTTATTTTTTATCTTTCATAAAAAGTGTATTCATGATATTTTATTTGTACTATAAGAAACTACGTAACTCAAAAAATATTTCGTAACTTTTTTTTAATACATCATTAGTCCACTTATGGAAACTGGCACGTAGAAGACAGGTTCATACTCCGTTATTAAAAGAGCAGACGTTTTCGAGCTAGGTTAGTACAGCAGACTTTGTCATAGTGCCTTATGTACCCATACCTGCTTCCCTTCGACGCTCCGCTGAAGTGATTCTACTCTCTTGAGAAAATTACGCATGCTTATTAAACCTACAGAAGGAAAAAATGGAATATTAATTTCTCCCTTTTATTGGTAAGGACAGCTGATATCCGTATTCACGTGTTACCGAATTATGTGATTTTTGTAGTAACATGTATGCAGCAACAATATTGTTAGTAATAGTGGAAGACAACTGAAGATTTGATAAAATAATACAATTATCAGACAATCCATAGAAAACTTGTAACCTGACGTTTACTAGTGCTTAGTAACTCTAGTTAATCTGCTATTCAATCTTCTCAATGTCTTCCGAATGTTAATCAATATTTTTTGTCGTTGTTATCGATTTTTTTGATAATTTATTTACTTAATAAAAAGCATTGTGATTACATCTATATTAAAATTATTTATGTATTCTTATTTCACTTCGTAGTCCCATGTAGTTTCACTACCCGTGCTATTCTCATAGATGCAATTTTAATACTAGAGCAACCATAGAGATATAAAAATATGTAAGATTAGACGTAAGATACAAAATAAAAGATAAAATACATAATAAGGTGTAAAACGAAATATCTGATGCGATATAAGATAACTTATATAAAGAAAAACAACATGAAATATTGGATCTTAGATTTCAGATAAGAAAATCAATTTTGAATGAAAGATATAAGATAAGATGAGATAGTATAATCTTGTATATTTACGAAAGCTACTAAGTGACTTATTTTTCTTTTTGTTTTAAAAAAACTCAAAAAAAACTGTCTCGTTTGTAATCATCTTAATAACCACAGGGCTGTGTAACAAAAAAATAAATTTATATTTGTTCCAAAGCTTGTTGTAGGAGCACTGCTCATTAAACAAAATTTATTACCAACTTAACTATTACTTACAATAGAATGAGCTTATTTTTCTGTGAATAATACAAACTGTTAAAGTGCACGACCGTATGGATAGGCTGTAGGCATGTGCGAGCGTATGTGTGCCTGTGTTAAAGGAGAGGCATGTGCAGGGCCAAGAGGCATGTGTAGACGCAACACTTAGCTCTCCTAGAATTTAGTAAGTCTTTATTCATGGAAAAGTCCGTTATAGTCAGTCGTCAGCTAGTTTTTTAAAGTCAGTTAAATAAATAATCTTATAAAATTAAATCTGTTCAGTCGTCTCCTCATTTCCTCGATCTATAACCCTTCAGGTTACGGGCCCTAGCACGATCCACCGCTCTTTTCTCTCGTGTGTGTTATTCTTTTTCGTGTCTCTGAGAGAAAAAATAGTTAATAGAAAATCATCTCTGGCTAAGGAGAAGAGCGAGGAGATCGCGACCTCAGTGGACGAGGAATTACTGGTGACCAGGACTAAGAATAAGGCCGCGGCGATGGTATTGCCCCCAGCATCTCCAAAGGCGACAAGCACAGCTCGGCTTAAGGTGCAAGAACTCAGTAAGTGATAGCAAAATCAGAAGGTAAACCATGGCGGTTCTGGTGACCCCCCCAGCACCCCTCCTAAGATAGTGGTGGAGGGAAAAGATCTAGCTATAGCTGTGGGTGGGGAAGAGGTGGTAAAGGAGAGGCAGTGGTGGAGGGAGAGGCTGATTGGGCGGTAGAGGAGAGGTAGTGGTGGGAAAAAGGCTGATCGGGTGGTGGGAGGAGGGCACGGGTGGTATAGGTAGTACGGTTAGTGGGTGGTGCAGACTACTCGGATGGTAACGTCAGGGGAAGGGGACCTCTTCCGGATGCTGTGACGTCGGATGGGACTGACAGCTCCCTTCCTTTCCGACCACAAATCAAGCTCCAACGTCATCAGGATAGGTCCAAAAGGTGTAGGTGACAAGCCCAACGAACGGTGCGAGAGGAAGATGATCAAGCATGAACGTGTATTTCTTATCAGTGGATGTAGCAGATCGCGTATCCCGTTAAGCTGCAACCAACGTTGGCTTACTTAACGCAGTACGTTGCCAAGTAATAGAGCTATTGCTCTGATGTCATCAGGATGGGTCCGAAAGGTGTAAGTGACAAGGCCAACGTACAGCGCGAGAGGAAGATGATAAAGCACGAACGTGTATTTCTCATCAGGGTATTTTATTTCCTTCTTCCGCTCATTGTTTTAGGAGTCTCAGCGTAATCATTGTTTTTTTTTGTTCTTCTCAAAAGTGAGCGTATCGAGTTGTCGGAGAGAAAATTTCATTCAGAAAAGCGGATTGCGTATCACGTTTAGCTGCGACCAACGAAGGAGGTGATCACATGTGTTTCACACACACACACATACATGGGCGTGCGTGCACTATCAGTCGTACCTGATGACTTTTTCTCTCATAATTTGAACATAAAATACACCAGCATCACATTTTTTCTTCTCAAGAGCTTGTGTACTTATCGTGTTGTTAAAAAAAAATATATATACTGTTTTAATACCAAAAATAGATTGCGTATTTCTTTGAACTGCCCCAAAACTGGCCCACTCACTTTCGGCACAGTACAATGCCCATAAATACAGGATTTCTTATCTATCTGCATGCATGCATTTATTAGCCGAGACTGATTAAAATAGGTGAAAGAGGAAAAATTTTTTGCGTTTTTGACAAGAGATGTTTGCTCAAAATATAATTCACCAGCTGCTCACTAGATGAAGTAAGTAAAAAATTGTATTTTAGTTTATTCTATAACTGCGTCTTAGATCGTTAGCATATAAAATATACGTGCGAAAAGTTTAGACTTTCCTGAAATACTGCGCCTCGACCGGTCATTATAACTTTGTTATTATAAAATAGAAGATTATCAATCTACCACTGTTATAGTTGCTCTAACTGTTGGCTTTTAATCAGACTGTGGCTAATACCACTGGTGTATAAGAAAAAGGTTAAAGATGTTTTATTAGGTAAGGCTACATTGACATAGAGTAATAAAAAATGTCATAGAAAGTTTTATGTATAGTGGTAAAAAAAACTATCATGCACTTCTCAATACCCTTTTTTTCACCACACTTAAAGTTTATTACACACTAAGATAAATTTTATGGCAGCAGATGTGTCATGCAATAGGATTATATTCTTTTAATGTGTTTGAATAACCTACTGTTTCAGAAAATAAATCTTTTTCAGTCCTCCACGCTGTACCTCAAAAGTTCACAGTAGCGTAGAAAAGTAAAAGTGTCCTTTTTAAAAAATAAAATCATGTGCAATGGGTTCGCATTGCTTTTAGCCGTATAGTATGAGCGATATGTCCTCCATGTATTTCCCTCCAAAATCATTTCTGGATACACAAGGTTTTCTTGATCTAATACAATGTCCCACAACTGAAATAATCTGTAGTGATTTTTCCATCATAAAATTTCCACAATCCCGTTTTCTCTCACTCACTTGAATGGAAATCGTTGACAAGATCTTAACGTTAACAATGCGTCAAATCTGGGATTTTCTATTAGCACTGTGGCACCCTAAAAAACGGGTGTGTAAGTATCGTGGGGGACAACTGATTCTTTGCTTGGAAACATCTCAACGACTGCAGCCTTTTCTAGCAGATCTTTTTGTTATAAAAAATTCTAAGCTAGTAGACTTGCTTACAAAATTACAATATAAGGTGATATTTAATACGTCTAAATAATAAGAGAGCAAAAGCATGGTATCCAATTCATTTTTAAACATGCCTACACTGAAATAAAAAGTGGGTACGTGTTTTAATGTGTAAAAATATTCACTTGTTAGTGCGCATATTTATAAGGTGTTGATACTGTATTATGCGAATGCCTGTTAAGAGAAAAAAATGATTCTTTCAGTTTCTTAAGATGTGACAGACAAAGTGATAAGAGCTTAAGCAATGCGTTGTATAAATAAAAGTGACCTGTTACCATGGCTTAATTGCGAAGGTACGAATATAAAAAATTAAATAAAAAATAAAACTGGTATAGATGTGACTGCAACTATGGAAACTATAATAGCGGAAGAAAGAGTTTAAACTAATGTACAAACCGATCGTGGTAAAAAGTATTGCAACGCAATTTTTCAAGGTCTCATTAAAAATTACAAAATTAATTTAAACTCTACGTACAGTAATCTCAGGGCGTCTATATGTGAACAATTTAATCGTAACCTAAAGCATGCTATGTATAAAGAAATTAGTGTAATAGGTAATGACAAGTGGCTGAATATTTTACAACAGCCGATAACTTCTTACAGTAATCGAAAACACTGAGCGATTGGTGCGAAGCAAAAAGATGTTTTAGTAGCTAATGAAAAGATATCTTACAAAAATTAATATATTTAAAAAAAGGAACACAATCGACATTGAAAAATGGTGATAGAGTACGTATGAGTAATACTAAACAAGTCATTAAAAAAGGTTATACACGTAATTGGTCAGCAAAAATTGTTACTGTTACCTGTGTAGCACCAACAAAGCCATTCACTTACCATTCCGAGGGTTATCAACCGCAGCCAATCTCTGGTGGCTTTTACGATCAGGAACTGCAGAAAACCAAGTATCCTAATACTTACCTTATAAAGAAAATTTTACGATGACGAAGAATCAAATTTTTGTTAAATGGTTAAATTTGACAGTGCACACAATAGTTTAATTTTGAGAGATTAGTTATAATTTGCAAAAAAAAAAATATGATCGATAGAAGATACGAGAAAAGATATATGGCAAATGCATGAAAAAAATGAAGTAAATAAATATATTTGAATTGTAAAGAAACCTATTTATAAGAAACATTTTTCCATGGAAAATAATGCAAACAATCTCTTTTTTGTTATTTTCACATAAACTATTTAACCTATTTACTTAAAAATTGAATATAAGAGCCATTTCAAGTTATTGAGAGATCTATTTTCTGTACGAAATCTAACAAATTATTACATAGCACTCCATTATTAACTATATTTCTTGACACTGCACTGAGTAAGAATATTTGAAACTCGTCATTGAGTTCCACAACTGCTTTTATTCTGTATTTAGTATTAACTTTCTTTGATTGTGTAACTATGTAGCTGTGGTTTACTATAATCTCGGTGATTTTATTGCACGAAAGGAAGCCTTTAGAAGCGACTCTACTTAATGCTGCTAAAATGGACATCTGTAACAAAGAATCACAAAATTTTTACTTATTTAAATGTTTTTGAAAAAAAGGAAAATGGGTAAAAAAAGGGTGGTTATGAAGAAAACAAATTTATATTTACCTTAAAATTGGTTTTTACCCTTTTTCTTTACGGGAGTTCTTCAAATTTGTCCGTCTTCACACTTGTTTTTTTGTGAGGTTCTTGTTGGACTATATATACCCTTTGCTTCGAATACTAAACGATCGATGACTTGACGTCGCTGTTTGGCAACTCTGATCAAACTAGCGTGATGTTGTTAGTGCGGTATTTTAGACGAGGTTTCTACTGTCACATAAGGGAGCTCTACTATAGTATTCCTCCCCCCCTACTTGATTCTTTTTGACAAGTTACTTTGAGCTCATTGTCGTCACCCTTTTGTTCTTCTTTGTTACGTTCTTTATTTATTTTATCATTTTTGCTAGACGATGAATCAATCATAGAGGTAACATAACATTGCTCGCTATCATGGAAACTAAAAGTTATTATATTTTGCCCATTGTTTTGCATTTGATCAATAGTACGATTATCCTTTAGTTTCTTTGGATGTAAAGGTTCCTCTATTTCTTTCCGAGATGTCTTTATGTTAATCCTTTCTCTAATTCTTTCTCGTATACAAGTTGTTTTTCGTCTGTCCTCTTTATTTTTTCTCTTTCTTCGCCTCTATCCGTTGTTAATCTCGATTCTCTATTTATTATTTTGTGGTCACTCGGTAACATATTAGCATGACTCTTGTTTCTTGGACTTAATATGTTCTCCCTATCTCACTTAGATTTCTGTTCTACTTTTTAATCTCAGCGGTTTCAATTTACTTTATTACTTTCCTAGGTAAATGTATCAATGATATCAGGAAAAATACATCGGTTATCAGCAAGAGAGCTTAGAGCTATTTTTATTTTTTATCATTATAAATCTTGTGCAGACGAGATCTAATATTAATTTGCTCTCGATTTATATTAATGTTTTGATCGCCTAGGCAATTAGTATAATTATTAAAATTAAAAGTGGTTTTAACAACATTGGTCTTGACACCCTTTGCTTTTTTATTGTGTCTTGATTCTGAACAAGGATGCTGTACATTTTACTTCTGGGACTGATAAATTTTAATATAATATTTCAATCACACTCATCCTTTATAAGCCCTACGATTTTCTTATTTTTAAGTGGAAATTAATACTTTTTCTCTATGGGTTAGTTAGATGTATCGAATTCGTGAATGTCAGTTTTCATAATTTTATAAGTATTATGGTTTTCAATTTCATATATTAAACTGTACGTATCAGTATACAATAGTTTGCAATTATTTTTTAGTTTAAAAATTGATCATCTGTGCGTATAGCGAGATAAGGAGCAGGAGACACGCCAAAAATAATTCTATTTAGCTCGAAAGTTCTCACTTTGCCTTGGTGATACCACAAAATACGTTGAAACTGTCTGTGATCAGGGCGAACAAGTATTTGCCAGTACATCTGTGTGATGTTGGCCGTGAAGACAAATTGATAGGTGCGGAAGCGCAAAAGATGATCATACAGTTTAGACTGGGGACAAGTCCTTACTGGCCTTAGCGGATGCATCGAAGATGACGCGCACCTTCGTGGTGCTGCTTGACTCTTTTACTATCGGGTGACGAGGTATGTAATAGCCACTCAAAGACTCGTCACGCACCAATGACATGTGACCTAACTCAATATATTCATTCATTAACCTTGCGTATGCTACTTTATAGGATCTAATAGTTCGCGGTTGTTAAGTATTTTGTGACTCGTTGATCAGTGTTCGTCACTAGCATAAATTTTTCGCATATCCTCGTGCTGCCTTCGGGCATTCAACAATTATTGAAAAACAACGTTTTCTTAAGCTACTGGCTGCAAATCTCCCTCGGTTTAACGGTGATCACGACAAATGGCTATCGTTTGAGAATACCTTTCTGTCGATGATAGATTCGCGTACCAACATCAACGATTTGAACAAGTTCTTATATTTGAGAGACTGCTTAGAGGGTTCAGCGTAAAGAGTATTTAGAAATTCGTACTTTATAGTTTTGCTATATGAAAAATATAGAAAAAAAAAAACTATAATTTACTATATGGATTTTAAATTGATGGAAAAGGAGATTGTAAATACGTGCACATAGCTTACTAATACTAACGAAGATACTTATATACACATATATTCGTCTACATAATTCCAGTTGATTGTTAGTGCGTCCTTACATATATTTTGTAATACAAAAGTATAGGAAGAAAAATAGAAAGCTAAAAATATTTATACACATAACTTGTTGATGTTAATGAGAAAACTAGCCACTTGATTTCTTCTTGTTCTCTCCCGAGTACTGGTGGAAAAGCCGTATGTTTTTCCTACTTTTGTTTTTTGCTTAATCCTTACCTGTCTTAAAAATTATTTCATATTTCGAGGATCGTTTTATGTAAAGTAGGTTAAGCTTACCAGGGCTAAATAGTCTCATAATAATAACAATTAATTAAATTCAATTATCCAAAGTCTAAATGAGCGAAAACCCTAAACGTATTTACAGCAAAGAGTATATAATATTTCAATTGATTCGTGAATTGCTGTTTATGTACAGCACGGTACACGCAAATACGACTCATGCGTACAGGAGGAGAGTAGTCTTTTTATAGACATCAGAATAGTCTCCTAGAGTCCATACGTTAAAAATCCAATACTTTCTAAAATTAAGCGTAATATTTGCTAAGGCAGCTGTAAAAGTCTGCTTTAGCTAGAATCCTGTACGTCTTAAGTCAGATAGACGCAAGTAAGACACATTACATACATGCACAAACATTTATACGCAAAACTAAGCTACGTTCTTCTATGATGCGTAAAATAAATACTCGAGCGTACGAGACAAGCAGTGTCAAGATATAAACAGTGCGCTAAAGATGCCACTCCTTACTCTACAAAGCTATACATTTTATGAGCTTTACAGCACAAAGGGTGCATTCATAAATCTTTTTACAGCCTCTGACGGTCTAACTTGTTTCTTGATGTATTTTTTTGACAATTGCTTGGTGTTCTACACGTAAAGTCATTAGTTTATTCATCGGTGATGTTATGGTATGGTTATGAAGGGCTAAATTTTGACGTTCATTAAAAGTGATAATTGTTGAATTATATAAATGGGCTTACGGGCTTATCATATGCCATAATTCAATAAATATATTCTCGGCTTTTTGACGAATTATGACTGAGCGCCAAACCGATTTCACGAGCATAAGGTATCATCTTCACAAGATCAGCTTGTCATATTTATTCTAAACCCCGGATATCAAACTTTATGCAAAGATAATTGAATTGCGTCTTAAACGTTTATTAAGCTCTTTCACTACTCCTTCCATCCCTCTAAAATGTCTTCTGGAGTTATATTAGATATTTGTGCCATAATCTCCTTAACTGTACTCATTTCACGTTGTTCTAATAATAAATCATACGTATTCACAGTTTAAATAAGTAAATAAAAATGTGAGAAAAATAAAAATTAGTAATAATCATGTGCCTTAAAGATGCCACTCCTTACTCTACAAAGCTATACATTTTATGAGCTTTACAGCGCAAAGGGTGCATTTATAAATCTTTTTACAGCCTCTGACGGTCTAACTAGTTTCTTGATGTATTTTTTTGACAATTACTCGGTGTTCTACACGTATAGTCATTGGTATGGTATGGTTATGAAGGGCTAAATTTTGACGGTCATCAAAAGTGATGATTGTTGAACCATATCAATAGGTTTATTATATGCCATAATTCAGTAAATATATTCTCGGCACTTTAACGAATTATAACTGTGCGCTAAACCAATTCCACGAGCATGAGGTATCATCTCCCCAAGATCAGCTTGTCATATTTCTTCCAAGCCCCGGATATCAAACTTTCGGCGGAGATAATTGCGTCTTACGGGTTTATAAAGCTCTTCCACTACTTCTTCCATTCCTCTTGAATGTCTTCTGGGGTTATATAAGATACTTGTGCCATAATCTTCTTAACTGTACTCATTTCACGTTGTTTTGATAATCAATCATACGTATTCACGGTTTAAATGAATAAATAAAAATGTGTAAACAAAAAAATTTAGTAGTAAGCATGTGACTTTGAGGTATTAGCATTAATAATCGGTTTAAAGTTAAGTCTTTAGAGCTACATACAAAATATAGATATTTTTTATTTTCATTTTTTACACCTCAGATGGTTAATAGAACTCTACGTGGATATTACTGTTAATGTAGGAAGAGTGTCTCACGGTATGTAATGCATGTTTACTGAACGAACCACAAGTGCTGTAACGACGATTAAGGATTTAATATACACGCATATTTGTATCAATAAGAGCATACGTACTTCATTGGGAATATTACATATCTAACTTGTAGATATGTGTGAGTTAGGGCTATATATACGTCTTCTCAGTCAATTGTAAAGTACAAGTTGACTTTTTTGTTTAGGATTTTTTGAACTATTCATAGTTAAACCTCAATCAGCTGGTAGAAACAACAAGAGGAAAACCATAAGCATATTTTGTGTTTTAACAGCAATCTCATAAATTTTTCTTTTAATTTTTATAACAGCAGATTCTGCCAAAAATATAAAAGGATCTGAAGAGGTAAAAAATTTATTTGTACATTCACTATTATCCCTTTCTCCTCTACACACATATGTTCTTTATCCAACAAATATGACTTTCTCGACACAAATATGTTTTCTACTAAAAATATCTCTATAGCTCTGCGTTTGCTTGCTCTTATAAATAAGCAACGCAAGAAGAGCCTTAAACACTGGCTTACGTATCTTTAACACAGTACCTCGTCCACTTCAAAACAATTTGTATGGTTCTAACTATTACTGGGAGTGAGATAACTGTATCGATGTATATTTCCTATCCATATAGTTTGATAGATACTTAAACTGTATAATGATTAAATCAAACTCTACAAAAAATTCTTGTCTTTACTTTAATCAGAGTATATTATGTATAATTACTGGCATTTACGATTAACATGATTTTTTTTAATGTTAAGTAATATATATTGTTGGTAAAAACTTATAATAAGTATAATTTGCCACTTAAAAATAAAAAAATCGTAGGACTTATAGAAGATGAGTGTAATGGTTATATTATTATGAAATTTATCAGTTTTGAAAGTAAAATGCACAGCATTCTTGTTCAGAATCAAGACATAATAAAAAAGCAAAGGATGTTAAGACCAATGTTGTTAAAGCCACTATTAATTTATGATTATATAGATTGCTGACGCGATCAAAACTTTACTATAAATCAAGAGCAAATTAATATTAGATCTTGTCTGCTCAAGATTTATACTAAAAAACAACAAAATTAGCTCTTAGCTTTCGTAATGATGAGCGATGTATTTTACCTAATATCGCTGATACATTACTTCAGTAGCATTATGAAGTAAATCAAAAACGGCGAGATTGAAATGTAGAACAGAAATCTAAGGAAGATAGGGAGAACATAACAAGTCCAAGAAATAAGAGTCATGCTAATATGTCACCGAGTGCCCACAAAATAATAAATAGAGAATCGAGATTAACAACAGATGGAGGCAAAGAAAAAGAAATAATAAAGAAAAAAGACGATAAACAGCTCTTATACAAAAGAAAATACGAGGAGGAATCAACATGACGACATCACGAAAAGAAATACAGAAACCTTAAAATCCAGAGCAACTAAGAAATAAGCGTATCATTGATCAAATGCAAAACAATGAGTGAAATATAATAACTTTTAGTTTCCATGAAAGCGAGCAATGTAATGATACCGCTATGATTGATTTATCGTTCAGCAAGAATGATAAAATGAATAAAGAACGTAACAGAGAAGAACAAAAGGGTGACAACAATGAGCTCGAAATAACTTGTCAAAAAAAAACGTGTAGGGGGGGGGGGATACTATAGTAGAGCTCCCTTATGTGATTGTAAAAACCTCGTATGAAAAACCGCAACAACAACGGCAGGCTAGTTTGATTAGAGTTGCCAAACAGCGACGCCAAGTCATCGATCGTTTAGTATTTGAAGCAAAGGGTATATATGGCCAAATAACAACCTCACAAGAAAACAAGTGTGAAGACGGACAAATTTAAAGAACTTCCGTAAAGAAAAAGGGTAAAAAACAATTTTAAGGTAAATATAAATTTGTTTTCTTTATAACCATACTTTTTCACCCATTTTCCTTTTTTTCATGAACATTTAAATTAGTAAAAATTTTGTGATTTTTTGTTACAGATGTCCAATCTAGCAGCATCAAATAAAGTCGCTTTTGGAGGCTTCCTTCCGTGAAAGAAAATCACCGAGATGAAAGTTAACCACAGCTTTATGGTTACTGAATTAAAGAAAGTTAATACTATATACGGAAGAAAAGCAGTTGTAAAGTTCAATGACGAGTTTTAAATATTTTTACTTAGTGTAGTGTCAAAGAATATAGTTAATAAAAAAGTGCTATATGATCATTTATTAGATTTCGTACAAAAAATAGAGATTTTTAAAACTTATAATGGTTCTTATTTTTTAATTTTTAAGTGAATAGGTTAAATAGTTTCTTTACAAAAACAAAAAACAAACATGTGTTGCATTATTTCTTAGAAAAAAATGTTTTTAATAAATAAGGTTTTTTACAATTTAAAAAAATTTGTTTACTTTAATTTTCCATGCAACTGCCATATATCTTTTCTCGTATCTTCTATCAACCATATTTTTTTTTTTCAATTATTACTAATCTCTAGAAATCCAACTATTGTGTGCACTGTCAGAACCCAACAATTTAACAAAATATTGATTTTTATGTCAGCGTAAAATTTTTTCAACAAGGTAAGCATTAGAATACTTGGTTTTCTGCAGTTCTTGATCGTAAAAGCCACCAGAGTTTGGCTGCAGCTGATAATCCTATAAATGGTAAGTAAATGGCTGTGTTGGTGCTACTCGGGTAACAGTTAAAATTTCTGCCGACCAATTAGGCGTATAACCTTTTTCAAAGACTTGCTTAGTATAACTGACACGTATTCTATCAACATCTTTCAATGTTGATATTGTTCCATTTTTTGAATGTATAAGTTTTTGTAAAATATTTTTCATTAGCTACTAAAACATATTTTGGCCTCAGACCAATCGTTCAGTGTTTTTGATTATTGTAAAAAGTTATCAGCTGTTGTGACATATTAAGCCACTCGTAATTACCTCTTACACTAAACTTTTTCCACATAGCATGCTTTAGGGTACGATTAAATCGTTCACATATAGATGCCTTAAGATGACTGTACGAAGAGTATAAGTTAATTTTTTAATTTTTCATGAGACTTTAAAAATTTGCGTTTTAAAACTATTTACCACGATCGGTTTGCAAACTAGTTGGAACCTTTTCCTCTGTTATTATAGTTTTCATAGCTGCAGTAATATCTATACCAGTTTTATGTTTTATATACTTCAGCAGAGCATTCCTCGTGTAACATCTATCACTTGCTCTTTTGCAGATGGATACACTTTTTCATACTCGTACCTTTGCAATTGAGCCATGGTAACAGGTCACTTTTATTTATAAAACGCATTGACTAAGCTCTTACCGCTTTGTCTGTCACATCTTATGCAATTGAAAGAGAGTCTTCTTTCTCTGAATAGGCAATCGCATAATACACTATAAACACCTTATGAATGTGTGCACTAACAACTAAATATTTTTACGTATTTAAACACGTATCCGCTTCTTATTTAAGCATACGCATGTTTAAGAATCAATTCTACAACATGCTTTTGCTTTTTTTTTATTAAGACGTATTGATTATCAACCTATATTGTAATTTTGAAAGCAAGTTTACTAGCTCAAAATTTTTTATAAAAAAAAAACTGCTGGAAAAGGCTGCAGTCGTTAGGATGTTTCCAAGCGAGAAAGCAGTCGTTCCTCACGATACTCATACACCCGTTATCGAAAGTGCAACAGTGCCAATAGAAAATCCCAGATTTGACGCATTGTTAACGTTAAGATCTCGTCAATAATTTTCATTTAAGTGTGTAAGAGAGAACGTGAATGTGGTAAATTTATTGTGGAAGAATCACTATAGATTTTTTTAGTTGTAGGACATTGCATTGGATGAAGTAAATCGTGTGTATCCGGAACTGATTACGGAGATAAATACATGGAGGACATATCGCTCATACTATACGTCTAAGAGCAATGTGAACCCATTGTACATGATTTTATATTCTCAAAAGAACACTTATACTCTTCACGCTGCTGTGAACTTTCAAGGTACAGCGTGGAAAACAGAAGAAGATTGATCTTCTGAAACGGTGGGTTATTTAAACACATTAAAAAAATATAATCCTATTGCATGACACATCTGCTGCCATAGAATTTATCTTAGTGTGGAATAAGCTTAAAGTGTGGTGAAAAAATGGGTATTTAGTAGTAGTGCATGATAATTTTTTTTTATCACTATACATAAGAGTTTCTCTGACATTTTTTTTTACTCAATCTCAATATAGCCCCACCTAATAAAACATTTCAAATCTTTTTCTTTTACACTAGTAGTATTAGCAACAGTCAGATTAAAACTCAACAGTTAGAGCATTTATAATAATGGTAGATAGATAATCTCCTATTTTATAAAAACGAAGTTATAATGACCGGTCAAGGTGCAGTATTTCAGAAAAGTCTCAACTTCTTGCACGTATATATTATACGCTAACGAACTAAGATGCAGTTATAGATTCAAATAAAACACAATTTCTTGTAGAATACATTTTTACTCTGATATGCAATGCAGAGATTCTTTAATGCAAAAACTAATATCAAAATAGATATAGAAATAGTAAATTTCATTTATGACTACAAAAAAATACATTTGAAAATTTTACAAAGTGTCAGATGTATAAGATCTAAGTAATATGATAATATACTTTTTGTATTGATAAATTTTATACTATCGTTCGAACACTTTAAACTAAAAATTATTTTAAAATAGCTAATGGTTGAAAATGATTTTGTTGTATGCTATTTTTCAACATCGACTGATAAAATTAATCTTCTTGTAAGTGTTATGCGCTATTAGTGAGTTTTTTTAAATTTTTTATAGAATTTTCGTTTCTTAAACTTTCGACAACGACACCAGTCAAGCTCTTTTCTTCACCAAAAAAAAATTAGTTCTAATAAGGATGCTGTTAACGAAATATCCGTAATTACAATAAAAAAATGCAATATCCATGATAATGATTTTTTGAATTATAATAAAACTATTTCGTTGAACTTCTTTTTCTTATTCTACAGCAGGGTCTGAAACTAGAACAGCAGGGACAAAAGCAACAGCAGCAGCAGCAGCAGCAGTGGCAGATATATTGTTTTTTTTTTAATTAAAATTTTTAAACAAGAAATTGAGGTTTCATGTTTTTTTTTTTTTTCCACAACTGCAGCCTCAGCAGCAACCCCAGCCACAGAAGCAGCAGCAGCCAGACGTGATGAAAATTTCAGAGAATTGGTTTGGAGAACTCCCCTGTCCTTACTGTAACTACCTGACTTTAAAGTCTAGCGCCTTATGAATATTGTACAAGTCTTTACTTTCAATTATAGAAGCTTTTATACTTACATTATCTAGTGAGCAGCTGGTAAAATACGTTTTAAGCAAGTATCTTTTGTTAAAGATGCATAAAATTTTTGCTCTTCCACATAATATAATTAGTCACGGCTAATGCATGCATGCATGCATATAGATAAGAAATGATGTATTCATTGGCAAAGTACTGCGCCAAAAATTAGTGGGCTAGTGTTTGGGCAGTTCAAAGAAATAAGCAATCTGCTTTTGGTATTAAAACAGTATATATTCTTTTTTTAACAACTCGATAAGTACACAAGCTCTTGAGAAGAAAAAATGTGATGCTGGTGTATTATACCTTCAAATTATGGAAGAAAAAGTCATCAGCTACGACTGATGGTGCACGCACGCCCATGTATGCGTGTGCGTGTGTGTGTGTTTGCATCACATGGGATCACCCCCTTCGTTGGTTGCAGCTAAACAGGTCACGCGATCCGCTTTTCACATTAAAATTCTTTCTCCAACAACTCGATACGCCCACTCTTGAGAAGAACAAAAAAAAACAACAATTAAGCTGAGACTTCTGAAACAATGAGCAGAAGAAGGAAATAAAATCCGCTGATAAGAAATGCACGTTTGTGCTTGATCATCTTCCTCTCACGTTTAACGTTGGGCTTGTCACCTACACCTTTCAGACTCATCCTGATGACGTTGGAGCTTGATTTGCGGTTGGAAAGAAAGGGAGCTGTCAGAACCATCTGACATCACAGCATCCGGAAGAGGCTCTCTTTTCCAGACGTTACCATCCAAGTAGTCCGCACCACCTACCACTCTACTACCTATACCGCCCGTGACCCTCCTTCCACTGTCCGATCAGCCTCATCCCCACCACCTTGTCTCCTTTACCATCCAATCAGCCTCTACCCCCACCACTGCCTCTCCCCATCCGCCTCTTCTTCACCCACAGCTATAGCTAGAGCCTCTTCCCCTACCACTACCTCAGGGGGGGAGCTGGGTGGGGTTACAGAACCGCCATGCTTTACCTACTTGCATGCTTCAGCCGTGACTGATTAATATGTGAGAGAGGAAAAATTGGTTGCGTCTTTGACAAGAGATGTTTGCTCAAAATATAATTTGCCAGCTGCTTACTAGATAACGTAAGTGAAAAAGCTTATATAATTGACAGTATAGACTTGTATAATGTACATGAGGCGCTAGTGTTTAAAGTCAGGTAGTTACAGTAACACAAGTACAAGTCAGTTATAGACTCTGCTAGCGAAAGCAGTAGCGATAATCATAAATACGCAGATCTCTACGTGGCCTTGTCTCTGGCTCTCTTGGATAAGAGGATGAAGATTGAAAATCAACACTATTTAATATTTTTTTGTGATTATTTTATTAACAAACATAAAATAATATCACTTCATTCATCTAAGAGTGAAAGAAATTGGTCGACCCTTATCGCCAACTTTATTTAATTTCGTTAGAATTGGTGCTCCCAACCAATTCTCTAAAATTTTCATAACGTCTGGCTGCTGCTGCTTCTGTGGCTGGGATTGCTGCTGAGGCTGCAGTTGTGGAAAAAAAAGAACATAAAACCTCAATTTCTCAATTAAAAATTTTAATTGAAAAAAACAATATATCTGCCACTGCTGCTGCTGCTGCTGCTGTTGCTTTTGTCCCTGCTGTTCTAGTTTCAGACCCTGCTGTAGAATAAGAAAAAGAAGTTCAACAAAATAGTTTTATTATAATTCAAAAAATCATTATCATGGATATTGCATTTTTTTATTGTAATTACGGATATTTCGTTAACAGCATCCTTATTAGAACTAATTTTTTTTGGTGAAGAAAAGAGCTTGACTGGTGTCATTGTCGAAAGTTTTAGAAACAATAATTCTATAAAAAATTAAAAAAAAACACACTAATAGTGCATAACACTGACAAGAAGGTTAATTTTATCAGCCGATGTTGAAAAATAGCATACAACAAAACCAATTTCAAACATTAACTATTTCGAAACAATTTTTTGTTTAAAGTGTTCGAACGATAGTATAAAATTGATCAATACAAAAAGTATATTATCATATTACTTAGAACTTATACATCTGACACTTTGTAAAATTTTCAAATTTATTTTTTTGTAGTCAAAAACGAAATTTACTATTTCGATATTTATTTTGATATTAATTTTTGCATTAAAATATCTCTGCATTGCATATCAGAGTAAAAATGTAGTCTACAAAAAATTGTATTTTATTTGAATCTATAAGTGCATCTTAGATCGTTAGCGTATAATATATACGTGCAAGAAATTGAGACTTTCCTGAAATACTGCACCTTGACCGGTCATAATAACTTTGTTTGCATAAAATAGAAGATTATCTACCTACCATTATTATAGTTGCTCCAACTGTTGGCTTTTAATCGGACTGTTGTTAATACTACTAGTAAATAAGAAAAAGTTTTGAAATGTTTTATTAGGTGGGGCTATATTGAGATTGAGTAAA
The DNA here is from genome assembly GCF_036245765.1 of Copidosoma floridanum. Lineage (NCBI taxonomy): Eukaryota > Metazoa > Arthropoda > Insecta > Hymenoptera > Encyrtidae > Copidosoma > Copidosoma floridanum. The sequence goes on along the minus strand of NW_028321892.1, from coordinate 1,456,791 downwards.
AAAAAATGTCAGAGAAACTCTTATGTATAGTGATAAAAAAAATTATCATGCACTACTACTCAATACCCTTTTTTACCACACTTTAAGCTTATTCCACACTAAGATAAGCTCTATGGCAGCAGATGTGTCATGCAATAGGATTATATTCTTTTAATGTGTTCAAATAACCCACCGTTTCAGAAGATCAATCTTCTTCTGTTTCCACGCTGTACCTTGAAAGTTCACAGCAGCGTAAAAGAATATAAGTGTCCTTTTCAAAATATAAACTAATGTGCAATGGGTTCACATTGCTTTTAGATGTATAGTATGAGCAATATGTACTCCATGTATATCTCTCCATAATCAGCTCCGGATACACACGATTTACTTGATCCAATGCATTGTCTCACAACTGATAAAATCTATAGTGATTTTACCACAACAAAATTATCACAACCACGTTCTCTCTCACACACTTGAATGAAAATTGTTAACAAGATCTTAACGTTAACAATGCGTCATGTATCGGGTTTTCTATTGGCACTGTTGCACTTTCGATGACGGGTGTATGAGTATCGTGGGGGACAACTACTTTTTCACTTAAAAACATTTCAACGACTGCAGCCTTTTCCAGCAGATCTCTTTGTTATAAAAAATTTTAAGCTAGAAGACTAGCTTACAACATTACAATATAGGGTGATATCCAATACGTCTCAATAATAAGAAAGAAAAGGATGGTGTAGAATTCATTTTTAAACATGCCTATGCTGAAATGAAAAGCGGGTACGTGTTTTAATACGTAAAAATATTTACTTGTTAGTGCGCATATTTATAAGGTGTTCATACTGTATTATGCAAATGTCTATTAAGAGAAAGGAGTCTATCTTTCAGTTGCATAAGATGTGACAGACAAAGTGATAAGGCTTAGTCAATGCGTTGTATAAATAAAAGTGACCTGTTACCATGGCTTAAATGTGAAGGTACGAGTATAAAAAAGTGTATCCGTCTGCAAAAAAGCAAGTGATAGATCTTACACCAGGAAAGCTTTGTTGAATTATATAACAAATAAAACTAGTATAGATGTGACTGGACTATGAAAACTATAATAACGGAAGAAAGAGTCCCAACTAATTTACAAACCGATCGTGGTAAAAAGTATTACAATGCAGTTTTCTAAGGTCTCATGAAAAATTACAAAATTAACTTATATTTTACGTACAGTAATCTCAGGGCATCTATGTGTGAACGATTTAATCGTACCCTAAAGCATGCTATGTATAAAAAAATTAGTGTAATAGGTAATTACAAGTGGCTCAATATTTCACAACAGCTGACAACTTCTTACAGTAATCAAAAACACCGAGCGATTGGTGCGAAGCAAAAAAATGTTTTAGTTGCTAATGAAAAGATATCTTGCAAAAATTTATATATTCAAAAAAAGGAACAAAATCGACATTAAAAGATGGTGATAAAGTACGTATAAGTAGTACTAAACGAGTCTTTCGAAAAGGTTAAACGCGTAATTGATCAGAAAAAATTCTTACTGTTACCTGAGTAGCACCAACAAAGCTATTCACTTACGATTTAAAGGATTATCAGCAGCAGCCAATCTCTGGTGGCTTTAACGATAAAGAACTGCAGAAAACCAAGTATCCTAATACTTACCTTGTTGAGAAAATCTTACGCTGTTATTAAAATTAAATTCTTGTTAAATGGTTGGGTTTTGACTGTGCACAAAAAAGTTGGATTCTAAAAGATTAATTATAATTAAAAAAAAAAAAAAAAAACATGATGTGCAGAAGATACGAGAAAAAATACATGGCCAATGCCTGGAAGAAATGAAGTAAATAAATATATTTACATTGTAAAGAAACTCATTAATTAAAAACATTTTTTTTTTAAATAATGCAACACATGTCTATTTTGTCATTCCCACAAAAACTATTCAACTTTTTCACTTGAAAATTGAATATGAAAGCCATTATAAGTTCTAAAGAGCTTTATTTTCTATATAGAATCTAACAAATTATTATATAGTACTTCATTATGAACTATATTCTTTGACACTGCACTGGGTAAAAATATTTGAAACTCGTCATTGAGTTCCAAAAATGCTTTTATTTCGTATTTAGTATTAACTTTCTTTAATTTTAAAACCATGCAGCTTTGGTTGACTATCATCTTGGTGATTTTCTTGCACAGGAGAAAGCCTTCAGAAACGACTTTATTTAAAGCTGCTATATCGGACATCTGTAACAAAAAAACATAAAATTTTCACTCATTCTAATGATCATGAAGAAAAGAAAAATGGGTAAAAGAAAATATGGTTATGTAGAAAACAAACTTATATTTACCTTGAAATTTTTTTTTACCGTTTTTCTTAACGAAAGTTTTTAAAATTGTCCGTTTTCACACTTGTTCTCTTGTGAGGTTGTTGTTGGACGATACTTTTTGCTTCAACTACTAAACGATCGACGACTTGACGTCGCTCTTATCTTGACGCAACTCTAATCAAACTGGCCTGCCGTTTTTGTCGCGGTTTTTTATACGAGGTTTCCACTATCACATACGGGAGCTCTACTATAGTATCCCCCCCCTACACGTTTTTTTTTGACAAGTTATTTCGAGCTCATTGTCGTCACCTTTTTGTTCTTTTCTGTAACGTTCTTTGATTTATTATTCTCGCTGGACGATGAGTCAATCATAGAGGTAATATTACATTGCTCGCTATCATAAAAACTAAAAGTTATTATATTTCGCTTATTGTTTTGCATTTTATCAATGATACGCTTATTTTTAAGTTGTTCTGGATGTGAAGGTTCCTCTGTTGCTTTTCGTGATGTCGTCATGTTGATCCCTCCTCGAATGCTCTCTTTTATACAAGCTGTTTCCCGTCTGTCCTCTTCATTTTTTTTTCTCCGCCTCCATCCGTTGTAAAACTTAATTCTCGATTTATTATTTAATAGTCACTTAGTGACATATTAGCATGACTCTCATTTTTTAGACTTGTTATGTTTTCTTTATTTTCCTTAGCTTTCTCTTTTACATCTCCATTTCGCTGTTTTTAATTTACTTCATAATGCTACCAGGGTAATGAATCAGCGATATTAGGGAAAATACATTGCTTATCATAACGAAAGCTAAGAGCTATGTTTGTTGTTTTCAAGTATAAATCTTGAGCAAACAAGATCTAATATTAATTTGCTCTTGATTTATATTAATGTTTCGATCGCGTAGGCAATCAATATAATCATAAATTAATAGTGTCTTTAACAACATTGGTCTTGACACCTTGTGCTTTTTTGTTATATCTTAATTCAAAACAAGAATGCTGTACATTTTTCTTCTAAGACTGATGACTTTCGTGATAATATTACCATTACACTCATCTTCTATAAGTCCTACGATTTTTTTATTTTTAAAGACAAGATTTTTTTGTAGAGTTGGATTTGATCAGTATACAGTCTGAGTGTGAATCAAACTATACAGATAGGAAATAAACATCGATACAGTTATCTTACTCCCAGTAATAGTAAGAATCATACAAATTGTTTTAAAGTGGACAAGGTACTGTGTTGAAGATAAGTAAGCTAGTGTTCAGAGCTCTACTTGCGTTGCTTATTTATGAGAGCAAGCTTACGCAAAGCTAAAAAATATTTTTCCTAGAAAACCCATTTTTGTCGAGAAAATCAAATTTGTCGTATAAAAAACAGAAGTGTGTAGAAGAGGAATGGATATTAGTAAATGTACAAATAAATTTTTTAGCTCTACCGACCTTTAATATTTTTGGCAGAATCTGCTGTTATAGAAATAAAAAGAGAAATTTTTAACATTGCTGTTAAGACACAAAATATGCCCTTGGTTTTTCTCTTATTGTTTCTACCAGCTGATTGAGGTTGGACAATAAATAGTTCAAAGAATTCTAAACAAAGAAGTCAACTTGTATTTTACAATTGACTAAGAAGACGTATTTATAGCCCTAACTCACTCATATCTACAAGTTCGATATGTAATATTCCCAATAGAGTACGTATGCTCTAATTGAAACAAACATGCGTGTATATAAAATCCTTAATCGTTGTTACAGCACTTGTGGTTCGTAGAGTAAACATGCATTATATAATGTGAGACACTCCACCTACATTAACAGTAACATCCACGTAGCGTTCTATTGACCCACTGAGGTATAAAAAATAAAAATAAAAAATATCTATATTTTGTATGTAGCTCTAAAGACTTAACTTTAAACCAATTATTAATGCTAATACCTTAAAGTTACATGCTTACTACTAAATTTTTTTCTCTACACATTTTTATTTATTCATTTAAACCGTGAATACGTATGATTGATTATCAAAACAACGTGAAATGAGTACAGTTAAGAAGATTATGGCACAAGTATCTAATATAACCCCAGAAGACATTCAAGAGAAATGGAAGAAGTAGTGGAAGAGCTTTATAAACCCGTAAGACGCAATTATCTCCGCCAAAAGTTTGATATCCGGGGCTTGGAAGAAATATGACAAGCTGATCTTGGGGAGATGATACCTTATGCTCGTGGAATTGGTTCAGCGCACAGTTATAATTCGTTAAAGTGCCGAGAATATATTTACTGAATTATGGCATATAATAAACCTATTGATATAGTTCAACAATCATCACTTTTGATGACCGTCAAAATTTAGCCCTTCATAACCATACCATACCAATGACTATACGTGTAGAACACCAAGTAATTGTCAAAGAAATACATCAAGAAACTAGTTAGACCGTCAGAGGCTGTGAAAAGATTTATGAATGCACCCTTTGCGCTGTAAATCTCATAAAATGTATAGCTTTGTAGAGTTAGGAGTGGCATCTTTAGCGCACTGTTTATATCTTGACACTGTTTGCCTCGTACGCTCGAGCATTCATTTTACGCGTCATAGAAGAACGACGCTCAGTTTTGTGTATAAATGTTTGTGTATGTATTTTATGTGTCGTTCTTGCGTCTAACGTGCTGTACAGAAACAGCACCTTAAAAATTCGTTAGAGTATTGTATACTATACAAATAACTCCTTTATACGCTTTCATGTACAAGACATTACAGTTGCGTCTAAAAAAAAATTAGACACAAATAAGCAATACGTAGTTAAAAGAATAATTTACACTCCTCTAGTTTTTCTTTGCGAGTTTAACTCGTATTTAGAATGACTTCAGACGTATAAGATTCCAGCTAAAGCAGATTTTTACAGCTGCCTCAGCAAAGATTATGCTTAATTTCAGAAAGTATTAGATTTTTAACGTATGGACTCTAGGAGACTATTCTGATGTCTATAAAAAGACTACTCCCCTTCTGTACGCATGTGTCGTATTTGCGTGTATCATGCAATACATAAACAGCAATTCACGAATCAATTGGAATATTATATACTTTTTGCTACATATACGCTTAGGCTTTTTGCTCATTTAGACTTTGGATAATTGAAATCCATTTATTGTTACTATTTTAAGTCTATGTAGCCCTTGTTAGCTTAACCTACTACAATAAAACGATTCTTGGAATAAGAAAATGTTTTTAAGACAGGTAAGGATTAAGCAAGAAACAGAAAAAGGAAAAACATATGGCTTTTTCACCAGTACTCGAGAGAGAGAGAGCAACAAGAAAACAAGGGGCTATAGCTTTCTCATTAACATCAACTAGTTATGTGTATGAATATTTTAAGCTTTCTCTTCTTCTTCCTATACTTTTGTATGACAAAATATATGTAAGGACGCACTAACAATCAACTGGAATTATGTAGACGAATATATGTGTATATAAGTATCTTCGTTAGTATTAGTAAGCTATGTGCACGTATTTACAATCTCCTTTTCCATCAATTTAAAATCCATATAGTAAATTATAGTTTTTTTTTTTCTATATTTTTCATATAGCAAAACTATAAAGTACGAATTTCTAAATACTCTTTACGCTGAACCCTCTAAGCAGTCTCTCAAATATAAGAACTTGTTTAAATCGTTGATGTTGGTACGTAAATCTATCATCGACAGAAAGGTGTTCTTAAACGAAAGCTATTTGGCGTGATCACCGTTAAACCAAGGGAGATTTGCAACCGGTAGCTTAAGAAAGCGTTGTTTTTTGACGATTGTTGAATGCTCAAAGGCAACACAAGGATATGCGGAAAAATTATGCAAGTGACAAACATTGATCAACGAGGACGAAATATTTAACTACCGCACACTATTAGATCCTTGTGTTGTCTTTCTCTTTTGTTTTTCCGCGCATCTCAAACTTAAGGTAGCATACGCAAGGTTAATGAATGAATATATTGAGTTAGGTCACACGTCATTGGTGCGTGACGAGTCTTTAAGTGGCTATTACATACCTTATCACCCGATAATAAAAGAGTCAAGCAGCAACACGAAGGTGCGCAGCATCTTCGATTCATCCGCTAAGGCCATTAAGGACTTTTCCTCAGACCTATCGATATGTCATCACGGCCAACATCGCACAGATGTACCGGCAAATACTCGTTCCACCCGATCACAGACGGTTTCAACGTATTTTGTGGTATCACCAAGGCGAAGTGAGAACTTTCGAGCTTAATACGATTGTTTTTGGCATCTCTTCTGCTCCTTATCTCGCTATACGCACAGTTGATCAATTTCTTAACGAAAAAATAATTGCAAACTGTTGTATACTGATACGTACAGTTTAATATATGAAATTAAAAACTGTGATATTTTTAAATTTATGAAAACTGACATTCAGGAATTCGATACATCTAACTAACCCAAAGATAATAAGTATTAATTTCCACTTAAAAATAAGAAAATCGTAGGACTTATAAAGGACGAGTGCAATAGTATTATTTCATTAAAATTTATTAGTCTCGGAAGTAAAATGTACAGCATTCTTGTTCAGAATCAAGACACAATAAAAAAGCAAAGGGTGTCAAGACCAATGTTGTTAAAGCCACTGTTAATTTTAATGATTATATTGATTGCCTAGGCGATTAAAACATTAATGTAAATCGAGAGCGAATTGATATTAGATCTCAACTGCACAAGATTTATACTAAAAAACAAAAAAAAAAGCTCTTAGCTCTCATGATAATAAGCGATATATTTTCCCTAATATCGCTGATACAATACCCTGGTGGCATTATAAAGTGAATGAAAAACGGCGAGATGGAGATGTAGAAGAGAAAGTTATGGAAAATAGGGAAAACATAACAATTTCAAAAAATAAGAGTCATGCTAATATGTCACCGATTGACCATTAAATGATAAATAGAGAATCAAGGTTTACAATGGATAGAGGCAAAGAAAAATAAAAATAAAGAGGACGGACGAAAAACAGCTTGTATAGAAGAGAGAATTCGAGAAAAAATTAACATGACGACATCACGAAACAAATAGAGGAACCATCACATCAAGAGCAACTAAAGAATAACCGTATCATTGATCAAATGCAAAACAATGAGCGAAATATAATTACTTTTAGTTTTCATGATAGCAAGCAATGTAATGTTACCTTTATGATTGACATATCGTTTAGCGAGAATGATAAAATAAAGAATGTAACAGAGAAGAACAAAAGGGTGACGACAATGAGCTCAAAGTAACTTGTCAAAAATAAACAAGTGGGGGGGGGGGATTACTATAGTAGAGTTTCCTTATTTGATTGTAGAAACCTCGTATAAAAAACCGCAACAACAACGGCAGGCCAGTTTGATCAGAGTTGCCAAACAGCGACGTTAAGTCATCGATCGTTTAGTATTTGAAGCAAAGAGTATCGTCCAACAACAAAACTACAAGAAAACAAGTGTGAAAACGGACAATTTAAAAGAACTCCCGTTAAAAAAAAGGGTTAAAAAGAAAATTTTAAGTAAATATAAGTTTGTTTTTTTTTGTAACTATTTTTTTTCCTACCCGTTTTTCTTTTTTTCATGAATATTAAAATTAGTGAAAATTTCGTGTTCCTTTGTTACAGATGTCCAAACTAGCCGCTTTAAATAAAGTTGCTTCTGGAGGCTTTCATCCGTGCAAGAAAATCATCGAGATGATAGTTAACCACAGCTACATGGTAACATAATCAAAGAAAGTTAATACTCAATACGAAATAAAAGCAATTGTGGAATACAATGACGAGTTTCAAAAATTTTCACACAGTGCAGTGTCAAGGAATATAGTTGATAATTAAGTGCTATATAATAATTTCTTAGATTCCATACAGAAAATAAAGCTTTTCATAACTTATAATGGCTCTCATATTCAATTTTTATGTGAATAGGTTGAATAGTTTATGTGAAAATAACAAAAAAGAGATTTGTTGCATTATTTTCCATAGAAAAATGTTTCTAATAAATAGGTTTCTTTACTATTTAAATATATTTATCGACTTCATTTTTTTCATGCATTTGCTATTTATCTTTTTTCGTATCTTCTAAACATTATATTTTTTTCTTTTAATTATTATTGATCTTTTCAAATCCAACTATTGTGTGCACTGCTAAAACCCAACTATTCAATGAAAATTTAATTTTTTGTCAGCGTCAAATTTTCTCAACAAGGTAAAAATAAGGATACTTGGTTTTTTGCAGTTCATGATCGTTAAAGACACCAGAGATTGGCTGCTGCTGATAATCCCTCAAATGGTAAGTTAATGGCTTTGTTGGTGCGACTCTGGTAACAGTAAAAATTTCTGCCGACCAATTCGGCGTATAACCTTTTTCAAAGACTTGTTTAGTATTACTCATACGTATTCTATCACCATCTTTCAATGTTGATTTTGTTCACACCAATCGTTCGGTGTTTTCAATTATTGTAAAAAGTTATTAGCCGTTTTAAAATATTGAGCCGCTTGTAATTACCTCTTACACTAAACTTTTTCCAAGAAGCATGCTTTAGGGTACGATTAAATCGTTCACATATATACGCCCTATGATTACTGTACGTAGAGTATAAGTTAGTTTTGTAATTTTTCATGAGACCTTGAAAATTTGCGTTGTAAGACTCTTAACAACGGTCGGTTTGTTAAATAGTAGCAACTTTTCTTTTCGTTACTATAGTTTTCATAGCTGCATTAACATCTATACCAGTTTTATTTTTTATATACTTCAGTAGAGCTTTCCTCGTGTAAGATCCATCACTTGCTCTTTCGCAGACGGATACACTTTTTCATACTCGTACCTTCGCAATGGAGCCATGGTAACAGGTCACTTTCATTTATGCAACACATTGACTAAGCTCTTATCGCTCCGTCTGTCACATCTCATGCAACTGAAAGAGAGACTCCCTTTTCTAAATAGGCAATAGCAAAATACAGTATGAACACCTTATAGATATGCGCACTAACAAGTAAATATTTTTACGTATCAAAACACGAACCGGCTTTTTATTTCAGCATAGGTACGTTTAGAAATGAATTCTACACCATGCTTACGCTCTCTTATTATTAAGATGTATTAAATATCACCCTATATTGTAATTTTGTAAGTAAGTCTACTAGTTTAAAATTTTTTATAACAAAAAGCTCTGCTGAAAAAGGCTGCAGTCGTTGAGATATTTCCAAGCGAGGAAGCAGTTGTTCCCAACGATACTCATACACCCTTTATCGATAGTGCAACATGGCCATTAGAAAACCCCAGATTTAAAGCATCGTTAACGTTAGGATCTCGTCAACGATTACCATTTGAGTGAGTGAGAGAAAACGTGATTATCGAAATTTTTTTGTGGAAAAATCACTATCGATTTTTTTAGTTGTGGGACATTGCATTGGATCAAGGATGTTGTGTGTGTCCGGACCTGATTACGCAGAGAAATACATGAAGGACATATCACTCATACTATACGGCTAAAAGCAATGCGAACCCATTGCACATCATTTTGTATTTTGAAAAGGACACTTATATTCTTTTACGCTGCTGTGCACTTTTAAGGTACAGCGTGGAGGACAGTAGGAGATTTATCCTCTGAAACGGTAGATTATTCAAACACATTAAAGGAATATGATCCTATTGCATGACACATCTGCTGCCATAAAATTTATCTTAGTGTGTAATAAACTTAAAGTGTGGTGAAAAAAAGGGTTTTGAGTAGTAGTGCGTGATAGTTTTTTTCACTACTATACATAAGACTTTCTTTGACATTTTTTATTACTCTATCTTAATATAGCCTTACCTAATAAAACATTTCAAACCTTTTTTTTTACACTAGTGGTATTAGCAACAGTTAGATTAAAAGCCAACAGTTGGAGCAACTGTAATAATGGTAAGTAGATAATCTTCTATTTTATAAAAACAAAGTTATAATGACTGGTCGAGGCGCAGTATTTTAGGAAAGTCTAAACTTTTCGCACGTATATTTTATATGCTAACGATCTAAGACGCAGTTATAGATTAAATTAAAATACAATTTTTTACTTACTTAATCTAGTGAGCAGCTGGCGAATTATATTTTAAGCAAACATCTCTTGTCAAAGACACAAAAAATTTTTCCTCTTTCACATATTTTTATCAGTCACGGCTAATGCATGCATGCATGCATATAGATAAGAAATGATGTATTTATTGGCAAAGTACTGCGCCAAAAATGAGTGGGCAAGTTTTGGAACAGTTCAAAGAAATACGCAATCTGCTTTGGATATTAAAACAGTATATATTCTTTCTTTAACAACTTGATAAGTACACAAGCTTTTGAGAAGAAAAAATGTGCTGCTGGTGTATTATACCTTTTAAGGATGAGAGAAAAAGTTATCAGCTACGACTGATGGTGCACGCACGTCCATGTGTTCATACGCGTGTGCGCATGTGTGTGTGTGTGCAACATATGGGATCACCCCCTTCGTTGGTCGCAGCTAAACGAGATACGTGATTTGCTTTTCCCAATGAAATTTTCTCTTTAATAACTCGATACGCCCGCTGTTAAGACGAACAAAAAAAAAACAACGATCACGCTGAGACTTCTAAAACAATGAGCGAAAGTGGAAAACAAAGTCTCGTGTTAAGAAATACACGTTTGTGCTTGATCATCTTCCTCTCGCGCTGTACGTTGGGCTTGTCACCTACACCTTTCGGACCTATCCTGATGACGTTTGAGCTCGATTTGCGGTTGGAAAGGAAGCGAGCCTTCAGTACTATCCGACGTCACAGCATCCGGAAGAGGCCCCCCTCCCCTGACGTTGCCATCCAAGTTGTCCGCACCACCCACCGCCCCTACTACCTATACTGCCCGTGCCCCTCCTCCCACCACCCGATCAGCCTCTCTCTCTCCACCACCTCTCCTTTATCGCCTGATCAGACTCTTCCCTTACCACCGCCTCTCCTCCACCGCCTTTTCTTTACCCTACAGCTATAGCTAGAGCCTCTCCCTCCACCACTACCTCAGGGGGGAGGTCTGGTGGTGCCAGAACCGCCATGGTTTACCTACTTATATCATTAAATGTGTTGTGTCGAATCTCGAAAACACTGCTATGGTGAGAGGTAGTTATACAAGACACGGTTAGCGAGTTCCTAGAAGAACTTAGGAAAAATAAAACTGTCCACTCACACGTGATGACAAAAGCGCCGCTAACATTAGCTATGCTGTAAATGTACTTAGTTGACATCAGATAAATCCAACTGATGAAGATTTGAACATGGTCAAAAGAGTGCTCTGGTACTTGACAGGCACCAAATCTTTTGTTCTAAGGTTTTCTAAAAGGCAGGACAACTTAGAAGCATTTTTGGAACCAAGTTTTGGTGATTCCAAGGGCTCTCTGACTACGAGTGGGTATGTCATGAAAACTATTTAGAGATTTTGTAGCCTGGGGAACTCACAAGCATACTTACGTAGCAGTATCAATATGTCAGGCTGAGTACGTGGCACTAAGTGAAGTATGTAGAGAGTTTATGGCAGTAGACAATTCTCTTAAAGTCATCCTAAACAAGACTTGTTGCCCAGCTAATCTATGGTGCAATTATATGGCAGCTGAATTAAATTCGGAACTAGGTGGGAGCGGGAAATTAAGACATATGACAGAAATTCATGAAAATTATTTCAAAAACTGTGTGACTTATGGCAGAGTGAATGTAAGGTGGTTAATTACTAAAGAACAAACGGCAGACATTTTTACAAAACCCTTGCCTATCGAGCTCCACGAAAAATTCTGAAATCACATCTTTAATGAAATCTGTAACCAAAATAAATGATTAATATGACATACTCTGTTTTAGACAAGAAGTAAGGTACTCGCCAGATGACTGTGATCCCTGGCCTGTTTGAGCCTTGTTACTAGCACCACGGAAAATTGATAGTTAAAATAATTTTACTGTGTGAAATAAATTTATGCCTATTTTTGTACTTTTAGATCTCATTAGCTATCTCAAGTCGGGGGAACGTTGAAGTGCACGACTGTATTGATAGGCTGTAGGCATGCGCGAGCGTATGTGTTTCTGTATTAAATGAGAGGCATGTACAGCGATAGTCAGGTATGCGTCAGTTCTAATTTGACCATAGTCAAGTGTACACGCAACTCTTAGCTCTCCTTAAATTTCGAAAGTCTGTATACACATAAAAGTCCGTTATAGTCAGTCGTCAGCTAGTTTTGTCAAGTCAGTTGAATAAATAATCTTATAAAATTAAATCTGTTCAGTCGTCTCCTCATTTCCTCAACCTTTAACCCTTCACAAATATCATACGGGAATCTTTTTGTAAGTCACTTACTAGTAATAATTTTGTTTCAAACTGCTACTTTCTTTGACAGTACAGTAGTTGTATTATTATAAAAATATTTAAATAAATTCTTGTTTACAGTAACTTTTTTTCAGGTGTTAAAGTAAATTTTTTTTTTTCTTCTGAAAGTACAACGATCTGTAACCGAGCTGTCAATATGCTGGAATCCATTGGTGTACAATGAAATTTATTACCTGCTATATGTTATGATTAAAATTTCAGTGTACACAAGTTATACATTTTTTTGTACGTAGATGATAGTGATTTAACTTATTACTTCACATTTTATTGTGGCTGATCATAAAATTAACATACCTTAACTATAACTGAAACTTAGAGTCATTATTTTTCGATATAGAGCGTATCACCTGTTAGAACTTTGAACCAGAATCAGGCTTATGTTTGTAAGCGAGTTGCTTTAAAATTAACGTTTACTATGTATGTGCATGAATACCACTTAACTTTCACTGAAGATGTTTCAATATCTTGCCAAACATACCTTAAATCTTACTATAAAACTAGATTCAGATAGAAAAAGTCAGAAGCTGTGAAATAACGTACAGAAAATTAGGGTTTATCATGCAATATTACGGAATATTTCATCGAGAAAGTGATTTAACAAGAATAAAATATTGGCCTTGAACAAGTGGACAGTTAATTTATGCACGTTTAACTCAATAAAATAACAGATATTTCAGACGCATGGAAGGCAATGCTCTGTTTTATTCACAGCGCTATTTGTATATTCTGTCGAATAAATAATGGCAGAAATTGTAAAAAAGATTTTATGTACTCCATTGACAACAAAGAAGGTATTAAGCAATTAATAAAAACAAAAGCCATAAATAAATTAATGTTGAAATCTTGATAAATGAACAACAAGCTATATAAATAAGAAAATTATGAAACGATTACTAAGCTTTTAAGAAAGAACAATCTTCATAGCTATGATGAATAAGAACTCTATAACACTTTTAAAAACCTTTTGACTACTATATTATTTAACTAGCTTGTAAATTTTTTGTAAAATTTAACAATCTCTTATATCTCTAGGCTTCAATTTACTGTTTCAGGCAAAAAGAATAGTAAACCATCTTTTTTATGTTTCTTAAAAGCCTTATGCATAACGTTTTTAAAAATACGTCGTTTTGCCACTGTATTTTTAATTCTTGACAATGCATTATCTTCAAACATAACTAACGTTGCTTTATTTAAGTGTTATGTTACTTTCAACATTTTTGCTAAATTCATAATATGTACCTTATTTTTGGCACAAATTTTTGTATAAGTCTCTATTTCAACAATAACCAGAAGTAATTTTCTTACAACGTTGAAGCCCTAAACTACGTGGTACAGTAACTGTGAATGGCAGTTAATAACCTAGGCTTGTAATAGTGTTGCTAGTGAAAATTTTTCGTTTCATTTACTTCTTTTTGCTAAAATACTACTAAAAATTTGTAGAGGATATGCAAAACCCTTTATATTAATAGAACCCGTTATAAGATGTACTTTTTTGTTAACGTAACTTCTGAAAGAATTCAGACTTATATTTTTCGTTTCGTCTTAGTTTTGCTAGAGTTATTCGATTGTATGTCTCGTAGAAAATTTTTTTTTTTAAGCAACAATTAAAGCACACTCCCAAACAGCTTTAATGGTTTAGAAGTTAGTATGCTAGCTTCATAGCCAAAGATACTCGAGGGGTCAGGGGTTCCAATCCTGTTGAAGATTATCTAGATATTTTTCCCGGGTTTTTTTGATGGAATAAGTACCCAGGGTGCCGAAAAACCTCCTATTCTGTTATTTAAACTAATAGTTGACTTTTTTTGTAAGGTATTAACATCCGAGGGCTTCCTTTTTTAAAGAAAGCCAATACCAGGCCAGCTTATCAAATAAAAGTCACTGTTGGTTGTAAAAAAGTCGATACAGCAAGAAAAGATAGTTTATTAAAAAATATCTTCACATTTAACTTAATAGCAGCTCAGGTGTGCTTAAAACAATTGTTGCTCCCTGTAAATAGTACCCAAAAAAACAGATGGCCAAGTCGTTGAAGGGAAGCTTTGCCACGGACCAGTGTATATTGTGAAGAATTTCTTTTACTACCTGAATTAGAAATATAAACGTGTTCGTACACCAGCATCTACATAGTTCAATCAATATAAATTTTTACGGGAATCATGTCAACACCTTATATTAAAATTAACCTTTACTCTGCAAATGTATGTTCGTAATGTATATATATATATATATATATATATATATATATATATATATATATATATATATATATATATATATATATATATATATATGTATGTATTATATGTATATATTGATATACAGTGATCATAACGCAAAGTAAAAGGACTAATAAATGTTACTATAATCGAAAGTGAAGATATATGTTTTTCTATAAAAAACTGCAGACACATTTATTGACTGACCACCAAAATTCATATTTACCACACTGAAAAAAATTTCGAGGATCTGCCTCACTGAAGTTGAGGAACAGTGCCCCCATCACTGTTGATCAGCCGCTACTCGAAATTCGAGTAGCTGACACTCGATGAAACCGAGTAGCAGGCACACTTTCTCATCGAGTGTCAGTTCCTTTAGAAATCGAGGAATATGACATCGAGATTGACTCATTAAGAAGAAGACGCACGCAGTTGATTTTTACTCATCCCTATGGAATTACAAATATTTGATAAATTTATAGAAACTTGCGAAAATTATCAAAAAAGGAATGTTACATGGGTTAATTAGATGTATGGAAAAACATTTTTCTTTGATTTTTATTATATAATTTATTTAACAAGCCTGACCTTAAACATACTAAAGACTCTACATTTTTTTTATCTTGAGAGTTTGGCGTAATATTTTTTATTATAAATAGAGCTGAATCCATTTGTATAAAAAAATTAGGATTCATACTAATATCTTCATTAGCATTTCGTTGGACAACGTATGAATGGTAATGGGAATGAAAGTACACCTCTTTATAAATTTCCATAGTCGCATAATAATTATTTTTAACACGTATTATTCCACTGATTTTACCAAATAATTTATGAAAGGCATTAACTTTTGTCACAAAAACCATCCCAACCTTAAAAGTTACTTTCAGTTCTACTTTTCTAATTAATATAACAGTAGCTTTAATGGGTCAATGTCGTGACTCAAATCTCATGGTTAAAAAATTAATACTTGGTTCTAGCTCTAACAATAACCTCGAATAGTGCGTCAATAAATGGAACTTTGGTTTCAAAGGACCGACTAATTTTATGTACAACTGATGATGTTTTTTTACTAAATATGCTAAGTATTCAGCATTGTAAGCTGTGATAAAGTGAGATGTCAATGTTGGAAATACTTCTTAAGTATTTAATTAGTTTCCAAAATTCATCATCAACTGCAACTAAATTGCCAATAATCAAGGGCAGATATTTTACCAAGCTAAGAGTTTTGGAAACAGACATTTTTAATAGTACATTGTTTTTCAACCGTGACTCTGTTAATAGTGGTAGCTTGTTAGAGGTCTCGGTTCCTCAACAGTCAAAATTTTGTATACGGCTATTTAGTGTATGTAAAGTGAAATATTTTTTTTTGTAAATAAAATTTGACAATACACTATGAATTTCGTAAGAGCATACCCCTTCCACGAGGTCATGCATTACATCCAAGCTAAAATTATCGACTAAATGAAAGTTGTCGACTTCGTGGAAAAAGCGCTCTTCTTTAATACCAGTTTCAGATAAATTATTGCTTTTTACATCTTGCTTATCACTTTTGCGCGTTCTTAGTATCGACTCACATTCTTCAGTCACACTTTCAGCCTCTTTCACAGTACACTAACATACTCGACAAAAATAGTTGGTTCTAAAAATAGTAGTAAAACCAAAAATATCGTTTAGTCATAACCTCGGACTAAACGATATTTTTGGTTTCACCGATGACTAACATTAATTAATATTTAATAACATGTTCAACAGAATCATATACAATTTAAATCCCCTCTCTTCTGAAAAAACTTACTTCTGTAATTGGTGTTTTAAAAATTTCTTTACTAGTACATTTTGTCCTATCTACTGAATAAATAAGCATGCAAAATAATATAGCTTCAAGACGTCAAGCAATTCTTGATGGTAAACAAGCCAGTTAAGCATATACTGCTCTGAATTTATTTTTTCCGGCATTGCTCCCGAGTGTATTCCCGGATTCTAGGTCATCATAGAACAGAAAAAAAATAAAACTATTTTATTTGCACACATATGCTGATACTTTTCTCGCCATTCTTTTTCTTCCATAACATTTTTAATTATGTAATTATTACCTTCTTCACGCAACTTATTCATGAACTTAAAAATATCTTGTAATATTCCTGGTTTACTCAAAAATGATTGTAACGGATTTTGTTAAGGGACCCAACTTATATAAATAGGCTTAAGTACTACAACTGATTTATCAATAATATTTCTGTAATTCAAATAACATCCAACTTGACATATGGTAGGCTCATAATAACCAATTATTTTAAAAATTTCAATCTTGCATGTTCTGTTTAAAGTGTGTCAAACAATCGATCGTAGTCTTTAAACACAGAATTAATATTACTCAAAGTATCTTGTGAAAGAGAGAAATTTTTTAAAACATGCACAAGATTCGATTTTAAAGATGGCAAAAAATATTTCGAATGAAATTTTCAAAAAATTTTATAACATTGTAAACAAAGTCTCTTGGTAAATTTAAATTACCGTACGGATCTTGTATTGAATAAAAAATGTAATTAGGAACTGCTGAAATTTCCATTTTTGGCAACAAAAGTATCACACATCAATTAGTAACAAAACTAGACTAATTATAGCTGCTTTAAATTATAAATCAGCCTGGTAATGACTCGGAAAATTTTATTAACAAAAACGGGTCATTTATTGTGTGGTATCTTATATACTAATAATTGCAAAAAGGCCCATACGTAGTCAGATGGTATGGACCACGATTGAAGAGAAACTTGACATTTGAAACAAATGTCGACAGCCTTCGATGGGTCTGAGTACGAATATAATTTATCATTTTCAACTACGTACGCCTTTTCAATACATGTTGAAGCCCCACACAAAATAACGTATACTACAGTGTCTGCACCGAGCTCTTCCAGTTTGTTTTTAATTACTGATCGCTCTGAGTCGATGTTTTCCTTTTTCTAAAACTATATTTTATATTTACTAATGTATTTTGTTACAACCGTTTTAAAAACACTTTTATGGCACGAACATAATATCGAATTAAGATATAATAAATGAAACCAAAAAATTACCTCTACTACGAAGATGAATGATTTTGCAATGAAGTCTTTTCCAACAGGCTTCTGAACGGTTAATAGCAGTGGACAAGCAAGTAATGATAAAAGATTATTGCGCTTACCTTAAATAAAAGAAAATTTTTTTGACGAAGGCAATGCTAACGTAAAAAATGAAAAAGAAACAGTATTAATACCGTTTCTTAATAAGCTTACATGTGTGTTTGTGAAAGTAACTACTTCATTTATTTTTGAAGTTTTCAAAAATTAAATGAGTTTTATGGCTACTCCTGGCCAATCAGTTTAAAAAATGTTAGTGTAATTTGAAATATTACTTTTTTTTAAAACTTTTTTCTTAAGAAAACTCGGCAAAATGTTATGAAAATCACTCTCTGACTGTATGATTTTAAGATGATAATTTTTAAAACATATAAACAACTAAAAATACGTTTGACTTAGCATCACATGAGCATAGTACCAAAGATACTGCTACAGAATCATTAAGACATGGAGAACATCGCATGAAAGTGGCAGGTGAGCAGACGAATTTGTTTCCTTCCTTTTCAACGAGCGTTTTCTATCTATGAGGAAACGATTCCTTCCACTTGTTTCTGACATCAACAGCGATGTAGTTTCCTCGATCTGGGTCTGGCAAACACTTAAAATTGAAGCAAACTGAAAACAATGCTGTAAAATTTTAGTGATTAATTACATTATTGTTTCTATTTTTGGTTTTAAGAGAAAAAGGATTTAATAAAACATTTAAGTGAACAAGAAACTATGCAGAGCAATGTAAAATAATTCTTACGTTCAGGTTCATTACTTTGAGTTGGTTGTACACTTGACTTATCACGCTTTAATAACCCAGCTTTGTAGTACTGCTTACGCAAATCCTTATAACACTAATATAAACACCCACTTTCGTTGCTCTTTTGGTTATCTATAGAACTTGCAACATATGGGTAATAAAGGAGCTCTTTGTCTACGGTAGGAATATGTTCTATAATTTGATCAGCAATCCAGTGAAATGTCTCTGTACTTATACTAATAAAAAAAGTTGTAAATAAAAAAAGAAATTTTTTTTACAATAACATAATAGCATTCACGAGTCGTATATAACATAAAAAATCTATTTATGATCCAAAATGTAGATAGGGTGTAGTAGGATCATTTACATATAAATATTAAGATTTTTAAACATGTAGTGGTTAATGACTAGACTTTTTAGTTTTAATAAATCTAAAAATTAGGAATGTCCATACTTCCCAAGAACAAGTATGCTTTTTGGTCAGCTATTTAAAAATGTGTACAGCTCATTTTGTACAAATTGTATTGTGTCTAAAAATTCATTTAAACATACATTCACAAGTAACAATAGCTCTAATTTTTTTCACAATTCATTGTATGTATATCATTAAAAGCTGTCAAAAAGAGCAAGAAGGCCCCTTAAGTAGGCTCAAACCTAGCTTTTTTTTTGGTGGGAGACAAAATATCACTTACTGTGAAGGATTAAGTATTTTTTGATGATGAGCTAATCATAGATTTCTGCGCTGATGCAAAATAAGTTACAGACTTATCATCTGCAACATTTGAGGTTGAAGAAAGAGGATATACAAGGTGATGCTTCACTGTCTCTGTTATACGCTCTACTTCTATACCATTTCCACAAACATCTTCAGGCATATTTGTTTTTCAAACATGAGCTTACTCTTAAACATCAACTGCGCTTTTTCTGGGTGATCTTTCAATATCTTACTCCATTCTTCATCACTAAAAGCATAAAATTTATCATCCGCAATGCCATGCTCTTCACAAATTATAAGAACCAGAACGAAAATTCCGAGTGTATGCAGAAAACGATTACACAGATATTTTAGCAGATATTTTTACATTAACAGGTAACTTATTTATATACTTTCGATTAATGCTGTCACGCAAAAAAAAAAAATCAGGATACCTATTAAAAAAGTTATCCATGATAAACAGATATTAAGGTTAAAGGAAGAGGATATACAAGGTGATGATCCACTGTCTCTGTTCTACACTCTACTTCTATACCATTTCCACAAACATCTTCAAGCATACTTGCTTTTCAAATATGAGCTTACTCTTAAACATCATCTGCACTTTTTCTGGGTGATCTTTTTTATATTTCACTCCATTTTTTATCATAATTAGCATAAAATTCATCATCCGCATTACCATACTCTTCACAAATCATTAGAACTAAAACAAAAATTTAAGTATATTTAGAAAAAGATTTCACAGATATTTTAGCATTCATTTTAGCAGATATTTTTACATTAACACTTAACTTATTTATATACTTCCCAATAATGCTGTCATGCAAAAATATTAATTCAGGATTACTATTGAAAAAATTATTTATAGTGAACAAATACAATTACACTTATCACTTGGGTTTCCTAACCTTGATTTCCAAGTAAACTACATGCTGCGGAACAGAACGCGAGGGACGACCACTCAAAGCAGCGAGGATCTGTCATCCATCAGTCATTAGATGGCAGCTTTTTTTTGTGAGGTATCAGACACTCGCTGTCAAGTGTCAGCTCATTAATAGCCGAGGAGCGGCCACTCTAAGTTATGAGCGACTACCAGCATGCGTATCCAGTGGACGTTCCACAGTTTGAAGTAGCTGCTCCTCGAAACTCTTTTTAGTGCAGGTAGCCAGTTATTAGCGTGTGCATAAAAGGGCCACAGATGTGACACCTCATGAGTATCGTGTACAGGTATAAATCTGTCTTAGTGTCTGCTGTTAGGATTCTGATAAGAAAACAGTAATATACGCACCGTACTAATAAGCTGACAATAATAATAACATATCATTTCTAATTCTTGAGTCTGTGTAACTATATAATATGACAATAAACATTTGAACGTATTACAATTGCAGTTGTCATTAGCATAGATCTGTTGTATAGAGCTTATTATTATCTAAGCCATGAAGAAGCAAAAAGAGAAGCGTAGGCCTACGATATTAAATAAGCTAAAGAATTCGTCGATGACAAAGCATGCATAGAAATCAAATGACAACAATACTTACTATGCAGTAAAACTTGTTTAATTTTTAAAAATAAGAATATTATCCTTAGAGTCAAAGATAAGGACGATTCTAACCTTTTGTTATTGAGGTATTTAATGTACACGGTAGTACTAGACAACTTGCAACCTAAGACTCCAGAGGCGAATTTTCTGACATGCGTTCTACGGGTCTAGGACCATATACTTTCTGATCAAGTCTCTGGTTCAAAGTATAGTAAACAAGTCTTCATGAACATGAGGCGAGCTTAGAATTGCTGGCTTGATATTATTTTTTTTCATAAATATGTCTGCTTCTTTTTTGCCTAGCTGGTATCAGTGTGCTTTTATAGCAGTAACTGTCTTTATACGGTGCCTAAGATATGACTTCTGTTACAGTACATGACATGTCACGTAAGTATATTCTAAGTGTAGTTAATGCCCATCCAACAGTCAGACAATTATAAGGCTAAGGCAAAATGTTTAAACGCTTACGGAGAGGCTAAAAAACTTACGATATATGTATTCAGATGTTGTTACATTTTTTGTTTTCTGTTGTTACAAGTAGTAAAGTATAAATTACTTATTTTGATCGTTTTTTGACGAATAGAGTTAAGAGTTTCAATTCTCAGTATACATCACTAAGTAACTTGAGAAAATTGTTAGAAATCATTGTTGAAACGCGCAGACAAAATTTTGTAAACGAAATTTCTTCTGCACTGACTATTTCTGTAAGATGTGATGGATCGATTGATAGGATTCGAATAGATAGGGTATATACAGTGACACAACTTATCACTTAATAAAAAAAAAGTAACCTTTTTTGTTTTGGCCTCATTCAGTCACGTTGAAGAGGAGCAAAAGGATTGCTTTACGCTGTAAAACCGGGTTGTAAAAATTCAATAGGCTTTCAAATCATTTTTGATTGAAAAAATTTATTTTTAATGATCAAAAATCGTTTATCTACAAGTATTGGTCTCAAAGAAATTTTTTGGTCCGTATATAAAAAAAAAGAATTTCTCAGAGGACGAAAAAAATTTAAAAACATTGCCTTTTTTACTCTTAGTTTAGTGCAAAGTTTACAGGTAAATACAATATATATATATATAGGTGTACATTTTCTTTTCTAAATATTAAAAATTAATATCTTTGGAAGTATTGACGCTGGATGGATATGGAAAAAATTAAATATTCGTAAAAATTTTATTCAATTTCTATATGAGTATAGTTTGTGTTAATAGGTTTTTTAATAATGACGCTTATTTTAGTCCTTGTACAATTTACTCTTAATAATCGTAATATTGGACTAAGCTCTTCTTCATTAACTTTTTTAAGGGTTTTGACTTTCGCCGTTGACTCTACATTCTTAGTTGGTGCTTCAATGTTTCGTGACGATGATTTGCTTCTATTTTAATGGTTGTTGTGTATTTAAGGTTGCTGCAGCAACTGCCACTTCACATAGTTGGTAGTATTCAGCTTCGTAGCCAGTGTATGGGGCTGAACATGGCTGTTTTTTTAATGATAACATCGGACTAAATTTGTTAAGTGATGTTTCCAATTGGTGCTTATCAATTAGTTTTTCGGTCATTATGTTAGCAACGTCCATTTCCCGATACATTGTGGACCTTAACTTGTCTTTTATTTGGCAAGGGGACAGGTGCCGTTGACTTTGCCCGATTCCTCTCGACCGATGCATTCGACAATGAGTTGAATAGCTCCTGTAGCATCGGCGCTGCATTTCGGTTATCAGCTGCTATCGCTGCCACTCGTAGTGAAAGTAATGCCACCTTGTAACTTGAGTATCCCATAGCATAGAGTTCCCGTTCGATGGACCTCACTATCTTAATGTTTTCCAGAATATTTCTCAGCATCAGCCCACTATTATTCCCCTGCAGCAGTATGCTAAGCTGGGATCCTTTAGCCATTGCTTCTGTGATATAAGCGATTTGTTTGTCTATTGTGTGTGTAATTCTGCAAGCGTAAATATAATGGATGTTGTGAGCATCATAACTTGATACTGTACATGTATGAGTGCTCTTGTAGTGTAATTCGTGTTGTTATTGTTCGTAAGTGATGTATGGAATGCAGATATGAGAATAAAATCAGGTTTATGAAACTATTGGATAATGGGTAGGGAATACATGGATAGATACAATTATTACTTATCATGCTATGCCGAAATATGTGCGTATTTTTAATACAATTAAATAAATATTTTTAATACATGCTATAAAGCTTAATATTACAAAAAAAGAAAAAAAAAATTTTGACAATAGAGTAACATGCAGCTAAAATAGAATACAACATGCGCTTTTAAATTTAAAGCCTGATTATTATTATTTTTATAATTATAATATCTATTTATTTATATTTATATTTATTTATATAAATGTATATAGAAATATAAATTTTTTTTTTGACTAAGAATAAACGTACTTCATATAAATCCTAAAGATAAAATTAAATAATAAAGTGAAGTTAAGAAGAAGGAATACGTGAATGGAAAAATTGATTTTACAAAGCTTAAATTCAGAATCTTAGAACTAAGTGATGTGTATTTGACGTAGAAGGTAGCTAGTTGAATAGTAGGGTTCAATTATTGGGTTCATTTTCTGCTACTTTTGATATTTTCTCGTAGATCAATGGTTTTGGTAAGGATTGACTACGTTTCTGTAGTTTGTGAACAGCGTTGTCTTCTGCATGTAATCACATGTCTGTGGTAAGTCATTAACTCAACTTGTTGTTGACATAATGGGTGAGTCAATTTTCGGTTCATTTTGTATTTTGTACTCCTTTTAATTGGTTCAGCGTATTTCGTGCGATACTCGGGTTCCTCGTTCTGCAATGCTAAAATAGCGCTTTTAGGATCCATGTATTTCACACATCCTTGGGATAGTTTTTCCCACCAATCTCTAACGGCATAACAATATTCTAGGGTGCAAAATTAAGAGAAATGATTAAAGAAATCTCTTTCCCTTTTCGTTTCTTCTATATCCCATGGCAGAAGACACATAAGTCTTTTTGGATCAACGTTTGGTGTATCATTGTCGTTTCTTGATGGTGTTGGTGAAGAGATCTTTTCTGCTTGATAAACAGTGGATTTTATCTTAAGAGAAGAAAGTGCTTAAACTCCTTCTCCTGTATAAAGTGTTTCATCAGTTACTTTAGTAAATGAATCACTATTGAATTTGGCGATTATAATTTGATGTTCATAACTATGTAAATCCATAAGTATGTGCAAATTCTTAATATTTCCTTTTTTTCCTAATTGTTCGATAACTTCATGTAAAGGTTGACTCTAGTCTAGTCTTTACTGTTATTTCATAGTCAGGGTTCATTGTTCTACCTGGAAGGAAAATAGTATCAAATTACTATTGATTTATAAGTCCATTTCTAGTTTTTGGGGTGTCTGGCGTGGGAGTGTAAGCTCCGTGTCTTCATTATAGGTCTAGCTTTAAATGATTTAGGTATTTTTTGTTTATCTTCAATTTCAACATACAGTTCAGTTGGTCCGGGCTCATTTGGTTCTTGTTTTATGGTTACTCGGGGTTCTGCGTTCAGAGGGTTGATGGTACGTTTGATAAATTTTTTCGTGACACTACGTTTCATAATCTTTTTGAAACAGCTTCTTGCTTTGCTGATAAGTATTGCTATTATAATCATAATAATAATAACTTCAATGACATTTTATGTTAAAGAAAAAAGAGAAGTTTGTCTTCCCTCTAACTTTCGGGTCCGTACTTTCTTCATTTGATTTATTATATTTTGTACATTTAATTCTTTATCTGATTATGCTTTTTTGTTAAAGTTTAATCCTCGAATCGATTTTGTAGCGTTATAGAAGTCATTAGTGTCTTTTAAGGGTTCATGTAGTATTGTTAAGTTCAAGTTTACTTCTACCTGATAGGTGTATTGTATTTGAGTGATAATCTTATGTTCACTGGTTAAGGTTAATCTGTTAGTTTTTCCCGTACATCCATCATTCATTCGTAAAAGACCTATACCTTTGACTCTTTTTTGTTGATCTACTTTATTAGGACAGATAATGTTTAATTGTTCTTCATTGGGTGTTGAGAATAACCATGAACTATTAGCTGCTAAATGAATCCATTGGTTTTCGGTTTTCGGCATAAACATAATTTCACAGTATTTAAATACTTCTGGTCCAGGTCGTTATAACATAAAAATTTTACATTCGTTCATAGAATAGGGTTCCTTCAGAGGTTCCATAGCCGAGCATATATAACCATATACCGTCTTATTACATTGGTTAAATGTAACTTTGTTTAGTCGTAAATACGAATTATGGTCTGCTGCTACTGCTAAGTCAGGGTGCGATAATTTTATGTAGGCAGATCCATTTTGTTCAGATTGGGGTATCATGACTGGATGTAGTCTATAAAGATTGTAAGGGGTCCGATCTACGAGTGGCAAATGTAATATTACCATGGTTCTATTTTCTTGATGTACAACATCTAATTTGCTTAGGGTACTTATTTTGCCAGCATAAAGATTTTCTATTGGTGCTACAAATCCTAGATTTCCCGAAAGGTTCTTTAGATCCCGGGCTACTGTTCTAAATATATTTGAAGAAAATAGCATTGGATGTGCTTGACCTCTTTGTAAATCATGCAAAATGTCAATCACATCTTCATGGGAACAAATAATGTAATCTAGGATAGCCTCAGTTCTTTTAAGGTATGCTGACAAATGAATCAGATATCTGTCAAGAGTAAAATCCTGTCCTGAAGTCAATATATCAGCAACTTGTTTTAAAAAATGCTCATGGCGTTTTGTGGTATTGTATAGTTCTTTGAATGCGGCTGCAAAAATATGGCTATTTTTTTCATACAATTTAATACATTCTTTTTTATTGGTATTTAAATTGTTGATGTGAGTGTTTATAACGTTAATATCATCTTCTGTGACTAAGCCGTAAAGTCCTTTAGCAACGCTCCCAATAATTCCAAAAGGTGTCAGTCTTTTTGCTCGTATGCTGGGGGATGGAATAATGTTATCTCCTGCATGGATTCCCACGGTATTTATTATGTTCAATAGTGTTGCTTTGAGGTTTGTCAATCGCTTTATTTTCAAATTCAAGAGGTCCATTTCCATATAGCGAGTGCAATTAGAATAACCAAACTGTACAATACAATATTAAAAAGTTTCGTTTA
This sequence comes from Copidosoma floridanum, assembly GCF_036245765.1. Classification (NCBI taxonomy): domain Eukaryota; kingdom Metazoa; phylum Arthropoda; class Insecta; order Hymenoptera; family Encyrtidae; genus Copidosoma; species Copidosoma floridanum. The sequence goes on along the minus strand of NW_028321892.1, from coordinate 1,430,603 downwards.
ATCCTTGAGTAGGTGTTTGTTACAATATGAATTTATTAACATCCAGCCATATCACAATCTTCCAATCAGCTCTCTTAATTTTTGTTATACCGATTCGTTCATAGAATATTTCAGGGTTTGTTTAAAGTGGTTCTATGCTATAGTTGCCATGATTAGCATAGTTAAAAACTGCGCGACCTTCGAACGCTATTGTCATTAAGATAGCCAATGTAATCTGCATCGTTATATTTTTTTTTTCTCTCTGGAAGACATGTAGAATATGTTTCTTACAAGATATTATTATCGGGAAACTAGTCTTAATTTATCTGTATGTTTGCGTATGACTTCACCATTGGTTTTTTCAAGTAACACATTATTTCATTCTAAAACTGTTCTAACCTTTAGGGGTTCATTATAAAAGCGATCAAATTTATGGGAACGCACTTCTTTCTTTTCATAAACGTGATCTCCTGGTTTAACATTAAGAGGCTTTAATTTTTTATTATATCTTGTTTTTGCTTGTACTTTCATCTTTATTAGTTAATTTTCTGCCACAATTTGCATTTCTTGAAGTCACTTTATAAGATCTTGTAAATATAATGGGTATGTTCATAATCTTTTATCTTTAGGTATCTTCAAGGGCAACCTTGCTACTGTCCCAAATACTAGTTCATAAAGCGTAAAATTTGTAGCTGCATGTACACTTGTATTATACGTGAAAGCTGCAAATTTTGCTAAGTTGTCCCAGTCATCATATGTTTTAGAGTAAGTTCGTATGAAGTCAGCTTGGGCAGCATGACTTGTTCTAGTGATCCGTTTGTTTGAGGGTGTCATGCTGATGTATTTAAAGAATTGGTTGTGAGGATTCTCATAAGTTGTTTCAATAAATTAGACATAAATGCAGCATGTCTATCTGATATAATTGCTCGAGGCGCACCATAAACTGATATTAGATTTTGTACGAGTGCATCGGCAAACGTGATTGATCTTAGGTCTGGTACAGGGACTAATATGATATATTTAGTCAAATTACACTGTATGGTCAGAAAATGACAATTACCATTTGGTGTTATTCTTAATTTACCAACGGTCTCAATGAAAATCTTATCGAAAGCTTCAATAGGTGTATCTGTAAGTACCAAGGGTTCTATTGTTTTTAGTAGTTCAATTTTTTTCTCTTGACATTTGCTGCATTAACGTACATAATTAAAAATATAATTTCTCATTCTGGGCCAATAAAACCGCTCTCTTATTTTCTGATAAGCTCGGTTTATTCTCTTATGTCCTCCAACAGGGCTCTCATGTAATGTTTGTATTATTTCATTACGTTCTTGGATTTTCGGAACAATAACCTCACCGTAACAGACAGTAATTTGTATGGGTGTTTCATCAAAAATTGATAATAACATTTTTGTTATTAATCCAGGTTCTAATGTGTCTGTAAGATCTCCCCTTCTTGAAATTTAGAAGGTTTTAAGATGTCGTCACAACAATATTTTTTTAAGCGATTTAAAAGTTTTTGTAAGACTTTCTGAAGATATTAAATCGGTCGACGTTTTATGAATAACGATTGACAGTAAATTATGTCCTCCATAAGGTGTTATTGAAATTTGGCCAACTCTTAGTTTCTTCGAGTTCAAATAGCTAAAGTGCAGTGCACCTATTGATCTCAACAGCCTTGAGGCAGATATGACTGGTTGACAATCCTTGCTAATAAAATGAACTATATTGTCTCTTTTGTATGTTAGGCAATATCTGGTGGTAATGACATTGTTTACTAGCTTAGCTCCATTTTCGTTTGTATAATTATCAGTACTACTGCTACTATCACTAAGACTTACATACACTTTTCCGTGCTGTTGTTTGTATCGATTGATGGCTTGAAAAGAGTATAAGTTCGATAGTAACATGAAATCAGGTGCAATAGTTCGATTCATTGATTTATTTTCATTGCAGTTTATTTGTTTGTTTTGTTTGTTGTTTTCATTCAAGTTATCCGGGGTTTCTTCTGTTATTTGTTGCAAGTCCGGCGCTTTACATCGTCTGTTTTTTGCAGTAGCAAAAGTACTCGTTTGCGTCGGTATGCTAGAACTTAAGGGTGTATTTTTCTGAATACGAGGGGTAATTAATAATTTTCCACTTGTCCTATATTTTCTTAAAATTTCTTCTTCATCGAATAGGGGTTCAAGACCTGTTGTACGTCTCGATATATCCGCAATTCTTTCATCTAATACAAAATCATCAAAATTATCAGGATCATTGGTGTCTATTTCAGTTAATATGTCTTAAATTTTGAGGTCCAGTTTATTCTTATCAGAAAATCTAGTTACTGATAAAAAATCGGCCTGTTCGGGCTCATCATCGTTGTTAGACTTGTCCAAATATTCTTGAAGGCTTTGGTTGAATGTCTTTGTTAACTCTTCTATTTTTTGATAACTAACTTTATCAGTAATATTTGTCGTAGTTTTAGGTTGGTCTTTAAAAACGTCATCATTTGAACTTTCGCTAAGTGAAATTGGTGTAACGGAAATTTCAGTATTTGTCATGTCTGAGTCTGAATCAGTATCCGTATTTGAGTCTATTTCTGTTTGAGTCAGTTCTTGCCATAATCCTCTTTGTCTAGGATCATATACTGCTATTGGAGTATATTCTCTTGACGATTCTTCAGTATCTTTTGGATCATTTTCGGAAAACATACTTGTTCTTGACGATGCACTAATTATATCTCTAACTGGTAATTGTGGAATTTCATCATTTTTGGAACTATTATGTTTTATTTCTGTAGTTTCTAAATTCGTACCGCTAGCGTGTGATGTTGAGGCTACTGATTCTGAAAAATTCACTTTTAATGAGCTGCTGTTAACTTAAATGATTTACTAAAGTCGGGGAATTGTAAAGTAGGCTCTTGGCATAGGTGATCCTTTGGTATTTGAAAACTCTTTTCCTGCACTTCAGTCCATTTAAATTTTTCTCACTTTTTTAATAAATCTGATAATGGTTTAGCTATTTTTGAAAAATCTTTAATAAAGCGTTCATAGTATCCTGCTAGTCCTAAAAATTGTGTTATGTTTTTCATAGTTTTTGGTTGGGGGAATTCTTTAATGGCTTGTATCTTTTTAGGGTCCGGTTCAATATCTCGTTGACTCACTATATGCCCAAGAAATATTACTTCTTTTCGCAAAAATTCAACTTTATCTGGTTGAAGTACCATATTCGCTGATCTTAACCGATCGAAAAGTAACCTAACCTTACGGTCGTGATCTACTAGATCTTTTGCGTAAATAATAGTATCATCTAAATAGACTAGCATTTCAACATTCAATAAGCTTCTCAATATGAGATCCATTAGTTGTTAAAACGTGGCAGGTGCATTTCTCAGGCCTTCGGGCATTCGTCTATATTGGTAATGTCAATAGGGTGTAGTAAATGTTGTTTTATACTTATCATGTTCATCCATGGAAATTTGTTGGAATCCACTTGCCAAATCGAAAACTAAAAAATATACGGCTCCTTCCAACTGGTGCATAATATCTGCGATATTAGGCATTGGATGTGCATCACTAATGGTTTTCTTATAATGTTCTCGGAAATCAATTAGTACCCTTCATCTTAGGTTTCCATGGCTATCAGGTTTTTAAGGGACAATCCAAAGAGGTGAATTATACGGTGATGACGAAGGTTCGATTATTCTATCGTTAAGTTTTTTAGCTACGTGTTCCTCTAAATTTTTTCTATGTACTGGTGGGTGACGATATTGTTCATTGTTGATAGAAATGTTATTTTCTGTTGGGATTTCATGTGTGATGAGGTTAGTACAAGGTAAAGTGTCTCGTGGTAACAAGAAGATTTCTGAGAATTCAGAAATCAATTGATAGATTCGGTCTCGTTCTTCCAAGTTTTAATGACCAGTGCGCACAAGTCCTTTTAGGTAATTTATTCTATCTCGTTTACTTTTAACGATTGGTCTCTCATGTTCACTGCTAGTACCGGGATCAAATTCAGGTGCAATGTATTTGAAAGGTAGGATTTCGCTTGGGTGTATTTCAATCGTAATATCATCCTTATTAGTATTTATTGCCATAATATTACATTGACCGTTCTCATTTTTTACTATTCCTTCTACTTCATATATGTTATCACACCCTACATCTTATCCTGGTTAGTATCCTTCAGTTAAATTAGTATTGATTAAATTAATTCTTACTATTTGACGTGTTCGAGCCTTAATCGTATATTTAGTTGCTTTACTGGTATTTTTTTGTTTCTCATTTGGCCAATGTTCTACACTAGGAGTATTTTTATTCTGTTCAATGGCATGGGGTTGGAGTATATCTTGGTCGACTTATTTATTATTCTCACTGTATATCCCACTTTTATCAGTTTTATTATCAGTGGCCTTCATAAGATTTTCACCTCTTCCTGATAAGATCAATTTGTCAAACTCATCTCGAAAATAAAAATCAGCTTTTATGTCTCCAAATTTTTCGTATTTAGGTTTATTTGAACTTTCAAGTGAGCCTACAATGTATTCGTCATAAAATTTCTGTTGATTAATTTTATCCTTAAGGCATTCGGTCTCTTTGTTAGTATCAAGGGTTGTAGCTAAAATGTGATTTTCCTGTGCTTCTTTTTTGAGTTTTAGGGTTTTTTTTTTTTTATATCTTTACAATTGCTCTATTTCCTCAAGAGTTTTTAAAAAAAGAATGGGGTTCATTACGTCATTATCTAGTACTATAGCATCATGATAATATGATAATGTGGCTCGTCGTTCCTTACGAAAGTTTCGACCCAATAAACCGCCATCTTTGATCGGAAAATTTTAGGGATCACATGAAAAATTGTAGGTTTTCTTCGTATGGTCATACACGTTATTCTTTTAGTTAAAACTGGGTGACGTGTGGTTCCAATAAGGTTAATAACTTTACTAGTCTCTACTCGTAAATATGGGTGCAACTGATCTAATTTAATCAGATTTGTGGCGCTGTCATCATCGAGCATGAGTGTTATAAAGTGATTCTTCCCTTCTGGGATTGATAACCTTATGTTTGTAGGCTTATGTCTACGCCAAGTCCCTGGCTCGTACTAATGTGGACGGTTTCAATTCTGTTGCTATTTTCATTACCTGCGCTGAAACATTCGGTGTAGGGGTTGAATTCTGTCTTTGGGGGCTCACCTCCAAACGACAATTTGGGTGAGCCACCTGAGAGTTCAAATGATGCGGCAAACGGTCGTCTCCTGATTGGTTTTGATTTTGATGGTAAGGATTAAAACTTTTTTGATTATAACTTTTTTTTTTTTTTTTGTTATATTATAGTGCTCTATGTCCGGCTTCTTTGATAAGGGCACTACTATAGGCACTTAGCACTTAAGAAAGGAACAAGGAAAGCGATGGGAGGCCTTTCATGACTGGGAGGGGGTAGAGGGAAATTAGGCAATTATGCTGCGAGAAGGTTGCCTAAACCCTCCTCGAGGAGCATTGCGTGGTGAAAAAGCATACGTGAAAAATCACAGAGGTACTTGCCCGAAAAAGTCGCACTGGCCGGGAATCGAAGCCCGGTCTCCCGCGTGTTAATCCACGACCCAGCCGACTGAGCTGCCGCGCGTTCCTTGATTATAACTATTATAATTATTATTATTTCGGGGGTACCTATTATAATTCAGACTTCTGCCTCAGTATCTTTGATTATTACCAGGATTAAAATTAGCATTCTTTTGAGTGTAATAATCATTAAGATTTTTGTTGTTATATCGTCCGAAATTATTCTGAAAACAATTAGAGTTTATCGATTGATTTTTAAAATTCCAATTTCTTCCCTGATTCTGATAATTTTTACTGTAATTTGGTCCATTTTTTAATTCTTGATATTGTCTATTATAATTTTGATAGTTATTATACTGCCTATCAGCGTGATTATTCTCATTGTCGATCTGTTGTTCATTAACTTGTGCCACTTAATGCAATGAGAATGGCTGATCGGGATACCTATTCTGCTGTTGATGTGAGTTGTTTAAATTATTTTTAAAGTCACTACGAGGTGTTCCTTGATATCGTGTATCCGGAATTATATCTGCTCTCATTCGGCTCTCCAATCTCAACACGTAATCGAAGGCGTCGGCTAGAGAAGCAGGTTCTTTTGCATCTACCGGCTGGGTTATCATAGGCGCTAGTCTTTTTATAAACATGTCTAACACCATGTTTTTTATAGGGGTCATCATATGCGCGTTGTATGCATTGCCTTTATCTTCCATCAAGGCCTTTTCAGCATCGCTTAGCAGTAGGTTTACATAATCATAATATTCAACAACCAATTGGCCTTGTCATTGGCGCCCTTTCTGTAGCTGAGTTTGATAGTAAGCAACGGTTTTTTATGTTGCATATCTTTATTTTAAATGGGTTATAAATGCTTCGAGGTTTTCGAAATCTTGGCCACTTACGCTTATGCGTGCGGCACCTTGTAGATTCTGCAATACTGCTCTTTTATATAAATCTTTTTGATCATCTTTGACCCAGCTTTCTTCATTTCTAACATCTTGTATATAATCCTTCAGCGAGATATTTTTCCCATCAAATATAGGGATGGATTTAATTGCATGCTGAAATGAGAAGTTGGCATGAAGAGACTCCATCATTGCTTTGGCAACTGTGATATCAGCATCATTGTTTACATTGACCATTTTCTTGGTTGTATAACTCAATAACGCAATACCATACGTGCGTTTTTTTTTTTCTTCTTTTTTTTTTTTTTTTTTTTTTCTTCTTTTTTCTATTCTTTACGTGTGTAATACTAACAAAAAAAATCATACTACTATTTGTTTTGTTTATTTGTTTCGGAAAAATTTTCTAATGAATCCTTTACATTCATCGCAGAAGACATTAGTAATAAATAAATAATTGTATGTATTTATACATATATATATGTCTATGTATTTATTCGTCTGTGGATGCGTATGTCTTTAATGTGAGCGTTTGCTTAACGCATGCAAGTGCAATAAGTTTGCTTTAATTTTTATAGGTTAACGATAAGTGTACTATGTGTATGCTAAAAAACTAAAGTGAGAGAGTGTAATCCAGCGAGCTTATATGATATTGTCTGCTTTAAGCAATGGAGTATATGGCGCAGGAATTTCTAATGTGGCATGTGTAGGTATTTATACAAATTGCTAGGCGAGTATCAGCTAGTGCGCGGTGTAATATTGAAGGGCTCTTTCTGTTCGAGAGCATCTGACTTCACCTAACACTTTTTCCTCTTTAAGCAAAAATGGGCTCAACAGTCACGGTTTAAATACCGTATTAATAATTTTTTTTATATATTTGAATGTGAATGAGTAATCTTCTGCCTATGCGTTTATATGTTCTTGAGTGCCCTTAAGAAACTCCTTTTTCGCGAAAGCAATTAATTTATCAAATTGTGTACTTAATCGAATTTCAAAGTTATCGCATTTTCGCTGAACATTAATTTCTGAATTATTAAAGTTATTTTTCTGAAACGTACATGCTACACGTTTTTCAATATTTTTGTTTTTTGATAAATAACTGATTAATGTATTACAGTTATAGTGATTTTGTAATTGATTATTAATAAAATCTAATTTTTTTTCTAGAACGTTTTTCTCTCTTATAAGCTTCTGCATAAACATTTTCCTACCACTTCTCTTACCTTTTTTATTACTCACAAAATGATTTGTTGGCAGTTTTAATATTATTTCATAAACAGTTGTGGGTATATAAGTAAAATTATTAATTATATTAAATCTTTACTTCGTTGTTTGAGAATTCTTCTTCTACTAACACTATTACGTGCAAATAAGTCTGTGTGTATGTATTTGTTATTTTGATAGACCGCTTTAAGTAGCAGATCAAGGGTAAAGAGTGTCCGCTATTTCAGCAGGACTAATGAGGATAAACCGCTCTGGTTAGCAGATTCAGGGTAGGAAGAAAAAGACCACTCTGGTTAGCAGATCTTGGTTATAGAATGTCCGCTATTTAAGCAGGATGAGAGGAATGAACTGCTCTGGTTAGCAGGTTCAGGATAGGAATAGTGTTTTTGTTCTGTCTTGTAAGCGTGTAGTATAAGAGGTCACTTTTTTTTTATTTTTCTATTATCATTTAAAACACATTATCATCTTAATATTTATTTATTTTTTTGTTATTTTAACGACAGTTAACTCTTATTTATTTTTCCGTTTATTTATTAATGTAGTATTATGTTTATTATTTTCTTTATTTACTTTTTTTAATTTTTTTTTAATTTTTTATTATTTTTTTTTTTTGGTTATAACGAAATGCCGCATATACCATGCTATTCGCAAAAGCACAGCATTCACGCGTCCACGCGCAGTGTACTATATGAGGTACTACGCGTCATTTATTAACATGCTTCATTGAATGGTGTTTGGCGTTTCTTAAGAGAAAGATAGTAGTAAGAGAATATATAATAAATAAACAAATAGCTAGAGACCATTAAACACGGTAGCAGCCAATTTTGTCAAAGAATGATTATTGTCATTTAAGTTTGTTTTCAGCTTTAAACCAAAAATTGTGGACTACAACCTCACGCTCCTTCACAGGCTGTGGGACAGCAGATAGTTCAACTATTTGTTTGTTTAAAAAAATTAAGGAAGAAGTAGAAAGTTAAATATAATATCAAGGTGAACTAACCTTTCTTTCCACTAGAAACTAATACTGGCAAATTTGCTTCAATTACTAAATCAGATGACCAATTCGGATGACTTGTACTTCTTCTTTTCGTTGGATGTATAATTATTTATTTTATAATAACTTAAATTCTTTTCTTATAACTCTTGTATCACTTTATTTTACGTTGCTTGTAAACATATAAAAAGAAACAGAGAAAAGACAGAACGTCTGGTCAATCTTTTAACATTAGTTATTAACGTCTCCACTTGATGAGTGGCATCGGGCTACTAACTAAAGCGCCGCGCAAAGAACTGCACCTTGCACGAGGTTTTAGTTAAAGCTCCTTTGTCTTACTTGTTATGGGGCCAGTAATTGCTGACTTCATGTGCTTAGGCTTCATGGCTCGCGTGGGTTGTCACTTGACACTTCCAATAGCCATGAAGTACACAGTCAGCTTTGGTAGGCGACGACTCTCGTTGTAAAAAGTCTCAAAATCTTATCATTAGGAATGAAATATAACAGGATAAAATAGAATAAAAATGAAAATTTATTAATTTACGCAAGTCTTCACCTAACATACTGCTCCGATATTATTTTTGCTGGCATTGCTCGCGAGTGGATACCAGCATTCTAAATCATCATAGTATAAAAAACGGTAAAACTATTTCATTTGCAAACATATGCTGGTACTTTTCTCGCCATAGTTTTCCTTGCAATACATTTTTTATTATGCAATTATAACCTTCTTCACGCAACTTATTCATAAACTTGAAAATATCTTGTAATATTCCTGGTATACTCAAAAATGATTGTAACGGATTTCGTTAAGGGACCCAACTTATGTTAATAGGATCAAATACTACAACTGATTTATCAATAATATTTTTGTAATTTAAATAACATCCAACTTGACAAATGATAGGCTCATAATAACGAATTATTTTAAAAATTTCAATCTTGCATGTTCTGTTTTAAGTGTGTCAAACAATCGATCGTAGTCTTTAAACACAGAATTAATATTACTCAAAGTATCTTATGAAAGAGAGAAAACTTTTAAAACATGCACAAGATCTGATTTTATAAATGGCAAAAAATATTTCGAATCAAATTTTCAAAAAATTTTATAACATTGTCAACAATGTCTCTCGGTAAATTTAAATTACGGTACGGATCTAGTATAAAATAAAAAATGTAATTAGGAACTGCTGAAATTTTCATTTTTGGCAACAAAAGTATCACACGTCAATTAGTAACAAAACTAGACTTATTATAGCTGCTTTAAATTATGAATCAGCCTGGTAACGACTTGGAAAGTTTTATTAACAAAAACGGGTCATTTATTCTGTGGTATCTTATATACTGATAATTGCAAAAAAGCCCATACGTAGTCAGATAGAATAGACCACGATCGAAGAGATACTTGACATTTCAAACAAATGATGACAGCCTTCAATGGGTCTAAGTACGGATATAATTCGTCATTTTAAACTACGTACGCCTTTTTAATACATGTTGAAGCCCCACACAAAATAACGTATACTACAGTGTCTGCACCGAGCTCTTACAATTTGTTTTCAATTACTGATCGCTCTGAGTCGATGTTTTCCTTTTTCTGAAACTATATTTTATATTTACTAATAAATTTTGTTACGACCGTTTTAAGACCTCTTTTATGACACAAAAATAATATCGAATTAAGATTTAATAAATGAAGCCAAAAAATTACCTCTACTACGAAGATAAATGATTTTGCAATGACGTCTTTTCCAACAGGCTTCTGAACGGTTAATAGCAGCGGACAAGCAAGTAATGCAAAAAGATTATTATGCTTACCTTGAATAAAAGAAGATTATTTCGACTAAGGCAATGCCAACATAAAAAATGAAAAAAAAACTGTGTTAATACCGTTTTTCAATAAGCTTGCATGTGTGTTCGGGAAAGCAACTACTTCTTTTATTTTTAAAGATTTCAAAAATTAAATGAGTTTTGTGGCTACTCCAGGCCAATCAGTTCAAAAAATGTTAGTGTATTTTGCAATATCACTTTTTAAAAAAACTTTTTTCTCAAGAAGACTAGGCAAAATGTTAACAAAATCACTCTCTAATTGTAAAATTTTAGGATAATAATTTTTAAAACATATAAATAACTAAAAATACGTTTGACTTAGCATCACATGAGCATCCTACCAAAGATACTGCAACAGAATCAATAAGACATGGGGAACATCGCATGGAAGTGGCAGGTGAGCAGACGAATTTGTTTCCTTCCTTTTCAACGAGCGTTTTGGATCTATGAGGAAACGATTCTTTCCACTTGTTTCCAACATCAATAGTATTGTACTTTTCTTGATCTGGGTCTGGCAAACACTTAACATTGAAGTGAACTGAAAACATTGCTGTAAAATTTTAGTGATTGATTATATCATTGTTTCTATTTTTGGTTTTAAGAGAAAAAGGATTCAATAAAACATTTAAGGGAACAAAAAACCATGCAGAGCAATGTAGAATGATTCTTACTTTCAGGTTCATTACTTTTACTCGGTTGTACACTTGACTTATCACGCTTTAATAACCCAGCATCGTAGTACTGCTTGCGCAAATCCTTATAACACCAATATAAACACCCACTTTCGTTGCTCTTTTCGTTATCTATAGAACTTGTGACATATGGGTAATAAAGGAGCTCTTTGTCAACGGTAGGAATATGTTCTATAATTTAATCAGAAATCCAGTGAAATGTCTCTGTACTTATACTAAAAAAAAAATGTTAATAAACAAAGAGATTTTTTTTACAACAACATAATAGCATTTACGAGTCATATATACCATAAAAAATCTATTTATGATCCAAAATGTAGGTAGGGTGTAGTAGGATGATTTACATATAATCAATAGGATTCGTAAACATGTAGTGGTTAATGACTAGATTATCTAGTTTTAATAAATCTAACAATTGAGAATGTCCATACTTCCCAAGAACAAGTATGCCCTTTGGTCAGCTGTTTAAAAATGTGTACAGCTCATTATGTACAAATTGTATTGTGTCTAAAAATTCATTCAAACATACATTCACAAGAACCAATAGCATTAAACTAAAGAAAATGATAAATTGTGAGAACTGTGTTGGAAGTCAAAAATAACCAATATTATCAGTAAAATAAGACTTTAATTTTTTTCACAATTTATTATATGTACATTTTTTAAAGCTGTTAAAAAAAGCAAGAAGGCCCCTTGGGTAGGCTCAAACCTAGCTTTTTTTGGAATGTGAGACAAGGTATCACTTATTGAGGAGGATTCAGTATTTTTTGATGATGAGCTAATCATAGATTTCTGCACTGGTGGAAAATAAGTTACAGACTTATTATCTGCAACAATTAAGGTTAAAGGAAGAGGATATACAAGGTGATGATCCACTGTCTCTGTTCTACACTCTACTTCTATACCATTTCCACAAACATCTTCAAGCATACTTGCTTTTCAAATATGAGCTTACTCTTAAACATCATCTGCACTTTTTCTGGGTGATCTTTTTTATATTTCACTCCATTTTTTATCATAATTAGCATAAAATTCATCATCCGCATTACCATACTCTTCACAAATCATTAGAACTAAAACAAAAATTTAATTATATTTAGAAAAAGATTTCACAGATATTTTAGCATTCATTTTAGCAGATATTTTTACATTAACACTTAACTTATTTATATACTTCCCAATAATGCTGTCATGCAAAAATATTAATTCAGGATTACTATTGAAAAAATTATTTATAGTGAACAAATACAATTACACTTATCACTTGGGTTTCCTAACCTTGATTTTCATGTGAACTATATGTTGCGGAACAGTACGTGAGGAACGACCACTCAGAGCAGCGAGAATCTGTTACTTATCAGTCATCATATGGCAGCTCCTCTTTATGAGGAATAAGACACTCGCTGTCGAGTGTCAGCTCCTCAATAGCCGAGGAGTGGCCACTCTGAGTTATGAGTGACTACCAGCATGCGTTATGAGTGGATGTTCCACGGTTAGTAGTAACTGCTCCTCAAAATTTTTTTTCAGTGCAGGTAGCCAGTTATTAGTGTTTGCATAAAAGGGCCATATATGTCACACCTCATTAGTATCCTGTACGGGTATGAATCTATTTTAGTGTCTGCTGTTATGATTTTGATGAGAGAACAGTAACATACGCTCTGTACTAACAAGCTGTCATAAACAATAATATATCATTTCTAAGTTTTGAGTCTGTATAACTATATAATATGACAAACAAACATTTTAACGCATTACGATGACAGTTGTCTTTAGCACAGATCTGTTGTATAAAGCTTATTGTTTTCTAAGTCATGGAAAAGCAAAAAGAGAAGCGTAGTCCTATGATATTAACTAAGCTGAAGAATTTGTTGATGACCGAAAATGCAGAGAAATCAAACGACAAAGACACGTCCTATGTAGCGGAACTCATACATATTTAAAAAAAAAGAATGTTATCCTTAGTGTCAAAGATAAGAAACATTTTAACTTTTTGTAATTGAGGTATTTAATGGACACTGTAGTATTAGACAACTTGCAAACCAAGACTAAAGAGGCAGATTTTCTGACATTCGTTCTACGGTTCTAGGGTCAAATACTTTTTAATAAAGTCTCTGGTTAAAAGTATAGTAAACGAGCCCTCATGAACATGAGGCGGGCTTAGAATTGCTGGCTTTTTATTATTTTTTTTCATAAATGTGTCTACTCCTTTTTTGCCCGGCTGGTATCAGTGTGCCTTCACAGCAATGACTGTCTTTACACGGTGCCTAAGATCTGACTTCTCCTACAGTAAATGGCATGTCACGTAAGTATATGCTGAGCGTAGATAATGCCCATCCAACAGTCTGACAATTATAAGGTTAAGGCGAAATGTTTAAACGCTTACGGAGAAGCTAAAAAATTTACGATATATGTATTCAGATGTTGTGACATCTTTTGTTTTCTGTTGTCACAAGTAGTAAAGTATAAATTTTCAATTTCGATTGTTTTTTGACAAACAGAGATAAGAGTTTAAATTTCAGTACACAGTACTAAGTAACTTGAGAGAATTGTTAGAAATCATTGTTTAAACGTGCAAACAAAATTTTGTTAACGAAATTTATCTTGCAATGACTATTTCTATAAGATGTAATGGATCTGTTAATAGGATTCAAATAGATAGGGTATATACAGTGACATAACTTATTACTCAATCAAAAAAAAGTTACCTTTATTGTTTTGGCCTTATTCAGACACGATGAAGAGAAGCAAAAGGATTGCTTAACACTGTTAAAAACGGGTTGTAAGAATTTAATAGGCTTTCAAATTATTATTGATTAAAAAAATGTATCTTTAATGATTAAAGATAGTTCATCTACAACTATTGGTCTCAAAGAAATTTTTTGGTTTGTATAAAAAAAAAAAAAAATTTCTTAGAGGACAAAGAAACTTTAAAAACATTGCCTGTATTACTTTAAGCTTAGTGCGAAGTTTACAGGTAAATACAATATATATAGTTGTACATTTTCTTTTTTAAATATTAAAAATTAAAATCTTTGGAAGTATTGACGCTGGATGGATATGGAAAAAATTTAATATTCGTGAAAATTTCATTTAATTTTTATATCAGTATCAACATGTTTAAATTGAAAAATTTTGTAATCAGCTTTTTTTTGTTATTTTATGGAAACTCGTAAAAAATAAACAATATAAGCATGTTTTATAAGCAATTGCTAAATGTTCAAACAATTTAGTTTGTTTTTGCACAGATGGTGCTTTATTTGGAAACAGTTAAATTGTCAATGTGGGAACGCCTTTTTTTTTTAAATTTACCGTAGTGTTTTTTGAGCATAAGATGCCCATGCAATTTATCAAAATTCTCTTCGTCAAATTAAAAACGTAGCCATCTAGTAAATCATTTTTCTTTGATCATTATTTAATTTTGGACTTGACTGCCCCACTCAACTATTTTTAAAACATTAAGGTCATTAATATAAATATTTTTTTGAACCCAGAAAATTTTTTTATTCAATTTTTAATGTAATTAAATTCTTTAATTATTTAACTTTTTTTTAAATTCAAGATAATAGTCTTTTCTAATTTAAACTCAACATTTGTAAGAAAAAAAAAAATCAATAAAAGCTCCAAAATATTAGGTGTTAGTTTGAGCAACGTTTCGTTGATCCTAACGCCAACCTTATCAGGCTTACTTTATTAACAATGAAAACAGAAACAAAAAACACGACAATTTTTGTGAAGTACATTGTAGGGCCACTGTTTATAAATATCATTATCAGATACTCACGTCTATATCGTTAAGACGATCGTTACAGACTGTTGGTTACCTTAAAAGAATAACGTAAGTGTCAAACATGTATGTATTCCTATATATACATATGAACAGTAAATGTTTGTTTCTTACGAATATAGATAACATGTAAACGTACTTAAAAGAGATTACTAATGAAAACTTTATACATGTTATTGAGAAATAAGGTATCCTCTTTTTTATTTATTGTTCGTTTAGTTGGGTTAACGTGTAGAATTTCTGATATTAATTTTATTCCTCTACTTGTTTTATGATCTTGTACTTTGGTTTAAGAAAAATTAAAGTTATCGTGGAATTCTTTTATGTGTGAAGTGACAAAAAGTGCATCTTTCCTTGTACTTTTATGTTCATTTAGCACTTTGTTTTCAATGCTCTCTTTGTTTCACCTACGTATGATGCAGAGCAAGAATCGCACGATACACGACATTGGTTTGATCAAGCTTATCAATTCGATCTCTTTCAAAAATAATAACACTGTCAAAATTGTTTCTAATAGAAGAGTAACATTGTATATTCAATTTTTTTAAGTTTTTGAACAAAATTAGAAAAAATAACGGGCTGTAAGGGATAGAAATTTTTACTTTAGAACTTCAATTCTCATTTCGTAAAAAGTTTTTATCATTATTAGTATTCTTTATTTGATGAATTCTTTTATTGATGTACTTTTGTACAAAAAGTTTAGTATAATTATAATCGCGTGAAATTCTTTTAGCCATGAGAACATTTTTTCTGTGGAAGGATTTATCAGATAAAAGGATGGCTCGACCAACTAAACCGTAAATGGCATTGACTTTTAACAATCGGGGATTGTTAGAATTAAAATTTATTATTTTGTAAGATAAAATGGGCGAAAAATACCAAATAATAGTTATTTTCAAGTTTTTATGTGTAATTGTAATGTCTTGAAAATTCATTGAATTGTTTTTCTCTACTTCACAAGTGAATTTCAAGTGATTGTCTGGTTCATAAAAAATCTCTAAAAATAGTTCTGCCTGATCATTGTGTACACATATGTCAGTATCATTGACGTACCTTTTATGTATAAAGGGAACGCAATTATGATTTTTTTTAATAAGCGCAGGGCTTCTATTTTAATATCTTTTAAAATTAAATCAGCAAATAGTGGAGAGACAGGAAAACTGATTAGGCTGCCAAAAATCTGCTAAGAAAATTTTTTATGAAAAATAAAGTTAACATTGTTGAATAAAAATTTTGTTCATTCTACGATTCCATGATAGGGCATTTTCGATAATCTGTGGATTTGCATATATCTTTTTTCTAAACTCTTTATGACTGATTCTAACAAAATGTTGGTAAATAGAGAAATAACATCTAAAGATATAACAATATAATTTTTCGATATTTCAAGATTTCTAATTTGTTTCATAAGTTCAACGCTATTATTCAAATGTGAAGAAGGTTTTTCGAAAACTTTTGAAAAAGAATTATAGAGGGTTGAGGCGAATCTGTGTGTAAAAGAATTAATCGATGAAGTAATAGCTCTAAATAAAAGAGAACGTTTATGTACTTTTAGCAACCCATAACATCTAGATAAATTTGTATTAGTTTGTGTTAGTTGATTGTTATGGTACTTATATTTTAAAAATTCGCTGTCGTTCAGTTTTGTTAAAATTTGATTAGCTTCTGATTATAAACCATTTGATGGATTTTTATTTACCATTAAATATATAGTTTAATCACTTAACATTGCCTCCATATTCTGAACGTATACGTCTTTGTCAAGGCAAACTGTTACGTTTCCTTTATCTGAACGAGTAAACATAATATCTTTACTCTCTCTAAGAAGCGCCCTTGTAAATTTTTAATTTCAATTTAACTTTAGACTTCATCAAATGAAAAATACTAATAATAATGATAACTTCTCACTAAATGACGATCTAAGTGCTAAAATAAAAATTTCTATCCCTTACAACCCGTTATTTTTCAAAATTTTTTCAAAAACTTTAAGAAATTAAGTATACAATATTAATCTACAATTTAAAACAAATTGGGCAGCGTTATTATTCTTGGAAAAAATAACA
Source organism: Copidosoma floridanum (assembly GCF_036245765.1). Lineage (NCBI taxonomy): Eukaryota > Metazoa > Arthropoda > Insecta > Hymenoptera > Encyrtidae > Copidosoma > Copidosoma floridanum. The sequence goes on along the minus strand of NW_028321892.1, from coordinate 1,413,602 downwards.
TTGATAAGCTCGATTAAACCAATGTCGTTTATCATTTCTCTTGCGATTCTGGCTCTGCATTATACGTAGATGAGAAAAAGAGAGCATTATAAAAACGGCTAAACGAACACAAAAGTACAAGGAAAGATAAACTTGTTGTCGCTTCACACATGTAAGAATTCAACGATAACTTCAATTTTTCTGAAACCAAAATACAAGATCATAAACCAAATAAACAAAAAAGATTATTATCAAAAATGCTACACGTACACTCGACTAAACGAAAAATAAATAAATAAGAGGATACCTTATTTCTCAATACCATGTCTAAAGTTCTTATTAGTTATCTCTTTTAAGTACGTACACATGTTATCTATATTCGCAAGAACCGTACATTTTATTGTCCATATGTACATATAGAAATACATACGTATTCGACACTTACGTTATTCTTTTAAGGTGACCAACTGTCTCTAACGATCGTCGTAACGATATAGACGTAAGTATCTGATATAATTATTTATAAACAGTGGCCCTACAATGTCATTATCAAAAATTGTTGTGTTTTTTGATTTTGTCTTCTTTGTTAATAAACTGAGCCTGATAAAGTTGGCATTAGGATCAACGAAACGTTGCTCAAACTAACACCTGATTTTTCGGAGTTTTTGTTGATTTTTTTTTTTTTAACAAATGTTGAGTTTAAATTAGAAAAGACCATTATCTTAAATTGAAAAAAAAATAAACTTATTGCAATACGTTTTTGTAATTTACTTAAGTTAATCAAATAAATAAGGAGCGAAAGAATATTACAAATTCTAATAAATATGAAAAATGTGACGTTTCGTGGATGTGCTTAACCGAAAGAATTTTCTGAGTTCAAAAAAATTAAAATATTAATGACCTTTATGTTATAAAAAAAGTTGAGTTAGGCAGTCAAGTTTAAAATTAGAAAATAACTATAGAAAAATATTTTACTAGCTGGCTAGGTTTTTACTTTGAACAAGTGAATTAAAATAAATTGCAAGAGCCTCTTAAGCTCAAAAAACAATAAGGTAAATTTAAAAAAAAAAGCGTTCCCAAATTGACAATTTAACTGTTTCCGGATAAAGCAACGTCTGTGCAAAAACAAACTAAAATGTTTAAACATCAAGCAATTGCTTATAGAACATAATTATATTGTATATTCTTTACAACTTTCTATATAATAACAATAAACAGCTGATTACGAAATTTTTCAGTTGAAACATATTGATACTGATATAAAAATTAAATGAAATTTTTACGAATATTTAATTCATTCCATATCCATTTAGCGTCAATACTTCCAAAGATTTTAATTTTTAATATTTAAAAAAGAAAATGTACAACTATATATATTGTATTTACCTGTAAACTTTGCACCAAACTTAAAGTAATAAAGGCAATGTTTTTAAATTTTCTTCGTCCTCTAAGAAATTCTACTTTTTTTTTTAATATATACAGACCAAAAAATTTCTTTGAGACCATAACTTGTAGATAAACTATCTTTGATCATTAAAAATATTTTTTTTTTAATTAATATTGATTTAAAAGCCTAAAAAATTCTTACAACCCGTTTTTACAGAGTCAAGCAATCCTTTTGCTCCTCTTTAACGTGACTGAATGAGGCCAAAACAATAAAGGTAACTTTTTTTTGATTCAGTAATAAGTTGTGTCACTGTGTATACCCTATCTATTTGAATCCTATTAACCAATCCATCACATCTTATAGAAATAGTCAGAGCTGAAGAAAATTTGTTTACAAAATTTTGTTTGCGCAGTTGAACAATGATTTCTAAAAATTCTCTCAAGTTACTTGGTGATGTGTACTGAATACTTGAACTCTCATCTATTCGTCAAAAAACTATCAAAATCAGAAATTTATACTTCACTATTTGTGACAACAGAAAACAAAAGATGTAACAACATCTGAATGCAGATATCGTAAGTTTTTTAGCTTTTTTGTAAGCGTTTAAACATTTTGCCTTAGCCTTATAATCGTCAGGCTGTTGAATGGGCATTAACTACACTTAGCATATACTTCCATGACATGTCATTTACTGTAGGAGAAGTTAGATCTTAGGCACCGTGTAAAGACAGTCACTGCTATGAGGGTACACTGATACCAGCTAGGAAAAAAAGGAGCAGACATATTTATGAAAAAAAAAAAATTAAGCAAGCAATTCTAAGCTTGCCTCATGTTCATGAGAGCTTGTTCACTATACTATTTACCAGAGACTTTAAAAAAAAGTATATGACTATAGAACCGTTAAACGTATATTTACTTCTGATTGTAGTAACATTTATTAGTCCTACTGCTTTGCGTTATGATCACTGTACATAAATTTACATACGAACCTACATCTGTAGAGTCAAAGTTAATTTTAACATAAGGTGTTGACATAATTCCAGTAAAAATCTATATTGATTAAACTATGTAGATGCTGGTGTACGAACACGTATATAATAATAATTCAGGTAGTAAAAGAATTCCTTCACAATACACACAGGCCCCTGGCAAAGCTTCCCTTTAACGACTTGGCTATCTGTTTTTTTGGGTACTATTCACTGGGAGCAACGATTGTCTTAAGCACACGGAAGCTATTTTTGAGTTAAATTTTAAGATATTTTCTAATATACTATCTAAACTTAGCACACCTTTTTACAAACAGTAGTTGATTTTTTCTGATAAGCTGGCCAGGTATTAGCTTTTCTCAAAAAAAAAAAAAAAAAAAAAAAAAAAAAAACCACTTGAACGTCTAGACATTACCGGGAAAGTCGAGTTTCAGTTATAATAATATGGTAAGTGGTTTTTAATTCAAGTTAATATAAATTAATTTGTGACTTATCATTTTGTTAATCGCTCAGTACCTTCTTTGTTGTCGATATAGTATAAGATTTTTTTTACAATTTACGACATAATTCATTAAACAGAGCATACAATTAAAGCAATGAATAAAAACCAACATTGGTTTGCACACATCTGTAGTATTTGTCTTTTTATTGAATGACACGCTTATAAGTTATCTGTCTACTTGTTTAAGGCCAATAAATCATCCTTTCTGTATCATTTTTTTGATAGAATATCTTCTTATATTGCATGGTGAACCCTAACTTTTCTTACGTATTGTTGATTTTTTTTATAAGTTTTATTACTCTGGGTAATGGTTTTTGTATATATATATGTTTCAAAACTTTTAGATAAATTTGATGCACTGTTAGCTATCGCATCTAATAATCCTTCGTAACACTCTATTCTTAAATTTTTTTCATGGTATCTCAAACAATTTAAGCGATTATACTCAATCATAATGTATAAATGTATAACAAATTTTTAAGTTAACTTTCCTCCGTATAAAAAGGGACTAAATTTTTTATCATCTGGTCTGTAGGACACTCTTTTTGCGGAATATTGCAACATAAAAAGTTTTTTGTTTAATTAAGAATAACTTTTGAAGTAACCTGTACTCCACCCTAAATCTCCTGAAGGAAAAAATAGGGGAAAAACCATTGGATCCATAAAATGCGAAAGCTTATTTAAAATCGTTTCTATAGGATATGTGTCTGGTACTTCCTTAGGGTAAACACAAAGATCAAAATTTTCTAACTATCCCGAGTTTGATACTAAAATTGTAAAAATGTATTTCTTATAAAATAATTAAAAGTTGGGAGGTTGGCGCGCAGTGCGTGCAGGTGGGCGTAAGCCCCACTAGTGTATATATATATATGTATTTATATATATCTCCCTACATTATATAGCTAACTCAGTGGGACATTCCAGACAAACCCCCCACCGACTTATAAGTCACCTTATAAAGCCTGATTAATCCACGAAGACTTACGTCCATTTTTATTCTGCTTTAAATTAATAATGAAATAGGTACAATAGATGAACACAATATACATTCATGATATGCATCATTAATTAATAAATTTACCTATACATAAGAAAATTATAATTAAATCGTGTTATGAATATTAGATACATTATGATATTCAAAAATTCCTTTCCATATTGTATTTTCAATCTCTAAACTGTTTTCTCTATCGACTGGAACAAAAATTCCATTTTTATTTTTGCATCTTGATAAAGCCACGTATAATTGACCATGAGAAAATAATGGTTTTTTTGAGTATAATCCCACATTAACAAAACTTTGACCTTGAGACATATTTATAGTCATACCAAATGCTACAACTAATGGAAATTTTTTTCTATATAAAATAAAAGGTAATGATAAAGTATTTCCAGTATTTAATGTAATTCTTAAAATGAAAACTTTATTACCAATTATTTCTCCCGTAACTATTTTGCCTTTTACGTTATACTTCAGTAATTTAGTAATTCGCAATCGCGTAGCGTTACATCATCCATCTGATATACTCAAATTTCAAATCAACATTACTACTTTACCTAGTTTTAATTTAAGTTTATGAGGTGGCAAGCCTTCACGAATGTTGTTTAACATTTCCACGAGAAAATTTATATAAATATTATCATCTGATTTATCAACACCTTTATATGTTGCAGTGTATCGATGCTGTAATAAGTTTTAGTTTCCCCATGTGATTTTCTTTAAATATTATTGTTTAAAAAAAAAGTATATTCATTATGTAAAGTTAGTATCACGTTATTGTTATAACAGTTGCTGTAATTACCAAATATTTTGGTACAGACATCATCTGTTATCCAGGATTTAGGAATGTTAAATGTATCTATGTCCCCTTCTCCAATTCTTAGCAATAATTCTAAAGATTTGTTATGACTAAAACGGATATTATCTTTTAATCTTAAAATTTTTAGGGAGTTCCATAAAGATAATGGTAAAATAGTTTCTTCTGTAATTATAGTTCTATTACCGTTTTTTATAACTAAAAGAATTTGTCAAAAATCTCCTCCTTATCCTATTAATATATTACCAAAGCAAAGTTTTATATTACACAAGTCTCTCAACGTTCTATCAACGATTTCTAAAGCTTTTTTTGGAATTATAGAAACCTCGTCCCATATTATTGAATCAATTTCCCTTAATTTTTTTTTTTCAGTTTCGAATTCTAAAAATACACTTTCAATATTATCTAAGTCTAGATGTTGGAAATGAGAGTGACTGACAGTAGGCCCGGCTTTTGTGTACATTGTGTACACTTGTAGTCTCTGTCGGCCCAATGCTCTGTGCGTGTGCGCTTGATCAACTTGGCGCGCTGCAGGTGTGTGTGCGTATTCATGCAGCGAGCTTTGTATACTGTAAGCGCCAGATTATACTCAGCTCTTGTCAAAGAAGACTCTCTTAGTTTACGTTGCCAAACTCTGGCATTCAAAGGTGCATACATCACCTTAAATGTTAGTGTAAATCTTCTGATTAACTCTCTCAATTTGGTGAACAAGACTCAGTTGTGCAGTGCAGTGCACTTAGTGCTTTGTTTAAGTTGCTTACTGCATAGTCTGCAGACTAGCTCAAATAGTTAATCTCATTGAACTACCAGTGATTATTAACAGCAAGATTCAGTGAAACTCTTGTATATTTCTACGGACAGTTATTGTGTATTTCTACTGACAGTAATTGTGCATTTTTACAGACAATCGTTTTTCGTTAATCAATATTTCAATCAGTTATATTATATCAGTGCTATTATATTCACATTTATTCGTGTAACCTTCAAACTCTCTTGCGAGCTCAAGGCCAATGTGTATTTACATATTGTGTTATTCAACTTGACTCTTTTCTTCCTACAGTCTTTGCTTTTACATATTTCAATAGATCATTGCTTCTACATTGTAGACATTATTTCTTTTCTCCTGTATTATTTTGACAATTACTATTTTTGTGAATATTTACTGTGATTTTTCTTGGCCTTTGAGTGACATTAAAAGTTGTTATTTTATGCTGTTTAATTTTATTCTGTATTATTGTGTCTTCCCAATCACCCTATCCAAGCCTAGTGTTATCTAACGCATACGCCTCGAACATTTTTTGTCCTTCAAGCCAGATCGGGGTGACTGGGGAGTGATCTGGTGGCAGTGCGCGATGGAAGAGACAAGATAACTCATCCACATCTAGTAAGACTCATTCCAAACCGAGCAAAGCTCAGCACGCTCATACAGGTTAAACTCAACCGCTCGGCAACACTTAACCGGGCAGCAACGCTGAGCAGAATCATGTTGGGAGTTCAGCTTGGTCGCAGAATAATAGACTGGCTCCTCCAGTGTTTCCGTGCACGTACTGCAACCAGCAACACTTTATTGCTCGCTGTCCGGCTTTCACGGCCATCTCCATTGACCAACGATACCAGTTCATGGATGAAAAAACTTTGTGCTTCAACTGTTTGGGCCGCCATGCTGCTGCTAAGTGTATGAAAACGAAGAGGTGCCAAACCTGTGGTAAGGCTCACCATACCATGATTGACGGCACTCGGTTGTTGCAACCGATCCGCAGGTTGGCGTCTCAGCTGACTCAACATCATGAATAGGAAATCAGTGCAGTCATCAGACACACTCATCGTCGAAACTCCACATCTAGTTATACTCATCCCAGAGTCAACATCAAGTCAAACTCAACGAGGATCACATCGTCCAACCAAACATCTAGTCACTTATCTATCTTGTTGCCAACAGTAGTAGCCCAGGTACGTGCTCCAGTTGCACATCATTATCTCAGGCTTCTGATCGATCAAGGTTCAGAATTATTATATATTTCGGAAGATGCTGTTAAGTGTCTGCAGCTGACGCGCACGAAGTCCAACATCTGTATCCTGGGCATTGGAGGCAACGTAGTCAGTAAAGCACTTGGTAAAGTAGAACTCAGATTGTTTTCATTACATTCTGACTCTAGCGTCGATGTCGTGCTCCACGCCTTGCCTAGAGTAACAGCTCCACTACCATCTTTTCAATGTAAGACAAGATCGTGGCTGCATACAGAGTTTCTGGAGTTAGCTGACCCCTATTTCTATCCGCTACAAGACATAGACTTGCTACTTGGCACTGACTACTATTCAGCTATAATCGCCTCAGATCTGCACAGAGGTTCTTTATCAGAACCTATCGCTCAACGTACACTGTTTGGTTGGAATTTATCAGGTTGCGTTACCCAGCCTGTTACAAAGATTAATCGTCACACTCACCATATTGTTTCAAAAATAGAAGACAAACTACAGGAATCACTCATAAACTTCTGGATTCAAGAAGAGGTCCCTTCAAAGTCAAGCTTGCAGCTTACACCAGACAAACAGGAGTGTAAGAAACACTTCGTGCGAACTCACTTTCGGGATAGCACTGGAAGATACGTGGTGAAACTTCCTCTGAAACAATCTCCATCTTTGCTGGGGAACTCAGTCAACCATGCTCGTAAATGCTTCGATCGCACCCTGGCCAGGCTCAAAACAGACGACAAGTACGACGAGCTCTATACAGATTTTATGAATGAATATTTAAGTCTTGGCCATATGCGACCGGTGCCTGCAGATAAGCTCAACATCAAGCCTTATTTTTATCTGCCTCATCACGGCGTATTAAAGAAAGATGGAGACAACGCCAAACTCAGGGTGGTTTTCAATGGATCAGCCCTTACTTCCTCTGGACATTCACTCAACAGCATAACTTACACGGGATCTAATCGACTGCGAAACATAACAGATATACTCTTCTGGTTACGCACATTCAAATGGAATTTCTCTGCGGACATCTCCAAGATGTATCGTCAGATCAAGGTTTATCCAGACGATTGGGATCTGCAGCGAATCATCTGTCATAGCAAAACTCACGAGAATGCTCACTTCCAGCTCACCACAGTGACCTACGGGACAAGGCCTGCTCCATTTCTGGCCACACGCTCACTGCTGCAGCTGGTGAAGGATGAAGGGCACCGTTACCCACAGGCGGCCCAGATTCTCACCGGCGGCAGATATGTGGACGACATTTTTGGTGGAGCGGAGACTCCAGATGAGTTGAACGAGCAGGCCCTCCAATTCAAGGAGCTGTGCATGGCGGGCGGATTGCCCCTGGCTAAGTGGCACTCAAACTCGCCAGGATTCAGTTACTCAAACTCCAGTGAAGAATCAGCACTCTCTCTCGATGACTGCGATGCTAAGGTACTCGGAATGGTTTGGAAACCACTTTGAGATAATCTTACCTTTCAGTGCACACTCAAGCCTCTCAGTCGAACTTCAACGAAGAGAACAATTCTTTCAGAAATATCTCAAATCTTCGATCCTCTTGGAACAGTAGCTCCAGTGATTGTTGCAGCCAAACTTATCATTCAGGAATTGTGGCTACTCAAAATTACATCGGATACACCCATACCAGATGCTCTCGCTCAAAGGTGGCTACAAATACGAGGTGATCTAGCCAAACTCTCCGGAGTGACGGTTTCTAGATGGCTTGGAGCACATACTTCTTCTACAGTAGAACTTCATGGTTTTGCTGATGCGTCTCAGGATGCTATGGGTGCTGTGATTTACCTGGTAATAAAGTCAGACTCAGCCACGTCAAGCTTATTTGTCTGCTCCAAGACGAAAATATCACCACTGAAGAGGATGTCAATACCAAGGTTGGAGTTGACAATAGCTCTCATCTTGGCTAAACTCACTAAGTATGTCACCAACCAACTCACACTCAATTTCAGCAACATTCACTAATGGACAGATTCGTCAGTCACACTCTATTGGATTTCTTTTCATCCAAATAAGTGGATTAATTTCGTCAGGATTCGAGTTGCAGCATTTCAAGATCTGGTCCCTGCAGCACATTGGAGACATGTTCCTGGAAAGGAGAATCCTGCTGACTGTGCTTCTAGAGGGATTCTCACTTTAAAATTGATTGAGCATATGCTCTGGTGGCATGGACCAGAGTGGATGATACAACCCCAGGATGGTTGGCCTCTGCAGCCGAGTAACGTCAAGGTAGAGGATGAGACAGAAGCGCGTCAGGTGTCAGCATTGGTGTCATCAGTCTCGGACTTGAAGTTCCTACTCAGGCTCACTCAGTCCAGCTTTACATTGCACAAACTCTATCGTATCACAGCCACCCTCTTACTTGCTTGTGCCAAGTTCAAAGCCTTACTCACACACCAGGAATCATCCGTAGCTGTCACTGCAGAACTCATCACTCAAGCTAAGCTCTTACTCATCAGATTAACTCAACAGGAATGTTTCAAGAAGGAAATCAAGATGCTCAAATCAGGTTCTCTCCCAAAGGGCCATGTTTTCCACCGGTTGATGGCATATACTAATAATGCTGGCATACTGCGTGTAGAAGGCAGACTCATGAATGCCAAGCTTAGACCTGATGCAAAACATCCTGCCCTTCTTTCTCGTCAAGCTCAATTCACCAGTTTGGTAATCGATCAGGCTCATCGGCAAACTCTACACGGAGGAACTCAGCTCACTCTTAGCAAAACTCGTCAAGAGTTTTGGATAATCGGTGGAAGGGCTTCCATCCGATCCAGAATCCTCTACTGTGTCAAATGTGCCAGGTACTGGGCACAAAGAGCACAACAACTCATGGGACAGTTACCTGAGGCCAGGGTGACTCCCTCCAGACCGATTGCTCACACAGGTATCGACTACGCAGGTCCAATACATCTCAAATCTTGGTGCGGCAGAGGGTCGAAGACATACAAGGGTTGGATATGTGTGATCGTGAGTTTTTCGTTTTCTGCTGTGCATCTCGAAGCAGTGACAGATTACTCTACTGAAGGATTCTGGTCAGCGTATTGGCGATTCCTCTCACGTCGGGGACGTCCATTTAAGTTGTATTCTGATTGTGGGACGAACTTTGTTGGTGCAGACAGGGCTCTCCAACAGTTATACTAAGAAGCAATCAGTCAAAATTCTCATCTATCAGCCATGCTCGCCCAAGATGGAACGTCATGGCACATCAACCCTCCAGCTGCTCCTCACATAGGAGAAAAATGGGAGGCAGTAGTGAAGTCGATGAAACACTATCGCCATTGGACTATGGGAGAAACTCTTTACACGCTTGATGAGATCACGACGTTGCTCACTTATATCGAAGCAATACTTAACTTTAGACCACTAGAACCACTTACCAATGATCCAGAGGATTTAGACACGCTCACTCCAGGACACTTCTTAGTCGGATCGGCGCTAAACTCACCACCAGAGCCGTGCTTGTTGGATTTACCTTCAGCAAAGCTCACTCGCTGGCAGCTAATCCAAGCATAAAAACAAAGGTTTTGGAAGCAGTGGTCTACACAGTATTTGCTTAGATTGAATTCAATCTCCAAGTGGCATACTCCAGCTCATGACATCAAGACAGGCTCATTGGTGCTTATAACTTGTGAGATTCTACCACCAGGAAAGTGGCCGCTGGCCAGAGTCGTCGACGTACACCCAGGCAAGGATGGCCTGGTTAGAGTGGTGACTCTCAAGATCTTAGTGGGCGCGCTTAGGAGACCAATTCACAAGTTGGTGCCACTGCTGGTCTACGGCTGTTGTCAGCCGTTGACTGACGGCGGGCGGAATGTTGGAGATGAGAGCGACAGTTGGCCTGGCTTTCGTGTACATTGTGTACACTTGTAGTCTCTGTGAGCCCAACGCTCTGTGCGTGTGCGCTTGGTCAACTTGGCGCGCTGCAGGTGTGTGTGTGCGTATTCACGTGGTGAGCTTTGCACACTGTAAGCGCCAGATCATACTCAGCTCTCGTCGAGGATAGACTTTCTCAATTTAAGTTGCCAAACTCTAGCATTCAAAGGTGCATACATTACCTTAAATTCTAGTATAAATCTTCATATTAACTCTCTCAATACGGTTGACAAAACTCAGTTGTGCAATGCAGTGCACTTAGTGCTTTATTTAAGTTGCTTACTGCATAATCTGCAGATCAGCTCAAATAGTTCATCTCATAGAACTTCCAGTGATTATCAACAACAAGACTCAACGAAACTCTTGTGTATTTCTACAGACAGTCGTTTTCAGTTAATTAAGATTTCAATCAGTTATATCATATCAGTGCTTACATTTTCACATTTATTCGTGTAACTTTTAAACTTTCTTGCGAGCTCAAGGCCAGTGCGTGTTTACATATTGTGTTATTTATTTTGACCCTTTTTTTCTACATTCTTCGCTTGAATATATGTTTAATAGTTGTGTGAAGACTATGGACATTACTTTTTTTTTCCTGTATTATTTGACTTTTACTATTTTTGTGAATATTAACTGTGATTTTTCTTGGCCTTTGAGTGATTTTAAACGTTGTTATTTTTATGCTGTTTAATTTTATTGTGTTTTACTGTATCTTCCCAATCACCCTATCCGAGCTGAGTGAGTGCTAACGCATACGCCTCGAACACCTCTTCTTACAACTACTTCCTCAAACATGACGGTAGTACTATCAACGACAAAAAAATTTTAATTTTTTTAAATACTTTTTTTCTCGGTAAATGATTTAGGGTCTTATTCTTTATCAATAACATCCTTATTATCTTCTCTACGTACTGTATGTGTTTTTCTTAGCGTTTCGTTCAAAGAAGTGCGATATTTATCTCTGTATAGGAATCCATCATTTACTGCGTGATACGCCACCAAGTCCATGATTACATATCATGTGACTTCTATGGCATCCTCGTCGATTGATGTTACGAATTGCTTTTTCTTATTCCTACGAAAAAATGCTGACATTTATTTTAACATTGTTCATGTGAGCTTAAATTTAACTGTACCTCTCATAAGTATGATATACTGAGTCGCCAAAATTAATGTTGTGTGTATAGTCTCAAAAGACCATCATAATCACGTTTTATTTTTGTTTAAATTTAGCTATACCAACATTAATTTAGAAGCTGTTGTTACGTACGATATGCTAGGCATAACATACTAACTCCCCCTGGTGACCACGAAGCTACCTTATCAAGAGGGTACCGACGGGAGGGAAACGAGGTAATATAAGGCCCGGCAAGCTTTAAAATTAAGAAAACGAAGGGAATACTCGGACAGACAGGGAAAACGAAGGGAGTACTCGGGCAGACATGGAGAAAGCAGAGAACACTCGGAAAAATCAGGCAATTAATCGAAAACACACACGTGTCTTTGCCTTATAAATAAGTATCTTGAATAAAAGTCTTTAAGGTTCCGAAGTTTTAATCGTTCTCGCGAAGCATCTCCTTACCTTTCGATTTACCCACGTAACAGTTTTGGTGCTAAGTGTGGGGTTTGGTAAGAGTCAAATTTTTTTTTGCATGCCAAAAAGGACACATAGTGCAGTGCCGCGAGAATACAACGATTAAAATAAGAGGAGCCGAGAAGTTGATCAAAAAAGACAGGAGCCTTTATATTCTGCAAGCGACGGTGACATCAACCCGCAGGAAAACAGGACTAGGACACCAACTGCTAATAATCACAGGATCAAGGATCAAGGAGACAAGTGGAGAGCGCTAAAAAGAGATGATTTTCGAAATCTTATTTCTACTGGTGTGCATATCAACGAGAACGTAAGTCCGTAAGAACGAAAATAAGGTCGTAGAAAATTTTTGTTTCTGGATTTATACTTATTATCACGTTCGCTCCCAGTGTTTGGCGTTTTTTTTCTCACTCTTAGAACCCGAAGAGAAATCGTGCGAGACAACAGACTTTAACAAACAGCAGATTAGGAAAATTTGGGCATATCAAACATAAAACAGAGGGAATTTATAAGTAGGCTTCCACAGATATAGGAAATATCCAAAAATAATAATATAATAATAATAACTGGCACCCATATACACCACTAATTTTATTATTATAATTTTTATTAACAAAACAGACCGTGGATATTCCTAAAATAATATTTCTTCCTAGTTATCACTAAACAAAGAAAGGGCCAAAATTAAAGAGAGCTAGTAAAAGACGAACGCTGCTCTTTTATTTTCTTATCTCGCCTGTCACTACTCTTTTCACCCAATTATTGTTAAGCTGTGACACAGGTAATTAAACGCAACCCCGTTGCTAGGGGGATAAATACACCTTATCAGAACCAAAAAGGAGGATACGACACATAGAAATACATTTATAAAAGAGAAAAAAAAAAAAAAAAAAAAAAAAAAAAAAAGATTCATCTACGTGACAATATCCATGAGTCAGAAAGTGATAGCGAAGGCCCAAGTAATAATATGACGGCAGACTTGGACAGGCCAGAGCCCAATAGTAAACAAAGAAAGGAAAATTTGACGAAACGAATGTTGGAATTGGAGCTGGAACCTGAGGGGTGCGAGAAACCAGACGCCCTGGACGAAGAAACAAAAGCGATAGTCATGAGTTTATTTTCAAAGATAAAAGCAAAACTAAAAAAAACAGAGGAAGTGAACGTGCCACATAAGTCAAACACTGAAACCAGCCGAAATCTGTCACCGACTATAAGGGATCAAAAGGACATATTGTGTGACACAAACGCAAACACAGGACGTATAAATAAAGAAATGGACCCTCTTTTTGGCGAACGAGTCTTCGGGCGAAGCTTGAGAGAAACTGAAGAAATACTTGGAACTTGAAAAAATAAAACAAATATGTTATCAACACAATGGAGCATGCCAGAGGAACAAGAGCGGCCGATTCACGTTACACCCCGTTACGAATATCAAGGCACAAGAAACTCTGGGACGAGAGACTTGCATGCTCAACAGCTGTGGGACAGATTAAGGGATATGAACAAAGAACCTGGAAAAATAAAGGAATTCGTGTCTATACTAGCAGAACCACCGTTGACTAATAGTTACACAAACTGGACCGATTTTAATGAACATAGGGATAGGGACAATATAGCACCAACCATGGGCCTATATACAGAAAATATGCAAGCTACGGGTAATCATAACCATCCACGCAGACCGCACAGTTTACAACAAAACGTTCTACCCACGCTCAGCCACATGGCAAATAGCATCCCGTTCTTCGACGGCGACCCAATCAATCTGCCGCTATTCGAAAGAATGGTAAGAATAACTGCTCAAATGATTGGTCCAGAATATGAATTATTTTTCCTTGGAACCATTGCAAGTAGTCTAAAGGAAAAAGCAGCTGAGCATTTCGCGCCTAGATTGGCTTTATTCGGCACGGTCCAGAAATTTCTTCGGGCTCTTTGGAACAGAAATGGAGGATAAATAATTCGGACACTTTAATGGCACAATTAAAGATAATCAGACAGCAAAATCAGGAATCGATAGAAGATTACGGTGGAAGTGTACAACGATAATATAACAGGCTCACGATGCTGCACGATTCGAATCGAAGCTTACTGCCGATTCAAAAGCAGGTCTTAAAGGAAGGCGTGGAGGCAGAAGCAGTCAAACAATTAACATATGGGTTGCACCCGACATACAGGTGCAAAATCACAAGCTTAAATCCAAGGACTCTCTGTGAAGCAATCATAGAGGCATTTAAAATAGAGAGTGACCTCAGTCTACGGCACGCATTACCAGTAAGTGCACTGCCTGCATACAATAAGGCAACAACCGAGCAAGGGCTACTAGTAAACCTAGCAAGTAAAGAGGATAACACAACAGAAATCACTAATGGGGCACAAGGGACCGCAGCAAACGTAAAACGCTGTATATATTGTGACGGCCGAACCGGGCATTCAGACGAGGAATGCCGAAAATTACTAGCAGTAATCAATGACAGAAAAACTTCGCGAGAAAACGGAAGAGAGTTAAAAGGAAATTGAAGTTATTGTCAGAGACCAGGACACTACGCGAGAGACTGTAGTTTACGTATGCAAGACATAGAGGAAGAGGAAAGACGGCGAAACGAGGAAAATAACCAACTCGTTAATAATACCCATACTAACAGAAATGCCTATGATTATAGAGGTTAAAATGATAACTTTAATAACAATAATTACAATAATTACAACAGGGGCTATAATAATGGCCCAGCGGAACAATATAACAAGAATAATGATTACAATTATAGGAATAATAACTACAAAGATAGAAATAACGATTACAATAATAGAAATAACAACTCCTATGACAGGGATTATTACAATAACAGGTATAATAACTACAACCCTACAGGGAGAAATTATTATACCAACCGCGGCTACAGTGACCAGTATAGAAACAACAACAGGGAATCATTCAACCGTTATGGGAACGACTATAAAAATCAAGACAGTAGGGACGGCTATAATAGGGACCTAATTAGACAAGAGCCGCCACGGGATAGGGGCCCACAGCATCAAGAAAACAACGCATACGGCCATGACAATAGGAGGGACGTACCGGCAGCTTTAAACTCGCAAGATGTTCGGCGTGCTCCCCAAACGTCGGGCATCAACTAGAGAAAGAGATAGAGAAAAGTGTGTCGAGTGAGGAAGAATGTGTGAGAGAGAGGCCACAAAAGACGGAGAAAGAGATAGTAGAGAAGAAGACGCACAACGACAGTCCGAGTACTTACACAGTGCAAGAAAAAATAGAAAGTAATACGGCACAGCAGGATACCACTCCGATTAAACGGAGCGGAAAACACACAAGAAAAGGCAGGAGAGCCCGCAAGAAAAGTAATCAGACAAAGGCATTAGACACACATGTAGATAATGATGAACCCAAGCTTTTAGAGCGCAATGAAGAAATAGAGCAGCTTCCCAAGATAACTATAAAACTCGCGAGAACAGGGCATAGGCCACCATTGGTCCAGTTACAGGGACCACAGTTAAAGAATGGAAAGGCGACTTTTTATGTGGATACAGGCGCAGAGATTTTGATTGTAAAGGTTAATTTTCTAAGCACAGACATGCTAATGGACAGTAAATATCGAGTAGCTATTATTGACGTGACTCACGGAGCACGCAAAACGTTGGGCACAGTACCTTTCCTAAATCTGACCACATAAGAAAAGAGATTGGAGGAGTATGAGGGAAATATTATATAAAAAAATGTATTGGTGAAAAGTATTAGAAATATGTACGATACGGGTCAAAACTTCACTGCTAGAAAATGATTTTTTTTTAATTCATACCTCCAAGCTTGTCTCAACCAAAAAAATATTCTAGTGAAATGTAAGGCAACCAATCGTCAAATTATTTGACTCTGCAGTGTTCTTGAATATGTTATATGACCCCTCAGGCAAAATGGAGTGCATTATATTATATCCGACTATTCACAAACTCAATAAGCGACTTAAATGCGCACGTAGAGCCGATGCGAAATAAAAGATAACGTAATGGAACATATTTACGATGAAGAATTTTGTTAACTAGGAGAAAAATACACACATTGACAAAGACACTAAAATAAATTACAATAATTGTACAAAAAAAGTAAAGAAAGAGAATTAGAAGATGTACGTTTATTATTATATACTTTATATGTGAGGAGAGAGCCACACTCGTAGCTTAACGCTAACCAAGTAAAGGGGAAACATAAGAGAAAGCGTAAGGTACATACGGTAATACATTTAAATAAATACCTATCGTTGAAGTATAAGTAGTGTTAGGACAAGTATTTACCACAGAAATTAGGGTTGGTAACTAATAGCTGACAGCTTTATGTATTACAGGATTAATGAATTCGGAATGGGGCTTCTTTTTCTTATGTATAAGTGCCTTCTCCATTGGGGGGCCCTACTACTGATATGTTATAGAATGTTCACAGGAAAACAAAAGGTTCAAGAAGAAGCACGAGAATTGGCAGTAATTCAAACCACATCGACAGTAGAACTCAGAGCAGAAAGGTGACTGCGATCCTCTAGACGGATACTAGAATTGTCGGTGACCAAAATTAGAATTCGTGAGCCTCGGGGATGAGCGCCGGGAGTCGCTCGACTATATCGGAGGGCGCAGTCCGAAGAATGAAACTATTAAACTAGGAAAGAATTTTTTCATAAGTATGTAATGTCGAAAAAATCACTGTAAGTCAAAAAAAAAAAAAAAAAAAAACTGGTAGTTGTAGCGATAATAATAATAATAATAATAATAATAATAATAATAATAATAATTATAGTAATGTTATAAGTATAATAATAACAAATACCATTTTAACAATGAAAAAATGAGAATGAGTGCCGGGAGTTGCTCGGCTATACCGAGGGGCACAGTCCGTAGGACAATAAAATTTTTATTTCTTTTAATGATAAGGTTGTACGAAATTTTTTTCTCTCTTTTCTGATAAATAAGCGCAAGTGAAAGTATAAAAAAAAAAAAGAAAAAAAACCACATTGTAAAACCACACTTAATGTAAAGCAGTCGTAAACAGAAGCCCACTTCGCGGCAATTTCATATATAATTGTAATGTAAGGCAAAGCGCATACAAAAACAATGTTGTTATACACTCAGCACACGATGATTGTGAGAGAAAAAAACATTAATGTAAAGGGAACAGTGGTTTTCTAAAAGAATGGAAGAATGAGTGTAGAATACTAAACTACATTAACAACACAAACAACAGAATACAATACAGCACACACACGCGCACTCGCAACAAATCCACAGGCTCAGTATTGCCAACATCAGAAAGCCAGCGTCGTCGAGGGCGCTGACGTCGCGGCCTCGGACGTGTTACGTACGATATGCTAGGCATATCATACTAACTCCCCCTGGTGACCACGAAGCTACCTTATCAAGAGGGTACCAACGGGAGGGGAACGAGGTAATATAAGGCCCGGCAAGCTTCAAAATCGAGAGAACGAAGGGAATACTCGGACAGACAGGGAGAACAAAGGGAGTACTCGGGCAGACATGGAGAACGCAGAGAACACTCGGAGAGATCAGGCAATTAATTGGGAATACACACGCGTCTTTGCCTTATAAATAAGTATCTTGAATAAAAGTCTTTAAGGTTCCAAGGTTTTGATCGTTCTCACGAAGCACCTCCTTACCTTTCGATTTACCCACGTAACACTGTATAAGAGTTTGGTAGATATGATGTTTTCAGTAAAAAATCAAAATTATGTTAAAAGGACTACTCTTTTTCTTTTCATTTCTTAACTTTCTAATCTTAAACTGTCTCCGCAATCATAAGAAAACAAGTGATTTTTCAATATTATTCACTGTTTATTAAGCTTACCTAGCAATTGTTACTTGTGTTAGAAAAATGCAGTTACATTGAAGAAACATTTCATTGCATTCTGGATATTGTTGCAAAAATGACCAATTTACAGCATTGTCAAGATAAGAGCATCTCAAATTTTCTTGTAAACATGAAAACAGAACTTATTTCTAAAATATTTGCACAGTTTAATCAAAGATAATTTGTAATTTATCCAAAACGATTGTTTATTGCTATTTTCTACTAGCATCTTATTTGTAATATCTTACGTATGCATTCTAATATTAAGATTTTTAATCTTTTTGTTCTATGGTTCATCCACAAAATAATTAAAAGTCAATTCAAAGCACTTAATGCAATTATTAACGTATTCATTTTTCTTCAATATTTTTTAATATGAGATGTATATTTCAGACTCAGGATCCAACTTTTTGGGACAACTGTAGCTTTGGTCTGCAGTTACTTATTTAATGCAGCTGTCATCAAAAACGAAAATTTGATAAATGTAAAGTGTTTGTATATAATAGCATGTGTTAATGCATCTTAAACATACTGTGGAATTTCGTCCATAAATGTTTGTGACGACAGTTGACACTATTTGCAATTTAAAAAAAAAAATAGGATTTGTTATGCCATCCATCTTTTACGTATGCGTGACATGTAATTGTGACATAAAAGCCACCTCATTTTGCAGAGATTCTAAGTATTTAAATAATCTAATTGTAACAATTTTTAAACTTTCTTAAGATGGATTTTTCTTCTAGGGTTGTACGCCTTATTCAATTTAGAAATTTAATGCATTGTTTTGGCAATGCTTAAACAGCGTTCTAAATACAGAGGTGCTGTAGGTGACAAGCACATTTCATTTTTCAGCCAGTCAGAACTTTCTTTGTCAATCAAGAATTATGTTGTAAACGTCAATACATGCACCACTAAAGGATCTCTTCATTTTTGTTTACAATGTATCTGCGTAAGCTAATGCGTTATCATCCAACTTGTATACTAAAGGTGTATTAAATATAAAACTTATTATCAGTTGTTTTTTTGCCAACGTACCTGAAAATAATGTAGAGAAACAAGACAGTTGTATGGTCCATCGATTTATTGGTAAGAATTAAAAGCTTTTAAAACGTTATAATTACCCTATGTTCTGCGTATGAGCCGGTGCTATCTCATTCTTACTAATGTTCTAAACAGATATTTTAGCATGAATACATTTTTCATGATTTTATAGTAAAATAATAACTCTTTTGAAGAAAAAATAATGTTTTTATAAAAAAAACAATTATTAAAAAAATACACCCGTCTCACAAATTTTGATTTGCGTAGCGGTTACTGACATTTTTACATCGTTTTATTAATTATTTACTTGATTTTTCTAAATTAGCAAATAGTTATATTAAGCCTAATACAAGCAGTTACACACCGTGTAAAAAAAAATAAGAAATGAGAACTAGACTACGCGATAAAGCTCGTCAAGACTGATAGAAAAGCTCTTTTCAAAATTTTGATTTGATGCGCATTCTTCGAGGTATTAAAAAATTAACATTAATAATTTCGGCCAATTACAGAGCGCTTAGCGTCGGGGAGCGGGCTCTCAGTGCTGGTAGTGTAATCGACTCTTAGTAGGGGTGCGGTGGTGGGGGGTAACTAGGGGAAAAGAAGGTTGGTACGCAGAGTGTAGCTTTATCGAGTGCAGAAAATCAATGAGTCGTCGAATCGGGGGGTAATGCAAACACTGCCAAAATAAATAAGGATGTAGCAATTATAAAAGGTATAGTAAAATAATACTCTTGAAAGTAATAATCTAAATAACTAATTTGCTTTTCTCCAAATTTTAAGCACATCTCTGAAAATAAACTCTACAGAAAGAAAAAGAAGTCATAAAAGGACGCTGGCAAAGCGGTACAAACACTTTACTTAAATTGCCAGTCCTTGAGTATAGAGAGCAAAAATAATAATTTCTCACCATTAAACACACTCACTGGTGACAGCTCAGTAAACTCCAAAAATTAAGACTAACTGATCAGTTGGCTTATTGCAAATCTGAAAACCAATCAATGAATGGATTGGAGCAAGCGCAAAATTTTCAAGTGCCAGATGATGGTTCCACTAAGAGAAGTAGTCTATTTTATGACTTTTCACTTCCTCGCATACTCACTGGTGAAACATAAGTAAAATTACACAACTGAATCCAACTGGATAGTCAATCCATACATAAATTCCAAGTCCACAGGATGTTCTTGGTACTGGTGCTCTAAGTTGACAAATCTACTTTCTCTATATTAACAGGACATTTCTAAAAGTAATATGTACAGAACGTATAAGATAATTACATGCAGAGAGTCAACAAGTACACTGAAATAACAGGTATAAACACTTTACTGAAGTTGCCAGTCCTTAAGTATGAAGAGCCAAAATAATAATTTCTCACCTTTGAGCACACTCACTGGTGACAGCTCAGTAAACTCCAAACATCAAGACTAACTGACTAGTTGGCTAATTGCAAATCTGAAAACCAATTAATGTATGGATTGGAGCAAGAGCATAATTTTCAAGTGCCAGATGATGGTTCCACTTAAAGAAGCAGTCCATTTGATGACTTTAATTTACTACACAAATAAAAACAAAGATAATTACAGTACACGCTAGGGCAAATACAAAAATTTTGAGCGTTACTATAACTTTTAGTACTAATTCACTAGAAGGCTGTTCGAACACTCACTGTTGACTACTTGTATTCTAGTACAACTGAAACCTTCTTGTCAGTCAGTTCAGTGCATAACTAAAAAAAGAAAATCTGATTACAAGCTAGGGCATGAACAAAAATGACAACGGTTTCAGGATGCTTTTGGTACCAGCAGAAGTGTACTTGGCACAGGTGCTCTGCATTGTCAAACTAGAATACCTCTTTATTTGCAGTACATCTCTCAAAATGAACGCTTGAGGTTAACCGCAAATACACAAAACTGTGGACCAGGTATTGTTTAGGTAAAAATACTGTATTGCATGTGCAGCATTATCCGAAATGAAGAAAACCACAAAGAACCACGCATTTTAAAAAATCAATGTAAATGTATGGGTACATGTTGTATACGTATCTGACGTAGCAAGATTTACAGAGAAGCGCTAAAAATTTGGAGAAAAGAAAACTGGTTATTCAGACTATTACTACCAAGAGAATTATTTTATGATCCATTTTATTATTGCTACATCTTTATTTATTTTAACAGTGTTTGCATTACCCCTCAGTTAGATGACTCATTGATTCTCTGCAGTCGATAAAGCTACACTCTGCGTACCAACCTTCTTTTCCTCTAGGCACCACCCCACCACCGCACCCTCCATCAAGAGTCGATTACACTCTTGGCACTGAGATACTGCCCCCCGACGCTAAGCGCTTTGTGATTTGCTGAAATTATCAATGTTAATTCGTCAATACCTCGGAGAATGCGCATCAAATCAAAATTTGGTAAAGAGCTTTTCTATCAGTCTTGACGAGCTTTATGGCGTAGTATAGTTTTTCTCACTAATTTTCGATACATGGTGTACACACCAAACGATTAAAAGGTTATAAGACTGGCACACGCATGTCAGCTCGCACACGACCACCAGCGAGTGTGCGAACTACCACGGGTGAGCTTATAGCATTTCCCATGCACTAGTATCGTTATGTAATATGTTTATTATCTAATCGTCAGTGTTATCAAAATTAATCTTCTTTATGTGTTTCTCAGAGTTTATATGTCATTCCACCTTAGATATATTACTTTAAAGACATATGCCGAAAACTTTACACCAGAAATTATCGAACACAAATGAGCTTTCACACATCCATGGTAAAAAACATAAATTTTGTTTCCATTATATGTTATACAGACCCATTGATATTTATGACTATATACGATATGCAGAATAAAAGCTGTTTTTTGAATGTTTAGGGGCATCATGCATTAATACAACTGAAGAAGTATAGTAAGGAAAAAAGAACTTTTAAATATGACGTAATACTATCTGCCTCCAATAGTTAACTGAATTTTTTTCTACAAATATGTCTACCATATATCGTTTCCATCTATATTTTAAAATGTTAAAAATTTTTGAGACAGCAGACATACAGATAATCTGACAAATAATAACTTTGGTTTATTGATGACTACTCTTGTGTCACGACATTTGTTATATAATTATTGTATTCTCATTCAAAAACAAAAATAATATGTTCTTGACAGTACAACAGTTTTAGCATGGATGAAACTAACTTATCTCACGATTTGCTGCGTATTTCTTTATACACATATATATATGTATATATATATATATATATATATATATATATATATATATATATATATATATATATATATACTAGCGGCCCTCCGTCTCAGCTTTGCCCAAGACTTACTAAATAAAACATCGTAGTGTGTTGACATGTAATGTAAAACGTTTTCAGTTAGAAATTTAACATCTATTCCTGACACTCCTTAGAACAAAAATCTTATTATTAGAAATATATTTTTTTGGAATCAATACAATTTATTTAGTCAAATAATAAGCTGTAAAAATTAAAAAAAATATAGTTATGCTAAAAAAAACCGTGCGTTTCTTATGCCATAAAATAATCATTGGCTATAAGGGGCCGTTAATTTGCAGTTTCTCCCGTATTATTTACAAAAGGGGCTATTTCTTAAAGCTGTTAAGATTTGATACTCTCAAAAAATATACTTAAAAAAAAATGTATTTTAACTTATCTCACAATTTTATTACAGCAACAAAGTTCTGGAGCTTAATCTCTACATTTTGTATCGCCACAAAAATACAAATACATTTTTTACTTATTTAAAAATTTGAAAGATTTAAAAGATAATTGTAAGGGTACAAAGAAAAGCGTCTCTAATCTCTCACGTAATGGATTCTTCATTTATTGATTTTAACACTGCTGTTCCTATCTCGATAAATTTTTTGCGTCAGTTTTTTGATGCCCAAAATTGTATTTATTAGATACATTCAAAGTTTTCCTTCCAATTCACCCTCTTGCGACTTTTGGCATGCTTAAGACTTTTGTGACCCCTAAAGGCTGTCTTTTGTCAACTTTGTGTTTAATATATTTTTTGGCAATGTAGTTTGACGTCCAATGGCCCCGAAAAAGGACTGGTGAGCTTCTTAAGTAAACTCTTTCTTAACTAAAGCTTACAGCATTTGTGACTGCCTGCAAACCTCAGCGTAATCTTCTCTGGCCTGTTGTTGAAGTTCCAGACTAATTAGGAAAAAAATTACCAAGTTTAAAGCTCTGGATCTAGTTGTAGAGATCTTTCCCAACGTCTCCTGGTATAAGGCCAAAAACGTTATTGTCTAAAGCACCTTTTTTTGCAGACTCAGTTGTTTTGGTGATTTAAAATGAAGCGATTGGTTTGTGATGTTTATTCGTTGAAGACTGTCCTGTTGGTTTAGGTTTTTTTTTTTTCTTTCCTCACTGTTAGGTTCGTCCAGCGCAGAACGAGAGAATCGGTGATTCCTGGTTCAATGCTTAGAGTTGAGAGGGTTCTATAGGGTCGTCAATCACCAGGTTTCCCAGCCTTGCGGCTACACTCGTGACGATTGCCAGTGAATGTCTGACTTAGTTTGAAGTTGGCCGTCTTTAGTTAAAATAGTCTTTCAGTCGACGAATCGCTTATGGAAATGGTAGTAAAAATGTATTTGTTGGCAAGGTAATTTAAAGTAAGGTGACCCTTAAAAGAACCGATGAGATTGCTGGTTAAGTAGGGAACGTAAATACTTATAATGGCCCTGAAAAGGGCCAGTGCTGATACAGTGCTGAAACGAGCTATCCCTTATTATTATTCCTGATGATGAAGAGCTGGTTACAGGTAGCTTGAACCTTACCCTTGAAGTCTCTGTGTACGGAGACGGTGATGGAGGAAGGTACGCCGCTGACCAAAGAATATCAGATCTCGTCTTTGGGTCATTCCCCGGATAACCAACCGCTCATCATTAGTCGGAAAAATGGGCCTAGAGAGTATCTTCTCTGTGGGTATGCCGTTGGAAACGACCACTGAAAAGGAATCCACTGAGTGGCTGCCTATGCTTCTTAGGACTGTTTTTCCTGGATTTCATTTGAAGTTGAAAATTCTCCCACAGCACCTGGCGGAATGGTGAAACAGTCACAATACTCTGAAGTGTTAAGGCAGGTTGTGCTTTGGCTTGATACGTTTCCTGGTATTCCGCAGGAGACGTTATCAATAATACCATTTTATTGATTGCACTTGCCGATCCTGGAGGTTCAGGATGTAAGTAGACGAAGGTCACTTATTCAATGACGAAGAGTGTCGTCGGTAACCGGGATACTACCACACTTATTTAATTCTGTTGCAGGTAGCTTCGATTTTATGTCGACGCCACCTTGCAGATACTACTGAACTAAATTGAAAAACAGGCGTATTTTTGAAAAACTTTAAACTAATTTGTTGCTATTGTAATGAGATTTTTCAAGATAAAAACTTAACTAAAACCATCGAGGAAGTGTCAAGAATCAGTATGCAAAATTTCAGAAAAATCGGTTCAGTAGTTTACGCAGTTAGCGATTACAACGGTTATAGCGAATTTGCTTTATATATTAGTAAGAGGTATATAAATTTCACAATCATAAATGGTTTTGTCATAAAATTTTCTTTTATTATGTATGTTACCACTCATGGTAACAAAGTACCTGAGAAATTTTTCTATTTTACAAATAAATAAGGTTAACGTTAAAAAAAAACTACTATGTCAATTCGAATGTAACCATGTTGAAACGTAGGTCTAACGTAGCACAATGAGGAGCTGTATGTCTAATTATGTAATAATTATTTTTTTTTTGTTAATTAATTTTTTAAAGTAACACTTTAAAGTGTTATGAGAGAGTTAATTGTTTATTAGAATAATTGAGCTGTTGTATTGGCACAGTCATAACTTACATTTTTATTTATTTCTGGTCTTGTAGGACATCTGCCAACAACAAACAAAATTTATTATTATTTGTGAACCTTATAGAGACTCAAATAGCTAATTTATTCGGTCATCACACACTTATTATCGCGTTGTTTTTAATGTAAAATATTTTATAGAGTGCAGCAAACAGCGTCCAGAAAAGCATGCAACAGAAAGTCTGGCCCACTCCTCCAATCCTATTTACCCCACCTGTGGACATTCCTTTTCTATATATATGTAATGTCACGGACCTGGCTTGTTCCAGTCAAGCCAGCACCCGTGTGTTGGTACAGCAGCGTACAACTGACGATACAATAGATTGCATCTCAAAGTGCAATTAATACAGCCGCTTGTAGTAGGGGTCGTGGCTGAGTGGTCAGCGTAAAGTTTTGCAAATCTATAGGTGACGGGTTCGAGCCCCTGCTCCGCCTTTCTGGCAAAGCATTTTACTTCAATATTTTGGACTCTTCAATCTATTTCTTTAATAAATTGGAATAACCTGCTCCCCATCTACACGAGAATCCCTAAAGCTTGTTCCGAAACGAGCATAATTTGGTGACAGTGATGGGATGTAGAATTGGGATATTGCCTAAGGCGATCGAGTGGTAATTTGCGCAAAATTAACTCAGATGCACGCCAGATATATCCATCACCAACTTGGAAGAAATCTGTATTACCTCTGGTGGCCGATAAAAACTACGTCTCCTGGTCAGTTAAGTACAGTAATGAAGCCACTCCGTGTCACGAAAATGATATTGAGGTGAGAAGACAGTACGACAAGAATGCTACGAGGATATAGTGGCCTGTCGAGGGACACCAAGACATATGCTAAGAAAAGACTAAGAAAGTTGCCGAATTCAGGAAAACAATACCCAGCAGATGACGTAGCAAGAGTTATCATCGTGGACGATGACCCATTAACTTGGGAAGGTGTCACGGACGTGGCTTGCTCCAGTCAAGTCAGCGCCCGTGTGTTAGCACACTAGCGTACAACTGACGACACAATAGAGTGCATCTAAGAGTGCAATTAATACGCAATTAACATGCAATTAGTACAATTAATAACAATCCCCATCTACACGAGAATCCCCGAAGCTTGTTCCGTAACTATATATATGTACATTACGAGCGTAGTGGGAAAGGAGCTCACCTCTTTGCATCCTACAACAGTTCTTGCTTCAAAATTATCTTAACGTTTACATTATAAATAAGATAGCTTAACCTTAGCCCAACAAAAGACCTAGCAGGAATCCAGGTAGTGGAAACAAAGAAGATGATTTTAAAGTAACAGCCTGGAGTTCCAAGACAACAGAAGGGCTGAAAATTACTTAAAAAACTATTTAGGCATAACCAATGTAAGACCATAATTTTTTTAGAATGGGGCTGTTAAAAAATTACGAAATATGGGAAC
The DNA here is from genome assembly GCF_036245765.1 of Copidosoma floridanum. NCBI lineage: Eukaryota > Metazoa > Arthropoda > Insecta > Hymenoptera > Encyrtidae > Copidosoma > Copidosoma floridanum. The sequence continues at coordinate 1,387,256 of NW_028321892.1, read as the reverse complement.
TAAAATCATTAGATTTGGCTCGTAAGTGCTTGTTACAAGAACATTATATTAGATTAACTATTAATATCTCTTAAAAACCTGTAAAAATAAATTTTTTGGTAAATTCTTGTTGTGTCAGCTGCTATCTTATACTTGGCATTTAAAATTTTTTATTCCTAGAATAGATTTGTTTCAAGCAGCCTAAGACCTTCTGAAAATGTATTTTCAGACTTTTTAACACTTTTCTTTTTCTGGTAGCTATTACGTATTTGATATTAAGAGTTTTAGTATACTGATGAGTAATAAGCAATACAAAAAAACCCTAGTACATGTAATTTTGAATAGTTTCAGACATTTTGAATTTTTTTCGCCACTGAATTCAATTGGCTGTTTAATAGATTAAAATTATACTAAAAAATTTGCGTCCAGCAGTCTCACAATCCCCATATACGTATTTTTATAAACTTTCTTAACATTTCTAATTTTTAAGTTGTCATATTGGATTTACCATTTGTAATTATCTACGTAAACAAAATTATTTCTTACGAGCACCCCAAAAAACTCCTATACAAGTACTTTTCAACGACTTGTGAGAATTTTTTATTTTTTTAGCCCTTATTTTGGATCTTCCAGTTCCAGTTTTAGAATTCTTATGTAAGATTTGTAGGACAAGGTGGTGAAACCTCCTGCGCGCTCCGCGTGCCAACCCCCGAAATTTGATTAAACATTTATTTTCTATATTTTTAACGGAAAATACAATAATTATATCTTTATTGTAACACGCCATATTGTAATGCTTATCAACTTACAAATTGAAGTGACTTTTTAGTGATATTTTAAAATACCATTTTTAAATCTACATATGCTTAATTAGTCTCAGCCAATTGCACGACGAATAAACAGGCTTCATCACGAGACCCATCGTTTTTTAAAGATAGGATTTGCTGTTTGGGTGCGTAAGATTGCAGACCTGTTTTGTCTCTGCCCAGTGTTCGACCGCTCTGGACTTTACCTTACCTCTAGGTGGAGCAACTTTTTAGGTAAATAGGTAGGGCCCACACCTAAAAAATCTGGTACTGTCGAACCTCCTGGTGCTAACATACCTCGACCCGCAGACGAAGAGCTGTCCCTGAAGAACAACAAGCTCATCGAAACGATCAGTTCCACCACTAGGGAACTAATAATGGAGAAGACTACCAAGAGATTAAACGCAAAGAGAAACTGTGGTACAATAAAGACTGCCATAAGTCCAACCGCTATCAGCTACCCCTCCAAAGAAGATGGGTGGAGCAAGGAGAATCACAGCTAAGAGACTCTTTCACAGAGGCCCGTAATGCCTACAGAAAAATATACAAAACTAAAAAAGAAAGATATTACGACTATTTAAGATATCTTCTGAACAAAGCTAATAATTCTAGTCTCTTTTAGTCCACTGTCAGTAAACTCTAAGTGAGAAAGCATTCACTCTGTCTACTCTCTTTGGAAGTAATAAAAGAATTCTACTTGCACGTCTACCCAGAAAAGACTATTTGAAAAACACTTTACATTAACTGTGGTAACTCTGCTCTAGATACAGAGATAAAATTCAGTGAAGTAATACAAATGGTCATGAAATTGAAAAAAAGGAGATCTCTAGGACCTGATGGTATTTCAAATGCTTTTTACAAAAATCTACCCACAAGTTGGCTCTTGCACCTTAAAAAACTCTTTAACATGGCTCTCGCTAACGGAGAAGTACCAAAAAGCTGGTACTCAAGCCTAGTAACTTTTTTATACAAAAGAGGCGACCAGTTTGACCCAGCCAACTACAGAGAAATATCTCTCACAAATGCTAGAACTAAAATATTGACTTCAATAATAGTTACCCGACTGTCTGATTGGTGCGAATTGAACAGTATACTTCTAAAATATCAATTAGCATTGAGAAGTGGTAGAAGCTGCGAGAACAACATTTTTACTCTCCTAGCTAGAGTATGTATAGAGTTGTCTAAGCCCAGAGGCAAGTTACGTGCAGCCTTTATTGACTTTTGTCAAGCCTTCGACTCAGTCGTGCACTCGATCTTGTGGAATTCGCTTTTTGCGGCGGGAGTGTATGTAAAAGTCATACAACTATTACAAATTCCATACCACCATTTGAACATGAAAGTCAGACTAGAAAGCGGCCAGACAATTGAAAGCATAGATACGACCAAGGGAGTCCTTCAAGGAGACTCCCTGAGTCCACTGCTATTTGCCTTGCTCCTACACCATATAACTTTGGTTTTGGAACAGAAAGGCCACATAAACATTAGCTGTTCCATAGATTTCTCGCTTTTCGATGACGATCTGACGGTACTTTCCAAGGACCCAATAGATATGCAACGCAAAATAGACACACTCTCCAAGTACTGTGAGACTAAAGCATTAGAAATACACGCCAACAAATCACTTAATCTCCAGGTCAGCAACTCTGGATGGGCGCGCAAATGCAGAACCATCAAGAATAGAGACATTCCTTGGAAGATGGTAGATGATTACACGTCTTTGGGCACCACTTTTACTAGTACTGGCTTCTTCAAGAAAAACTGCAACAGAGCACTAGTTAAAGGTAAGACAGCTTTGGGCGCCATGTGGCAAATACAAATGACCTTCTGCACCTTACGCACACTCTGTAATCTCAACTTAGCTGAAACACTATACCATATCGTGTTCATCTGCCTAATGTACAAGAATATAAGGAAACGCTACAAAAAGCAGTTTGACTACACATCATCAGCTCTCGCATGACTAAGAGTTAACTTCATCAACGCTCGAAAATATTCGATATTCGTGTTAATTGTCTCCTGCGCTTAATTACCTGAGAATAAGTGGAGTTGTCATTTAAAAATAAAGAACAAGTAACCAAATCTACTCTAGCACTAACTTCCCTATGAATAGCTAATTAAATAACCATATAAAAGTAAAAAATAGTAATGCTCTGCATCACCAGAGCTCACTTTCCTCGAAATGCATTTAATTATTATTTAAATCTAAAATATGGTTGAATTGATAATTATTTTGGCATGACTGCTTATGGATGAACTTGTTCATTATAAAAATTACATAACTTGAGCTTTTTATCACTTGTACTTTTTCTCTTAGTAATAAATTTATTGTTTATCGTTGGAATAAATATAACTATGTTGATTGGGTGTAGTTATGTTCAATATCAAATGTTTATAAATAAACGATTACAAACAATATACAATGGCACAATACAACCTAAGCGATATGTAGGCTGGCCTACATCCCTAACGTCAGGCTCTCATATGCCACATGTGCTCAATTCATACTTTATACGATTTCCTAGTCCATATTAAATATAATACCCGAAATATATTTGTACTTAAAAGGTTAAGAAGAACCATCCTTTAGTACCACTTTCTTTACTACACGTAAAATAATTTTGAACACTGAAAGCTGGTACACTGTGGCTGTGAGAGTTCAAAGTATGTTGAACTGTGATAGCACGTCAGTATGCGCTGCTATAGTTCAATGCACTGTGTATGTACAGTTCAACGTAGTATTGAGCTGCATGAGCCCGAAGATTGTTGCTCTCACAGCACAATCTTTAGGCTTGAGACAACACAAATCTGGGCTCGTACAGCTCAATACTACGTTGAACTGTACATACACAATGCATTGAACTATAGCAGCGCATACTGACGTGCTATCACAGTTCAACATACTTTGAACTCTCACAGCCACAGTGTACCAGCTTTCAGTGTTCAAAATTATTTCACGTGTAGGATAGTATAACATGCCAGTGAAGTCTCTTTATAACGTTTATTACACAGGTTTTGTTGCCAGATATTATTCGAATGTCAAACGTATGTTCAAAATAGCTTAAAAAGCACCCAAAAAAATTGCAGATCATTTAACTAAACCTTTTTGTAGATAAATTTTCTTTTAAAAAATCTCAGTTTTAAGTTTCACATTATGAAAAAATCACAAGAAATTGCATTTCTATAATTTGTAGACACCTCTTTAGTAAGAAAAATTACTTTCAGATAAACCTATTACATTTTTATGTAGATCAACAAGTTCTCGTTGATTTTTTGTGTACAGGACTTAATTTTATTATTGACATTCATTTAGTCACCTCTCCAATTTTCTGTATACAGACCTTAATGTTATTATTCAGAATCCTTTTGAGTCAAGGTCAATAACTAGTGTTTTAGATAATTTGAGTCTCAGCTTGTCTATATCTGACTTTGAGAATAATTTTATACAGAAATGTGTATTTATTAAGATCAATAATCTTTTTTCATATGAGAGTTGGTGTTATGGGCTCCTGAGATACATTATTAAAGTAATTAAAGCTAACCTGTTAACATGTATAAATTATACTACTTATAAGTATTAACTATATGTACAGGTACTATAGTCAAAGACTTTTGTCTTTTTATTGTAATTAACTAATCAACCTTTCAATTTATCTTTCCAATATTTTTTTACATTATTTGCAGTCTACGATTCATTTTAAAAAATTCCTTACTCCTTGACATGTCTTGGCTGTAGGCATAAAAGGAAATCAAAGGATGAAAAATTTTCTTGTGTCAACAATCTGAATTTATCAGCTATCAATAATTAGTCGTAGTACAGTCTGCATATTTTGCTGTCCACAGGAATTATTTCCATAGCTTTAAGTTTTCGTTTTCTAGTATTATTAATAGTTCTCAAATTTTTGACGATATACAGTGTTCAAAGAAATCCTGGCATTTAAACTTACTTTACGTTGCCAGATCTGTCCATTTATAGAAAAGGCTTAAGCTCACAGAATCGATGTACATTTTTCTTTGTTGAGCCTAATGCCCGTATGTGCTCTGAACATTTCAATGATGTCGATTATTGGCCTTTAGCGAAACAAATATTTAAAGAAGTATTACCAACGGAGCAAAAGTTTGTAAGCGATATTATGTTCGAATACTATCAGAACCAAAATAAAAATGTGGGTAGTAAATTCAATATCAAAACACTTGAGACTATGGCAGATGGGCCTTTTAAGTCTTTTTTCCGATTTGAAAAAAAAAAATTCGATAAAATATGTGAATTTACTAACAACTGTGAATCAAAAGATGTAGTTACTCTTTTATGTAAAATTTGTACTGCACTTTCACATGAACAATTGGCTTATCTCTTTAAATACCAAAGTATTTCATCAATTTTTTACCATTTAGAAAAAGCAAGAAATGACTTAATTCAAAATTTGGCTCCTTACTTTCTCAACATTTCCAATCATGAGACCATAATAGTTAATAATACTTTATTGGCAAAAGAATTGTCCAATATACCTGAAGATAAAGGGCTGTATTATTTTTGATGCCACTTATCAGATAGCTCAAAAATCAAAAAACTTTGCTGGTCAAAAGCGGTTGTGGAGTAAGCAAAAGAAATCGCCACTTGTTAAACCCATGGTGGGATTCATGCCAAACGGATTTATACTATTTGTCTTGGGTCCTTTCAATGCAAACCATAACGATGCACAGATTTTGAATGATTGCTTTCAAATATATAATGAGCTGTTATCCATGCTTTATAAAAATGATGTTGCCTTAGTCGATAATGGATTTAAAGATGTAATGGACTTTTTAAAACATGAAAAAAAGCTTTGAGCATGAATTCCTTGAACTTGAGAACGCAATACGTATGAAGCTAATCTAGCCAGGTTTGTTACCAAGGTGCGATAGATAATTGAGCAAGTATTTGGGCGACTTAAGAAAACCTCAAGTTGCTTGCTGTATCAGCTCATAATGCCACACTGTCCTATGACTTTGATTACCTGTTAATTGCTTGCACGTTACTTAGTTTATTTCACAAACCAATTCTCTCTGATGATAAACATGAAAATGTTGGGGAGACTATGAAATCAAGATTGAATGTACCGAAAAAATTGAAAGTAGTTGTCACTGATCTTAATCTTTCTCAACAAAGAGTTTCATTCGATGACACTGCTTTCACTTCTTTGGATAACAAAGAAAATAATTCGCTACTGCAGCTTCCTCAGCTTTCATTGGACGATTCTTATGAAGTTTGCCTAGGCCCTTATCAATTAAAAAATGTCATGTCATACTACGCCGAACATGTAGTGGAAGATATATTTTTAGTACAGAAATTCAATCCTAATGCAAGACATAGAACCGCAGGTTTAGATTTTTCTAAGTATGGCATTAACGTTATCGATCCACTGCTTGTGAAAGCACATATGAAATCTCGCTATAGAAGTGGAAAAAGCCATTATATTTTTGTACTTGTTGATCAAGCTAAGAGAGATGGACTGGCTATCATCGAATATTTTTGCACGTGTGAGAGTGGTTCATGGACAGTTGGATGCTGCAGCCACATTGCTACTATTATATGGTACTTGGGATACGGTCAACATAATGTCGTAAGGGTTCCTAACCCAGATATATCAAATGTCTCTATAACTATAGAAAATAAAGCTTTGCAGTTTATGACGGTAAAACAATACTTTGTTTTGATTGTTTCCAAATGATTTTATTAAAAAGGCATATTAAATTTTAAACACCTGACCTCAAATGTGTGATCAGCGACTATAAAAACTTATCTCGAGCTAATTTCAGAGTTTTTTTACAATTTATTTAGATTTGAACTTCAAATAACCTTGAAACATCCGTTAAGAAGGTCATCTGACCTCGGATTTGGAATCAGCGACCCAAAAAACATAATAATATAGTGATTTAGTGAGCTATGTGAAAACACTTTTTATTTTGTGAGACTCACTGTAAGCCTGATTTATACGGTCATTAGTAATATTTTAATATCTTCTACCTCCTATATCTAAGAAATCAAAGCTAATCCCCTCTTAAAAATTTACCAGGTGAATATTCAGAAGATAAACAATGATTTCAGAAACAATTTGGGACGATTCTCGAGGTTGCAAAAATGGGCTAATTTCGAGCTCTTTTTGGAGTCACTCTTTATCAAATAATTTCCTAACTTATGGAATTCATAACTGAACACAATCAGTTATAGAACTTTAAATTAAAATGAGTTATTATATACACCATAATAAAAAGTCAACGATTTTTATACATCGGGACCGTTTATTGCAGAGTAGGTACAGGCCTTGGCTGGTAATAAAATTTGAAATGTGTAATGTGCTGTTGTGGCGTGACGTTGGGTGGTGTAGTGTGGTATGAAGAAAAAAGGTGTGAAGAGGTTGTTCGGTAAGGAGGGTGGAATGAAGAGGGAGTCATATTTCAAATTTATTTCCATTAAACGTTTCCTCAAATTCACCAATCTAAAATCATTGATTTACTCTCGTACATAACGTGCCTATACGAGTATATTTAAAAAAATTTCTTTTGTGTCTAAGGCTTTGACTGATGACTTAAAAAACTGGTAGTTTACAGATTGTGCATGGTTAATTAAATAGCTTAAGTTATCAAATAACAAATTCTTTTAACTAATGGGCTTTTCTGTAGGCTTTAATTAAACATTATACTTTTCCAGTAAAACTGGCAATTTTCTGGCCTGGACTTACTATGTATCTGTCTATACAACAGTTTATGGACAGCTTATTAACAGTTTTTATGACTAACATTTAGTTCAAATAATCTGAAAGCAGAAACAATCTAATAAGTATACTGACCTATCATGAATTTTTAATGAACTTTTTCTGAATTCAAAAGAATTCATACAGAATATTTCAATAACTCATAAAAGTCATAATGAATTCTTATTGATTTTTTTCATGTGTTGTACCTAAGCACTTAATTATATAAACGCTTTTCAAATAGAAAATAATTTTGTGTGCTCTGTAGGTTATGATTAAACGACACATTGCAGAAAGTGGTGTTAAAACAAAAAATAATTTCTTGATAATAATAAAATAAAAGTTATCGACCATTTTATAACGATGAAGTTGCTACCATCGTAAGAAATTATAAAATCGGTCAAAAAAACCATGAAAATACAAACAAAAAATGATTTGTGTAAAATAAGTTGGTAAATCTAACTGAATTATTGATTCCACAAAATGTGTTAACCGTTCTATCTTGAATTTTTTAATTAGGCTTGTCTGCTCTTGTTTCTCAACATTATGCTATTGTCAATACGTTAATCCGTTACTTTAATTAAACGAAATTTTACCATAGATTTTAAAACAGAAATTTTACAAGCCCCCATGAAAATCATCCAACCTTTGAAATACGTTAACTTTACTTTTTAACTGTGTGATAAAAAATGGCTTTGTTTCATAATTTATTAATACATAGTAAAAAGAAAAAAATTGTAATTCCTAGAAAATAAGGGATGAAGTTATTTCATGCTTTATGTTTAAATTACTGTAGCTCACTTTTTCTCACGAAAAGGAATTTTCAGTTTTTTTCATAACAAAGTGTAAGTTAATGCCATAATATTTATAAGAATTTTTTTTTGACGTAAGCTTCAGGCTGTTTTTTTACCTCTAGAATAAAAAACTAAGGCAGATAAAAAACAGGGTTACTTAGGATAAAACTAATTTAAATTGCAGATAAGGGCTTATTTTATCTAGTTTGAAATGGCATTGTAGTATTAAAAGCTTGTGCTAAAAAATTAATTTTGGTTAAACTTATAGACTAATTCTATTTTAAGGCTATATTTTTGTACTTAATTTCATAGTACAAAAAGACATATTCTTAATAAGTTCAAGGAATCTTTAGTTTCTATTTGCCTAATGATAACGCTTCTTTTGCTGAGACTTACCTGTTATTCTACCTACATGTTTGGCTTCCTCTTTTATCTTATATCAATCTAAATATTGTTATCAGTTTGCGATTTACTCATATCACCTATACTGTTGATGTGAACATTCAACTTTAGCATTTATACATTCTATTTTTAGATTTCGACCTCTGATCATTGGCACTTCGAAAGGAGTTGCATGTGTTGCCAAGAGAGTGGTGAGAGAAGAGCTAATGTGATGTTATTTTGTCCAAGAGCTAATGTTGAGGAGAGGAAATTAAGAAAAGTAAGTACTTTTTTTTCAAATAGACAATAAGTTGAAAATAGATATATGGTCATAGTACGTCGTGCTATTTAATATGGAGTTACCCTAGGAATTACATTTTTTATGGACATTGCTCAAGAAAATCAAGAAAGTGTTAGCATCTTTCTCATGAGTAGGTATATATTGACTTCGATCATAAAAGGGAGTCGCAGAGCTCTTCCATACTGATTTCTGAAATAAAAAACTTTAACCTTTGATGCTTAGTAATACGAATACAAACTAAATTTTTTAATGTGGTGTAGAGATAAGAGTGTTGCAGCATGTATTTAAAGAAAAAAAGATGTAAAAGGTCTATTTTTTGACACATAAAAGTATTGGGAATAGAAGAACCATATTAACTCCAAATAAAATATTTTTTCTAAAAACCTATTCAAAAACCTTTGTACGTTCTTATACTTAATGTCCAAAGAGAAAGTAAGAAATTACATGTACTTCTACTCAGAACTTACCCGTTTCAATTGAGTTGTTTTACTGAATTAGTATAAAATAAATTTGAAAATAGTTTATATTACAAAACATCAAAAATTGTAGCAGGTAAAATATGGAGGTTCTAGAACAATGAGAATTCTAATATAGCTGAGTTACAACCCTTACTGCTTTATAAATTGCCAAGAGTTGAAAGCAATAGACGGTAATATAAATTTTCACCATTCAATGTAGATTTCTATGTTGAATAATCACTGCACACTCAACAGTACACGTTAGGTGCTACTGTGCCACTACCACAGTAGAGGAGTGTTTAAAAGTCTTAAGTCATTTTACCAAGTCGTTGTGGACGGCCTTAATGTCTTTTTGACATCTTTTTATATCCTAGTACTCGTAGCTGGTCTCTGCTGAAAATTAACACAAATAAATTGTTAATGAAGATGTTTGGAGTTAATAACACGACTTGTACTGTTATTCAAATATTTATTCTGCAAGTGTAAGCAGCTAATAAACAAGATTTTATCGTGAATAGAAATTAATATTAAAAAAATTGTTTGTTTAACAAAAATATTCAAATTTCTATCCGTCCATTTGGCTATTATGCACTTTGCGAGTGCTTATTTTTATCAAAATTAACTGCTCACATGTTTTATTTGCTTTTCAGCATCTGGTAAATCCAATTTCCGTCATAATCTTCTTTTTATTTATTAAATTGTTTTCAATTGTGTTCAGTACTCTCGTACTGTCACAAAGGTTAGAGTTTGGTGTTTTTATTTATACTGTATTAGGGAAGTAGACAACAAGACACCAACTGCAAAAAAATCCTGCTCTTATGTTTTTCAGTAGTTCCATAAGCTTTTATCAAGTTTGATCAGTACAACAGAAAAGTTGTATGTCATTATACAATATGGTCTTATCATACATCTTTATTATATATATTTTCACATCCATGATCAGGAATTTCAAAAATCATATGAAAATATATTTTTTTTTTATGCAGAAATAACAGTTCAGTGTGCAAAATGCCATAGAATTTGTATCAATGATGCTTCTAAAGATTTAAAAAACCATAGGTAATTTTAAGGCTTTACTTACATTTTTAATACAATTTATTAACTAGTTCTATGTTTAGTATATTGTTACATTCACAGTCAATTGTGTGAGAGACAAAGCTTCACTTATTAAGCTAGCTATGACTCAAACGAATATGGGGCTGCAAACGTACCAGAATGTAATGTTAATCCAACTTGTGGTTTGAAACTAACATAAACATCACAGTATTTTCTTACGAAAAAACACTAGCAAAGTAACTTATCTTCTGTAAGTGTTAATAGTAATACCATTTGATTTGTATTTACATCACAAACCTATAATTCTAATAATTTTTGGCCTTTTTCCAAAATAGCGTTTTATGAGCTGATAACAACTAAATTTCGATTACATAACATTTTCAAGAAATTCACATACAATGTCCACTTTAATTTTTAATTTTTATATAATTTTATTGTTTCTTACTTATTTGTTAACTTTTTATTTTTATTTTTATTTTTATTTTTTTTTAAAGATGTTACACTTTTTACTGTGACTTAAAAGTTTTCTTACTTTCTATTTAAGACAATTGTTAAAGTTGCTGTGTTATCCCTAAAACCGAGTTTTTTTTATATTTTTAGTTGTTTTAAGCTCATTTACTTAACCTCTGTAAATTTTAAAAACATTTTCTCGTTACGATATAAGACTACCTTTAAAATTTTTTAATAAGATTTCGTTGTGGTCATCGAACTTCTAACAAAAATTAACTTGTATCGAAAGAAGATAGCACGCTATTAACAATAATATCCAGTGTCACAGTAGGTACACAAGTTATACATAGTACGTTAAAGAAATAAAAGTAATTTTTTAAATTTTATGAAGTAATAAAATGTATGTCATCAGTACACATTCGTAAGTAATTTTCAGTACATTATTAAAGATAAACACTTACACTTACTAACACTTATGTAGGAAGTATTATACAATACTTGCATGCGTACAGCATTATTTATTTCATTTATTCCACTTTTTTATACTACATATAAGAAAGTCCAAGTTAAATAATTACCTTTTCAATATGTAAAATTTGAATTACATATTGTTTATGAGTTGCCTGGTATTTTATTAGAAAGTTAAAAATGTCCATGTTATATCAACTTTAATTTAAAGTAATCATTAGTCCAAGGGCCAAGTTCATCTCCAAGCCTTTACCTTAACTAGTTCTATGCATAATTTCTCTACCAAAACACGATTTTTTGGACGCGAGCCTGAAAGAGTCAATAGTCAATTGTTATCGACAAATTATATAAGCAAATTAAAAAAATTATTTAACTTTAATCAATTAACATAAATAAATACGAACGACGCTCTTAGTCGTACTTTGTATCCATGGTAAGTAATACACTTTTCGTAACTTATTTAAAAAGCCATCTGCCTGAACCTCTTTCCATCTCTCACCCGTAGCTCAAGCCGTAAGCTTCTTGTCTCGCAAACATAAGACTTTTCAAACTCACACTAAATTTGAGAGGTTCAACAATACTGCTTGTCTAGTTTCAAAGTTCTTAGTTCTAGGTCTAGAAATTTTTTTTAAAGTCTCGTCTCGTTTTGGAGTCTCGAAAGAATTCTGAGTCTTTTAAGATTCTTGAAATGCTTGAAGAAAATTTTTGAGACCTACGAGACTTTTAAGAGTCTTGAAAGTCTTCACGAAACTTTATATATTTCGTGGTTGTTGTGGTGTTTTGATGCTTCAAATCACATAGAATTTCATAAAGACTTGAGACTTAAGAGTTTTAAATATTTTCTTCAAGGCTCCCAAGTATCTTAAAGTTTTCGGGATCTTCTTCGAGACCTCAATACAAGATTTTACGAGGTCTCGTCTCGTTTGGTCTCAGTCTCAACATTTCTTTATCGAGTCTATCTCTTTTTGTCTCAAAGTAGATATTGCACATACCAAGTACTAAATATAGAAAATGTCTTAACGAACCTTGTACAATGTGTACAAGGTTCGTAAAAAAGACTTTTGGAACGAGTTACGAAACGTTTTTTCCGCCTGAGAACCCAAAATCAATCGATGAAGGAGCTATTTTAAGGTCGAACGGCAGCAATATACTATTTTCTTCACAGATGCATAGTAGTAGCCAAAAGAACTTTCAGTGTTTATTTTAAGGGTGGGAAGAGAGGCACCTTAGCATAGTATAGTACTTAGGCAGAAAGTAAATTTAAAAATTGCAAGGTAGTTATGAATGGTTTAATACTATATTAGTTATTTCACTCTTCTTACGCATAATACTGTAATCAAATTAACTCAGTGTTTCAAGAAAATATTTTTCAATAAAACTTCTCTTCTTAATTAAAATTTCCATTCAAAAATATTTTCCATTAGTAGAAAAATGCTAATGCACTGCAGTATTTACATAAAAGCTGCGTTCTAATTAATGGTGATACACAACCTGACGTCTAGAGCTTAATTTCCTGGGCTTGTATAAGCATTAACTTTCTGGTATCTTTAAAAATTTATGACCAACCAAATTTCTTTAAAAAAAATAACCCTGTAGATATTGTAGTACATATTCTAAAAGTTTTATGTATACATATAACTCTTATCATTTACGTGTACACCCAATACTTAAGTACGTCTAATGCATCAATTAACATACTTAGTTCGATTCCTGGCCAGTGCGACTTTTTCGGGCAAGTACCTCTGTGATTTTTCACATGTGCTTTTTTACCACGCAATGCTTCTCAAGGAAAATTCAGGTGACCTCCTTGCAGCAAAAATTGCTGAATATTCCTACCCCCTCCTTTAATAAGAGGCCTCCCATCCCTTTCCGTGTCCCTTTCCAAGTGCTAAGTGCCCATAGTAGTGCCTTTGTTAAAGGAGCCAGACGTAGAGCACTATATATAATTTATCTACGATGATATTAAGTTTTCGACAATTAAGAAACGATTGCTCTAATAAGCAGATTCTGAATTTAGAATGTCTGCTTAAATATATATGAAAATGCTTATATATATTAACATACGTAAGGTAAAAAGAATATTAGCACATTAGTTCTTTGACATTAATAGGTAACAAGAAAAACAAAAGAAGTGGAAAAAAAATTTACTTAGAAAAGCTATCAACTGAGAAATATTTTTATAGAAAAATAATTAGATTCTATCAATAATCCATTGCAACATTACTAAAATTCTTCTAAACTAAACACAAATTTAACCTAAAACAACCAACACAAAACCCAAGTAATATGTTCGCTTTAGGAAAATGATTTCTACAATTCAGAAATTAACGTTCAGCAGAAGTGAAATAGTTTTAAAATTTGTCTTCATACACGATTTGGTAAATTAATCGTTTTTGCTTTAAAAAAGTTGCTTAAAGGCCTTCAGGAACGTATAAACACATACGCAGAAGATTACTCACAAATATATAAATATATTCAAATTCTTGATGCAGTGTTAGAGCGTGAAATATCATGCTTTCTTCTAATCTAACGAGGAAAAAGTTTGGAGTTGTATGTTGGATACTTCCTCTTTCTTTTATTCTTTTAAGGCAGGAAGAGCATTCAATCATTCACAGCATGCTCGACGATGCTAGCGTAGCATATAAGCTATGTAGCCACACGCGCTAGGAAAAAAAATTCCTACGCCGTCTTCTCTTTTTCTAGCTTAGAGCAGAGGATAGCATGTATGCGTACCTGATTAAACTCTCTCACATTGGTTTCAGGAACATGACATACTTAATGTTTTGTCGGCAGGCATACACTTATTAGAAAAACTGCATATTTATTGTACGTGCATATGCTTGATAAGCACTTACATCGTAAATATATATATAAGTATATTTTTTTTGTACACACGCGTAGGAAAGAAAAACTTATTTTTCTATTATCCATAATTATTTATGTATAGCACGTCGAATAAATGACTATCAGTATTATTGTATGTATGTGTGTATGTATCTTATTATTTCTTTATTGTTTGTGACTTTTATAAAGCACAGCAAAGACGTAATAGAATACTTTTCCAAACTAAATAAGCACCGTAAAATAACAATGTAACGATAAATTTTTCTCTCGAACGTAATTAAATCTTATGAAAGAAAGAATAATAAGATAGGATATAGTATAAAGATAAATTAAAAGAAAAAAAAATACACACATAACCTAAGCTGTTCAATGAAGATTAGAATAAAACGGTTAAAATGGTCAACGAAAACGAAGATCCAGCCGACGCCAACATAACAGTATCTGAAGCTCTGGTGGAGACCCTTAAAGCCAATTTCTTGTTTCAACATGCAATCAAATCCATTCCTATATTAGATAGGAAGAATAATCCCCTCAAAGACTATACTTAAGATGTTAGGAATGGAGAAAGTTGGGTCAGGGATCATTAAAAAGATTTATGTAAGAGAGCATCGTTGCAAAATCTGTGAGGTGCCACACGTATTAGCGTAAGCTGTCAGGACGTTTACAGCCTCAAGGTATTTATAATGAATTTAAAAAAACATATGCCACAGGAAAAACCGTTGCTTACTATCAAACATAGCTGCAGAAAGTGCGCCAACAACGAGGCGAGCTAGTGAGTGAATATTATGGTTATGTTAACCTACTGGAAAGTGGCACCGAAGAGGCTTTGACGAATGATAAGGGCAAATTGCACAACGTGCGTATGATGATACATAAAAGCCTGGACAATCTCACACCCCTTATACCAAGGACTACCTTGTAATGATTTGAGAAATAATGTTAATAACTTAGGTCGACAGCAGTATAGATAATCGTATCAGACATTTATATCGCATTAAATAGGACAAATTAATAAATATCGAATCAACTATCGAAATTCTAATAGGCAATTCAATAATAATCGAAATTCTGCATCAAATTTTAGGAACAAAATAATAAGTTAATAGTATGGAAATTAACAAAATAGTAATATCTATGGGCAAAACAATTATAATTAATGAAACAACAAGAATCCTAATAGATATTCTGTGCAACAAATTTTGAGTTTTAATTATGGAAATAACCAATCTAATTCTCAAGGCCAGACAAATAATTATAACACCTTATTCTTCAATAATTACGGTGGTAATGACAACAATTACAACAAACAAAATGTTTTTTTTTTTATCAAAGACAAAATTTTTAGAATAATCCACAGCCAAACAACTCTTATTAACTGCACCATTTAAGCTCGTAGGTGGCTTATCTATAACGTTGTATAAAGGTAAGCCCTCAGCGTTCTTATCTCAACCAGACACTGAGTACTACAGAGAAGGTGATAAATTTTGCAACAAAATTAGAACCGTTTTAATTGGTACATGCCAGGGGCTTGGCGTAGAAGACGAGCCTACAAGCATAAGGTTGTCAGTCCCAGAAGGGAATAATCGTTTAATCACACTCACGCTCAATAATGGGGCCGCCACAAGCCGTAATAAATTAGACTAGTCGCACCTATTATGACGCGTAATGACTGGTTAAATTGTTCATCTTACTGGAAGTACCCACATCTTGTTTAAACTGATGGAACAACGTCTATAACTTTGTAAGGAAATTCTACAATTTCTTGTGATCTCTAACGATTTTCGCATCAAAGGTAGCGGTCTATTAGGTCAAAATTTTTATAAAGAACAACGAGCCACATTATTATTTTATTATAATGCTAGAGTATTGGATGATGACGTAATAAGCCCCATTACTTTTTTTAAAACTCTTTAAGTAATAGAGCTATGGAAAAGGGACGAAAAAGAATGAAAAGCAACAAAACTTATGAAACGAACACCTTTAAATTAAATTTTAGCTATTCCTCTTAATATAAACAAAGTAAAAAAGTGTCCTACAAATTGAATTAACCAACAAAACTTTATATTGTTAAATACAGGCATAACAGGCTGGCTTGAAAAGTCAAATACACCTTAATACCAAGAATTAAAAAACATAAAAGCTAATATGCATTTTTAATATAAATATGTTAAGCTGATTTTATCAGAGTATGGTGATAATTTCATGAAGTTCGCTGATGACATAACTGGTAAAGGTGGCATACACAATGAAAATTATAAATTAGACCACCAAGATACACCCCAACCCCATGCCACTAAATAGAGAATAAATACCTTCAGTGTGGAGTGACATTGGCTTAATGAGAAACAAAAAATTACTAATAAATTAACTAATCATACGATTAGGACTAGAATACGTCCTATAGTAAAAAATTATTTAATTAATACCATTTTAACTAAAGGATCCTTCCCACAAGTCGATGTAGGATATGACGATATGTATGTAGGAAAAGGCATAGTAAGAAATAAGAACGGCATATGTAATGTTATGCTTATAAAGATTTATGAGGAGGATGTTACGATTTAAATAGATCCAAAAAAAATTCTACCCTTCGAATACTTTGCACCTAAATTTGGTCCCACTACTAGTAGCAAGTATGAAAGACCAGTTATTCAAAATAAATAAGAGAGATCAGAGACGTAAATGAACTTGTGAGTACCAGTCACTTAAAGCTGACAGAACATGACTTAATCTATGGACTGATTTTCAAATTTCCAGATACATTTTTTTTACCTGAAAACTCTTTACCCCTTACTATTCTGGTTGCACATTAATCCCGATAGAAAATAGCATGTTTACTACCATTAAGGTGTATCGTCACCTACCGCTACAAAGAGAAGTTTTAGTTGACCACGTAGCCAAAAGAATCAATGATGGTATCATTAAACATTCATCATCACCGTATGATTCTTATATATTATTTATTTAGAAAAAGCCTGTTAGCCATGAAAATCCAAGATGAAGGATAGTAATTAATTCCCGAGAACTTAACGAAAAACATTGGTGATGCATATCTATTGCCTAACGTAGCAGATATTATCAACCAGTTGGAAGGATCCGTATATCTTTCAATTTTTGACTTGGCAAGTAGATCATATGGCTAAACATGATAAGCGTAAGATAGCATTTATGACGTGCCATAGACATTACAAATATAAACAAATGCATGAAGACTTATGAAATGCACCTGCCACATTTCAATGGCTTAAAGATCTCATATTAGCAGCGCTATTATACGTTAAAACGTTAGTATACTTCGATCATATTATTATTCATCCAAAAGATCTAGTTAATCATGACCGTAAAGTTAAGTTACTTTTTAACCAGTTACGATCAGCAAATATGGCAGTCCAGCTAGGTAAAGTTAAGTTTTTGCAAAAAGAAGAAATATTTCTTGGGCATACAGTAAGTCAATGAAGGATTGAACCAGACTCTTAAGAGGTACGAGCCATATCTTACAGCTATAAAAAAAAAAATTACGTAGTTCTTAGGACTAGCAAGATAATATGGACATTTTGTTAAAAATATTTGGTAATAGCTAAGCCTTTGTCAGATTTATTTAAAAAAAGAAACATTTGAGTGAACCGAAGTGCAAAAAACCAGTTTTTAAATACTAAAAGATCATGTCTGTCAAGAGGCTATTTTACAATTTTCCAACTTTAATAAATCATTTAACTAAATGCATATGACTACACATTAGAGAGATATTCAGCCAAGAAACAAATGGATTTGACTATCCTGTCACCTATTTTTCAAAAACTTCAAATAAAGCCGAAATGAATTATTCCACGACTAAAAAAAAATTCTCAGCTGCTCCATACGCAATGCAGTATTTTCATTTGCATTTATTAGACAGTAAGCTCATTTTTGTAGCTGGTCATGAGTCATTAAGTTGGATGCATGCAAAAAAAGACCCAGGGCAGGAGTCAGAAAAAAAATATGCGAAAAAAGGAAAACAGACTTACAAAGTCAGATACAAAGAACCAAGAACATTTAATTCAAATACCATTTTACCTGTTGCACTGCTAACAACCTTGTGGAAACAGTGAAATTAACAAAACTTAGGAGCATGACCATATCACGAACAAATATACTTAAGTTGGCCAGGAGCCCAGGATGACCCCTTGGTTCAATGAAAAACTAGAAACGACCAAAGTTAGATCATAGTGTGATTGCTGAAAGGACTCAAAAAAACAGATTTCCCCAACCACAGACATCATATGCCTCTTAAGTATATGGGGAACTGTCACTTAAAATATATCAAGAGATTCTAGCTCATTAATAGTAATTAAAAACAACGTCCAATGGTGGTACTGTCATATTTTGAATTTATTAAAAAACAAAACGACGTTTCGGCCGTTTGGACAACGTCCCGGCCCTCATCAGGTACAAAAATCTATGAGTAAAAAAATTCTTTGCAATACGAATTTAAGTAAAATATAATAAACGCAAATTAAGTTACATGTATAACATACCTCTGACTTTTACGAAAGGGATGTAAAATCGTAATGTAGTCAGAGTTTCAAGCTAAGTTGTTTTTATACCCTGCACATATACAAATGACATAGTACACGCACGTAATACAATCGAATAAGAATCGCAAGCAGTTCCTTGAGACGCACATAAACAGTTCATGTTTTCCTAATACTATGAATGAAAGGGGTCCTCGAATCATGTATATAAAGTTAGTCACCTTTCTTAATTGACATAACGAGAGACCTATAACAATCTTTCAATTTTTCTGTATCTTGTTGCCTATTAATATTATTATTAAAGTAATATAGATTTAACATTTCCAAAAAAAGGTGCTTTTTGTAATTTTGTTCTATGTCTAAAATTTTAATATTATCAAAATTAAAATAATGTGTAAATTCAATGCTATGTTGTGATAGTACCGATGTATTCTTTTTTTTTCTCGATGTCTCTTTTGTGTTCTGTCATTCTTAACTTTACAGCTCTCGATGTTTGATTCAATGTGAGTCTCAAGGAACTGCTTCCGATTCTTATTCGATTGTATTACGTGCGTGTACTGTGTCATTTGTATATGTGCAGGGTATAAAAGCAACTTAGCTTGAAACTCTGACTACATTACGATTTTACATCCCTTTCGTAAGAGTCAGAGGTATGTTATACATGTAACTTAATTTGCGTTTATTATATTTTACTTAAATTTGTATTGCAAAGAATTTTATTACTCATAGATTTTTGTACCTGATGAGGGCCGGGACGTTGTCCAAACGGCCGAAACGTCGTTTTGTTTTTTAATAAATTCAAAATATGACAGTACCACCATTGGACGTTGTTTTTAATTATTTACCAACTGTCATTGGACGTTTTATTTGAATCATTAAAAGTAAGTTTTTCAGAACCAGTACCCTCAAAATCCCACGCTAGTCATAAGAAGGTCGAAATCACCAGAATAAAACCTAATAGTTTTGAAAATGAGGAAATACCTTTATTACCAGTCAGAAATATAGTTAACTTTGGTGCATCATCAAGGACAAGTCTTTTTTCCAAAATTGACATAAGTAATACTGAAAAATCGTCAGAAGAAGACACATAACCACCAGTATATGACCCAGGATTGAGTAGATTACGTCCAGAATTGACTAAAACGGAAGTTAACTCAGATAACGACTAACACGCGACAAATACTGAGGTCTCTATTACACCCATTTCACTAACTGAAAGCTTAAATAAAGACCTTTTTGGAAGACCAACCTCAAAATACAACAAGTAATATTGATAAGGTCACTTATCAAGAAATACAGAAGTTAATAAGAATATTTTACCAAAGTCTTTGAAAATATTTGGACAGATCTAACAACGATGACAAACTGAAGCAAGTTAATACGGATTTTTATCAGTAACCAGATTTTCTAATCAAGATGAGCCAGATCCCAAAATTGAAGATATATATACTTAAATGGACACTTATGACCCTGATTATTTAGATAATTTTATATTGGAAAACGAAATTGCAGGCATTTCAAGACGTACAAAATAGTTTTAACCCCCATATTATGAAAATGGAATTTTAAGAAAATATATAAATAGTAGTAAACTCTGAATTACCCTTTGTATTTATGAAATTACACTTTTAAGCTCTTGTACTGCAATGCACATGAGTACATTTATTGTAGCAAAAAACGGACGATATAAATCACCAGGTTAGAATAAGTTATAGAAGAAGCCCTGGATGAAATATAAAAGTACAACATTAAACAAACAAACTGCGATAAAGATGAATCATTGAATCAAAGTATTGCACCTGATTTCACGCTACTGTCGGACTTATATGCTTTTCAGCAAATCAATCGTTACAAGCAACAGTACGTGAAAGTGTACGTAAGTCTTAGTAATAGTAGCAGTAGTACTGACAATTATAAAAACATAAATGGAGCCCAGCTAGTAAACAATGTAATTACCACTAGATATTACCTTATATACAAAAAAGCCAATATAGTCCACTTTATTAGCAAAGATTGTCAACCAGTCACATCAGTCTCAAGACTGTTGAGATCAATAGGTAAACTGGACTTTAATTATTTTAAATTTAAAAAACCAAAAGTAGACCAAATATTAATAACACCTTATAAAGGACATAATTTCATGTCAATTGTTATTAGTTAAACACCTACCGATTTAGTAACTCTAGAAGGTCTTACAAGAACTTAAAAATCACTCAGAAAAAAATTATTAAAACAATCTTAAAACTTATTAAATTTTAAGAAGGTCTCAAAATTAAAAATAAATAAATAAATTCAACTTATTAATGTCAACAAAAGAGAATTAAATGAATGAAATCAAGAAAATCTTTATTACTTACAGATTCTTTCATTTCAACTTTTAATGAAGTTTTAACTAATACCCATGGTGCATTACATATGACACTTGACGGTAATTGCTACTTAATATCAATATAGTATTATTTAACTACATACTTTTAATAAGTCCCTGTATCAAATTAAAGATCAAGCATGCTTGCTAATGCACTCGTACAAAATCTCATAATAATATTCGCTGTACCTAGAGCAACTAAATCAGACTGACATGCTACATTCATGTCTAATTCATTATAACAACTCATTAGAATCCTAAGAAGTAATTATCTAACTACATCAGCATATCATCCTCAACCGAATGTATTACTAAAGTGATGTCATACCACCCTAGCTGACTTGATAAGAACTTACTCTAAAACTTAAGATGGCTGAGATAATTTGACCAAGTTCGCCACCTAACAGGAGGGTGCATACAGCAACAAATTCTACGTTTTATGAACTAGTATTTGAGAGAGTAGCAGGGTTGCCCCTGAAGATACTTAAAAATAAATAGTTACAAACCTATTTGTTATAATAATAAGATCTTATTAAGTGACGTCCAAAAATACAAACTGTGGCTGGAAATCACTAAATAAAAATGAAAATATAAGCGAAAACAAGATATGATAAAAAGTTGAAGCCTATAAATGTTATACCAGGAGACTACGCTTAAGTAGAGAAAAAGGGCATTCCTGAAAATTTGATCACTACCATAACAAACTTCTCAAGTTGGAAACAGTTATAGAGGGAAAAAATGTGTTACTTAAAAAAACCGATGTTGAAATCATACGAAAAAACACAAATAAATAAAAGCTAGGTTCCTAGTAATAGTATCCTTGTATGATTTATATTCTACATGTCTTCCAGAAAAAAAGAGCACAATAATGCTCCTTATGTTGGTCATCTTAATGACAATAGTGCTTGAAGGTTATGCTGATTAAAACTATGGTCGCCGTGGCAAGTAAAGCATTGAACTACTTGTAAAAAATCCTGGAAAATACTATAATCAAATCAATATTACAAAAATTGAAAAAGCTGATTATAAGATTGTGATTAGGCTGGATATTTTTAAATTCATACTGGAACTCATACCTATTTAAGGATTAAATAAAACCTTTCAAAATTGTATTGCACTATTTGGTTATCCTGATTGTACTAACTAGATGAAAATAGACCTCTTGAATAAAAGGATTATGCGATGACAAAATCAAATCAATACCATAAAACATAATAAATGCCGTGAAAACCCATGCAGGACAACACACTGTTCCACCTTGTAGCATACAAATAAACAGACTGACACGTTTTGGAATTATTGAAAGCATTGCTAAACGACTTGTCAGCTTAGTCTTAGGAGACAATATAAACGTAATAAACACTAACATTAACAATTTGCATACTTATTGAAAGAAATATGTTAAATAATATGGACAAAATAGCCATATTTTTGCAACTGCATTAAAAAAAATTATATAACACTATGAAACGCCATTAGCATATTCTTAAACAAGTTGGTGATGTATTGATTTTAGGACAAGATCTTACTCTCAACAGATATTTGATACATTTATCATCTTACGTTAGAAGAACTGAAGCTACCTAAAGCCATATTATTCGTTCCCATGAAGATCTAATTGACATCTTCCATGATATATAAAGCATATAAAGCTATTTTTTCCTACCATATTGAGAACCATCACCTAAGATATAATGAACCTAGCAAGGAATCTAGAACTCAAAGCACCAATAGAAATTCTTTACGCTGGTAAGACAAGCACTCTAAGCTCATTAGATGATGTGCATTATAACATCTGCTACTTGTTGACCGAACCCTTTATAATCTCTATAGACTACTTCTAATCATGATACCTCAATATGGAAAAAATTGATCTGCTTACATAAAACCATTAAGAAAACTTAAGTGTGGTAATATAACATCTGCCACTTGTTGACTGAACCCTTTATAATCTTTATAGACTACTTCTAATCGTGATACCTCAACATGAAAAAAATGGATCTGCTTACATAAGATCATCGTATTTTTACTAAGCAGCAGGAAACCATACTTTGTATTAATGATTAAATAAAATTACATTGAAAAAATGTAAGAAAACAGTGTATAATCGTACATGTTCTGCTATGGAACCGTTAAAAAAACCTAACTCTATATACGCAAGTAAAGTTCTTATGCTATTACAACCTGCAACGCAAGTATTTTTATTCTGTAAGATTATATTCACACCGAAAATAAAAAATCAATGGATTTACTTACCAGCTAAAAATTTATGGTTATGCTCAATACCTTATAAATACCAACTAAGCATTATCTCCCTTTTCAAAATGTATCGACAAAAAAAGTAAAATTTATAGGTATTTTATGCATAAATAATGAATGCACGGTAAAAATACACAAACTTACTTTAATTAGTAAACATAAGTAAGCATAAGATCATCACTCCGATACAATATTCGTTTAAAGTAGACGTCAACTTCAACTTGTCTGTATTACATAAAGAGCGATAATGCCTTTCACGACGCTGTGAAATCGATTTAAGAAAAAAATATTATGGAACAAGCATGAACAGCTAAAAAATTCAGTGTACAAAATGTAAGACATCAAATAAAGAAAGCACGAACCCAAAATTTAGAGAATAAACGAACTTTTTTTATCATTCCCATACGTAATGTCATCGAAGCTAATATTATTTTAAATATAACAGCAATACTTATCAGCAAAGCAGGAAGATGTTTTAAGAAGACTATAAAACGTAGTACCTCGGAAAAACTTATGAAACGCAACATTAATACACTGAACACAGAACCCCAAGGAAACATAAAACAAGAATTAAAAGAATACAAACAAACTAAATTTGATGACAAAGTTGAAGAGACACAAAAAATACCTTAATCATTTAAAACTAGACCTATAATAAAGATACGTTGCTAAACACTACCACACCTGCACCCCAATACTTAAAAAAAGACTTATAAATCAATAGTAAATTCATGCTATTCTCCTTCCAGGCCTTACGATGGACCCTGACTATGAAATAATAATAAAAACTACAGTCAACAAAGATTATCCTCTATACTAGGTTGTTGAACACTTCAAAAATAAAGAAAACATCAAGAAAATGCACATACTTCCTAACATAGTTATTCACATAAAAATATAACTACCATCTCAAGTCCAACTTGGAAAAATCTATACGCCCGTTGGTCGTACCGGTTGTATCCCCAAGGAGACCTAAAGTTAAATCTTATCAGGTCTCTACGATTAATACCATTGGAGTTCAGGACAGACACTTTTGTTACGACCATCAGCTGCCCCGACTCTTAATTAGTCGTTCCAGATCCAACCGTTTGTCGACAGCTTCAGCGATGGCTGCATCCATGGGGCATCTTAAGGCAGCGTGTCCGTCGGCTCCCACCTGGAACCGCAAAGTAGTTACGATATAGGCAGGGGCACTAATCCTGACGGCCTTGTACCCTAGGCCACTCATACCCAGCTTGCGATAGTTGTATTTGCACTATCCGTTTACAGCCCCTTTCTAATGTTTTCAATTCTGACATCGGTCCCAACAACTTTAAGGTTTTTAAAGGAGGTTTCCTTTCCTCAAGTTGTTCGAAGCAAAATTGCATTCAAAAGGAGATCAACAGGCATGGTGCGCATAATTACGTCGTTCAGGCGCTTTTTTGAGCATGGGTAGCTGATAATTGGTCGTATGCTACACGTTCTTATCTTTTAAAATTGTGCATAGTACCAAAAATGGCAACTCTCGCGCTTATTGACTATAACATATTCTTTTTGTCGCCACCTTACAAGATTTGGCTCTCGATCTGCCAGACGTGCTCTACTCCATGTTCGATTCCTTACTTCGAACTAGTGATTCGGTCAGCCAATCATAGTAAAGAGAGGCTTTCCTCATTGTCCGATTTTCAGTTCACGATCTTAACGGGGTGACTTGACTGGCCGCATAGTACTGCAGGTGACACATGACCTTGCCTGGCGCTTTTGCGCATTAGGCTCTTGAACTGAGACTAGCACAGCTCTAATCACAACTGGAATATGGTTCTGGTAGATCCTCAGAGGAATCATTCACTCTTAGCGTCTTACGAAGAGCAATGATACTTTTGTGGGGAGAATGCAAAAGTCAGACAGCTGCTCCTTGCCCTTTCTCGCAGTCATGTACTCCAGCTTCTAATCTTTGACAGATTTTCACACATCTGTTCTCATGGTAGCAAGAGTCACGCGAAGTTTTAGGTGTATGACCAAGGATAACCTGCTGCCCCCAAACACAGTATTCTTCATGCACCTAATTTTCTGAAAAGATTGAAGAGCCTTTGTCTCGCAACCAGGTGATCAATTCTAGTCTGGGTCTCCTTTCAAGCAACATTCTCTTGCTCACGCCCTAGCTAAAATCGTTAAAGCATCAAATTTGATTACCGTTTTCAGAGAAAATGGCACTCGTTTTCCCTGGCTCGGAGTCACTCGGGCTTGCCACATTCGTGCCCTCACTTTTGGTGATGGCCTCCTGAGGTTTCCGAAACGAGGATGCTTGTTCTCAATCCGGCTCGCTCGGGGATAGCCGCTTCACTTCACTTTAAAAAAATCAATTCTTACAACATCACCTTGAACAAGATGAAGTTAATCATAGTTTTGCCGCTATTGCGAGCCTCTTCACTGCTGAGACTCGCTGCATTACCATTCAGCATGACAAGAAGATACTAGGTTAGGTCCTTAACAAGGGTACAGTAAAGAACTCACTTTTCCGTAATTTCGCTAAATAAACCACCATTCACAATAAGATTTATTTAATCGAAACGAGAAAAGAACACTAAATATACAAGAAGAAGTTCAGACACTTCTTATTTTTAAGATGATATCTACCATTTGACAAGCAGAAAAGATTTCTTCACTAACATCTCCAAAAAGTGACAATGATGTAGACGCACCGAGCACCTGTCCAAGAAGACTTATGTATCTTCTGCCACGGGATACAGAAGGAACAAAAAAAAAAGACATTTTTTTTAATATTTCTCTTAATGAATTATCCAAGAACATTGTTACGCCATAAGAGATCGTCGAGGAAGATTATCCTAAGGATATATAAGTTAAATGGATCCTAAGCACGCTATTCTAGCGTTGTCGAATGATGAGTCCAAGTGTACTAAGATGAGTCCAAGATACGCCAAACAAAGTAAAAGGAGTGAAAAACATAAAATAAACAAGAAATTCACTTATCCCGTATGTTAACAAGAAGCTGAGTCAATGACATATAAAAGACATGTCATTACATGCACATGTACACAACTGTGTACGCAAACTTCAGAAACAAAGCCAACTTTTGCCAAAATCATTAATTGGCAAGAAAAAATTAATAGTAGTAGGAAATGAACCAAAGGATTAAATCCTATCATTTATTTAGCTACCTTCTACGTCAATGAGATATATTGCTCAGTTCTAAGATTTTCATTCTATAGTATATGTTATTATAGTTATTAACATCTAAAAGTAAAAGACTACTACTAAGACTATTATTTACACCATGCAGTACGGAGCATCTATTCAATCAAACTTAAATATTAAGCGATTTTTACCACTTCTTTTGCATTGGGCTCGATTAAATGGGTGAAAAATGCTCACTATTCGTTAATAATGATAATATCACATCTAAACGTTAATATTAAGTTATAATAAAATCTTGTAACTTTTTGATATAAAAGAGAAAGGAGGGAAATGAGTAAGTGAATCACCTCTTGACGCATAGAGGAGAACAAGCCAGATGTGGGATGTGCCAATTTTTGGGTGACTAAACTAGAGCAGTTCTAGCCAATTAGATTTTCGGCTATTGTCTTTTCTTCAAACTTTTCCCCTGGCAAGTTTTCCTGCATTTTTCGAGCCAGCGCGTGACCAAGATCCGCTTCTTGCAATAAAAAGGCCTGGAGGCCCATAGGAAAATCAGTTCGACTCGACTCAACTCAGCTCGACGATAGCCCATTAAAGTAGACTGAGTAGTAAGAATCTGCCTCTGCTACAACTCAGTCTACTGCGAAGCAAGGCACGGTCACAGTTTAATTTGACCCTCGAACGGTTGCCTAGGTAGCTAGAGTCCGCCTCTGCTATCTCATGGTCCTCCACGAGTGCGGTTTTCAATCTTCGATCTCAGACACCTCGTGCTGGTTTACTCCGCTGTACGTTATATATCAAAAAATAAAAGTTGAATTTAAATACTAAAGTGACAAGTTGTTTCCTTTTTTATCTCGGTTTCAAACGTGGACGTGTTTTTGTTAGAGTTAAAAATTCGGTATCGGTAAATATCACTTTACGAAATTAAATAGACAAATTAGTCCTCACGTAAAGTCTAGGGCAATCACATTTACTCCGGATGGCACTGGTGGATCCTAGACCAGTCGCGAATTTAAACTATTTTACCCCCTTGCGTAACCTCTAGATCGTAACTACCTTTGCTCGTTACGGCACTGGTAACCTCTAGATCGCGAACGGGATACGGTTCGACACATCACACCAGGCATCTTTGATAAATCCGAGGCGCGCCGCGAGCGAGTGTATCGCATTATTTCTTAATAACCGCGTTGGTTTCATAAAAAAGGTCGTCATCGCCCCCTTTCAAATACTCAAACAAGAAATGTAACTACCCTTTAGCCCCGCGTCCCATCTACGCGCCCAGTGCAAGTCCCAAGTTATTAAGCGAAAGCTTAGGCTCAAATAATACGTTGCACCGACGTAACAATACTATGCAATTGATAATCGCATTTTGTAAACATGATTTCCGCGTGGCGTATGTATTGTTTTAGCCTGTTTTTAATTTAATATCCGATGATTTTTAGTATACCAAACTCCACAATTTCAAAGTTTGTTGTATGCCCTGGTATTTTTACCTTCAGTGAAATACGTGGCAAATGTCAGGTATGAATCCTTGTGATCTCTCGTGGTTTCGAGTTTCATACAACTCATGTCATTGAGTGGGCAAAAAGTCATCAGATACTTAGTCCAATGGTTGGTTGCAATTACGATTGGTACTTTCATCATTACCCTTGGTAGTAATTTTCTGGTCGCGTCACTTGAAACGTTTACAACTAGTGAATTATTCGTTATAGTTGTGGCTGTCATCGTGTTGGCCATGATGTTAGGCTCCTTTTGTTGAGTTGTAATGCAATTTATAGCTGTCTTTCACATTGCCTCAGCTTTATCTTCCGTACCATATTTGATATGAACAGGTACAATGTTTCTCCCGTTTTAATGTTTGCGGGAATAATAAATATCTTATATACTATACAGACGTACAAAGAATTTCGTTAGGTCTTAGGTATAATAAGGTTTCATTGTAAGGATATGAATTCCTCTAATTGTACATTTCACTTGTGCGAAGTATTAAATAGATTTCGTTACCTGCGTTGCATGCTGTGATCGCAGTATTTTCATTTTATCTGGACTGTAAGTGTCTAGATATATTTGGCTATTATACAATTAACGTTTGTTCTGTCATAAGTGTATTGCAACTTGTATTATTCGCAAACGCTTTTGCAGATACTAATATTGGCATCTCCTCTTTTATGGTATCAGTTGGTATCGATTAGGGACCCAAAATTAGTGATGCAGCTGCACCGGTGGCCTCTGATGGTGCGTAGTATATGACCTCGTAGCTTGAGTATGGTATAACACAGATGTAGTCTTCTAAGGCTTAAACAATGCCGTATCGTTGTAGCAACTGTTTTAATTCTAGATTGCTTATGGTGCCTTTTATCGTAAGGCTTAGGGAAGGTCGACTGGCGATAGTGTCTATCATTTTGGCCATACAATGTAATCTGTACGCGTAAGTATGATGGGTGTTATGATAATACTTAGTTGATACTTGAAATGAACTCGTAGTGTATTTCATGCTGTTAATAATTATTATAATTCATAGGTTGTGTGTGAAATGTGAGTATGAAAATAACTTTATTTTTATAAAATGGTTGGATGATGCGCAGGGATAACATAGATAAAACTATCACTACTTATTATGCTAGGTCAAAATATTTGGAGATTTGAAATACAACGCAAAAAGTAATATAAATATCTGCTTAGGCTTAATATTAGAAAAAAAAATTTCACACTGGAGAAGCATACAGCTGTTATTGAATACAACTTGTGTTTTAATCTCAAAACCTTGAATTTTTTTTTTTTTTTTTTTTTTTTTTTGTAAATACGCAAAACCTAAAACCACACATTTTTTATAATAACTCTAAAAGATGAAACAAGATAATAAAGTGCAATTGAGACAAAAAAAGTATGTGATGTCTGTATCTTCCGACATAGTTTAAATAGGTGACGGTAATGACTGAAGAAATATAAATTTGGTTATTAGTTTTATAAAGCTTAAAATGAAAATCTTAGAACTGAGCAATACATCTCATTGACGTAGGAGGTAGCTAAATAAATGATAGGACTTAATCCTTCGGTTCATTTCCTACTACTGTTAATTTTTTCTTGTCAATTAATGATTTTGGCGAAAGTTGGCTTTGTTTCTGAAGTTTGCGTACATAGTTGTGTACATGTGCATGTAATGACATGTCTTTTATATGTCATTGACTCAGCTTCTTGATAACATACGGGATAAGTGAATTTCTTGTTTATTTTATGTTTTTCACTCCTTTTACTTTGTTCGGCGTATCTTGGACTCATCTTGGTACACTTGGACTCATCGTTCGACAACGCTAGAATAGCATGCTTAGGATCCATTCAATTTATATATCCTTAAGATAATCTTCCTCGACGGTCTCTTATGGCATAACAATTATCTTGGATAATTTATTAAGAAAAATATTTAAAAAAATGTCCTTCTCTTTTCGTTCCTTCTGTATCCCGTGGCATAAGATACATAAGTCTCCTTAGACAGGTGCTCGGTGCGTCTACATCATTGTCACTTTTTGGAGATGTTAATGAAGAAATCTTTTCTGCTTGTCAAATGGTAGATATCATCTTAAAAATAAGAAGTGTCTGAACTTCTTCTTGTATATTTAGTGTTTTTTTCTCGTTTCGATTAAATAAATCTTATTGTGAATGGTGGTTTATTTAGCGAAATTACGGAAAAGTGAGTTCTTTACTGTACCCTTGTTAAGGACCTAACCTAGTATCTTCTTGTCATGCTGAATGGTAATGCAGCGAGTCTCAGCATTGAAGAGGCTTGCAATAGCGGCAAAACTATGATTAACTTTATCTTGTTCAAGGTGATGTTGTAAGAATTGATTTTTTTAAAGTGAAGTGAAGCGGCTATCCCCGAGCGAGCCGGATTGAGAACAAGCATCCTCGTTTTGGAAACCTCAGGAGGCCATCACCAAAAGTGAGGGCACGAATGTGGCAAGCCCGAGTGACTCCGAGCCAGGGAAAACGAGTGCCATTTTCTCTGAAAACGGTAATTAAATTTGATGCTTTAACGATTTTAGCTAGGGCGTGAGCAAGAGAATGTTGCTTGAAAGGAGACCCGGACTAAAATTGATCACCTGGTTGCGAGACAAAGGCTCTTTAATCTTTTCAGAAAATTAGGTGCATAAAGAATACTGTGTTTGGGGGCAGCAGGTTATCCTTGGTCATACACCTAAAACTTCGCGTGACTCTTGCTACCATGAGAACAGAATTGTACTTCCAGATGAGATATATGAGAAAAATGTCAGAAGAAATTTCATTTGCCTTTTTCTCTCTTGTTTTATAAATTTTTGAAAGAGTTTTCTGTTTTTATGGTTAGTGACATATAAACAACATGGTACGTTAGTAATTACGTGTGATAAGTTAGTGCATAAATAAGACGGTTAAGCACGTGATTGTATCCTTTGTCTCTAAAATGCATTTTACTACAAATTGATCAATCATAATAGCTTTAAGCATGAGGTAAATGCAGTTTTGTTTATATTTTTCTTTCTGTCTCTTGAAAAATGACATCTGGAAAATAGTATTATTTTATTTTCTTTGTACGATAGTAATTAACTAATTGTCCATAGTAAAAAGAAAATATTAAAGTAAAGTGAAAAAAAATATATACTTACTATTTTTCTTATAAGACTTGCATTGTTCATTTAAGTGATGCTAAATTTTTTTGACGATGCATAAACATAAAAAAACACAGTGCCAGCATTTGTAACATCTTTCTCTAAGGCCATATTGTAATTATTACCTTTATTTTCATGTTCCTCTAAAAGTTCAAGCTGATTCTCAAAAATTTCTTTAGATACCCTTGAAGTGACAATCATTTAATAAAAGATTTGCTTTTCCTCTTTTGATCAAATACCGAGTAAAAATACACCCTTCTTACTTCTAATCACCCCTTTCTCTCTTGTATTATTGAGAAAAAAACAACTTCTTAATCTATTTAAAACTTAAGAAGCTTGTCTGAAAACAATTATTCATACCAACAGATATTAATACATTTTTACAGATTACATACACGCAATTTTACATGATATTTTAATAAGGTTATATGTTGAACTGAAATTTTTTCAAGTTTACTGTATAAAAAAAAGTTTAGTGGAATGATCTGTAATCATTTGTGGGTAATTTTTATGATATTTTGTATATACGTTTGAGTTTCAATCGATTTTTGTCAAAAAAACGTACGTAGGATGAACATTATAAAGGAAAATTAACTGGCATACATTACTACCCTATTGAAAGTAATAAGGTACTACACGATCTAAATATATTTCAAGCATTAAGTATGGAGCAGGAAAACGTGTAAAGTAGTAGTGAAGTGTACGTGGCGAAT
Source organism: Copidosoma floridanum (assembly GCF_036245765.1). Lineage (NCBI taxonomy): Eukaryota > Metazoa > Arthropoda > Insecta > Hymenoptera > Encyrtidae > Copidosoma > Copidosoma floridanum. Next base: position 1,355,362 of record NW_028321892.1, on the reverse strand, counting down.
GCGAGTGTGACGTTAGACATGGAGGCCAATCTACATACGGTTTATATAAAATTGTGGCGTAATATATTGCTTATAATGGTTTATTCTTAAAAAATTTAAATAATGATAAAGACTACGCCTTATGAATATAGGTTCACTTATTCAAACAATAAATGCACCACCTTTGTACACATTATCGTTTCATATATATATTTATAATAATGACTATATTGTCTGTCATATAACTTCATAGAAGTATAACTTTATACTTCGGTACCTAAGCACGCACTGTTCAGTGATGTGATTAGTGACATATTTTGATTAAAAATTTTAACCAGGCCCTATGACGACGATCAAAGACTCAACTGACCTGCTATGTAATAAAAGCACTCCGGCTCATTGAAAGTAGTGAGATCATCTTATGTTACAATAATAGACACTGTACTTGCTCTTTGATTTTGCTATTTATTACTTAGAATATATACATTATATTTATAATTTTACGTACTTTTCTTTTATACGTACGCATTTTAACTTTTTTTTAAGACTGTTAATTTTTCAATCAAGTACGGATAATTTTGCTATGGATAGTATTAAAAATTGAGTCAGTGTCATAATGCTCTTTCATTTTCTTACGAACAGCAGAGGGCTGTGGGACTTTAATTTTGTAACACTTTTGATAGTAATCATGGATTTCATCTAGTTTTTTTTTTTTTTGGTCTTTACTCTGATGCACCAGCTTTTTTAAATAAGTACGGCATAAGCATAAGAATAATTTAAATAAAAATAAAAATAAAGCACTCGTAGCACTTCCTAAGTGCTTGATGGGTACTTTTCGAGCACTAAGCAGGTGCTCTCCAGGCTCTTGGCAGGCCCTTCCTAGGTACTTGGTGAGTACTTCCCAGGTGCTTCGTGGGTACTTCCTGGGCACTTGGTGAGTACATCCCGGGAATTCGGCGGGATCTTCCAGGGCACTGGAAGGGACGAGGGCGGTACTTCATGGTACTTGGTAGGCACTTTCCTTTTTTCAAAAATGACTGTCAACTACTCTCCAAAATTTCAGAAAAAGTCTGTCAAGTTTCCGCTAAAATCCTGACACAGTGGCGCCAAGCAACAAGGAAGCACTTGTGAAGTACTTATCAAATGCCAGCTAAGTGCCCGTCATCAAACGTTTACCAAGTACCTACTAAGTTCCTGGAAAATATCTGTCTAGGGATCAGAAGGAGCCTGCCAAGTGTTAGCCAAACGCTGGAAAATTATACAAAACGTGATCATAAAGTATTATCCAAATTGCCATTACACTCTCACTAAGTGCCTAGGAAATGCCTGGGAAGTACTTGCCACGTTTCATCCAAGTGCTAACCTAATATTTGGTATTTGACTACGTTTTCCGAGCTGACTGTTAACTTTCTTTAACCTTTTAACCTATTTTAATTTTTTTTTTTTCTTACCATGGGCCCAAAGTGCAACTGCCGCTTTACGCCCTTGCGCCCTTGTAATCACTTTGGGCTCACTGGCAGATAATTTTTTTTGCCCTCCGGGTCCAAAGTACTTTTTTTACCCTAGGGCCTAAAGTGATTAACCAGGTGCAAAGTGTGCCGACAAGCACTAAATCTCACTTTGGGCCCTCTGTAAAAAAAAGATTATACGTGACTTATCACAGAGAACAATAAGCATTGAACGAGGCACTATATCAAGAATGTAGAGAAGCTGTGTGGAATTGTATATGAACCGTTTATAATGAATATGATAATTTTAAATGTTTTTATCATAAAGTAATTAACTTCTGAAAGCTATCGTTAAGTTGTAATACCATTTTTAATTAAAAATAAGAAACTTTTGTAAGGCTTATTAAGTTTTATTGTATCTAATTGTCTATTTATATTATTATCAACTGTTATGAAAATTATTTCAGTTACAAAGTTAGCATTTTAATATTATTTGAGAACAAAAGAGCAAGTAGAAGGAATCTTTAAATACGTTTACCCTTATTTTTACTTTGCAAAGAGATTATTCTTCATCCTTATTTTTAGGGCTTTGCGTCAGCGATGTGTACTTCAGACAGTTATTATCATTCTGTCTGCCCATAGTGCAAGTGACTGGCTTACGTTGCGCTCTCTTTGTATTATGCACATGCGCTTTGTCATCTGCGTTTGTATCGTTAGTAATGCACGGCTAAGCATGCCTTTTTCTCGGTGACTTATGTCCATTACCTACTGTCTCTACCTTTTCCTTAGGCATGCTTATCACTCCTTACTCTACTGCTGTATTCGGCATGGCGTTTTGGGAGCACAGCGAGTGTCCTGTGACTTTCAATGCTCTGAGCGCGGGTTTTTTGTTTCATTCGTAGGCTAATTACTTATTGTGTACGATATTCCTCTGTCTAAGTAATTAAAATTTCCGTTTTTGTTCCTTCATCATAATTATTATTATAATTGTTTCTATTAAATCTACCGTCACTTGCGTTGTAGCCTCAATTGTTGTGATTGTTTTCGTTATTATTGTAATTCCTATAACTATTTCCGATGAATTTGCTGTCGTTTCCATTGTAACCTTGGTGGTCTTAGTTGTTATTATCGTTGTTGTTATAATAATTATCTTTGCCGCACCTGTTGTCGCTTCCACTGTAACCTCAGTTGTTTTGGTTATTATAATTGTTTTAATTATTATAAATATCTCTGCTTTACATATTGTTGTTTCCGTTGTATACTCAGTTATTTTGGTTGTTATTACCGTTATTATAATAAAGTTTTCTCTTTTGAATCTGCTGTCACTCCCATTGTATTATTAGTTATTTTAGTTGTTATAATCGCAGCAATTATTATTATTATTTCTGCAAAATCTGTCATTAATTTTGCTATAATCTTGGCTTTTTCAATTGTCCCCGTGTAAGTTTTGCTTATCATAGCAACTCTTTGCTTTTTTGTATTTTTTAAATTTGACCCGTAGATTGCTCCAAATCAATTTCCCTATTCAGCAACCCTTATCAACGTGTGACACTCATTTTCATTCACAGTACGCACAGTTTAGGACTAAATGTCCTTAACTATTTTTTGCGGTCAAATTCTTCTGAGAATAGCTCGTTGCTACCGTATCGAGTTTCCATTTATCTAAAGTTTCTCATAGTTTATCTCACTCGGGTAGTGTTGCGGCGTGTTTATTATTCCTGCCTGGTTGTACCTGCACGTATTTTTCTCTTTTTTTCGGTCCTCACTTGTGTCGTCCTTGTGCCTACATTACGCTGCGTTAGTACATCGTAGCACAAGCTTATTCCACTATTTATTTTCAGTGCAATCACTATTGCTTCGCCTAATGTTTGTGGGTTTTGGCAAGTAATCTGGTAGTTATGTGAAGCCTGTAGCCCATTTGAAAATTTCTCTATTGACTCTTCTTTAGCGTCTTTTTTTAGTGACATTTTTTGTATTGCAGAAAAAATTGGGTAAGTGTCATGTAAGGTTATTATTTGGCTGAGTAATATTATCTTAGATTTGCCAATAAGGTGGCATTGCCAGCGGAAGTATACCTTTTTTTTAGTTCTGTCAAAAATTTACGAATTTGCGTGCCTCCATTCTATAATGAATGTTATGACTTTCAATAAAACTTTTATCCCTAATTGTTGTGATATTGTTGTGAGTGAACGGAAGTCACTCCTAAGTATTTGATTTAGCCCGTGTTTCCTTGCAGATTTTTGTCATTGTCAAGTCATTTATATTGCTATTTCTGTTATTTTTGGTTAATGGGGCTAACGTATAGTTTATTTTAGGGATTGCTTCATGTTCCACTGTCGGATAAATTTTCTGTTGTACAGTGTCCACAAGGGCTCTTTGACTTCCTGGATTTGTTTTCTGTCTTACTACGTTAAGTGTGAGTTTTTCTTTCATCTTTATCTTAAACAGCTTCTTTTTGTTACTGTCTTTCTGCAACTCTTCTCATAATTACGGATCATGTTTTTAGTTAATTAGTATGATGTCGCTCTCTACGTCGTCTGGTTTTATTTCGTGTATGTCTGTGTACATATCGTTTTTTCATCCTCTTCCCTCTGATATATCGCTCACTTTCATAATGCTTGTTATGTTCGCCTCTGCGTTTTTTCTTGTTAGTTCAGACATTTTTTTGTTCAATCGTAAGACGTTTTCGTTGTTGTGTATTTCGAATTCACTTAAGAGATATGCGCACTCTGGATTAGCGTTAGTCAATCCAGTTTTTTTCATTTTTGCTTGTGGTCAAGTAGTCATTTTATTTATTTATTAACTGAAAACTTTTTTGTATGGGATATTCTTCGCTTATATATTAGATTTATGTTTGTGCATGTAGTTATGTGTTGCAACCAAAGTCCTTAAATTTTTTCATTAAGTAATAATATCGATGTATAGAAATTAGTTATCTAGGCACGATTTTCTTCGGGGGTGTTAAGTATAGTATATAAGAAACAATAAGAACTAACTTACCAGATTTCTGTCACGATGGTTAGTACAATAATGTTTCTGTGTATATCCATGAGTTAGCCTTTAATCCTTCTTTGAGTTGACCTCCCTTCCCTTTTCTCTGTTGTTTCTTTTTTTGAGTAAAGTCTCCCGTTCCTCGTCTGTAGCTGCTGTCTGAGTTTAGTGTACCGTGTTTGCTTTTTGTCTGTATTTTCCTGAGTTTAGTCATTGGTGCCTCAATTCTCTGGTAAACTGGTCTGCTGGCTTGATATGCCATTTTTTTTCTTATTCTTGTGCTGGTCTGGTAGCAGTGTTGAGAAAATTTTCTTCGGTTATTTCTCCATTTCTTCCGCTGCTTCCTTAAGTTTCCTCGTATTGTGGTGCTTGACACGCTGAATTTGGCATCTGTCACTTATGACACTTTCTTTATCACGATAAGCGATATTAACTATTTTTTATTTTATTACGTTGATTCATAGGTAAAAAAAAATTTTTTTTTGTCTTTTCAGACAAAGTGGCTTCTGCGCATGAAACAGGCCATAAAAAATTGCTGTCTGTATCTCACTTTTGGCTCCAGCTGTTACGTGGGCTTCTTGGTGTAGGAATAAATAAAAGTTCGACTTGTCATTAACTTGAACTTTTTTAGCACTACTTGTATTCGAGGAAAGTTGTGCGTGTCTTCCAGTCTCATGGGCCTGGTCCTTTTGCTCTCGCGTCTTTAGCTAATTTACCTTTACTCTCTTGCCTTGCTCTCCCTTTCTTATCACTTCTTTCTTCTCTATTTTCCTACCCTTTATATGCTATCTTACGTAACAGTACCGATGTCACTCATTATAGTAAGACTACATTGTAAAGGCATTTTGGATCATCACGAATTATAACGTTTCTCCACAGTTGTGAAATTAGCGAATGATATATATTTTTTACCTCATATATACTTAGATTTTGGTCTTAAATACATGTAAGCCATTGTTTTGAGAACGTCATGGCACGTTAAAGTTTTCAAGTATATTATTTTTTTTTTTTTCACCATCATAATTTATTTTATTACGTTAATGTACAATTTAAATACTAACTTACATAAATTAATACTGAATACCCTGCACAAGTAGAAAAATCAATTTTGTTACTTGAAAAAAAACTTAATTTTAGCAAGTTTTAGGATTGCCAGAAAATTAAGAAAATCTAACCAGCACCCATCAGTAGATAATTAATTACTAAACAAATTGTCTTTAGCTGTTTCTGCAATATGTCATGAAAAATGTTATAAGAGAAATTCTAAGAAAAAGTCCGTTTAATTTGTATTATTTCTTCAATAACAACAAAAGTTGGAACGTTTCTACTGCAAAACTATTTTTCCATGTAATCTGATCATTGTACGAAGCAGCATCAATAATTTTGTCATAGTCTTAGAAAATTGCTTATTGACTATATTATAACGCTTTATCTACCTACTTAAATGGTTAAGACATCGGGAATAATTTGCTATGATGCTCTGATAACGCCATATATCTGAAGAACACCAACGTGAGTTTATTTGGCTTGTATTTTTAAGAAATTTTATAGTACTTGATGTTGTCGTATTATGAAAAAAAATCACGCAAATACTTACATAATTTAAAAAGGTAACTTAATTCATCATATTATTTGACACGAGACACTTTAAATTATTAAATTTTTACGAGGTTTCTTAGAATTCTCCAGATAATCAATAACTGTTACTACGAATACAAGAATAGTTGAGTACCAGTTAAATAGTTATTATTTTTGCAAGATACTGTGCTTCCACCATAGCTTTAGACACTCATTTACAGTTTTGATAATTCCTTTTGTACTTGTGCAGTATAATAAATGCTGTAAGGCTCTAGCCATTAGTACTAGACAATTATTTATCTTTTTTATTTTATCTTTTTTTCTAAAAATTATCCTTTGTTATCTGGTTGCTTTTAATTGTTATTATACAAAATGAACTTTCCGCTTATAACGTCATTAAAAACTCTGTCATTGCACAAAACACGGATGCCTTTTTTTGGTGTCAGGATTGATTGCTGCACTTAGATATCCTCTAGATGCATACGATGAGATTCTTTTTATTTAGTGCCAAACATACTATTGTTTTCTACGTATTATCATTTTATCCATTAAAATTTTTATTTGTTAATGGATTTCATTGTACAAACCACACCCTCATGTTTTATAGTCCTTTACATTGTTGTTATGTTAAACGTAAAAAATATTTATAGCATAGTTATTACAAAAAGATATTTTAATTAGAAATACTGAATTTATAATCCAATAAGATTATTGTGACAACTTTTTTAGCAATAATTTTCAACTTCTTTTTATTCCGTTATAAACAAATTATTTGGTATAAATAGTTCAGAATCATATCATATACTTCAGACAACATAAGAGTATAAAAAAAGGATCACAATTGTCTTTTTTTACTTAAGGATGTTTCAAGACTAATCTTTCCATTTTTTAAAGTTGATTTGAAAAATGGGAGTAGATGCATGAGCAATTGCATGTATTTTTATTGTAATACAACAGGACTATTTGAAAAATTATACAAATAGTAAGCCTTACACCTTGCAAGGAAAATTTAAATTCTTAGTCTTGGACTATTACTATAAGATTCAAAATAAAACATTATGCAATTAGAAGTTACGTGCATCAATAACATTACAGAGACAAACTTTTGATGCGTCAGTAAAGGTTTATTAAAAATCACATTCTCATAGAGCTAAATATGTTGAAATAAAATCTTATATATATAAAATCTTATGTTATATATTCGTTTACCCAGTATGTATATGCTTGTGGAAAAGTTGGAGCAAGGCTTCTTAACTGAAAGCAGTTAGATCTTAGTTACTTGTCTAGATACTTCAGTGACACTTGCCGGGTGGAACTAACGCTTTACTCGCGAATAACATGTCTTACGTTTATAAAACAAGCACTAAAAAGTTGGGATATCAGAAAATCACCGTATTGCGATCTGTTTTTTGGTTGTTTTGGAAGAGAACAAGCTTTTATGAGCCTTTTTCTGAGTTTCTGCAGAAATTTCTTGTTTCTGATACATACGAACAATAGCTCACATTTTATGCATAATCATGTGTTGTCAAAAACAGTAGCTGTCATACATGGAGTCACCATCAATACTTACTAGGTTACGGTGACGAGCATCGACAAGTTATAGAAAACGCGAGCTGACTTCCATACACCAATTCCTTCCAAAAATTAGTTGTTGTTTTTGTCAGGAGAAAAGTTTTCTTATGTTGCTCTGTATTTTTTGCTTATATAAGTGTATTAATTCTCATCAAGGATATACTTTGGTATCGTGAAAAGTAGTAAGAATAAGAACGGTATGCAGTGCAAAAAATATGTTACATGCAGCGTATTCTAGGTCATTCTCCACCAAACCTTTAGGCACCACATCTACAACGGCTACGTGTTTGGCTATGGATAACAGCAGCTTCAAGGACAAGTTTATTTAAAACGGCCACAGCACCAACTCCAAGTACCTTCTGATAATAGGCTCCAAGCCCTGTAGGCACATGAAAATTGGAAGCATGGTGAGCAGATGCTTCGTATGGAGCAAGTGCAGCCAGCGCAACAACATCGCTGACAAAAATTTAGACTTGGACAGCAGCAGTCTCAAGGTCAAATTTTGGATGCTGAGCAACTATAGCACTAACTTCAACTACTTCCTGACAATTAACTCCAAGCACCACGGGCACATATAAATAGGCAGCCTGAGAGGCAGGCAATTTGCAGGAAACAAGCACAACCAGCATGAAAACATCTGCAGCCACTCCATTAGCATCAGATTGGTGAAAATCATAAATTAAGATTTGATGAATATTGTAGAAATTTAAGAATGTCTGTACATGTTAATGCATACGTATGAATACACGTTAAAGGGAATCAATTTTTAAGGTCAAATTTTAGAAATTTCCGGGAAAAAAGCTGGAACTACACGGTATATCTATGATGAATTGGCTTATTATATTAACAGAAGAAGTCCAGCTAGTCCAGACTTAGGCTGCACTATTAGATCAAATCAAAACTTAGTGAAATTTCCTGGATTATTGAAACCAAACAAAAATGAAGAAGTAACAGAAAGTATTATTCACTGAGGACACAACGCTGATTTCTCATGATGGAGAAAGAACTGTTTGAAAAATCTATTTGTAAAAAATGTCGAACGACTTTTAATAAGTTTTTTTATATTTAAGGAGAATCTAGCAGAGGATAAGTGAAATATAATATTTAGGTATCAATAGATCTATACAGCCTGATAGATGGCGTTGCCATGTACAGAGTTAAAGTCTGCAAGCACCTGATGCTTTTTGAGTGAACACTGCAAGCACGTCGTAACATTGCGTATTTGTACAGTTAATGCTCAACGGCTCATTACAAAGAGAAGAACTTCCAGTTGAAAAAGGAATTGAAAACGAGTATTACGTAAAAAAATAGTGATGCTTCTTTGAATCAAGCTGCTTGGCAGTATGTATACTGCCTGCATTGTGTTTTGTATTCTCAGCGTTGCTGTTACTCTTATACAAATACATACAAAACGCTTTGATGCACGAGACTTGACTGGCACTAGTACAACTTATGGTAACATTATATACACATACATGGAGAGTCCCTATAACCGAGGACATTGGTCTTTTTGTGTAGGAGTCATAGCACTGTTGAAAATAGACTTTTACCACCAGTATACGCAGTACTATGTAACTCAACGCAAAGGCTAAGCATCACTATTTAAATATGTTTTGCTTGTCCCCCGACTGTAAATTCTTTTCTTCAATATGCACATAATCCTAATCATTATTAGTGACGATAGGTTCAAACAACGTGTACGGTCATACCCTTTGACAGGGTGTATAGATCTCTCCGATGATAACTATATTTTTAAATTTTAGTCTGGAAAATTGACAGTCGACTTGGACGTGATCGTAGGCACAATCGTGCAGGAGGTATCAGAGTGCGTTGGCTGAGGATTATTTATTTAAATGATAATGAATTGGCATGTGTGAGTAGCATTAACAATTGAAAGTAAAAAGTAAAACATCTAGTTTTAAATTTCAGTTAAGTTGTACAAAATCAATTCATAGAATAACAAGTTTTATAGTACATAATTCTCTAGAACACTGGTTTGCTAACGTCTTAAATTCTGAAAAAATCAATTCTTTGAGAAAAACTTTTCAATTAATACTTGTCTGTCATTATAATTCTATGATAACTCGTGTAGAAGTGTAGAAACTTCTTTACAAAACATGATATCAATTGGCGTCCGTAGGATAATTATTTTATGAATGCTGAATTACTTGATAATCCACCTCACCTTAGAATTTATCAAAATAACAGAGGTAATCATTAATCATGAACTTCCGTGTTTCAAGTGAAAATTAGGCAAACTAAATAATAAGTTATCTGTGTACATTCACAGTCATTTTTACTTTGCTTTGTAAGAATATTATAAGATAAAAAGTCATAAAATAGTCTTACTTTTACTTTATACTATGATTTTTTGACGTTTAGAATCAGGGAAAATTTAAGAAATCAAATAATCGTACAAAAATTACAATAAACATTGCTGCTCTCTTTTGATAATCAGTAGCAAGTTGACAGAATCGAGAGAGCTAGTTTTAAGCTGCTAAAAAAGTGGGGACAACTTAATGAATTGTTGACAAAATTCAGTAAAAATCAAAGTTAAGCCACAGTTAAATTTGATCATGTCGCTTAAGAGTGAGATACATGGTTCTTAAAATTAGACAATGAATTGTTGCTGGTTACTGTCTACTGCCTTTGTAGATGAGCATTGGATCAGCAGCATTATATTTGCTCATACTCTTTTATTTGTACTAAAATTTTTACCTTTGTATCCGTACAAACATAATTTTCCCGTCCTTTCCCTACCTATAACCAAAATTTTTCTGTAAAAAGTTTTAAACAAACCTTACGCACAGTTGTTACGAAATAATACTGTTATACATTGAATTATACTTTTTCTAGCTTAGTTCGATACTTGTTACATTTTTTAAAATATGCTTTAAGAGGTTTAATAATCATAGTTGACAAGGAATTGGACTATGTATTACTATGCAAAAACAATTTTCTGACTGTCACATGTAAATATTACAAAAAAAAACCATGTTATTTTTGTAAACAACACAAGAGGTATCAGGTTTTTCGACATCTTTAATTAGTATAACTTACAGACGTTGTAGCTAAGGATACTAATGATTCTAATATAAACTATTTAAATCTCCACGGAGTATTGAGAGATAGGTAAATCATCCCTCATCCTGTCGATGCTCTTCGAAACAATATGGTTAGTACAACAACGTTTAATGAACGTAGTAATACTAAAAAAAAGTAGCTTTGTATAGTTATTTATTTATAGTTATTTGTATAGTTATACATAGCAGTATATATAACAGTATAGTTAAAATTACAAGCACAAGAAGATCTTGACAGCCCAGTAAAGGAAAAAGGAGTTAAAAGCGTAAAAAAATGACAGTCTTGGCAGACTGACCAAAATTTGATATTGTTGATGGATTTGTCCCCAACGTTTTGCACTGCAATAACTTGGAAAATGGTAAATGGTTTTTTAAGTATTAGATAAATACAACAAAGTTACCTTATTCTTCAGCCAAAGAGAATATTTGTAAAATAATTTGTATTTGAATGACACAAAGATTCCCTACCAGTTGCATAGATTGTCTCGTAATATAGATAACAGATGTTAGTTTCAAGGGATTCAATGTGAGAGCTGAATTTTGTTTTTTAGTGATACTATTCAAAAGTTACAGCTCTTTCAACTAGAGAGTAAATAACAATAATAATGTGATTCTGGCTAAAATCCAGTATTTTTTATAAAATCACTACAACTTTTCATACGGGGCATAAATTTCAATGATTTGTGTTTTAATCATTACGACTATGTTTTTGCTTTGATTAAAGCCCAGATAAAGCCATTTAATAGAGTGCACCGCTTGGCTACCAACGTTGGAAGTAGCACCACCGTTTTTGCATTTATGTAGCCAAAAGAGACCAATTGGATGAAACCCTGAGACACGTGTCTCGTGTATTAGCCAAACAGTGATGGAAAAAAAGTTTGGCTAAGATTGATTGCTCTAAAACGAAAAAAACAGCACTTTGAGGTGAGGTACGGTAGGAATGAAAAGGTTGGAATGGAATTTTGAAAGTTTATAGTGCTTGTATGGCTCATGGACGTATTATAATGACTTGTCCACCCATACTTAATTTACTAGCCTTAAATGCAATAAAGAACTGTAGTTTGTGTACCTACACACGTACACCGAGTGGTTGTTCCATGGAGAGTCGGAATGGAATAAAATTTTTGTACGCACAAAATACGCAAATAGAAAGGCTTGGCTATTCGAGACGTAACAACTTCTGGCACTACTGTCGTGAGAATTGGTCAATTTTAGTCCTTTACTTTAAAAAGTGACCATTTGTTAGCATTTCGAATCCAAAAAATTACTAGTTTGATCTGATTTTTGTTAAAACCATTAGTATGGTGTAAATGTGCGGACAAAATTTATGCAGTGAAAATTCACTCGTTTTTGTCAATTTTTAGCGGGATTAAGGTATAAATTCTATTTCCAATAGCTAAAGTATATAATACACACCCAAGTGGCAGATAAGCCTTATTTTTTACCGGTGAAAGTTTTTATGAGTGAAATCGAGTTGTGGATATGGGTCGGAACGGAAAATTTGACTCTAAATGATCGATTATCTCAATAAAGAAATTTATATATCAGTATTAGACAATATGTCAAGTAAATTTGACAACATTTAACATATCCTAACGTTTTTAAAGTTTTAGATTTTATTATGGCACGCAAGTGCGAGTACCGGACACAATCTGAGCAAGATACAGCAGAATCACCCATATGTGTTACAGGTATTAAACAAAATTTACAAGTTAAAACTTTTCGCAAAGTTCTAACATAGAAGAAGAGTGTCATTACCTAGTGCCTTCTATTTCTTCTTTTACGTCATCTTTTTTGTCTACAGCTAAAATTTTATCTTCTGGCTAACATTAACCTTCTTTTTTTAAATTTTTTTTATTTCCCCTGGCTTCTTAACTTTAAGAAGCATTATTTCTTGTGTACACATCAAAAACAAAATCCAGTAAGCAAAGTACGAGAAGAGATGTTGTGAGAGAATATGGGGCGGCTGTTTATCGGCTTAAAAATCTTCGTCACAAAGTGTATTTCATAGTTGCATTTTGATGTTAACAATATACTACTACAATTATTACTAACATAACTAACCTCGATTTAATTGTTATGATGTTGACTTAGTATGACTAAATCAAAGCTTAATTCGTGATGTTTGATTATCATAAGATAAAAGAAAAAGTAAACGTAAGTTGTGTACGTAGGAATATATACATGTCAGCTGTGAATCAAACAATTAATAAGGTTCTTGTAAAATATATATATACTAGCAGCCCCCCGTCTTGGCTTCGCCCAAGACTCATTAAATGGAACACCGTATGTGTTAATATGTAATGTGAAATGTTTTTAGTTAAAAACTTTACATATAGTTCTGACACTTCTCAAAACAAAATCTTCTTACTAAAAACAAATTTTTTTGGAATGCATACAGTTTATTTGGTCAACTAAAAAGCTGTTAAAAGTCAACAAAATATAATAATGCTGCAATGTACCGTGCATTCCTTAGGCCATAAAATAATCGTTGGCCCTAAAAGGCCGTTAATTTGCAGCTTTTCCCATATAATTTATAATTAGGGCTATTTTTTAAAGCTATAAAGATTTAAAACTCACAAAAAATAATTAATTTAAAAAAATTATTTTCTCTCATCGCACAACTGTATTACCACAGAATCAACGTCTTGGAGCTTAATCTCTACATTTTTTATCGCCACAAAAATACAAATACACATTCTACCTATTTAAAAATCTGGAAGGTTCATGAGATTACTATGAGGGTTATAGTTAGGAGCTGATCTTTTACTTAATAAATTCTTTCGCCATTTTTTTGACGTTTAAAGTTGTATTCATAAGTATGCACTTGAAGTTTCCCTTCCAATTCAACTTCTTGTGACTTTTGGCATAGTTGAGACTCTTGTGAGTCTTCAAGGCTATTTTTTTAAACTTTAAAAGGTTGTAATATATTTGTTGGCAAGATAGTTGGATGTCCGATGACCCTGAAAAAGACCAGGGAGCTTCTTAAGGACACTCTTTCTTGACTGAAGTTTTCAGCAAACATGACTGCCTCTATACCTTGGGGTCATCTTCTCTGGCACCATACTGATCAGGAAAAAAACTACAACTTCTTGAGCCTTGGAGCTAGTTGTAGAGCTCTTTCCCAACGTCGCCTGGTAAAACGTCATATTCCACCGGAGACGTTGACGTTCCAAACCCCCATTTTTCTATGGCAGTCTGTTATTTTGGCGATCTGGGATTAAACCCGATTTATTTCACGTACCCATTAAAGAAGAGTTGTCATCAGTAGCCGGAATGCCCAGCTGCACGGCGTACTACTCTGTTCATGGTGTAGGTCCGATGATCAACTTCGATGATTGTCAACTCGATGGGGCTTCTTGTAACCACTCATTATTATCTTCGATTGCAGGTGGCTTCAATTTTATATTGACGCCACCTAGTGGATCCTACTGAACTAAAGCGCAAAGCTAGATTATTTTAGCAAAACTTTGAGCTTATTTATCGCTATTATTTATAACGTTTTCAAAAAAAGACCTATGCGAAAACCACCTCGGAATTATCAAGAATCAGTATGCAAAATTTCCGCAACATCGGTTCAATAGCTTTCGCGGTTAGCGATTACAACGGATTAAGCAACTTTTTTTTATATATTAGTAAGATATAGAACCATCTTCACTTGGAGCTTCTGAAGTGTTGTAAAAGTGTATACCAAAGTACACTAAGACTGTATAAGTTATTCATATCTTTTTTATGGTAACTATATTATACAACCTTTAGCAACCCACGGTTAGGTACGACTACTTTTTTGCACCGTTCTAGAGAGGACAATAAACATAAATAAGTACAAAACGCTGCTCTCGTAAGTATTTCTTAGCCATTTGTTTTACTAATAATTTATGGTCATTTTTTTGGCTATAACATGCACCAAAAATCATGCCCGTAAATTTCAGCTCTAATTGACGGGTTTTATTATAAGCAAAGTTATGGCAAAAAAATACAGCCTTATCTTTATAGTATGGTTTCTTATAATTCTGTCTTATAGAAGTGGGGTACGTTGTAATTATAATAATATTGATTTATATTCAATTTATACATGTCATTTTAAAAAAACGCTCATTTTCATAGTCCTAATCAATTAAAAAAGTATTGACAGTTATTTTATTTTGTTAAATTTTTTAAATAATAAAGAATGCTTCGTTGCTAAAGTTACAAAAAAAATAATAGCAGTATACATTTCATTTTTGTTAAAAATAAAAAAAAATCCAAACTAAAGTGACGGGACTGTAGTCATTCTAAAAATTTTTAATTTTGATAATGCCTAGAGGTAAAATACAGCCTTAAAATTTTTTAGTGACATTAGATCTCAATGTGCATAGTATAAGCATTGCTCTTAGATATTTAATAAGATCCCGAAAAGTTTAATAAGAGTTGTATACTTTTTAAGTGGCAACCCAAAAGTCTTATAAGTTAAACGTTTCTGCGAAAATAATCTCGCAAATGCGCGCAAATATATTTAGAGGCACTAATGTTAATGTTTTATATTTCAGTTAGTGTAATGTAAGACTTTCTTTCCAATGCTTCCATTATTATTAAGCAATCCTACGGGCTGACAAATTTATTAAGTCAGTCTCCACAAAATAGAATCCAAGAGCCATTCACAATTTAAAATGTAGTATATATTTGCAGAGTGTTCAACTATAGACTCAATTGCTAAAGGGTATTAACACATTTAAAGTACGTGGTCTAAATGCAAGGGCAGAGTTAAATTTTCATTAAGTGTATCAGAATTTTAACTTCATGTGAACTGTCTCAGAACTCATAATCAAACTATTTTTACTCAAAGCTCTTAAATATTTGTAATACATTACCCTAGAAACGGTTATTTTAACGAGGTTGACTTTCTCGTGGAATGAATACAAGTTTAAGATAAATGCTTGTATATAAGAAAAAAAGTGTACAAAAAATATTTGGTCGAAATAAAAATACATCAAGGTCACTGCAAACAAAGAAGTTAACGGAACGAATTTTTCTAACTTCATGAAAATTTAAATTATTTGTGTTGAACTGAGAAAATTTACTAATAAATGAAGTTTAAAATTATTAATTTTTGTAGTCCTAATGTATGGGATATATATGCACCATGTTAATCTAAAGAAGGCCAAGAGTCGAACAACTCTCTTGTACCTCCTTAAGGGTATCAACAACCTTCTTAAGAGCAGTTTTAATGAAGCCAAAAAATGTCTGATTTTTTTGGGTCCAAGACAATACCAAAAAACATATTACAAAATTAAAAGTCCCTTCCAAGTCTATTTTAGTCTATTTTAATTTCTTAAGCATGCTAGTTTTCGTTGAATGACCCATTTAATTTCCCACATACTTAAGTTAAACAGTAAAACTACATATTATTTCTAAAAACTTGGTAATTCAAACTCATCGTTCCCAAGTAAATATAATATTCTGAAATAAACTCTGCTTTTACAATCTTTTTTTTCCGAATTCCCTCCAGTTTTTTGTAGAAAGTAAGAAATGTATGTTTTTTACAAACATTACACACATTTTTCAATACATTTACCACAGCTAAATTATTGCAAAGTTAGAATAAATGTCGTTTAAGTATATAAACATTAAAGTTATCTTGAGAAAATGATCAGTTTCCTAATAAATAAAGAAAATAATCACGATATAGACGATAAGTTTAAAGTAATACAATGCATCATTAACACCAATACTACACCATTTTGTAATAAAAAAGTATACTGAAAAAAATTAGTCAAAATATAATACTGTACAAAAAACTCTTAATGACTGCGAGATAAGCAATAATCTCATTTTTTTTAAATTGCCGCAAAACACTAAGTAAAACAAACTTACGTATAAAGCAAAAAGTTTATTGAAGTGCAAACTTCTTTAGGTTTGTCAGACGATTTTGGATGGAAAAAAACTCTTGGTTTCCCGTCAGATCGCTCTCATTTAAAAGCAAGGCGATCACTATAGAGAGTCCCGTGTGAGCACGAGAAAATGAAATGGTGGTGAGGGGGGCGGGAGATGAGGGTGGGCACTCTGTATTGGCCAGTAGTAGAGAAGGAGAGAGTAGCTTGGTGGCGCGTTGGAGTGCGGCAGGGTATGGCCGTATGCATACTAGTGTTGTACATTGTGGCAGAAAATTAGCCGCGAAATTCAAAATTACAAAAAAGTAAAAAAATGTAATATTAAAAAAAAATTCAATTAAGGCATTTAAAAATCATAATAAACTAAAATAAGCATAATTACAGTGATTAAATAATTTTTAAGCCATTATTCAGGCAATAATTGGCAATTTAATGTTACCTCAGATAAACAAATATTTTTCCAATATTTCACTAAGCACGGGCCTTGCAGAGTCACAGGAAGTTAAAACAATGATTTTTGATCATCATAAGGACCAAAGGTATGCTTTATTTATTAATAATTAATCGTACATGATGTTAAACAATGCAGATACATTAACACTAGCAAGAGTATAACTATACATACGAAGTTTACCTTTGATGCTCAAAAGTTGGCAGCATCTCATCAGCCAGCAGACAGGTGACATAAGGCAGTGGAAACCGCGCTTTATACTTACTTACATTTCGGTAGGTGCAGTAAAGTGTCGAATTTTTTGATTTGTGCAATTTATAGAAATAATCATCTAAGAATAATTGATAATTAACATCACCCGTCGAAAATAGGACATCAGCATATGTGATGCTTGCTAGACTAATATACGGACTAACCTGTTGAGTCAGATAAGTAATACAATTTATTCATGCAACTACGCGTATCTACTCGTATTTTCATGGCAAAAGTTGTGGAATTTATGAAAAACGATGTGTTTACTTTATTTATTATAAAAATTTCAGCAGAAATGAAGAACCCTACAGTATTTTTCATCTTAATTAAAATTGTACGACACTGGGCTCAATAAACAGAAATTTAAATAAACGAAAAACAACAGGACATAAAATGATGTAAGACAATTTTTTTCTTCACATACATATTAAGGTGTATCATCTTTTTTTTCAACCACAAGAAGTATGCAATAAATACAAATCAGTTTGGTTTGTTGCATAAGCGTTGAAAGTGCACTTCAATTATTTCAACTTTTATTCTGTTTTCCATGATTGCAGTCAAGACAGTGGATTTATGCAATTAAAATTCTTGGATACTTAATAATAATTATTTATGTAGTTTTCCTCTCCAAATTAGGTACGTGTTTGCTAATGAGTGGCTTCATATTTACATTACAAGTTTTCTCTGTCATGCTCCTAAGGATCAGTTTCATCAGGGCTGGATTCACTGTTTTCTACATGGATATGGAAGATTGAAAGTGCATGTCACCTGTCAAAGGATAAGTTCAGCTTTGGGGCTTATCTGAACGAAGAAGAGTTAAATCTACAGAGAACTACAGGATACGTGACTATGTGACTTACGGGGGGAACAAAGATAGCGAATAGAAGTTCAGCTGTTACTTAGTTACAAATAATAATTATTTGAACTTTAAGGGATGTAAGCACTTGTCATATGTAAATAATATTTTTGTTATGTTACAAATAATAAATCTACACCTGCTTGAGCAAGCAACTTATATATAGGTATGGAGCACAATTTTCTTTTAGTTATAAAAATAAGCTTAATTACTTGCATAATAAACAAGAGCAGGCAAAAATTTTTTTTTCGTAGCGGTTTGTTCTCGAAGTACTGTGCACGGTGTTCGAATTGTAATTACATTTTCTTTTTTTACAATGCAGGTAAGTCAAGAAAAACGTCAGAAACGTACGGTATATTGAACAATACAATGTTTATTCAGTCTCACAGTATACTTGATTTCATAAAACATTTATTATTTTTTAACGACAATAGAAACATAATTTTTAATCTCAGTAACAGTACTAAATGCTAACAATTTTTTTTTTTATACCTAATATTATTACAAACGTACGTATATAAATTACAAATAGTAAAAGCCCATGTAAGTTTAAAGGAGGATCTACATCTGACTCGAGATGAAGACGTAACTGATATGACATATATAATATCGTATGTAGTATCGTGCTTAAACGTTACAAGTTAGTGATTTATAAAATTTAAAACTTATCTTTTATAATAGTGGCTCGTTACCCACAGAACAAAGAGATGTGTGACTTGAAGTGGACAGATATCTGAAATATAATATTACGTGATATTCATTCTTTTTAGTAAGTTAAATATTATTGGCTCATACGTTTGTAACTTTTTTTTTATCACATCAGCTCGTTACTGATCCAAGAAAAATCTATATCTAATTTAGTTACCATAGCTCTTTTGATGAAGAAGCCTGTTGCAGATAGCGTAGATTATTTTAGTATCACTAGTATCCTGGAAACAATACATGCAAATCCATTCTATCAGCGTTTTTTAACAAAAACTTTTGCAGTTCTACACGTTAGTAGTCTGTGTCAAAAATTTACATCGAATTAAATATTATGCGCGATACAAATCATGTAATAAATGACGAAAATTCCGCAATTATACGCATCGTTTTGCAAAGGACGAGGTACATCATACTGTAAGTGCCGCCAACCTGTACACGTAGATCCCAATTTCCTTAAAAAAAGTTAAAACTTTACATCAAACTCATCGCTACTTCGGATTCCGTAAGGGTCAACACAATATGTTTCTTTTAGGGCTTCGTTAATTACGTACAACCGCCAATGTGAGTTATGGAGAAAGGGTAGGATGTACATTCTATTTTTTGTTCTGATAGCATGTTGCGTCCATACCCCTTGCAGTGGTTTAGTTGACAAATGGCCAAAAAATGTACAAACTAATTTTCGTGGATACAATGAACACGTTTGTGGGGACATCTCGAGAAAGTATGCATGAAATTGCATCGATAATTACGTCATCTACCCACTCATTCGTTCTCACGACTCCTTGCAGTGCTTTGGACTTGCGCCCAAAGACTCCTTTAAAGCTATCATTACTGACAAAGTTGTTTATTGTCGAGTATTTTCCTATGGTGTCAAATTCCAAAGGATTCTCGTCGTACGCCATTTGTGACATTGGACCATTAGCCAACTTGTCCACATTCACCTCTTTTACATTTTCATGGTTACCAGTTTCTTCTAAAACTTAAGGTTACCAGTTTCTTCTAAAACCATCGGACATATGGGCTAGCTTGCTTGCAATGTTGTCTGGCAGTTGTCTCTTACATCCCACGCAACCATTAAAATTGGAGGCAGACATTTTACAAAACGGGCAAATGGCCAATAAACTCTCTACATAGTTGGGTTCCTGCAACACAATGACATAGTAGTTGCCCACAATGAGAGACGTGGACAGGTTTTCAATTGTATTCATTTTACAAATCCTTTTCATTCCATTTTAATAATTAATTTTATTGTAATAACCCTTGGCATGGATGACCTACTGCTTTTGCTACATGCAGAACTCCTGTTTCTTCTGGACAATGTTCTATTGAAACAAGACGTTTCAAAACTCGAGCATGAGCCTTGGGCATCGTTTGTATCGAAAAACATTTTATCAACGATCTCTCCAGTGTTTTCTATAGATGAGAACATTTACTTACTTGGACTGACTCTTACATCTACTGAGCATAAGAACTTATTTTATTATTATAATGATATTATATTACAAAGTTTGTAATAAACAGCTGTTTTATGACTTCATGAACCTTGACGAATAGGGTGACTTGTTTTTTTGAAACGTGTTACATATTATGCTTCGTAAGCCTTTCTGGCTGTATCACCAAAATCTTTTGGCAATGAATATCATTGCACATCAAAACCGTGATTTGCCCCAGTTGTATCAACACAAGTTTCATCATAAATCACGTATTTTTCTAGCCACTGTCCGATCATACGTACAACCTTATCTCTTTCTGATTCAGCCTTTTCGACTCTATCTCCGTCTTCATCCATTTCGGCTTTATCCCTTTCCACTTTATACATTTCAACTTCATCAATTTCGTCTTCGTTCATTTCGACTACTTCCATTTTGCTTATCGTCATAGTAAAAATTTAAGTCCAGGAGTCCAGTAACTTTTTTTTTGCCATTTTAATGTAATTTAAAGCGTAAAATTTATCATGATAATATTAATCGTGGAATATTATGGGGGCTAAATCGAAACATCGGCTTTCCGTGCGGCTAGTACTTAGTTGCACAAGCAAATCCCAGATATTGCATGGGGATTAAAGGTTCTCTTGTGAATAGGCCAGAAATAAAATAATAATTATATAAAAGTCGTAAATATGATGCTTTAAAATTAGTATTTTTACTATTTTTTGGTGTTTTTCAATTGCAATAAAGATGAGTGAAATGATTTGCAAAAAATTTTGGACAAGTCAATTTCGATCGAAAATTCTCTAAAATTTTCCAATATCCTATTGGTTTTTGATTAAAAACTAATTTTAATAGGTTATGGTTGCTCTTTTTTTAATGGAAAATCGTCATTTTTGTCACATAAATCTTTTATAAAATCTATATTTTAACTCTCAAATCACCGTTGAATGTGGTACAAAAGTTCATAAAAAGTGCCAAGGACAATTGCAAATAAAGTGTACATGGTGACATTCATTAATTTAAGATAGCAGTTTTTAAAATGCTGGCACAAACCTGTAAAAATTACAGCTAAGTGATATTTGGGTAAAATGACAGTCATTTTAGAATATACTTCTATGAAAATTTGTATACATACGTTTTTGTGGTCACTAATTACTAAACCAGAGTTTAGATATTAAAAATAAAAAGTGGTTGTTTTGGTCGTTTCATAGGAATTCAAGTTTGGAACTCAAAATTTTAACATTAAACATGGTGCCTAAAAAAAAGTGGCTACAAGGTGGCATAAATTTGTGAAATGCAGCCGATTCTGGCCAAGTTTCATATTTACTTTGATTCGTAATAATTAACTAAATAAAACTCGTGCAGGAAAATTACGCAGTGTTCAAACAAACCTCCAAAAATAAAATTTGAGCTGAATCGATTGATTATTGGAAATTATCCGCCATTTTTACACCGTCATTTTGTAGCATCCATCTTTATTTTGAGAATCTCGTAAATCTGACCTCAGATTCGTATTGAGTGACCAGAAAAACTCTATATTACGAAATTTGAGATGAATCAACTGATTATTGAAAATGGTCCGCCATTTTGTAGCGTCCATCTTAATTTTGAGAATTTTGTAAATCTGACCTCAGATTCGTATAGAGTGACCAAAAAACCTTATAGATTAAAATTTAGGATGAAGAAACTAATTATTGAAAATTTCGTCCATCACATTGGATCCACCCTTTTGTATTTTTGAAATCTGAACTCAGATTTGTAATCAGTGACCACAAAAACGTATGTATACGAATTTTAATAGAAGTATATTCTAAAATGACAAGTTATTTTACCCAAATACCATTTAGCTATTATTTTTACAGGTTTAAGCCGCCACTTAAAAAACTGCCATCTTGAATTAAGTGATGTCACTATGTACGATTTATTTGAAATTGTCCTTGGTACTTTTTTTAAACATTTGTACCATATTCAACAGTGATTTCAAAGTTATAATATAGATTTTATAAAAAAAATATGTGATGAAAATTGCGATTTTCCACTGAAAAAGAGCAAACATAACCTACTAAAATCAGTTTTTAATCAAAAACTTATAGAGTATAAAAAAAGTTCAGAGAATTTCCGATCAAAATTGACTTGTCCAAAATATTTTGCAAATTATTTCACCCATCTTTATTGCAATTGAAAAATACCAAAAAAAAGTGTCCGTTTGAGCCTTAACGGGTTGAACAATCCGATGCTTGAAGTGTTTTATAAGATTTTCAGCTTGCTAAGGGCACGAGTTCTATATTTTTTTATAAAAAATGCTTATATCCAACGAGTGGTGATACGGATCAAAAAATAGCTGACACCATTTGAAAGAGGCAGATATATGGCAAAGATATATGGCAATCGGTTATTTACTTGATTTTAACACACACAAAATCTCGAGAAAAGCGGCCGTGACAGACGTAATGCTTAATTACGATAGTAGATAAATAAACTACCCTGCTAGTCGACAGCCGGCAACAAGCATCAGCCTCGTAGTGGCAGAGCGTGGAGAGAGGAAAGAGGAGAACGGCCAGTAAATACAGCTAGTACTCGGCCAAACTTTTGTTTTTTTCTTTGCGTCAAACGCCTAAGAAATATCACAAGTCCCAATGAAATATTTATAATAGAAAAAAGAAAATTTTCCGAGAGAAAGTGCATTTTTGCATCATCGATGATTCTATATCGACTGCACTGGATCTTCAATTGCATTTCTTTTGCAATTAAAAATTTTGCATATAAGAATATCTGAAAAACAATGTATGTGAGTTGACAATTAAAATATTAATTTTAAAAAATGCATCAATACTTGTTTTTCGAGCCTTTGCTGACTAACTTATCATTGACAGTAGCTTGGCGAATCAATTAATGCATTTTAATAAATAAATATTGAAAAAAAGTTTTTTTTTTTAATGTTGCTAAGAGTACCGATAAAACTTTAAAAGTTCAAACATTCTAGAAACGAGAGAGTTTTAGTGTAGTACAGAAATAATTTCTTATTCAAATTACTTACTGCTACAAGCTAACTATCTGGCTACATTGTAAGTAAATACTTTATTTCAATATTTATCTATCAAGATACAATGATTGATCCACCAAGCTAGAGCCAACGTATGAAAATTAAGTAAAGGCTTGAAAACCAAGTGTTAATACATTTTGTTAAATTAAATTTAAATAATCAACTCATATATAACATTTTTTTAAATGTTTGAATAAGCAAGTTCTTAACTGCAAAAAAAAGTCATTCAGAAGCCACTGCAATCGATAGAGAATCATCGATGAAGTAAAAATGCACTTTCTCTCGGAAACTTTTTTTTATCCTGTTATAAACATTTTATTGGGACTTGTAATGTTTCTCGGGCGTCGGATGCAAAGAAAAAAACAAAAGTTTGGCCGAGTACTAGCCGTATCTACTGGCTCTTACCTCTCCCCGCACTCTACCACTTCGCGGCTGTATCTTGCTGCTGGCCATCGACTAGCAGGCTAGTATATCTATATAAAATCATAATGTTGCATAGTTTCTTTTACTGGACTAATTGCTGTTGGTCGGAGGAAGCAGCAGACAAAGTATACGTTTGCTGTTTACATGCTTGTTCGGTGACCGTCACATGACATCAACTTTTCCATACAAAATCATTTGTAAAACGTGTTTTATTCAATATTATGATTTAAAATTGTTTACAGGCATTTCCATTAACAAGCAGAACAACTTTCTCACTACATGTTTTCTAACTGAAAACAATAAACTACTGTTTTTCACTTGTAAACAATCTGGAACGTGCACCTAAGAAGAAAGAAAGAGATATAGAGAGTTTCACTATATATAACCAACTACTGGCCGAGCACTAATTCGGCTATTTAATGCACTTACTCACATGTTTTTTCCCAAAATCTTTAAGATGGAATAATCGCACAAAAAACTATGTCTTCCTTATTATATTACACAATTTCATCTTACCTTTGCTGTCAATAAAATTTCTTGCAGCATTTGATCACTCAGCAAAAATTTTCCTCGATTTTACAAGACAGTTGATACAGTTAAAACAAATGCAGGAGAGTTGATAAGTATACCTTCATTCCTCCTAGTCCTTCCACCTCACAGCCTCCCACTCCTTTTTCCTTCCTTTTTTTCTCTCTCTCTCTCTCTCTCTCTCTTACTCTTCACAAACTGTAGATTGACTTTGTGCACTCCGTACACTCTGCAGTAATTCGTGAAAAACGCACCAAAAATTTATTATTTTTGATTAGCACATCAGTACAATTAATAAATCAAAACTTATTGCAGTGATACTTCATTACAAATCGTAACGTACAAAGTGTCTTTTTGTTATTCAAGAACTACTGTTTGTGTTGTTTTGAAAATGTAAGTGTTCATGATAAGTGAGTATTGGTGCAAGTTTTAACGTCATTTATGGTTATCTGACAGATGAAAGGACTCACATTAAGACTAAAATCAAAAACATCGTCATATTTCATCAAGTCATCGAGTAAAAGGTATGTTATTATTTCAGATGTAAATTAATGTGTAATTTTTACTGATGACTGTGCTAGGAGTAGGTGGCCCTATTACCGACAATCTAAAGAAAACTAATTGTTACGTATTTGCCTTGGATATTGTAGCGCCAGTGCTACGAGTAGCCAGTAAAGGAACTGCTACAACGCATGTAGATAATGCGAATTAGCGTAGACGAGACATGACAAAAATTTTTTTTTATTGATTTTAGTAATGATTAGAGCTGTAAAGGGGTAAATGATCCAATTACTGCGCACTGAAATTTTTTACTGTGCTGAATTTTTCATTTCTTATTGTTTTTCGATGTACATTAAAGCAGTTTTACATAATCTTCATCTGCAGCATTAATAGCTCATCATACAATCTTAACTCAAGTCCAACTGCCACGTCTCCAACAATAACCGCATCTCAAAGCTTTGTATTGGTTACTTCTAGCTCTCTTTTGTTAATAAGTCTTGCGACGTTGAATCCACCTAGCCTGTCGTACAATTTTAACTAGGACTTAAATGGATACGTCTCTAACAACAACCTCATCTTTAAGCTTTATCTGAATTTTGACTCTTTCATGCCCGTCAAGGAGTCCTACGACATTGAATCCACCCAGCACCGTTAGATAATTTTAACTCAGGCTCCACTGCCACGTTTCCAACAAGAACCACATCTCAAAGCTCTTTCTTGGTAATGGCCAGCTCTCTTTCGTCGATGAGTCCTGTGACGTCAAATCAAAGCAAAGAAAGTGAAAAAGTATTAAAAGAACATAAAATTCACTAAAAAAAAAAAAAAAAAAAAAAAGAAATAAAAGAAACGTAAAAAAAAAGCAGTGTTATAAAAAATCTTACAGATTTAAAAAAAAATTTTCTTGTTACAAATGAAACTACTATCCAGAGAAGCAAAAAAATTAGAAAGTCTCTTAAAAGTATATTAAATCAAAAAAATTAAATAGGATTGCTTAAAGAACTTAAGTCTTTGGAGAAGGAACGTAAGGAAATTAAACTGACCATTAAAAATTCAGAGTTAAGTCTATTGTAATTCAAGATTAAAATGAAGCAAGAAATATTATAAAATTATTAATATTCATAAAAATAAAAAGTATTCATTGAATTTACAATTATGAAAGCTGCTTCTTTTCTTCCTATTACTTCTTCGTTTATCTATTTAATTTCATCACGTAGTTCAATTAAAACAACAATATTACTATTGTTTTAGATAGGTTCACTTCTGGTCTTTTGGTGGTCCACTATACCTGCCACTAAAACACCATCAGTCCACTACTAGGTCCATCTAATCACTTATTAAAATTGACATTTTGACCTGAAATAAAAGGTTATTGATATGTTTTTCTTTCATTTCATTAATAAATAAGGGGACTACATGAAGCAATAGAATTTTGCATCATAATATGAAACACATGCCGTGAAATAAGTAATTTGGCTTTTAAGTTTTCAAAAGCGGTCAACTACTAGGTCTTTTACCTTACCACATTGAAAAGTTTACAGTCATGTATTTTTAAATTAGGTTTATAATAAATAATGGGTACATAAAGTTGTCATAACCTAGCTTTTTGTGTTCATTGTTATATACAGGAACAAATGATTGCAATTGTAAAAACCAAGGAAAAGTTATTTTGAAAATATTTGAGATAATGTATTTTAAATAGCTATAAAATTTTTACCATAGCAAATAAAACGATTTATTCATAATTTTAGAGTGTATCATTTCGTTGCTAGGTCACACATGCCTTACTTATAAAGCAAGTTCTTCACTAAGAATTAGATATGTCATTGTACACTTCTTGGAAGAATAATATCAAGTTATTCTATAGCTATATACGCCCTCAAATTCTTAAGTACTTTTAAAGCCTAACGTTGTAATGGTGTAAGAATTTTTTCCGATATCTCTATCTCGATAACCCAGAGCTACAGTGCAAAGGTAAAGTGTCAGTATCATTTTGCTCGTCTCAGGATGCATTTTTCAAGAACCTGCAACATGTCTTAAAGCCTGTAATGCTATCATGTTACTCTTCATATCTTCGTTTAGTGTTGGATTATCGACTCGGATAGGGGCTTGCACAAGTGCTAATGGTAAGGACATGATATAAATGTGAGAGTAAGGTCAATGTCTTATGGGGAGTGCCTACATATGATATAATGAGATTCTGTAATAGCCCGTTACGCTATTATTTAAGAAAAATAAGATAAGAAAGTTGTTGTACAAATTTTTCGCTGGTAGATTAAGTAGGGCCGAAAAAATTTTAGCTTCTATTTGTCGCAGACAGTAAAAAAAAAATGTTAACATTAAAAAATTTATTTGAAGTGTTTGTCCATTTCAGCTCTTAAGGTATTCTGGCTTTCGTAGAAGGATCCATTCCTACACATACAAATTTTGACAACTATAATGAATAGATGCATAACTGTGAGAGGGACTAACTTGTTTAATAATTTTCCGTTCTTTTGGTTTTTATGTCGTACTTCAACCGTTCTAGCTGTAGCATTAGGATGTAGGGCAACTTTGTAAAAATGGGAGATGCTGATGCATCATATTTTTTGTTGCAGTTTATTACAGAAAAATATTTATTAGCAGCATTCAACTGTAGTGGCTCACCAAACGATTTCAGTGGCTTTTCCTATTGATAATATTGTAGTTAGATAAATAAACGTATTTAGGACACTACTGGATACTTTCCCGTAGCTGTTGTGAAGCTTATAACTTTCAATAATCATACAAAGTATTAATGAACGTGCAGATTACAAAAACGAGCATGCACTTGAAATCGTAACTGTCATGTTATGACACTAAATCTCACAAGACGTATTATGGATGTCAATAGCTATTGTAAAAAAGCTTTTGACATTTATGATACGTCTACTCAGATTTATTCTGTATTTTATCGAAGGTCAAAATGCGTTAAAAATAATAATAAATGCTTTTTTTTAAAGTTATTTCTAGAATCTTATCAAAAATCGTACATATGTTGGTTTTAAAATCACAATGAGGTACGTAATTGCCTTTTTTTATCTTATACAAATAGTCCTTTTCAATTTCATAAGGTTAGTTGTACATAAAGATTAGAATGTTTTGTAAAAAGCATATTGCAAAATACACATGCGTCGTATTGAAACAATTCAATAATACTTGTTAGACAGATTATAAACTTATAATGAAGGCTATTGTGCCATCAGATGCACTCGCCATCACATGAGGTAAAATACGCTGCTTTTCGTATACCACTAGTATAAGTAGGGTCTTCGCATGCGCACACAAAAAAAATGCTTAATGTACCCTATGTGATGACAAACGCCTCTGGTAGCAAAATGGCCCTCATTGTTACGGGAAACTTTTTATTTTCCTTACTTGAATAACGTATAGTATTTTTACAATATAGTAATTTTTCAGAAAATCTCACCAAACTGTCTAGGCGTCGTTTTTGGAACGAAGTTCTTTATGTCACGTGATTGGGGGCTGAAATTAAAAAACGAAAGATTTTTATGGAACGGAAGTCCCTTCTTCCTCCTTATTTAATTTATCTTCCCCTTACTCCATCGCCCTCACCATTAGTCCCCTACACACTTTCCCTTACCCTATCTCTTCCAACTGAACTGTGCTAATCTCCTGCACACCTTCTCTCATCACTCCTCATTTTATTTTGCCCCACCATTCCCTCTCACACTACACCATGAAAGCACACGCATTAAGCCATTTATGTTTCGTTTGGATCATAATTTTTTTTTCCGGCAATAATATTTATTTAACTTTAAACACTTTCTAAGAGATTTGAACTCTCGACCTTCCGTATACGAGGTGAGAATCTTAACCACTTTACTACGAGCTTCTTCTACTTATACTATGGTTCGTAACTTAATTTTTTTATTTCTATTTTTATCTACTGATTATTAGTTATTGAGTTTAATAATATGTCGTATTTATTATTAATTTATTTATTCGATTAACTTTTTTTTTTTTACATTGAATAATTACTTTCCAAACTTAAATACAAAATTTTTTTAGCAGCAGCTTTTTCATACATTAATAAATATTTATTTAATTTTTATTTATTCGTTAATTTTCAAAAAAATCAATAATTATTCTTACACTGTATCCATTGTTTTTTAAGGTTTTCCAACTTTTTTTTAACAGTCTTTTTTCATCGTTTTTTATCAATGTTTTATTCATACGAGGTTCTATAAATACAGTAATTAATTTTCGTTGCTTTTCATTCTTTCATAATTCTTGTATTCTAGACTAAGGTGATTTTTTTGAGTTAAAAACGTTTATCACCGTTAGCGGGGGGAAAGCTTAGAGAGGTATGAGGGGCACAAATTCGTAGCAATGCTGGCAATTATTTTGTTGATATGGATATACCTATATATAAGAGTTCTTGTGAATACTTGACCCATTCTTCTTTATTTTGTTAAAAAAAAATTTAATAAAAACAATTGATTAAAAATGCAATGATAACCAATTGAAAAAATTAAATAAAACAAAAGATAAAAAATAGATAGATATGAAATAATAAGAAAAATGAAATAAGAAATTATATAAAAAATAATCCAAAAATAAAATTAAATATGATAAATATAATCAAAAAAGACATTAAAAAATAAAAAAAATGAATAAAAAAGAAGAAAATACAATCAAATTAAAAAAAAAAAATGAAATGAAATCAAAAAAAGATATAAAAAAGACATTAAAAAGTACAATAAAATAAAAAAAAAAAAAAAAAAAAAAAATGAATAAATAAAAAAAGGAATGAAAAAAAAAGATTGAAAGAAGAAATAAAACAAGAAATGAAATAAAGGAAATTGAAAAAAAATGTAAGAAACTACAAAAAACAAACCAGGGGGTATAAATGAGTCATGGGACCTATAATAAGAACAAAGTTCTTTAAACACGAAATGAGTGCCAAAAAATAACTAAACACCAGATGTGTGTCAAAAAATATCATAAAGTAAAGAAACGAAATTTGTCAGGTAACAAGAAAGTCGCGAGACCCATAGGAAGAACAAAGCTCTATGAGAATAAGTATGGCATTCATGTAGCTCAATAAAATAAAAACTGAAAAAACAAATAAAATAAAAAAAGGAATATTTCAGTTCTCACGATGGTTAAATTCGTTCTAAACGTGGGTCTCATGACATATGTATACCCTCTCGTTTTGTTTTTTTTCCTTATTTCTTTCGTATTCTTTAAGTTCCTTTTTTTTATTTCCTTTTTAATTTTTTCATTTAATCTTCTTTGTTTTACTCATTTTTTTTCATTCCATTGTATTTTTCTATGTCTTTTTCATGTGTTTTTTTGATTTTGTTTTTTTTTCTTTTCATTTTTTATTTTATTACTTTTTTTGCTTTAATTTTTTTTTTATAGAATATTTCAATGGTCGTTTTATACTTAAGAAAGTATCTGTTGTGTGTCTCATAACATTACATTCTGAATAGGTAGGTACATGCTTTTTTTCTTCTAAAACATTTTAGAAACAAAATTGTATGAAGAATTATAATATTTCATCCTTACATTATAGTCACAAATTTTCTTTTTTAAGCAGTGGGAAAAGAATGTAAAGGTTTTATGTTTAAATACATAGCATTTAAGCTTTCATATAAATTCACTGATTTATGTACATTAAAATGCTACTGTGTACAATCACTTTATAGTTGTTTAATTATAAACTGCACACGCTTAAACATCTTTAATATAATCGACAACGATAAGAGGAATACTAATTTTGAAAAAGTTCAAAATATGAGCGTTGGTGTCACGTAGAAGATAGGCAGCGTTTAAGGCCGCAGTAATGTTGTAGTCAAACTCTTAGTGTCAGTATAATTGAAATGCAGCACTCTATGTGCGTAAGAAAACCAAGTACTAATTTTTTTATAAGGCCTTTACCTGGTGTCCCAATGAATTTATCTTGCAGCGTAAGTAACAAATGGCATGAAAATTTATCAAAATCTTGCTGTTCAATGTCATCATTCCATTTTAAACTATTTCAAACTTTTTCCGTTCTGATCGCTATTTTATTAGCCAATTAAAGATAGTTTCTTGACATAACTTAGATTCACAGTTTAATAAGTGTGTTAACTAATTATGGTACTCGATTGTCCCACCGTAAGTGCTTTAAAAAACTTTTGAAGTTCAAATGCTAAATTTTTCTCATTTTCATTTTTCAATCGTCAAGTGTCTGATTTTAAAAGCTCGTTACTAAATTCTGGCGTCATAAATAGTGATTTCAGGGCAAGGCTAACATAACAGGAATTTCTATGATTAAAAGGTGCAACATAATCTTATATAATTATTAAAATAATATGTATACATCTACATTGCCAGTCTTATGCACTATTCAACATTTTTTTAATGTATAATAGATCAATTAAATGATGTAAGCTATTAAATTGAAGTTCTTAGTTTAATTGTATCCATTATGTAGATAATTCAAAAATAGTGAATAAAAATTTTTTTCTTCGTAACAAATAAAAACGACAAAATTATTGCTTGTTTTAGTTCAGGAGGGGGGGGGGTAAAATTGTACAGCATAAATGTTCGTTAAACCCTTATTTCATTTGAAATTTTCTAAAAAAGTGAAGCAGTTCTCACTTTTTTAATGGAAATTACAGTGATGTGGAAAAAAATTTCTGTGAAATCATGGGAAAAACGCAAAAGTTACAGAAGTAGCCAATAACTTATTTGTATTTTTAAGAACAATCTGGAGTCACTGGAATTAACAATATGTGCGCAGTAAAAAAAAAATAAAATGAGCCCTCTAGGTGGGCTTAAGATAGTTCAGCAATTTCTTGGCAAATGGCAAAAAAGGTTAAAATTGGCCTTTTTTTGAACAATTCTTAACTTTAGTTTAAATATATTTATCGTTATTACTTCCATACTCCACTGGGGTTGGTAAGAAAGAACGGGCTTACAATGCAACTACCTGTACGCCTTTTACAATTCTTTAAGTTTATCTAACTTTATTTGCTTCCGCTTTCTTAAATTATTTTATTTGAATTTTTGGTTTCGTAGTCCATTTGTCAAACTTTAGCCTATCTTTTGTCTATCACTGATCACAAATTGTCCTCTTTACGTACAGCTTACTTTACTTTATTTCTTTTCTTTACTTAACTTGAATCTCGTCTTAACGCCGATTCCAAAATTCAGATGTTCAAAAATTTAAAAATTGTAAAATTCCAAATACTCAAATATTCAAAAAATTATATGATTCAAAAATTACAATAAATTACTGTAAATTATAACAACTGAAAATTATTTTTAAAACATTCCAAACTTATATATCACTTATTGAGGCACCTATTAAAATTATCGAAATTTACTGTAAGTCTATTAAATCTTGACTTAATATTGTCAACACTCTTTTCATTAACCTCTGCATAATAGATCACTGACTTCAGCTCCACTGACTTTACCACTTTTTCATGACGCACTTAGCCACTTCCAACCACTTTAGTCATCACTTCTACTCTCCTCTATCATGTGTGCTTCTGTTACTCCCTTTTGGACAACTCCCATTACTGGTTCTATACTGTCCTCTTCAGCCTGCTGCCACTGTCCTCCTCTCTGTCCTCTTTTCTCCCTTCTTGCTTTCCCTGCTCTTCTCTCTTTGAACGAGCTTCTTCCGTTTGTCTCCCAGATATACTTTCAAGCCTTCCTTTTCCACTTCTTGCTTCTTGCCTCTTCGCTATCTCCTTGATGTCTTTTACCACATCCCATGCCCAGGTCTCCCAGAATCTCGCTCCCTCCTCGAGCCATTCTTACCTTTCTTTAATCCTACCAGCTTTTTTTTATTTCCACGACATCCACCTCACTCTTTATCTCTAACCTTTGCTACTTTTCCTCGATGATCTTCTCCCTTTTTCTCTCTTTTTCTATGTTCGCAGCAAATGCTTTGACTCGAAACAGCTCTTTTTCCACCTCTCTCATCCTCTCGCCTAAATCACCTTTCTCATCTTTCTCCAGCATCTTCTTGATGTCCTTTTTTCTTTTTTTCTTCCAGCTTGTTTACTCGTTCATTCTTTCTTGTCTACTTTTCTCTTGTTCTACACCTGCTTGACCTGTTGTTTTGCGACTCTCTTACCACGGGGTTTTGCTGGTCGGCTCGTGACTTTATCCCACTCTCTTCTCTTTTCTATATGGGTCTGTTCCGCTCTGCTTCTTGCTGTACCAAATCACTCCTCTTTTCTTTCCCCCTGTAATTGGTATCACCCTCTTTTTTTTCTTACTGCGCTGAATCTCCTTATCCTGTGTAGTACTCCCTAACGTCTGTCTTCTCCTCCTCTCTATCTCTTTAAGAATCAGATGGCCTTTTCCCTTCTTATCTAGTGCTTCTTTGACTGTATAGACAGACTTGTAGTTTTTACAATACTGTACTACATGCTGTATTAACTCTGGCTCCTTAATACATAACGTGCATTGATTTTCTCTCTTTTCCATCCAGTGCTGTCAGTTTTTTACCTTATTCCAACATCCAAGCCTTGCAATCATTATTTTATCGTTTGCCTCTAGGTGCAACCTTGCATATTTGTGTATGTCTTTTTATTCCGTTAGTAACTCTTTAAAGAATGTATTGTATCTCGACTCCTCTAACTTTTTTCTTCCCTGTATCTTTTCTTTAGCTTCGAGGCTTCTCTCTACCTGCATATACAGTCTGCTTTCTCTTCTAAGCTCTTCTACATCTTCGTTGCCTCTCAGAGTCTTCTCCAGCGTTTCTCTCCTCAGTCTCGCCCAGTATACTGCTTGCATGTGTGATCCTACTCTCTACTTTCCTTTGATATATTCTTTTACCGGTTGTTTTTCTGAATTTCTCGCTTTCTCTTCGTACCTTACTGCTCTCACTGTTGCTTTGTTTCTGCAGCTCCTTTGTTTTGTCACCTCCTGTAATATGTTGTTGGGCGTGTTTCTATCCAGCCTTAAAAACTACTTTGCATATTTTCTTCTGGGCCCTTCCGTACCGTCTTCATCTTTATAGCCCCATATCTCTGCTCCAAATAGTTTTATACTCTCTACCAATGCATCATACATCCTGTATATTTTTCCTAGGTCTTTTCTGAAGATTCTCTCTCCAATGCTCCAGGCCTTTTTCATAGCTACGATTGCCCTTTTCTTTTTCTCTCTCAGATGTTTAACTGCCTTGCTATTCTTTTGTAAGACATAGCCCAAGTATCTAAGTTCTCCTGCTTCATCTATCTGCTCATCATTTCACCTCTATATTCTAACTGCTTTTGTCTTGGATTTCTCAAACACCATTATTTTTGTCTTTTCGAATCTTACTGTTAGGACCTTAATCTTAGTGTATATTCTGAACTGCTTTAGCATGTATCTTATGCCTTCCTCATCTTCAGCCAGTAGCACTATGTCCTCTGCGTATATTATTGTACTGACCTTTTTCTTACCTATGACTATACCTCCTATTCTTTTGCTTTCTAAGAACTCTTCTAGGTCTGCTATACATATACGTAATAGCGTTGGGCTCATTAGGCATCCTTGTCTATTACTCTTTACTGTCCAGAACTCTTCTGAGGTCTCGTTTCCCACTTTAACTTTGCAGCATGTTTCTTCATATATTTTCAGAACTCTCTTATTCAGCACCTCGTTGTTGCTTAATCTTTCTAGAATATCTTTTAATTTTTTGCTCTTTAGGCTATTAAACGCTTTCTTTAAGTCTGCAAAGCAGGCATACATCTTGCCTCCTTTTTTGCTTAGTCTCGCGTCTGTTGCGTGGTTGAGTACGTAAATCGCATCCATGACTCTTTTTCCTTTCCTAAAGCCAAACTGGCTCTTCTGCAGCTCATGATCTACTTCTTTTATGAACCTGTCATTGAGCAGCCCTGCGTATATTTTGTAGGCCATGTCTAGCAGCGTGATCCCTCTGTAGTTTTCTACTCTCTCTTTCTCTCCTTTCTTAAATATTGGGAAGATGAGACCTGTCTTTCATCTTGCTGGTATGTTTCCTTCTTTCCATATATTTTGTAATAACTCAAAGAAAGCCTCCCCTATTGACACTAGCATCTTGCTCCACACCTCATTTTCTGTTTTGTTTTTTCCTGGTGCCTTTCTATTCTTCAAGTTTTTTATCGTCATAATTACTTCTTCCCTCGTAAAAGGTTCCTTTGTCACAGGCCCTCCAATTCCTGTTCCTCCCTCATTTGCTAGTTTCTTTGTCGTTCTTCTTTCTTCGCCTTCCGACCTTCTGGCAAAGTGTACCTTTTAAGTATTTAAATTGATCTCTCTGCAAATTTCCTGTTTCTCTCTTCTGTCTTCATTTTTGTACTGCCATGCCTCCTTTTCTGTCTTTATCTGTCTGATCTTGTTCAACTCTTCTGCCTTATACATTTCGTTCTTTTCTGCACACCAACTCCTATATTCTCTCTTTCTTATCCTGTATTATTTTTGGTTTAGCTCACCTTTTTTTTAGTCCCTCAAGGTTTTTCTCAGTATTCTCTTCCATTGGTCCTACTCTTTGTCATGCCATGGTCTTTTTTCTAATGCCACTTGTTTCACCCTTCTCTCTACTTTGGGTATGGCTTGTTTGACCTTGTCCAATATTTCTTGCATCATTGTCATTGCTACATTTTTGTGTCTTCTAGTTTTTACATTTCTTATGATAGGTCTCTGTAAGCTCTTCATTCCATACGCTCTCCTTTATAACCCTGCCTGACGTTGAGGCCCCCTCATTTGCCACCTCCCCCATTCACTGACCTGTACTTATTTCTGCAACCAGCGGAAGGTGTTCAGAGTCGGTTCTCATTCCTATTGTTAACTTCTCAAGTTTCTGCCCTCCCTCCCTCTGAATAAGTTATAATGTACTTAATTTGCTGTGGCCACTCTCCCCTCAACATGTTATTCTCCAGTCTCTCCTCCTGTCCTATTTATTATTGCCCATCCTCTCTCTTCTAATTTATTTACCAGGGCCTTTCTTTTACTATTCACTACTCTGTCTTTTGCTTTCCTGATTATTGTCTTATCTTCTGGATCCAGCGGGCTTCCCAGACTGCCTGTCCTTACGTTCCAGTCACCTCTGATCAGAAGCTTTCGTCCTGGTTCCCATTTATCCTCTTCTAGTGTTCTCATCGATTCTTTGACTCCCTTACTGTAAACTTATATTATTATCTACTTTTAACTTTACACTGTCCCTGTTTAATTAAACACTTTACTTCCTACAAATTCACAGATTAAACTTGTCACCAGACTCCTTTTACTTGCTCCGTATAACATGCCACCACTCACCCTCCCTTTTCTTTGCTCTTTGATTGCTTCTGTATGCCACCATTTAAAGTTTCTGTTTAGCTTGCTCTTCAGTTTGCTCCACTTCTTTGCTTTCGTCCAAGTTTCTGTTAGCCCCACCACGTCAAACTTCTCTACGTATCTCCAAAAATTATTGTCTTTATTTGCTAAGCCAACCACATTCCAGAAACACATTCTGACCCTACTCCCTCCTCCTCCCCCTTCTCTTATGTGCTATGTTCTCTTTTCTGTCTCTCTTTCTACTGCTCTCAGATAACTGAATCCTCTATCCCATCTGAATCACTTATCTTTTAAACAGCATTTCATGTAACCAACCTTCGTCTTGAGACCTTCATCTCTCTTCTTCTTTGCAACATCTCTTATGTATTTCTGAATCTCTCTCTCTTTCTGTTAGATCATTATCTATGTATCCTCCTTTGTCCAGATTTCTCTTGTTCTACATGATTTTTTTTTGTCTTCCATGCTGTTCAGCTTTACTAGGACTCTGTCTCCTATCTTCTGATCTTTTCTACCCCTGAGTATGAACGCTATTTGGACTACCACCCTGTGCCTCGCTGTACGATCTAACAAGTCACCTACTTCTTCTGTCAAAATCTTCTCTTCAAACTGCTGTCCCTTAATGATGACATTAAGGGACTTCTTCTTCTCTTTCTTTCTCTCTCTCTCTTTCTCTCTTGTTGCTCTCTATCTCAAAAGTCCTGATTCTTTTCACCAACTTTTCTTTTTATGCCCTTCACTCTTCTTTCTCTTTTTCCCATGCTTTTTTCTTCTCCCTCCATTCTGCTCTGATCCCTTCTAGTGTGTCATCTACTTTTTGCGTCGTCGTCTTTTCTAACTTTTTCAATTTTTCTCCAATGCTCCTCTCTAGTCTCTCCACCCGGCGTGGTTGTGACTCCTCATCCAGACTTTTCTCATGCTTCTTATCTTTGTCTTTCTTTGTCTTGCTAAAACCTGCCTCGAGAAAAATCTGCTCCACCGTTGTTGTTTTAAAGATCGTCTTGGTTTTGCTGGGCGTGGTTGCCAGTACGTGTGTTAGTCGTGCTCGTTATGCTTTTCTTTTCGTTTCTTTCCTCGTTCTTGTCATCTTTCATGCTTGCTGTTAAGAAGCCTAATCTCTTTATTGTAGGCCAACTTGTTCCTTGACTTGGAGTCTCGTTATTCTGATATCTTTCCTGTTTCTGTGCCTTCTGCTTCTATCTTACTCGTATTTTATGTTAGTCCTTTTTCTTTTACGTCCTAGAACTTTTGTTCTGCGGTTCTTGTTATTTTGTCGTGTACAATTGCTCCGCAGCTTGTACTCACGTGCGTCTCCTACCAGTGCTTCTCTAGTTTAGATATACATAATTGGCTGAAATTTTAAGAGGTGTTACATCTTATTATTATAATTTTACTATTACAATTTTATTCTCAAAATCCGCTGCTTTTAGTATACATACAATTTGTATTTGTTAAATACGACAGAGTAACATTCCTCACCCAACACTCTTGAACTTTGACAATCTTAATTTAATCTAGTTTTTTGTTTAAAAAAAACAAAAAAAAAAAAAAACGTATCTAATATTAATACAATCCACTTCACAGGCCTAATATATAATAATAAGTAGCAAACTCTATTGCTCTATTGAACGTAAATAAGTTTAAGGATTCACAAACTATTGTGATGTTATTAGGAAGAATTTGAATGTCAAATGTGTAAATGTAATTGATAATCAATGACTCACAATTTCTAAATAAGTCATGAAAAATTGCTAAACTACATTATTACAATCTTACCACGTGTTACCATTATAAGCAAACTATTATAGAAGCGATACTGCTACTGCTGTCGATGTATTAGTGTAGGAGATCATAATGTTACATAATTTTGTAGGCAGACAATTTATTTTGTATTATTTAACCCTTGACTCAGTCTATAATACTTATTAGTAGAAAAAACTATTGACTCTCGTTTTTTTAATACTCAAGCTGTATTATTGCCATCTTCTGCAAACACACTGTGTACTAGTTTTAAGTTTAATAAATACATTAGCCACATACCACACTATGCAAGAAATGAATGCAGTGGTCGTGATAAAAGAATACGTGTACCAAAAAGTTTAGTATTTTTCTACCGTACGTTTGAGGCAAAAAAAAATTATTGAGTTAAAAACTTCAACTATTCTTTTTGTGAAGCCCTTGTGCCATGAGTCATTGTTTATTTATAAATAATCTACGAACTCTGTATTTATAAATAACTTGCAAATAACGTATATAAGTTTTTAACGTTTATGTGACAACTGCTTTCGTTCAAGTATCGTAGTACAAACTTAATGTATGGAATTTTTTTTTTCTCCTCTTATTTTTTAAAAATTAATGAGTTGTGAGAACTACGATTGTATGTACCGTTATCTAAGAAAGAGGGTGGTGAACAAAACAAATTCATCGTAAAAATCTGCAGTTGAACTAATAAACACCAGATAATTTGTATGAAACTCCAATATTTCCAAAGGAAAAATCTCTACTTTCAAAACATTGCGAGAAATCGTTGGATATTTAAGCACTGCTTTTCTGATGCCCCACTTCTTCTGCTAATTTAATTTATTGTTACTCTTTTAATATTCAACGAAATAGAAAGTCAATTTTATATGACACAGGTACAAGCTGTTTGGTACAGACTATTACTGCGGAACTCTTCAAAATTGCGCTAAACAGTTCAGTAATACGTTATTTATAACCCTATTTTGTCTAGTAAATGACAACGTAACTAATATAAGGATTATTAATAAGATAGAATTAGCAAAAAAGCATGGTTATTTTTAAAAAATTACTATTGGCATGAAAACAGTCATGGCAGTAGTTAATTAGTTTCTTAATAAATCTAAATTATCTAATAGGACACAAGATATACTTTATGTTTATTTTTTAAGTCTTAATATTTAAAGCAACGTGAATTATAGATTTTTAAAGAAACAGCCTTACGTAGCACTTTTTTGCAAGTTGCGAAACAAAGGCTTGACAGATTGTATCCCACTGGAGCTCATTTTCTTTGTGTTAAAATAACGCATCTTTTTTACTACTGCAACCTTTTTGTCCAACTCTCCAGTCTTTTTTATCACGCAAAAAATTATTTTTGGCCACTATTATCATTTTTTTTGGGCCGTTAGCTGACACAACGAGTCTAAAACTATTTACATTAGTTCAGAAATCGAATAACTATTACCATAATTTTTTTCGTATCAATATTAATTTATTTCTTCATACAGCTAATTCTATCCTGCTATATGAGGTATGAGAATGTAAGGACGGTCAAATACGGTACAGCGACAATTAAAGCAGAAGTTTAACCAACGGCCATCTGCTAAGCATCTGATTCTTGTCCAAAGTGTTGCAATTCTCGAGACACATAGTTGAATTTGAAACGCAGCCTCTTCTGAATTTTTACATTTTAAGTTTATCAAAAACATTTGAAGGTGTGGCTTGCAATGACAACCTTTTCACTTCAATTATCATTTCGAAGTCAGAACGTTGAATTGTGAACTGCAACTTCGCCCTAAATAAAACTGTATGATAAAAAATATAGATGGTAAGTCATAATCAATTTCTGTACGTATTCTTTATGGCAATCAGCTCACTTTGTACATACCTCTTAATACAAATTACTTGTAAGAGTCATTATACATGTTAATGTATACGACGCTATATACAGAGAGTTTATTCTACCGTATAAATCAAAACCATAAAAAAGTTATATTTTTGTTATCTATTAAACATTTTGCATATGATTTACGCACACATTGTATCATTTTGTAAGGAATGTGTTATGTATTAAACATATAATACCGCAAAACAATTTTTTTTTCGCTACATATAAACGGGGGATGCAAGGTAGTGATAGAAATCGGATAGTGACTACACATGATGAAGTCCTTTTTGCCAACAGTGAAATAGATATGCACAGCCCTAATAGAAATTGGAAATTCAACTTGTATGATGACTTGACTCTAAGTATAATTTGACTGAAAAGCACATTACATTCTTCATTATTTTGAACATCTTGTTGCCATTTATGAG
The DNA here is from genome assembly GCF_036245765.1 of Copidosoma floridanum. Lineage (NCBI taxonomy): Eukaryota > Metazoa > Arthropoda > Insecta > Hymenoptera > Encyrtidae > Copidosoma > Copidosoma floridanum. The sequence continues at coordinate 1,315,319 of NW_028321892.1, read as the reverse complement.
TGAACTGAATAAGAAAATATAATTAAATTATTTATTTGCATTTCTTAAAGTCAACGTATAGAATACTACTACACGAAAACAAAGAAAACTTAATTCTTGAGAAGTGAGACAGTGTGGCAGAAGGTGAAAGAGTTCAAACCATAGCTTAAAATCTACTTGAATAATCGCTCAATAGTTAACTGTGAGCCATGTAACATCAATTGAGACGCTGAACTGTGGATGCTGAGGAGGTATGCTATCCGTAAAATTTATTTGAATAATGCTAGGCTTAAGGAAGCACCTGCTTCTCAAGATTTTTAAGTTTCAGCTGAATTGTTAGATATGACTAGAGCAGAGTTAATGTATGCAGCCATGGCTACCAAATTTAAAACTCCCTTTCAAACTTTACCCAAAATTTTAAAGTGGTTGAGCGCTATGAATAAACAGAGTGTCATTTTCAATGAAACAAAGTGTGGCGTCACGAAAGCTTAAGTTCTGGTAGTGAAAGTCATTGTATCGCTAGGTAAAAGGAACTAGCTCAAGCTTTGCGTACATAACTATTCAGTATTTGTATTGACGAAAGCAAGAGCGTTAATAAAGATAAAGCTTTAGCTATTTGAATACAGTACACTGATTTTTCGAATGCTTATGTAATAAGGCAGCTATGGAGCTAGAAACCCATTTCTTATGAAAGTGGTGAAGCAAAAGCAGGATCCAAATGCATTTTTCAATGTATAGAGCAATTGTTTGTTGAATACAATATTCCCTTATAAATAATTATATGCTGTTGTTCAGACGGCTGTTCAGTAATGACCAGCCTTACAAGTGGCGTGAAAGCACGATTAGTAAAGATTGTTTTCAGTATTTTGTTTGTCACCTGCTCAGCGCATATAATGCATTTATGTGCTCAGAACATGATGACAGTAGTGCCCCAAGACATCAGCACTTTGATAAAAAAAATACTTAATATGTTAAAAAGTTGACAAAAAATAATGAAATTTGAAAATTTCAAGATAAATACCTTATTACAGATGTCCAAGGAACTGTCAAAGACAAAGGATAAGTGGAACCTAAAAGTGTTTACATTATTAGAAAAAATAGAAAAAAAATTTTACTTCCTTCTTATTCAACACGCTTTTTTTCAAAATAAATACCCTCAATCAATTCTTTCAAACAGAGAAGGTTTTTCTGCATAAAATAAAGTCAATGGTGGTTAAAACATTTAGGGACACTCCATCCTGCATTATAGAAAGATAATACGTTCAAAAAACGCCAGTGGCTGAAATTGATTCATTTTATTTGATAAAACATTAGCATTTTTTATATTTTGATGTAGAAAAAGAGTTGAAGTACTTCATTGTTCTGTACGGCGGCCCCTCACAAGAATTTTGCAATGGTGCTTTTCATTTCATTATGCCAGTGTGCTTAAGGCTCTGAGAAAGATTTAATAATTCTTATAATCCCATGTAAGTGTTATTTTGATGTCTCGATCCTGTCAATGCCACATAAATAGAGTCCAAAAAAAAATGATACCGTTGCATTTAAACTATTTAAAAGTATATTTATAAATTTTATAACAAAAAACGCAGGCAAAACACTGTAAATGAAAAATGGGTCAAAATATCTAATATTCGGCAAAAAAATCTAGAACTTCAAAATAATGACATTTGAACTTTTAGTTAAGGGTGAACAATATGCGAGGCATTGATGATAAACTTACATTCCCAGCGCTTGGCCAGGCAGATCTGCATGCACTTTCTATCCCACACGGAATTGCGGGACCTGAAAGAGAATTTAGTGCAAAATGCAATTTAAAAACAAAAATCGTAATAGATTAAAAAATAAGAGCGTCAATGAAATATTCTTAGCACAAGATGTAACTTATTACAAAAGCAAAGACAAAGTTTTTATTTCATTGTTAGAAATGACAAGAGTTAGTTAAAATAAAAAAAATTTAAAAAAAAGGATCTTAAGAGGCTGTCCTAAATGAGTAAATGTTTGACATTTAAATGAACTAACCTTTGGCACAGCAATATTTGTTTGTTTAAGAAATTGTGTTCATAAGTATACTATCAATGAAAATGCTTGCAATTGAAATAATAAAAGTGTATCGTAGTCTTGTAGGATAAAGTCACTACTTATAAGAGCCAGAACAGTTTTTTTCATGAAAGATTGAATGCACGTTAAATTATACATATACTAAGCTGTTATTTGGTATTTACGTTGTATGGTGTGACAATGTCAATTAAATGTTGTAATAAACACATCTGCTAATTATTTAATTGTTCTCTAAAAATTTATTTGTATTGTACTGATTCAAATTGTTATACAAAGTTTTCAGTTAGTACTTATTTAGTATTTCCTTATCATATCGAAGTACAAGTAAATTTTGCCTATTTATCTGATTTTGAGTACAAAAACAATTGTGATCAAAGTACCAGTTTCATAAGTAATGACAGCAGCATCATATACAACCCTTGCATGGAATTTAAACCAAGGAAATTTATCGCTCACTCTAGTACGCTAAATCGGGACTTCACTAACACTAAAAAAATCTCAACATCCTAGGCTACACTATAAGATACAAACAATTAAAGTATAATCAAAGTTTTAAAATGGTCCTTGTATACTAATGTCTCTAGAACCAAACCCATAGTAAGAACTACTACTACCATAAAAAACTATTGGTTTCATATAAATTATCTGAGGGCACATGCCACATGAAATTTTCCGTAATCATACTTGCTTAAGGACGTTCGGTAGTGATTGAATTTTCCAACGAATTTTTCTGACATTTTGACCAGACGTTTTTATTGTTGTTACAATAAACCAGTCAAAATTTAAAGAGGTTCCTCTGTTTCGTTTTCGAGATATTGAATTTCAAAGTTAAGTCATTTTAACACTGTCGCTTATGGGAGAACTGACTAAATCACAGTTTTAAGCAAATTGGGCCAGTGAATTTGGCCAATTTTTTTATATGTTACAGATAATAATATTAATTTGATGTATACCAAGTTTTGCGACGATCGTCTGATTCGTTTATAAATGAAAAATTAAATAAAAGCTCGACCGAAACGCAACGGCAACGTCGCAAGTGGTGGGAAATTCAAAATGTTCCAGGATGTTGATTAGTAAATATCTCAATATTATTGTAGATATTTATGCATTCACGCATAAAATACAAGCTTACGTGTGTGCGTGAGTGTATGTACAGAACGCCTACCCCTTCCCATAAAAAACAATAAATGTTAATAACACGCTATTTATTTAATTTTTTTAATTTCAAATTTATTATTTCTTCTTAAGATACAATTTTTTTGCACATTACAAAATCACATGCTCATAGTTTGAATCACTCATCTTAGGCTTTGGGCATTCTTACGAATGAAATCTACAATAAGAAATACAATTGTTACAAGTCTTTCTAATTACTCATTTATTCATTTTCACTACACTTTTATAATAAATCAGTAACAAATACTTACAGCTTTATCACAAAAACATTGATACACGAACGCTGTCGTAACCGACGCAGCACGCAGCAGACGAGCAGACAGTGTAGAGTGTGCAGAGACACCTGATGCGTGTACATGAACACTCACACATTTAGGACCCGTACGACGTTGCCAAATCTTCATTCATCGCTGGTTTCCCCTCACCGCGCAAATGTTTCCCCCCGCTAACACTACCGAACGTCCTTAAGTCACTTTTGTTCCGACATAATTATGTCGGTCCCATTAGATTTGTATGATTGCTACATTACCAATCTCATGTAAAGCTGTCAACTGTTGATGGACGATTGGTTTTTTTTATAGTACTTAAACAAAAGCGAAGATCCCCTGTAATATAGAATTGTGATTTTCTTTGTGGTTTTAACTGTGGCTCGAGTTGAAAACTAGATATGACCAGATAAGTCTTAAAAAAAAAAAAATAATACATACTTTTAAATAATGGTGCTCACCCACTAGTTAGATGACCCACAATGCAGAAATTCATGTAAAGTATACACATACGCGATGTACAAGAGCACATACTTTAAAAAATATGTGTTGTAATTAATACTGATAATCTTATGCATAAATACATACTTCCTGAGCTCTTACTTTATTTTCACTCAAGTTTCCTTTTTAATAAGTCCATGTTCAGAGTGTCCAAAAATCTAAATAAAAATTGAAGTTTTTACAATGTTAGTGATTAAAATAAAATGACAAAAACATACCATAATGCCTTAACTTTGTTTTTGTCAATATTATTACAGCAAATCTCAACAACTTGATTCAAAGATGCAGGAGAATTAAAAGATACTTAGCAGAAACGAGAATTGAATTAACAAGCTGTGAAAGTAAGAATAAATACAAAGTATCTGGCGTTTTAAGAAGATACAAAAAAAAATAGGCGTTTATTTTCTCCAAATTTAATGTTGATCCTAACTTATACCAATATATTTTTATTGACTATGAACTACATGCAATGTGATCTTCGTAAAATGAAAGAAAAAAAAGTGTAATTTATCTGATCTTTTTTTTTAATGTAGATTATTGAGGACCTATTTATCATAAGTTATTTTCACGTTTTTAAAAAACATGACGTTTTGTGAACATCAAAAACAGCATTATTGTTAAACTACAATAACATTCTGTTTGATAGGAGATCGGAAGGTACGCGCAATTGTGAGAGCTCTTTGCTCATAAAGTTGGTCTTATATTTTAGTGATTTACTCATGTATTTACTTATTGGATAAATTATGATTTACCGTAGCAGTAAAATCAGACTTTCAAACATTACTAACCTTTTGAAAATTAAAACATTATTTTCTCTGAATGATTTGTTTTAAATTTTTTTTTACAAATACAAGTAACTACAGTGGTAAGTTAATAATGTATAATAAACATCTCTTACATTTCTCAGAATTATGTGAAACGATAGCTAGTTTTTTGCTTTGTTATAATACACGTGACGTACTATGATAAATATTAATCATAAAATTTTTGTTAGTTGTAACCAAGTCACAGTTATTTTTTTAAAAAGTAGCCTCTTATCATTTTGCAATTATTTTTCTGCTTGCGATTCTTATATGATGGTATTGTAAGCGTATATTGTGTTATTTGTATATGTGCAGGGTATAAAAGCAACAAAACTTAGAACTCTGACTACATTACGGTTTAACATTTCCTTCGTAAGAGTCAGAGGTATGTTAAACACTTTACTTAATTGGCGTTTATTGTATTTACCACAATTTGTATTGTAAAGAATTTTTTATTACTCATACCTTCCGTTTTTGTACCTGATAAGGGCCAAGACATTGTCCAAACGACCAAAACGTCGTTGTTTTGTTTTTTAATAAATACAAAATTTGACAGTACCACCATAAGACGTTATTTTAATTATGAACCAACTGTCATTGGACACCTTATACGATTATTTTTCTAATAACAATATGATTCCTAACGGTTAAGTGTGAAATATAAGAATTTTTATTTGGCGCACTTAATCTGGTACAACTTTGGAGATTGCTGGTTGCCGGGTCAAGGAGCTGAGTACAACCAAAGGAGGCCGAACAAAGCCCTCGGGTTTTTTGGTACGTACGCATGAACAAAAAGAGCTGCACGGAACAGTCTGGATAACCTTATACACGGCTGTATTACTAAAGTGTGGCTTGAAAAAAGTTTTGTTACGCTTTTTTCGGTCTAGTCCCCATTTGCCTAAAACTTACTATGCAAGAAAACGAGCTTTACTCTAAAAATAAAAACCAATTGACAAAAACATTGCTTTTTGTAGTATTTCTAGACATCAAACAAATTTGTTCATGTTTGTTGTTTTAAAATGTTAGTTATTTACACGATTATACAATTTTAATATGTTATAAAAGAAAGACTATTTTTTACTTAAAGACCCGTACAGTTTTGGAACTCGAGACCAGACTAATTTAGGATTTGTTGTTCAAGTACTTTTACCTCCAGTTTAATAAGGCAAAACTAACTGCTTTACTCTAGTTAATGATTTATTTCATTATTACTTAGTTGATGGAGTACAAGCAATGTATCAGGCCTCACTGTAAATATTTCAATGGTAATGGAGAATACTTTTTATTATTAGGTTCTTTTACAAACAATTATTCATCACGTAAGAAATTATGTCGCCAACTTACAACTTACTATGTAGTGACCATAATATAACCTTACTGAGTATGTCTTTACGTACATTTTGTTGTCTAATAATTTTTGTTAATTCCCGAGTAATAGTACCTCAACAACCGTAGTTACAATTATTCTTACTTCTTATTTTTATTGGACGGTTACAGACGTTATGAGAAATAGATTATATTTATTTAAAATTTTCTAGCTTTTTAATAAGCACATAATAAAACATAGATTAGTTGGATTTCTTCAAAAAAATGTATACATAACTTCTACATAGAATATGTTCCTTTAGCAGTAAATGGTTAATTTCGTAAATATCATTAATTTATAAAATTGTACATTCATTTCATTTTATTAAGAATTATTTTCTTACAAAGCCTTTTGTGGAAAAAAAAACAGTACCTTCTAAACTTCGTAAAGATAACATATAATTTCTGGTTATACATACTTTACCAATACACGTAGTACTGTATAAGTATTTCCATAGTACTGTATGTATGAGTATACTTTACCAATACACGTATTAATGTACTAGTAATTAAATACTGGGTAATTTCTAAAAAAAAAACAAATATTATTTGTTTTTTTTTCATGACCAGACTTATTTAGAAAAAGGTCTTAACCTTTTTACATTAATGTCATTCGTGGGTACCTAACGGCCTAGCTCGTAAGCATGATTTTTTTTAAGTTTGGTAATAACCTTGATTTAAATAAAAAGGATTGTTTTTAACTATATATTATTTGATTAAAATGACGAAAAGTAGATAGTTCTTTTATCAACAGCTTACTGGGGCTACTTGACCCAGGTTTGATATTATCAATATTACTAATGAGTAACTTACATCATCACTGATTTTTGAGACTTGTGTTTCAAAGTTCCCTAATGCTTTATGCAGTAGTTTTAAGTGATCACATAAAATACACAAAAAAGATAGTCGCTGGAAGGTATTTGCCATTTCTGCTTTCTCTACTACCACCCGAACCATTCGAAGTCAGCCTCTTCCCCCATACCTTACTTCTTAGCGTAGTCCAATACTATTGATTTTTCCGAAATGCACCCGAGTTGCCTCAGCCAACACGTTATGCCTTAAGTGAATGAGGTATAGTTAACAAACGTACAAAGAGGGATTTTACCTCTTAATGGTGGATTTTTATAGCGTCAGAGCGAGTAAACTAGGCCTTTGGTTGAATTACGTTTACTAATAAGCTAAATTCTTCTGGACTGCATTGACAATAAAACAGTAGGCTTGCACGATGATATTTCATATTATGACTCCATTTATTAGAAAATAAAAATGCAACCGTTCCAATTGCAGTTTTTTTACAAGTATAACTATGATGTTTGGATCAGTGATGATGCAAACTCACATTAGCAATAAAAAAAACTTAATTTAAGTGTGACGAATAAGTTTAGAAATTTTAAAATAAGTGTTTTGAGGGATTCTAAAATATGATAAGATAATTTGTTAATTGCCATTTTCTAATTGGAATACATTATTATAAATGGGAAATTAATGCGAAAGAAAACTATTTATTGATACATACAGTACAATTTATGCATCAATACATGTAACATACAGTTTAATTACGTACATGTATTCTTACAACAAGGCCGATTGCATTGGATGACAGCATATTATGAAATATTTACCTTTAAGCTTATATATACACAGGCATATAGGTGATGAATAAGCTTTACTTGTCATATAAGCTTATGTATACACACGATAATTAATCTGTATCAACTCGAGATATAACACCACTGTTCTTAGATTGTTGCCACTTCGGACACTATAGATCGATCGAGAGTTCACATGACTGGATCAGACAGGTTATGACAATATTATTTTAGATAAAATTTATTATTTTTTTTTTCTTATTTATTAGAACACAGTTCTTTATGTCGCGTACTCGGGGGGCTGGAATTTTAAAACCGACAGATTTTTTTTTTTTTAAGGAAGTGGTTTACCCGAAGTCTCTTCTTCTCAAGTTTCCACCCTTACCTTGTCACCCTCACCAACTGTTCTCTACACACTTCCCCTCTCCCCTCTATATATGTATATCTGCCAACCGTGCCGTGTTACTCTTCTGCACACCTTTGCCCACCATTCCCCCTAACACTCCCAAGCAATTAATTTTTAAACAAATTTTAATTTTATTTTCTCACAATAACTTTTATTTCACTTTGAATTTTTTTCTTTTACAATTCCAAAAAAAAAAAAAGAACACTTTCCAATAAATAAATTTGAACCCTCGACCTCCTGCATATAAGTCCAGTACCTTACCCACTCTGCTACAAGCGCTGCAGACTATAGAAATTCGGTTTCTTGTACTTATCGTGTGGTTCGTAACTATAATATTCCATTTTTTAATGCATTTACTGATAATACATTTAATTCATGATAAATTATGTATTTGTTTTCTGAATACTACATTTTTGAAAAAAATAAAAAAAAGAATGAAATGAAATACACAAAATATTAAACAATAAAAATAAACAGAAAAAAAAGTGAAATAAAGAAAATACAAAAGAATGAAGAAAAAAGTAATGAAATCAAATATGAAAAATAAAATTTGAAAAAAAAAAAAAAAAAAAATTAAATGAAAAAAAATTAAACAAGGAATAAAAACAAAAATTTAATAAATAAATAAAATATAAAGGGAATAAAAACAACAAACCAGGAGGGATAAATAGGTCATGGGACCCTCGGTAAGAATGAAGTTCTTTAAACATGACATGAGTATAAAAATACAATTTCTCAGGTAACAAGGGGGTCGCCAGACCCGTAGAAAGAACGAAGCTCTATAAACGTTAAAACTGCATTTATGTAGTTCACTAAACAAACACTTTAAAACAAGAAAAAAACAAAAAATAAATAGAAAAATAGTTCAGTACTCACGATGGTTGAACAAAGAACTTCGTTCTGACCGTGGGTCCCATGACCTATTTATTCCCCCTGGTTAGTTGTTTTAATTTTCTTTACTTTTTATTTATTAATTTAATTTTTGTTACTATTTCTTGTTTAATTTTACTTTATTTAATTTCCTTTTCTTCATTTCTTTTTTTTTTCATATTTCAATTCTTTTTTTTTTTTTTGTTAAGTAAATAATTTATCGATTTTTAACTGATGCCTCCATCGTAAAGTAGTAAAGGTATTAAGCTTCTTAGTAAAAATGCTTGCATTAGGCATTTTTTACCATATCTTGTATTTAGTATATCTTTCTCGATATGTATGTATATATATATATATATATATCACCTTAAAAATAGTAAAGAACATCACGTGATTCACAAGTCTTGAATATTTATTTTTAAGATTAATTATTTATTCTGGAATAAAAGCTTAAACAGATTATTTCGGCTTTAAACAGTAGTAATAAAAGCATAATCATACAAGAAAGTATTATTTTTTTTTTTTTTTTTATATTATAGTGCTCTACGTCCGGCTCCTTTTTAATAAGGGCACTACTATGGGCACTTAGCACTTGGGAAAGGGACAAGGAAAGGGATGGGAGGCCTCCCATCACTGGGAGGGGGGTAGGGGGAATTAGGCAAATTTGCTGCGAGAAGGTCGCCTAAACCCTCCTCGAGGAGCATTGCGTGGTGAAAAAGCACATGTGAAAGACACAGAGGTACTTTGCCCGTAAAAGTCGCACTGGCCGGGAATTGAACCACGGTCTCCCGCGTGCCAATCCACGACCTAGCCGACCGAGCCACCGCGCGCTCCAAGAAAGTATTAGGTCATCATGTTCTCAGTCTCTGTTTCGTATTTTTAAACTTGATATAAATATTAATTTAACGGACAAAACATTTTAAAAGATATGATTATATTGTAAAGCGGCACTTCTATTTGTAATGTACACATAACATTTATATTCAGATTTTTCTATACATTATATTTATCCTTGAAATAGAAAATTTAAGAGTACACTTTTTTTTTATATACATATATTTAGTTTCTGTTTGAAATACGAAAAATCAAATTTGAACGCCGCACGCGGGGAATGTACGTCTAGTACTTTAAGAAAACGCTAGAGAGCATTTACCCAAAAAAGGAAAAATCTGCTACTTAAGAGAAAACAACATTAGCATAAAAGGAACCAGCGCGCAGTGTAAAGGCAGTCCTTCTTCAGCGAGCCTGGGACGCGGAAAATCCGCTCACCCAGACCTAAAATTTTCCCGTGCACTGGTACATTACTGCGATGAGCACAAGGGAAGAGAAAGAGACCAAGTACGAGGGCCGAGAGCTTAAAAGTAAGTTTGTGTAACAACTACAGGTAACACTTTCACTAACCGGTTCCTACTTGGACTTTCGGTGCTCGACCTCTTAAAGCGTGGAGATGACGAATCCTCAAGTAGTCAAGACGCTAGGGTTAGTGACCACGTTCTTAGGTGTATTTTCTGGGTTGACGACTTGAGCAGTGCTCAAGACACCCACGGGCCCTGAGAACGACCTAACCCTACGTGACTTGGTAGGCTAGGTAGTTACCTAATATTAACCTTTCATGGTTGTACTAAAAATTCGTGATAGTCTAACCCAACGTGTCTAAGCGGAGGTATTAGGGAGGAAAAATTCAAATTGTCATTTATGTAAAATTGTTTATCAAACAGCGGATAAATTTTAAGCAAATTCTAAATCATCGATTATATTATGTATTTTTTTTCCATTAATAATGTAAATAATCAGGATTACTTAAATATAATAAATACGTGTAAAAATTGAAGATACAATTTCCTTAGAATCATATGATTGAATAAATATAAGATAATTAAAAATGAATTGATTGTACTTATTTAAGCAATTCTTTCCCTCCACGTATGATTGCGAGTTCCTTTTTTGATAGTTTAAGATAAAAACTAGAATAATAGCTGTTAAGATATTTCTGAAATTGTTTTTATGAAGTGAGAATATTGTCTGTTCCCAAAAAAAAGACAAAAATAAATTAAAAAAGATATTAGATTAAAAAAGATATTGAATAAGTTAAAAAAAAACATTAAATTAATGCACTTAAGGGAATATTTAGGGAACGACAAGAATTCAATAAAATAATAATCAAAAAAAAATTGCTGTATATTGTGCAAAAATTTTTTGATCATTAAACAGATAAATTTTGAAACTTGATATCAATTATTTTAAATATTTTATATAATTGGCCATCTGAGCAACTTCTCTTTTTTACACAGGGCAATAAACCCGCCCTCCGACATAAACACTAACATTGTTTGTGTGTTGGTTCCTCATCTTAGAATTTCCTCGGTACGGATAATATTCTTAGCCGATTGTTACCACCATCAAGTAACCAGAGTTATACTTGAAGAAAAGAAAGTCGTAATTGGTACCCCTGGTGGGACTCGCAATCGTAAGAGGGAGTGTTCAAATAAGTGCAAAAAATTTAAACAAGTTTACTCCTCGATATGTTGTAGATGCCAAAATCCAAGGCGAATAATAAGCCAACTGCGTACCCTAGGCTTGATTATCAGGCAATAGTGCGACGAATTAAGGAGCTTGAAAGAGAAAACGGTACACAAAAACACCAACTACTAGAACTTGAAGCACAAATCATACTTATATATTTCCTAGAGCCAGTCATAAATAAAATTAACAGAAAAATATGAAAATTAAATTAAGTCTGACAAAAAGACCTTACCCTGTGATTGTAATTTTAACAGATATTTAACCTTTCTTGATTCAGAAATTACAAATATTTATAAGAAACTCCCAAATTATCGAGCACTACTGGATTTTCCAAACAAATTCGAATTGGTAGAGAATTTGAAAAGTGATCATAAAGTCATAAAAAAGTTTAGTACCACTTTGGCTTGTAATATATTATAAATAAACACATCATTAAATTTAATTAAACTTTTTTTTTTGTATTATTCGTTCCTTTTAAAAATGGTTAAAACAGGACGAGGGGGCAATAATGAAGAAACACAACAAGTAACGGCTCAGATTCACGGGGAAAGCGAAGATAATTTAAGTGGAATTTTCTCATTAGAGGAGTCACCTCAGTTAAATACAGTAGGTGGAAATGATGGAAATATTTTCGATGTCATAGGGGTCCAAAAGCAGCTAATGGCTGAAATTCTACCTCTCAACTCCCAGAATAATTCGGAACAAATTATCGACAAAGTAAATAAAGTCATTACACAAACAAACACACTGAAAGAACAGTCGATGCGACTTACATATACGTACGATGCACTGGAGACCCATATAGAACGACTCACACAAACACAAAATCAAATACGTACTAAAAACGCACAACGTCAGGCAGAACTCATTAGACAATCAGAAATACTCGATAACTTAAATAAACAATTCGATTAACTTGCACTAAACGTAGGGAAAATAACACAAACATTTCAAAAACTTAATCGAACAGTCACGGCACAAACACAAACCATAGTAAATTTAGAACAGGAAGATGGTCGCATATATGAGGCTATTGCTCAACACAAAAGGACGTGGAATCGATCATCACCTGAAAAGTAAATAACGTACAAGGCAGAGGAGTTTCCCAATTTAAAGTGGATTCACCCACTTTTAGCGCAGCTGCAAGTGATCGACCAATCAAATTCCTTAAAGCCTTAAAAACTTACATTGAAATAACTTCCATAGAAACCGACCCGATGAAATTAGTGTTATCTCAAGCATTAAAAAGCCCGGAACTTGATTGGTTTGAGCACACCGAAGGAAGAATAAATTCCATTCATGATTTTGAATTTTTATTTTTAATAAATATTAGAACACGACGGTACAAGCTAAAGTTCGGCAAGCGCTCGAATGGAATGTATACGAAGCCACAAATGATATGAGCCGTAGTGAATACGTGTCAAATGTGTATAGTTATGTGGAAATTTTATCAGCACCACCCGCTGAAGTGGAGGCCGTTGAGAAATTTGCAAATCATTTTGACAAAGTCATACAACAGTCTATAATTCTTCGGGGAATTAACAAAATTGACGATCTCATAAGACTCTTAGATTCTATGGATGCAGTAGGCGCGTTAAATAGCTCAATTACGATTCGAAAAAATTTATACATAGATTCCGGGAGACAAATACACTCGAGCCCTACGTGTAATTATAGCAACTTCTGAGCCTCAACACCAAACCCACCAAATAGCAATTGGCGTGACCGCGGTAACAATACAAGTAACACCACTATAAACCAAAATACGAACTCAGGCCAGCAAACCAACAATAACAATAATGGTTTTAATCAACCATACGTAGAAAGACCACAAAGTAGCTTATACAATCGAGGGATACAGGCAGCCCAAATAAATACAATTGAAGAGATCCCTAATCAGGAAAACGAATAGACGTTGTATCCCAGACCCCTAAAGATTATCAAACCTATACTTAATGTAATACAACGATCGTAGGGGGCATTACAAAGACCAATATATTAAAACATTATGAATTCAAGCACAAACAAGAAAATAACATAAACACCTTACAGATTACCACGCTACCGTATGTAAATAAAAATTCAAAAATAATATCGAAAATTAACAATAATCAAGGGAATCCACTAATCACTAAGGCTCAAGAATGTTTGATACCCCGTACGTATACAGTTTTGGTTCCATTTGATAACCAGCTTGAAAAAAAGTGACTGATGAGAATGAGTCTAATATTGTTACAAATGCATGCAATTCCTGCCCTTTTTGCCATAAAAATCAAATAAAAAGTTGTTTAGTAGTAAGACCGGAGATACATACAGTATTCGAAGATTCAAGACAAATACTGCTAGAAGAACCACACAGAGAAAATCTGTTAACCAATAAAGCTTTTATTTGCTCGGAAATCAATATTAAGATAAAAGGCGTTAGACTAGAGGCATTAATAGATACGGGGAGTAAACTTACATGTATATCCGAAGACATTTATAAAAAATATAACGATGCATGGAAAAATTTCCCTACCTTTCCGGTGATTGGATTTCAAGCAGGCGGTTTTATCGGTGAAAAATCACTTAAAGATAAAAAACAGTTAAGAGTAGAAGTAAAAATCGAAAATATTCATTTGGAAGTTGATTTTCTTACAATGCCAAAACTGATTCGTGGGTGCATACTAGGAATTCATCTTTTAAAGAAAAATAAAGTAGAGATCCACTTAGACAAACAAGAAATTATTTTTCCTTACGAACACAAACATAAACGAATACAATCGAATACATGTATAAAAGAACTAGACACAATAGAATTGATTTTAAACGAATCAGAGCTTAGCAATTCCAATAATGAGGTTCTGGTTACAGATTGACAAATATCTGACAACGAGATATCTGAGAAATTACAAAAGCTAAAAAACATTCATAATACACATAAGAACTAACTTGAATGCTTAATAAAAAATTGTAGTCATATTTTTCGTAAAGAACCGGGATAATTTAAGTCATACACATACAAATTAAAAGTCACTAATGATGAACCTTAACTTTTGTACCCTTACTCTGTATCCACCAAGCTAAAAGAAAAGGTTGATAACGAGATTACAAGAAAGCTGAAACTTGATATAATAGAATACTCAGATAGCGTATACGTAAACCCGCTTACTATAGTTTCAAAGTCTGACGGTTTGGTACGAATATGTCTTGAATATGTATTGATGCACGAAAGTTAAATGAACGACTATTAAGTGATCACGATGGAGCTGAGTAAATGGACAAAGTGTTAAGGAAGTGTAGTAATATTGGGGTAACGACAAGCGTTGATGCAACAAGAAGTTTTTGGCAGATCCCGTTGCACAAAGAATCACGGAAATACACGACATTTTTGCATAAAAAACGAGCGTACCATTTCAAGGTAGTGCCTTTTGGTTTGAAAATAAGTAGTGCCACTTTAACTAGAGCATCTGATTTCTTACTCAAAGGTATCCGAGATTTTATAATATATTTTGTAGATGATTATTTATGTGTGTCCAAAACATTTCCTGAACCCTTGAACCACCTCAGGATCCTTTTTGAAAGAATTTTAAACGAAAATATAACTATAAATTTTAAAAAATTTGAATTTTGTCGAGAAGAAATTAAATTTGTAGGACATATGCTATCCCTACATGGTATTTAACCTGACCCGGAAAAAATAGAAAAAATTAAGAACTTTCCAATACCCAGAAATGCCAAAGAAATCACAGGATTTCAAGAATTAGTAACCTGTTGTGCCAAATTCTCACATAGTGTTTGGGGACAAATGGAACCATTACTGGAATTGATCCGCAAGGATAAATCTTGGAACTGGGGAGACAAACATTTACAGGCCTTTAACCGGATAAAGGAATTATTCCACGATGATTTATTCTTAAATCACCCTGATTTAAACAAACCCTTTGTATTACGTACCAATGCGAGCAATATTGCACTTAGAGCTATCCTATGCCAAAAAAATCAGGATGAAAACGAAAGGGTAGTATACATAGCCAGTCGTACGATAAAAGGGGCAGAGAAAACTTATTTTACTACAGAGTTTGAATTATTAGCTATTGTTTGGGCATTACACAAATTTCGTTCCTCCATATTGGGTACAAAAGTTTATATTAAATGTGACTATCGTGTGTTATCGTATTTAATGTCATGCAAATTTTTAAGTGCCCGATTAATGCGATGGATGCTTTCAATTCAGGATTATGATTTTGAAATATTATATATCAAGGGAAGCGAAAACGTTGCGGCCGATTCATTAAGTCGATACACATATGAAAAGGACCCAAAACAGGGTTAAGGAATTTGATATTTTTCCAATATTAACAGAAAACCGGATAATAATATATTTAAAAAACTTAAGGACATATCGAACTTACATTCAACAGATAAAGGAATACGCATAATCAAAGAAAATATAAAGAATGGTCATGAATATACCCAGTATAAACTGGAAGGAGAAACCCTTTATCAATTATGTAATCATAGAAAGGAAATTCTCCTACCAACATGCCTCGCCAAAGAAATTGTTATCGAAGTGCACGAGTAATATGCTCACATTGGAGCCAATAAATGTGTCGCAATGCTTAAAGACGATTTTGCATATCCAAAATTTGAAAAATTTGCTGCACAAACGCTTTGTACTTGCGATACCTGTCAAAGAACAAAAGTATATACTACGGGATCACACTTTGAAACACGGCCAATCATATTTGAAGGACCCAGAGACTTAATTTTGATTGATTCCTATGGACCATTGCCTATTTCACGGGGAGGGGTGCGCCACATTTTGGCCGTAATCGATGTTTTTACGAAGTTTGTGGTATTGTATCCAATTAGGCGAGCTGACTTGACAACAACAATTAAAAAATTATTAAATCACTATTTCCCAACATATGTTAAACCTAATAAAATACAATGAGATCACGGAACTCAGTTCACCGCGAATAAGTGGCGAAAAACACTCAAAGAAGCCGGGATTAAAATTTGTTTTTCCTCAGTTCAACACCCACAAAGTAATACAATTGGAAGGGTGAATAGGGAGCTGAGACGATGCTTTCGAGTATCAGTCAAAGATAAATATAAGAATTGTGGAAACTAGGTAGATTTTATCCAAAAATGTATAAATGAATGCCACCATGATACAACAGAATATACCCCTATACAATTACAATTAGACACCTTGCCCATACGATTTTGGCATTAGCATATCAAGGCCCCTGATAAAACACCCATACCCTACATTGATAAAGTTAACTTAACAGCTAATTAGATTAAAAGAAAAGGAAGGAAGAGGGCAGATAAACATAACGGACTAAAAACACACACAGACTATAAGTTAGGAAATCTAGTCCTAATAAAAACAAACCCAGTATCACTTTCAAAAAGCGGGATCACTGTTAAATTTTTAGAACTATATGAAGGCCCTTATATCATTACAAAAATTATAAATAACTCTACTTTTATTTTAATGAACGACCAAAATAAAATCAGGGGAATGTCTCATGGTATTGAATTGCGCCCTTATTTCACACAGAATAAGGACAAAGAGGCAACAACAACGGCTTCACCGCAAAATAAAGCGAACTAAACAACGCCTAGAGACGTTATTATGGGAGTTAAACCAATCACAAATGGACCCTGGTCCATCACAAGGCCCAATTAACTCATCACAGTCGCCTACTAAACTTCTTCCGTGAGAAACAAATACTAAAACACACGATGATTATATCGACATCGAAAATCACATCGTGATTGAGGACCTCGAGCACCTCACAATATGATAAAAACAGCATAAGGTGAGGTAAAATGTGTTGTTAGTGTCGTCAGTAGTTTGAGACAGATATCGACCTTAAAAATATATATAAATAATTAAGAAACCCTTAATAGATGAGGAAAAATGCAGAAAGGAGGATTAACAAAAAAGATGGAAGAACTTAAAGAGAGGGAAAAACAACTCCAAGCACTATATTATGGGCCATGTGACCAACAAGGACAGATTGCAATGGCGTGGATGGAAAAAAAAAAATGTCAAGAAATGATGAAGATTCAGCAAATACAAGTAGAGCAATAGGTCATGGGGCTCCCGCACCCAACAGGCACCCAGGCTCCAATCGCAGCACCCTCTCAATCTCTCCCCCCTTTCCTTACCCAAACCCCACCCTACTCATGACTCTTCTTTTTTATATGCATAAAACTCTCACATTAACACACATAAAAAAAAAGGTTACACCAAAACCTACCCTACCAACCATAATCCCAAATGATAAAAAAAAACTACTAGACGCTCTTAACACACTTTTCGGTCCCCCACAAAACAAAATCAAAATAACCTGCTCCCGACTCTTTGACTGCACTCCCGTTAAACTTAAACAACCCATCATCCCACCCACACAACCGAAAATAAAATCAATAATAGTAATCCCACTCCATTCCAAATTTAGTAAACAAAACATAAAAACAACACAATAAAACCCAATAAGCACCCCTGAACTCAAATTGACACCTACAACCACACCCATCATTACTACTACACCCATCAAAACCGTCACACAACTCCATCTCTTAATTAAACCCTGACCACATCGCCTCCTTAAAAAGTTCCTGACAGTACAAAACATAAAGGATTACTTAAAACAAAACACCGATGTAAATAACAATGAATAAAACACATTACTTCAAATAAAATTTGTTCAAAGTAAATTTTATTTTCACAAATTTGAGGGGTCAGATGTAAGAGGGCACTTCTATTTATAATATACACCTTACATTTATATTTATATTCTTCTATACATTGTATTTATCCTTAAAATAGAAAATTCAAGAGTACACTTTTTTTTTATATACATATATTTCATTTCTATTTGAAATACGAAAATTCAAATTTGAACGCTGCGAGCGAGGAATGTACGTCTAGTACTTTAGGAAAACGGTAAAGCGCGTTCACCCAAAGAAGGAAAAATCTGCTACTCAAAAGGAAACAACATTAGCATAAAAGGGACCAGCGCGCAGTGTAAAGGCAGTCCTTCTTCAGCGAGCCTGGGACGTGGAAAATCCGCTGCTCACCCAGACCTAGAATTTTCCCGTGCACCAGTACATTACCGCGACGAGCACAAGGGAAGAGAAAGAGACCAAGTACGAGGGCCAAGATCTTAAAAGTAAGTTTGTGTAACACCCACAGGTAACACTTCCACTAACCGGTTCCTACTTGGACTTTCGATGCTCGACCTCTTTAAGCGTGGAGACGACGCATCCCCAAGTAGTTAAGACACTAGGGTTAGTGACCACGTTTTTAGGTGAAGCTCCTGGGTTGACGATTTGAGCAGTGCTCAAGACACCCACGGGCTCTGAGAACGATCTAACCCTACGTGACTTGGTAGGCTAGGTAGTTACCTAACATTAACCTTCCGTGGTTGTACTAAAAATTCGTGCTAGTCTAACCCAACGTGTTTAAGTGGAGGTATTAGGGAGGGAAAAGTCAAATTGTCATTGATGTTAAATTTTCTATTAAACAAAGGCAGATTAATTTTAAGTAAATTCGCAATTATCGAGTATATTATATTTTTCCTTTTTTTATTATTAACGTAAGTAATCGCGATTACTTAAATATAATAAATACATGTAGAAACTGAGGATACAATTTTCTTAAAATTACATGATTAAATAAATATAAGATAATTAAAAATAAATTGCTTGTACTTATTTAAGCAAACCTTCCTCTTCACGTATAGTTGTGAGTTCCTTTTTTATAGTTTAAGATAAAAACTAGAATAATAGCTGTTAAGATATTTATAAAATTGTTAATATGTACTGAGAATATTGTCTGTACTAAAAAAAAGGCAGGAATAAATTAAAAAATATATTTGATTTAGAAAGATATTGAATAAGTTAAAAAAGACATTAAATTAATTTCTCAAGGGAATATTCAGGGAACGATGAGAATTCAATAAAGTAATTATTAAAAAAATAATTGCTGTATATTGTGCAAAAATTCATTGATAATTTAACAGATAAATTTTAAATCTTGATATTAATCATTTTTGATATTTTATATAATAGGCAATCGAAGCAGCTTCGCTCTTTTACACAGGGCAACGAACCCGCCCTCCGACATATAAACACTAACATTGTTTGTGTTTTGGTTCCTAATCTTAGAGTTTTCTCAGTACAGATAATATTCTTAGCCGATTGTTACCATCATCAGATAACCGGGGTCATACTTAGAGAAAGGGAAGTTTTATTTAATATCTGTAAGAAAAAAAAAAAAAAAAACAATTTTTTCAAATACTGATTTATGTTTAAAGATTAAAGTTTTAACATCAAAACATTGAATAAGAATGTAATTGTATACATATTTTATTTATCTGTACTACAAGCTTTGAAATATTTGAAAGTGCTTATTGCATGTAAGATGGTTTCATATCGTACGTTGGCATTATCTAGGTTGAAAACGAAAAAGTGAACTTAATCAAAATTTTTGACATATTTTAATCATAAGTGGAGAATAATTTCTATTTTTTCATGATAAAGAGAATAACAAGTGAAGTTAACGGCTTATTTTTTCTCCTTATAAGTTAAATTTCAATGATTTAGTAATTTATAATTCATAACAATTACACTGACCATCTGATCTACTAAAATTTTAAACTAGCATGACCATCATACTTATTTTTAAACTGAATTAATGTAGTGCTGATCCTTCACGATTACTGTTTAATATTTCAATTAAGAAATTAATATGAATATTGTTGCCTCATCAACCTCTTTATGGATTGCGTTAACTATGCTGTACTAGGTTTCAGTTTCTCCAGTTAACTTTTAACAAACTTATTTATTTAAGAAACTGGTGTTGTGTCATTCTACAAAAGTATAACACTTTTTACTCAAGACGTATTGAAATTAACGAATACATTAGAACATACATCATTTGATATCCATTTGATAAGTTATACTTCTACAGGTGCGTTCTGCCCTACGGAGTAAATCAACGATTTTAGATTGCTGACCTTGAGAGAAAGTGTAACAGAAGTGGATTTTGCTTCAATTCTCCACCTCTGCCCCACCCCTCTTGACGTACTTCCGGTCCCTAATACTACACCACACAACATCATAGCACCCCACCACAAAACATTATTCCACCACACCAGACCACACATTTTAAATTTTTCTTATGTTTTCTTTTAGCCAATTTTTATAAAACAAAAAAAATAAGAGATAAAAAAAACAGTTTTTCAGAGATTCAAACCCAGAATTCTCTTGCTATTGGGTAAGCTCATTACCCACTCTGCTATAAGCAGGCCGGCTAGTGAAAAACCGATTACTTCAGTTTATCTTACAGTTCATAACATATTTTTTATAACATAAATTTTTATTTACTTTTGGTTTGGTTATATGTTAAATAAATAAATAATGTATTTAATAAAACACATATTTTGATACTCATTTTTTTCAAAAATTATACTTATATATATTAGCAGAGCAGCTTTCATATGTATTAATAAACATTTATAAACTTATCACTAATTTATCTCTTTAAAAATAGGTAAACAATTGTTTGTACAATTTTTCACACTTTTTTTAATTTTCACGATTCAAAAAAAAAGTTTTTGGTACTGGATGCATATCATAATTAATTTTGATTGCGTTTTCATATTTCTCAAAATTTCCTTTTTGATTGAGAACAAGACTCAAAGAGGTGGAAGGAGCGCAAATATATGCAACAACGCTGGAAACCAGTTTTCTTACAGGGATCAGCTTACATACGCACTTTTATGCATACTTGACCTCATCTTTTTTGTGTTACTAAACAGAAAAAAATAAATATATAGATCCATTTAAAAATAAAACAGATTTATCTTAAAGAAATCTTTCATACGAAAAGAAATTTTGGGTTCTACACAGATCTTATAAATGTAATTTTAAGTGATTTTTTCATAAGGTTACATGTTCAATTGTAAATTTTTGAAATTAAACATGCGAAAAAGGTACAGTTGAATAATCTGCAATTTTTTTTTAATACTTGTTATGGTATTTTTAGTATACTTCAGTTGCTTCAATAATATCTGTCAAGAAACCTATGTGTGATGAACTTCCTGAAGGGACATTGTTTATATTGTATTGTGTCATAATACATTGTTTATAATTTTTTAGTTAGTAAATATTAAAATATTTATTGAAACCAAATCCAACTCCATACCGTTTTACAATATCGTTTCATGAAATGTATAGGTATATTTATAACTATATTATCTGCCATATAGTCTTACTAGCAGCCCCCCCAGAAAGCCCAAAAAGCGGTCAAAATTCTTGCTTTCCCTGAATTTTCACTCTATCCTCCTAAATTTGGTCTTATTTGTTAGTAAGATCATAGGCATCAAGGATCCTTTTCCTTTAGAGGTTGAAAAATTCAATATATATGTATAAAAATGGTATATACATGTTAAATTTAAGTAGTCCGATTACTCAGGGTACGTGAAAACGTGGTAAAATAAATGAATTTGCTCCAAATTTAGTATTCAGGGGTTTTTGGGTCACTGATAACGAGTTTGGGATCAAGTTAGCCAAATTCAAGATGGTGGATCCATGATGGTGGATAAAATTTATCAAAAATCAACCAATTTGTTTAAATTGCAGTAAGATTCAATTCACTTTATTCCAGAAAGCCCAAAAACGGCTAAAATTCCCACTTTTTACGAATTCTCACGTTATCCATCTAATTTTGGGCTTATTTTGTTCCTTAGATGATAGGCTACAAGGACCTTACTCTCAGGGTTGAGAAAATCTGATTTCAATTAATTTTATTTGCTGTGAGATTAATTGAGAGGAATGCTCTAAACACTGAAATACAATGTTTTTTCAGGTTTTTGACAGCCAAAAGAATTAGAAGTGCTTTTATAAGTAAAATTCAACAGAAAAAAGCCAAGATATAGATATATTCAAATGACATTCTGTCTTTATCGATAGAAACCTTGTAGATTATCCGAATTTACCATAATTAGGTATATATATGTACATACACCTATTTTGCATGTACTGAACAGATTTTTTTAACCCTGAGAGTTAAGCCCTTGTAGCCTATTATCTAAGGAACAAAATAAGCCCAAATTTAGATGGATGACGTAAGAATTCGTGAAAAGTAGAAATTTTAGCCATTTTTGGGATTTCTGGAATAAAGTAAATTAAATCTTACTGAAATTTGCACGAATCAGTTGATTTTTGACGAATTTTTTCCACCATCTTGTATCCACCATCTTGAATTTGGCCATTTGTTTGAACGCCGTATTCGTAATC
Source organism: Copidosoma floridanum (assembly GCF_036245765.1). Taxonomy (NCBI): domain Eukaryota; kingdom Metazoa; phylum Arthropoda; class Insecta; order Hymenoptera; family Encyrtidae; genus Copidosoma; species Copidosoma floridanum. Next base: position 1,292,479 of record NW_028321892.1, on the reverse strand, counting down.
AGCAAACGAAAAAACGCCTGAAAACTAAATTTGGTGCAAATTCATTTATTTTCACCACGTTCTTATGTACCTTGAGTAATCGGACTACCGAAATTTTACATATGTATACCATTTTCATACATACATATATATATATATATATATATATATATATCAAATTTTCCAATCTATGAGGAAAACAGATTCTTGAAGCCTATCATCTTACGAACAAAATGAGACCAAACTTAGGAGGATGGAGTGAAAATCCAGGGGAAGCAAGAATTTTGATCGCTTTTTGGGCTTTCTGGACCACTGTGCCCCATCTCGGCTTTGCCCGAGGCATACTACATGGAACACTGCAGTGTGTTGACATGTAATGTGAAACCTTTTTAGTCAGAAATTTTACATTTATTCCTGATACTTCCCAGAAAAAAGAAATTTTTTTATTAAAAACATATTTATTCAGAATCTATGTTACTAGGGTTTTCCATGTGTCTGTGGTAAGATGATGGTACCGCAGTGTGCCGTCAATTATTCGATGTTTGTTAAGGAACTCCTGATCTCCTTGGTTAGGAGCGATCCCTTTTGTTAATGTTAGACAACGTTGGGCGATTCTTTGACAGATGGTATCTTCTTGCTGAGCAATTTTTATGTTAGCGTCAAGGTCTTGACCACCGATAAAGTACACAGCTGGTCCTTCGGTAGACGTGTCTTCCGTCTCGAAGGGCGGTGTTAAGATTCGATCCTCGTTAATGAGTTCAGCTGGGTGTTCGTCCGCTGGTTGGCGTGACAGGATGTCAGGTAACTCGTTATTTCGACCAGGAACATGCTCTATTTGAAAAGAGAATTCTTGTAGTATCAGAGTCCATCTTGCCAGTTTATATTGTGTGTCCTTGAACTTTGCCAGCCAGGTCAGGACCTTGCGTTTTATCGACCAGATAATGGCCAGGCACTGTTGTTCGTTACAGTAGTACCTTCGTTCTGCTGGACTGAATTTGGCACTCGCGTAGCTGATTATGTCCTTTCCACCGTCTAATCGGTCATGATACAAAGCTGCACCCATGCCTAGTGCACTGGCGTCCGTTCGCAGAATCAGCCTTTTGTTAGGATTCGGTCTTGACAGTACGAGGGGCCGAAGAAAGGCCGATTTCATCTCGTCAAAGGACCTTTGTGCTGCTGCCGTCCAGTTCAAGCCTCGTTTGGCTTGTAGGAGGTCGGTCAATGGTGCAAGTATGATGGCTAGGTTGGGGATGTATTCTCGGAGCCAGTTTCATGAGCCGATAAATGATTGGAGCTGTTTTTTGGTCCCAGGAATGGTGGCGTCGCGCAGAGCACGTAGATACTCCGGCTTGGCACCGTTACCTTCTGCCGAAACCATGGCTCCCAAAAATTCTATTTCTGGTTTTGCGAACGAGCATTTAGAATCTTTGACTGTTAAGTTGTGGATGTCCAATCTTTCTAAGATCTTAGCTGTGTGAACTAGGTGGGTTGAGTTGTCCTTTGAATACTAAAGGATGTCATCCACGTAGGTCTTGCACAAGATGTCGATGTACCCCGTAAGAACTTCTTGGGTGATGAAACGGACGAATGTTCCTGGCATCTCCTTTAGTCCGAAAGGCATGACCCGGAACTGATAACATCCTCCTGATGGGGTACTGAAGGCTGTGTAGACCTTTGACTCGGATTCCATGGGTATTTGCCAATACCCAGAATCAAGGTCTATTTTTGAATAGATGGTAGCGTCTCCTAGGTCTTTCAAGGAGTCTTGCATTCTCGGGATGGGCTGAGTTATATCTTCTGTGATTAAGTTGAGTCTTCGGTAATCGACGCAGAAGCGGAATCTGCCGTCCTTTTTCATGGCCATCACGATTGGTGAGCTATATGGAGATGTACTCGGCTCAATGATTCCAGTGGCTAGCATCTATTGGATCTGTCCGTCGATTAGCCTTCTTTTTTCCTTTGAGTAGTGATAGTTAGGGAGTCGGAACGATTGTTGGGTCGTTACCTTTATCCCGTGAATCACACTTCTTGTTTGTGGTAATGTTCCTCTGATAGGAGCAAAAACCTTGGCATGTTATTTTATGATATCGTGGAACGCTTTAGAGTATGGTTCGGGGTATCCATGGTCGAGATGTAGGTCTGAAAACCTAGGGATGACATGTTGTAGTGGTTGCCCGGTAAAGGGCACTGTTAGCCTGACACTACAACCAAAATAGAGTACTTCTCGTGTGAGATCGATGATGGCGTCTTCTCGTTTGAGCCAAGTTAGACCAAGGATGAGGGAGTTCCGGAGCTGAGGAGCGATCAGAACTTCCACCTCAAATCTCTTCCCCAGGATAAAGCAATCGATCTTGGCCTTGCCCACGATGGTCATTTTAGAACCGTACGCTGCTAGTTACAATACACGGGAGCAGAGGCAGGCTGCCATCTATCTAAATTATTGCCGGCCGTTAATCTGTTGGACGGGGGTGGCCAGTGTTTCCCTCGCCTCTCGCCAGTTTTCTGGAGGATTGCGTCGATCTTTCAGCACTGAGAAATCTCGGTGGAAATGATACTCGGGACAGTACCAACATTTGGGAGGCTGCCGATCCGTCCTTTTACTCCCAGTAGCCTTTGGTTTGTCGTCGTGGAGCTCCTTCCGTGTTTTCTTGGATACTGCCGTTTCGTCTTCCTCGTCTCTCTCCACCTCTAAGGCTTTGGTTAAAAGCTCTGAGGGCTCTTCTGATAGTTGGAGAGAGCAAGTTTAGGAGTATCCCCACCCGCATTGCCTCGGGTTCATCTGGCCTTGTGCGTTAATATAGCATACATTTATGTTGCAGGAATGGCCCGACCGTTTCCTTTTCCCCTTGTTTCTTCCCGTACAGTTGGTCTACCAATAACCCCTTTCATGGACGGGTTGTTAAATCGATTCATCAAGAGTTTTTGGAAACGTGTCCAATCCACCCCCATATTCCGATAGCACTGCGACCATTACTCAGCGTCTCCCTTTGGGCCCTTTTCGACGACACTGATGCGTTGTCCCTCGGGTATGTTATAGGCAGCGACGTACTCGTTGTAGCGGGTGACGTATGCTGCTGGATCCTCATGATCATAGCCCCAAAACTCTGAAAGTGGCTGTCGATAAGCAAACAAAGCTTGTGAAAAAGCTTCCCAATTCTGGAGTGCGGCAGGTATCTGCTAGTTATCGGCCATTTCAGAGATTTAAGGATCTTCGAGCTGGTGTTGTTGTTCGGCTACTTGACTGCCTTGCGGTTCGGTCACAACTGCCTGTAGCTGAGTCAAGTGTCCTCTTATATCCAACTCGGGTGGTGATAGTGGGGGTAACGAGTTCCCCTGATTGATGCTTGATGATTCGAGCGCCACTGGGTGTTTATCCACTCACAGAAGTGGGCTTGCTTGGGTGTTGCTATTAAAGCGGGATCACGTTCCCACGGGTGATCGTTCTAGCGGCATTGTCTTAGCTAACTCTGTCGTGAGGTTTCACCAGCTTCTGCCAGATATGGCCCCACGTCAAGCAACACTGTTAAAAGGGGCAGAACCTGCCCTAGTGGTGCCCCCTGTCGACCGGTGGCACCTGCCTTGGCAGCCGCTCGTCCCCTGGCTTTGTTAGGCCCAAAAGGTAGCCTCCGGTGCGTCGAACGTGTTGTTGGCCCTGAAAAGGGCCGATTGTTATTTAGGAGTGCCGGCTACGGCCAAGTGATGGTCTCACGGGGAACTGCTGGAGGCCTCGCAAGCAGCCTCTGTCTGACTTGACGGAGTCTCTTAGGATCCCTTAGTTCGAGCAGCGGTACCCTGGGTAGTTTGGATCTACCTCGAGGGGTCTTGGCGTACGGAGGGCGAGCAGGGGGAGGGCACAGTATAGGGCGAATTGGCTTCCTCTCTGTTGGTTCCCCTGATTCTTGGGGGCCTTCCCCCAGATGAGCACCTGTACCGACGGACAACGCCGCGGAGGTCCGGTCTGAACCCGGGACCTCCCAGGTGGGGTGTGCCCGAAGGTGGGCGTTGGTGGATGGAACAACCACCACACTGCGTGGACGTACGGCTGGCTTCCCCTGTCGTCTCCTGGTGTTGCGCCGGATTCGCTGCCTCTCCGAACACTGCTTTTTCCGTGATGTCTTCGCGGTGGACGCGACGTGAAGCTCTCTGGAGGCTTTTTTCGGTGTGCCAGAGTAGAGTAACCTTAACAGGGTTCCGGCGTCGAGATCTTGGGTGGCTGCCAGAGATCTGAAAAGGGTCTTGGCATCGAGATCTTGAGTGGCTGCTGTTTCCACCAGCGTGATGCGTGAGGTTCCCGTTGATTTGCAGTTTCATTTGTATAATTTACGAAAAGGGCTATTTTTTGAAGCTATTAAGATTTAAAACTCCTACAGAAAATATACTAAAAATTTTTTTTTCTCTTATCTCACACTTTCATTACCAGTACAACAAAGTCCTGGAGCTTACTATCTACATTTCTTATCGCTACAAAAATAAAAATACGTCTTCTATTCATTTAAAAAACCAAAAGATTTGAGAGATTACTGTAAGAGTACAATGAAAATCTAATCCCTTACATAATGGATTCTTTATTTGTCAATTTTGACGCTGCTGTTCCAATCTTGATAAATTTTTTGCGTCAGTTTCTTGACGACTGAAATTGTATTTATTAGATACATTTCAAGTGTTCCTTTAAATTCACCATCTTGCGTTTTTTGTGACCCCTTAAGGCTGTTTTCTGTCAACTACGTTAAGTTCAAATATGTTTGTTGGCAAGGCAGTTCGACGTCCAATGGCCCTAAGAAAGACCGGTGAGCTTTGCTTTCATTGGTTGGTGATGCTTGCCCGTTAGCTCAAATTATTTTTTCCTTCATAGCTGTTACGTCTGCCCAGCGCAGACCTTGGAGAGGATCGGTGATTCCTGATTGAATGCTTAGAGTCGAGAGGGTAATCTAGGGCCATTGGTCTCCGGGGTTCCCAGCCTTGCGAATAATAACTCCGCTCGTGACGACTGCCAGTGAATGTCTGACTTGGTTTACTAGTGGCTGTCTTTAGATTACATATATTTTTTCAGTCGACAAATTGCTTGTGAAAATGGTAGTAAAAATGTATTTGTTGGCAAGGTAGTTTAAACTTAGGTGGCCCTTAAAAGAACCGATGAGATTGATGGTTTAGAAGGGAACGTAAATACTTATAATGGCCCTAAAAAGGGCCAGTGCTGAAACTTTCAGCTGTTCCTTATTATCATTTCTGATGATCAAGAGCTGGCTGCGAGTAGCTTGAGTCTTACCCTCAAAGTCTCTATGTACGGAGACTGTGATGAAGGGAGGTATGCCGCTGACCAAAGAATATCTCATCTTCAGGTTGTTCTTCAGATAACCAACCGCTCATCGTTACTTGGAAAAATGTGGTTATGTCGTTGGGGACATGACCACTGATGAGGACACCATTGTTGTTGCCTGTGCTTCTCAGGGCTGTCTTTCTTGGCTTACGTTTGTAGCCAAAAATTCTCTGATGGCACCAGGTGAGATAGTGAAACGGCCGTACAACTTGGAAGTATTAGAGCAGCTTGTGTTCTTGCTAGATACGTCTTGTGGTATTTCACCAAAGACGTTATCGGTTTAAATTATGTTTTATTTGTGGCTCTTATCAATCCTGAAGATTTAGGGGGGATGTAGACTTTGGTCACTTGCCAATTGGAGAAGAGTGTCAACGATAACCGGGATACCTAGCTGCACGACTATTGCCTATTTTCCCGATGCAGCTTGGTGAACTGCTAATAGATAACTGCAGAAACCATCGAGACGCTCCGTCCTATTAAGATGACACTTATTTAATTCTGTTGCAAGTAGCCTCGATTTTGTGTACTGAACTAAAGGGAAAAGCTAGCGTATTTTTTAAAAACTGTGAGATTGTTTATTGCTATTATTATTAAATTTTTTTAGATAGAAACTATATTAAAACCATCTAGGAAGTGTCAAGAATCGGTTTGCAAAATTTTAGCAAAATTGGTGTGGTAGTTTTCGCGGTTAGCGATTACAACGGTTTTAGCGGCTTTGCTTTATATATTAGTAAGATAGATGTATAACTCCCTACTTGTTTTATAATTTAAATAAATACTAATTTTGAAAATAAAAATTTTAAATATTAATAAAAAATATATTTTTATTGTTTCTTAGATAAGAATGGTCTTATTACTGTTTTTAGAAGAAGAATAATTTAACAAAAATTTACTCCTAAAATAATTAATTTGTTTTAAAAACATATTTATCTATTACATATTACGTCGGTAACTTAAAATTGACCAAAAATTTTCCCCTGCTGATTTTCTATAAATGTTGTTTTGAAAGCACTCGACTAAGGACAAACGTGCATCTGAAAAGAGGTAAATCACCTGGAAGTTACTCGTATCTGTAGTACAATGATGATTCATGTGCATGCACGCTGGCCTATGCTAACCAGAAATAGAAAACAAAATATCTTTCAACAACCGTAGACGCAAAAGTTCAACTGGGAACAGTTAAGGGTTTTTTATTGATTAACTTTTAAACGATCACCCGATTTTTACCATTCAAGTTCGAAAGCTCATGATTTACCGAGTTACCCTTTTTGCATCTCATTAATAATTTCATAAGCAGACTGCAATAGTCTTATTTGAAATCTAGTCAATTGCTAATACTTTCTCCCAAATGTAAAGAAAAACGAAAACTTCACTCTTTTTTTTTTTGACTCGGAAATGTCAATAGAGAGAGAGAGAGAGAGAGAGAGAGAGAGTCTGTACGCCTGCCTTTAATAGAGGTAACCGAGTTTAAAATTTCCGAGGGTACCAGGTGATGACTCTCTCTCCAATGACTAGCAGCAGAAAAACATGTTGACTAAAATTCTACCAAAATTCTACATTATTCTTGCAACATTATAAACATTCAAAACTAATGGTTAACCTAATTACGTTAACTTGCGACAAGCAAAGAGCTATTATTCTTATTATTATTCTAACAACTGCTATTCATACTAATATTGCTACAATTATTATTATTATTATTATTATTATTATTATTATTATAGCTTTAATTATTATTATCATTTTTACTATCATAGTTATTATTATTCTTATTATTATTATTAGTATTATTGTTATCGTTATTATTAAAACTACCACTACTTATTATAAGAATTATAATTTATTATGGTAGTGGCCACTATTTTGGCGTTTGAATAGTAGTATAAATTGATAAGTCGTAACACATCGATCGTTTATTCACCCGAGCATTAATTGAATTGTTGAGCGATTTTCACCGCTCTTTTTGCAACGAGTTTAGTTGAACAAGTGGCTGGTGTTTAGCATTAGTAAATAATAATAATACTTTATCATAATGCTAATGTTAAGTCATATTGAAATCCTGTAAAATTTAGATGTAAAAGAGGAAAGAAGGGCAAGAGTAAGTGAATCACCTTCCCTTCTCGTGACACATGCAGGAGAGCAAGCCTGATGTGGGAGGTGCCAATTTCTGAATGTCTGAACTGGAGCAGTTCTAGCCCATTTGATTCATGGCTATTGTTTTTTATTCAAGATTTTATCCTGCCAACCTTTCCTGCGTTGTTCTCGAACCAGCGCGTCACCAAGGTCCGCTACTCCTTATGAAAAGGCCCAGAAACTTTCTGAATTACAACTCCTCGAACGTTAGACTGAGTAGCAAGAGTCCGTACCCGCTACCTCCCAGTCAACCATAAAGTGAGGACACAGTTAATTTTGTTTTTCGTCCTCAAACGGTCGACTGAATAGTTAGTGTCCACCTCTACTATCATTAAGTCTTCCACGAGCGCGGTACATTTCAAATCGGACGTCACTCGCCTTGTTTCGCACTGGTTTGCCATGTACTCCTATTTCATACTTTAATGAGAGTAAGTGTTAAAGTTTACATCACAAATTTTTCTCATTTTCTCTCTTCTCGTTTTGACTCTTTTTCGGCCGGGTCCATAACTAAACAAACGCGCACATCATTACTTGCCATGGCATTGGTACCCGCGAATCACTATTGATTGTTTTGTTTCTTCTATGCGCACACCATTATCCGCCACGGTAGTAGTATCCTTAAAGTAAAAAATAATTGTTTTAACGCAAAACCCAGTACTCGCGCCAGTATTAGTACATCTGAGTCAGGCTGCGAGTCAAATTACCATCTACCTCCACGTAACCTCTAGAAACGATACCTTTACCGGTAACGGTGCTAGTAGTATCTATATCGCGGACGGGATACCTATTATGTATACACATACTTATTCATAAGTAGCCTGTGGACGGGAAAGGAGCCAGGTAAATTAACTGTTCATAACTAAGGCTAAAGACAAACTGTTTATTATATTCATACTTATAAGCTACAAGGTGATATAATAAAGATGTGTGTTTAAACACATACATATGTATTACACAACGCTTTACGCTATGTCAATGATTCACAGTCGGATTCACATATACCACATTCTTCCCTACTTAATAATTGCAAAAACAACTAAAATATATTTATTAATTAATGAGTAACCATATAACGGTTTACAGGCTTTGTAATACGCGTTGATTTTCTTACAATATTGTTTTGTAACTCGCCTTGTCGTAATTTGCTTTTTTCAAAAAACGATTGATATTTAAGTAAAGTTTCTTTTAAATTTTCTTTATAGACTTCTGTTGATTCGAGCGAATTCAAATTTAATTCTTTATACAAGGGCCACAAATTCAAAGCATTTAACCACGATCTACCAATAATCGGGGGTTCCGATGACTTTGTTACGTAAACATCTGTTATAATTTCAATATTATTCGCTCTAACATTCAATTTTTTTAACATACCAATTGGTTTATTTATACTTCCATCATGATTTAGAAATTCAACAATGGGCTCGAACATTTCGATTTTTCCAAAATAATTTTCTTTTAATTTTATAGGTATGATTGACATAGCCGCACCGGAATCAATTTCAATTTTAATTTTAATTTTATTTATCTACACTCATGTACTGCGGTTCAATACAAACTTTTCCAGGAATATAATTGTTACGCATGTTATACATACTCGCTTTCTCAGAAAATAAATCATTTAACTCTTCGGCTACGCTATCGTTATCGCTACTCTTATCTTCGGTACCTAAATATCCTACACGATTCACTGTGGGTGATGAGTAATTCTTATTATTTTCATTTTCTCGACATACACTTTTGAGATGCCCACGCTTATTACATAAATAGCACGTAGCATTAATATACCTACAATCGCCAGCTAAATGATTCGGCTTACCGCAACGATAACACTCCAAGTGTGTTGACGATTGTTGATCACGCGATGTCTGATGCCTCTGCTTGGGTTGCTGGTATTGTTGTTTACCTTGCTGCCTATTCTGCTTGATTGCCGGCTGGCTCATTCTACTTGAATATTTTGAATTTGTCCGAGCATCCATCTTGTTGAATTCTTCTTTCTGTTTCTCCTGATACTGTTCATGACTATGTAATGTTTCAGCTCCTTTTTCAGCCGCTTCTGATCCTAAAGCTTTTTTTGATGCTGTAACTAATTTTGGTGTCCCGATTTTCAATAACTCTGCTTTAATAGACTTGCTTCGGATTCCAACAATTAATTGATCTAAAACCTGATCATCTTCATCTCCATCTTTAAATTTACAATTATTCGCCAACTCTTGTAAAGCAGTTACGTATTCACCAATACTTTCATTTTGATTCTGCATACGTTGTCTAAAACTGTTTCGATAAACCAAGTAAGATACTGGTGGTTTTAAAGACTCCTTTACCACCTTAACTATCTCCTCATACGTTTTTTCTCCAGGCTTCTTTGGCTTACATATCTTATCAATTACATCATACGTTGCTGCGTTAACTTTACTTAATAAAATGGCTCTCTTCTTATTGGCATCGATCACATCGTTTGCTATAAAATATTGCTCGAGGCGATCTATTAATTTTTTTTAATCGTCTTTACGGATATCGAAATCTAAATTTGCAGAAACCTCCATTTTCTTAACTCGTCTAACATCCATAATCACTTTGTTATCTTCTTCCTTATCGTCCTCAGATTCCTCTTTATTTTCAACTGTTTTACCTTCAATATCTTCTAAACTTTTTACTTGTTCTTCACGTCCAGCAGCTATTTCTTGCCGCACAAACGCCCGTAACTTTTCTCTTAACTCAGCTAGTGTATCCTCTCTTTTTACCTCAATGCCGTTTGCATGACACAATAAAAATATTTCCTCCTTGTTCAAATTTTGTATCCAAGTAGTTCCTTGTACACCTGGCATTCGAACTATCTTTCATTATTGTAGTATTCACTCTTTACTTTACACTCCTTATAACACTTTTATCCTAGTCACCAGTTATTATGTATACACATACTTATTCATGAGTAGCCTGTGGACGGGAAAGGAGCCAGGTAAATCAACTGCTCATAACTAAGACTAAAGACTGACTGTTTATTATATTCCTACTTATAAGCTACAAGGTGATATGATAAAGATGTGTGTATAAACACATACATATGTATTACACAACGCTTTACGCTATGTCAATGATTCACAGTCAGATTCACATATACCACAATACCTTTCGGTACGCTGCTTCGGGTAAAATCAACCAACCTTACACGAGCCATGAGCAAGTGCATCGGATATCACACAGCAGTCGTAGTCGGTTTTTGTTAGATGAAACAGTCGTAGCCCCCTTTGCAAGTACTGGGTCGTTAGTTAGAACTACTCCTTGAGCCCCATGTCCCATTTACGTGCCCAGCGTGTGCCTCGAGTTATTAAGCGAAAGCTTGGACTCAAGTACACACAAAGATTCTTTCCCTTTACAAACATGGTGTACGTTCGGCCTTCACTCGCGTGGTGGCGTGACATCTCTCGCTTAGCCGAGTGAACTTCGAGCGTTCATCGAAAATTCGGGGGAAGGAACTACGTTCACTGGGATTTTCTAGTGAACGCACTCGTAGAGCCGAGTGAACTTCGAGCGTTCATCTAGAATTAGGAGGAAAGAATTGCGTTCACTAAGATTGCCAGTGAACACACTTGTAGAGCCGAGTGATACCTATAAATTAGATATTGGTATGTGTGTATTTATATAGGTATATAAGAATGTTGAACTTGCATGGTATAAATATTTTGAGGTTAACAGCTACTTAATAATATACTAGTCATGAAAAATAGTATCGAGTATGTAATAATAATTACTATTATACAAATGGCGAGTACTTATACAATATTATTGAGTAAAATGAGAATCAATGAAGTAATCATCATATTACATTGCAATAATAAGTAGTTTATTACAGATTGGATTAGTTTGATACAAATACATTAATTATTTCAGAACAATAAGCTCTATTTAATACTACTTATAAATTAAACTTATGTGTAAAAGAAACAGAAGTTAACTAAATATGTCAAGAAAACAAGTAATATAACAGCTAATTTTTCTCAAATATTACAACAAGCATTCTCTTAGAATACAAATTTCGGTCTGTTATAAAAAAAATTATATTTGAAATTATTTTAAAAATTTTATTTTCTAAGTTACATTGTTTTGGTTACAATGCTATATTTATTCAAATAAAATATCTTTATAGTATCTTATAACCGATGTCTAGTGGCAATATACAAGTGATCATTTATTTTTACAATTAAACAAGGGCATCTTTGATGCAATTTTGTATAAGAAATAACCTTTTTATTGATGTCTTTAAAAACGCTGTAAGCGAAAAAATGAGAGTCAAAGCCAATTATTTTAAATGGAATATATACAAAAAATATTTCATCATTAATTTTACAGATTTCTTGAATTTCTCCAAACTCAGGATTATTTTCTCCGATGTTCGCTACTATTATAGTTCCTGATTTATATGTGACATCATTCACAACAACGTTGCTTAGGCAGCATTTATTTTGAAAAAAAGGAAAAAAAGAGTCGACAACATCGTTAGATATGACGCTACCGTATTCGATGTACGTAGATTTATAAGATATAAATGAAAAATTCATCATTTTTAAAAGATATCTCGTGGCAATTGTCATTAAAATATTGATTCGACAATTTTGAGCTTCTACGATACTCTTTGATTCTTGATGTTTTGATTCAAATCTTAATCCAGAAAGTTTGTGTGGAGGACCATTTTGTAAGATCAAACGAATATAATGGAGTAGCAAATGGAACTTTGGTTTCAAATCACCATACAAATGTAAATACAGCGTGTGGTGCTCTCTAATATAAATTTCCAGTTGTAAGATATTAGATTTACTTAGTGAGGGTGAAGTTAAAATATTAATAATATTACGTAAGAATGTGTACAATTTGAAAGATATATCAGCATTTGGCACCTTATTTCCGACAATTACTCCAAAGTACCTAGCAAAAAATAATGATTCTGCCGACGACATCTTGAGTTTTGTATATTTTTTTACATAGTCAATATCGATCGCCAATGGCACGTTTCTCGATTCATGGCTAAACTTCGTTGTTTTTAATTTATTATTGAGATAATCTATTGTAAAATATTTTTTATTAATAAAAGTTATCAAAACGTTTGCCATAACATAATTTACTACACCCTCGAACAGGTCGTGCATGATGTCTTGGCTTCTATTAATTATGACATGATAATCTGGAATTGTATTGAAAATGCAAGCCTCTTTAATACCTGTTGCGGATAAATCAATATTTTTTAAGTCTTTCGTGTACTTTTCAACGTTTCTAAGTAACGCGGTATTTTCACTTGTTAGTGTCCTACTGTCGCTTACATCAGCGTAACAAATTCTACAAAATCGTGTTTGAGAAAAGGACTCAACAAAACCTAAAATTGAATTTAATCCAAGATTATCTCCCAAAATTAAACTTAAAAGTAACTAAACCTTGTATTTCTTATTACCAACTAAAATATCAATACCATCATTTCGTAATTTAATCAAATCTTCAAGTAATTTTTTAAAAACTATCTCATTGCCATAATTTTTTCTGTCCTGAGTAAAAAATAAGTCCGTTATGACTATACTATCAAGTTTTGATGAAAAATTTGGGGGTAAACATGGTATGGTAGCATAAACAGCTCCGATTTTATTTTTCCCAGCATGCGAACCTAACGCGTTTCCCGTCTCAACGTCATCAAAGAATATGACTAAGGGCAAAACGATTCCAGATTTTGTAAAATTAGTAACTTGTTGTTTCCAGAGATAGCCTTGAACGAAATTACTAATAACATTTTTCTCATTTTTTAAGCTGTCCATATATTCTAACGTCGCTTCAAATAAGCCATCGATTTCTAATAATTTTTTTAGAGTATGTTGCATCGGCAAGTGTACAGAGGTAATTAATTTTTCGCGTAAAATAGTCTTATGCGATTGCTCTGTGATTGCAAACTCTTTACTTAATACGTTAATATCTGGTTCTGTATAAAAGTTTAATTGTTTATAACTCCGCATTCTTTTTGCTTCTGTCGATTGATCATCGAGTGCCCTGTTTAATCTTTCGATAGTTTTTTTTATTTCTGCTAAAGCATCGTTACTTACGGCATTATGCAGATTTGTATTAAGTGTATTGAGTAGCATAACGCTATAATCATTTTTTATAAAATCCTGAACAATGTTTAATATGTTCTGAACATCAGATCTTGAAAACGATAAGTTATCATACAATGCACAGGCAAGTTTAGTAAAAGTAAGTTCAGAACTCATTTTTTAAAGTAAAAAGTATTTTCTGCAAAAAATTGTATGTATAAAAAATTATATAAAAAATATTTTCTTTATAACAAGTAGTGTTATTCAGTACAATTAATGGTGTACGTAAATTAAATGTTATCAGATCGATCCTAATGTTTCAAATTTGTATTATTTTTGATTTAAAAAGAAGTACTCTCAAGTAATTTTTACTATCTTTATTTTCTTTATCAAGTTCTATTGACAATTCTGTTATTATTTTTCCAGCTATTGGTTTTCTTACTTTTGGTAATTTATAAATATATAATTGAAAAAATGACCAAATATGGCAACAAGCATATGTGTAATCCAATTTTAACGCAAAAAAGAGCTTAAAGCAGCAATCGATGGCTAGATGAAGGGACTCAAAATCATATGAAATTTCGTTACAAATAACATGAAAACAAGTCAAGTTTGGAATGACCCCACAAACTGCAACGTAAGGTTGAAAATTCAAGCCCTGCTTATCATAAAAATTTTTCGTGGTTTCAATCAATTCCTTTAAATATTCATGTTTCTGTAAAATAATGGTTTATATATGTAATGGGTCCGTTAATTAACTTGAACGTTATCATAACGTTGAATTATAAGTGTTAAAAAAAATTTGTACCTGTATATGTGATATAAAAGACTGAGCTTTTTCGTCTGGATTTGGTATCCAATTACATCCCGCTTTTTTCGATTTTCCAAAAGTTTTGTAGATTATAATACTGGGTAAAAACAATAAGGCTATGCTTGGTACTAAAAAAAAAAAAAAAATCTACTTGCTTATAATTACTTAGAACTTAAAAATTAAAATGCAGGATGTTAGTGTGAAATGCTTTTTAAAAAATAAGTAGAAATTTTTACACCTCGATTGAAGTAAAATACGTACGTTTGTTTGGATCACACGTATTTACTATAGTGAAAACGTCATCTAATTGACTGTACCTCGTTGCAACAAAAATTTCTGAGGCCTTTATTAATGCCGCATCCTTATTCTTGTTGTCATTAATTTTTTTTCGTTTTTTTAACGGCTCATTTAGAGATATACTTTGTTGAAGCTTCAAATATTTTATTATTTTTTCTTCAGCATCATTCCAATTTGGGGAAACCGATTGTTGACCAAATAAACAATCAAAGTCTATTTGTATCTAAAGAATAATATTTATGAAATTTAATATAACAGTATAATTTTTTATGATACTCTATCTTGGTATTTTTGTAAAACAGGTAAAGTTATAAATTTACGAGTAATATGCGCAATAACAGAGTAACATTTATTATTTGAAATTAAGACAAGTTCATAAAATAAATTTAGTTAAAAATTCCAAACGTAATATTTACCAAAGCAGGACCTACAGATGTCTCTACAATTTTAAATTTGTTTAAAATATCAGCAGCGTTTTTGTAGGCACTTGTTTTTGCGTGCCGAATCTCAAATGATAGTTTCCACTTTTGTTTTAATTTAGTGCACTTGTTTTCATCAAGCTCATGCGTTGAGCTTAGTTCTAAATCTGATGTATCAATACTTAGTGCAGGTGCTAATTCAATTACATGTCGGAAAACATTAGTTTCGGGGTTTATATTACATTAGTATATTGATTTTTTGTGAAATATCTATTACTAAAGCATTAAATGATGTGGTACCTTTATGATTTACTGAGTCCGGTGCTGCATCTTTTTTTTCTTTAAGCTTCAACAGTTGCACTTTATGACCTAAAAATATTCTGTACTTCATATACTCTTTGTACAATAATCCATCAGCGTTCCTTCTTTTCCGAACGTTATTTTCATAAAATACCGATGATTTTTCAAAGTACAAAGATTTATTTTCTGTCGGAAAAAGCTCTGCGATCGATTCAGCTAATTCATCTAGTTCAGTACTTTTTATCCTATAAAATAATATATGAAATATTAATACTGTCTATACGCACGAGAGTAAATGCTATTTTTGTATGTACTATCAACTATTTTTTTTCTGTCGGTCTACTACACCTCTTACGAAGAATGGCACCATTAAAATTTCCTGTTTATTGTATTATTAACACATTTAAGATGTGCTTGTCTTCGTAGGAGGTGTTACTACTAATCAGTCTCGATTGTAACGTTGTCTACATAAGGCCAAGAGTACCTCGAACTGATGTAAGATCGCTTTTTTTCGTTCGAATCGACCTTTTGTTACCGAGAAAAAATTTTGTAAATAATCTTACGTATACGGCGTAACTGATTCTACAGTTTCTTTCATTTTTGCCGAAATAATAATCCTACATAAATCTTGACGGAGAAGGTCTTTAGTTTTTGAGTAGTGGTATAAAATGATTTGGCCATAATGATCTGGGTGTGTGTGTAGTAAATTAAAAAGATACTTGTTTTTTGGAACTGCAAAAAATAAATTGAAGAAATCAATCTCAAAAGCTACTAACCACAAAAAAATACAAGTCCTTAAAATATAATAATAGTTATTCGCCCAATTAATTTTTTTTTTCATATAAAAACAATAAATTTGTACAAGAAAAAAGCGTAAATGTTTACTTTCAGAATAAAATTCGACGTAATTATTAAATGTCTTTATTTTTTCGCTCAACACCTCACTTTCAGTCTGTAAGTCATCGTTTTCATCTGTATTCTGGTCCAGATTGGAAACGTTTATAGTATGATTTATAAGAATATCGATAGGAGCATCACTCAAATCGATTATTGTTGTATCGTCAATATTCTCATTTTCAGTCTTCGCTTCGTCATTCTGTACAGTTGCTGGAGAAATTGTAGGTGTAAAAGCTAAGGTTTTGAATAATTTGAAATTATTTAGAAATTTCTGTTTGTTCTCATAAGCTTCTGGAACAAACATATTTATTTGTTCTTCTGAGTATGACTTGAATTGTTTCTCTTCGATACCAAAAACTAAAACAATTAAATTAATAATGGAATAGTGAAAAATCAAAGTAACAATAATATTAACTGGATAAACTATCAAAAGGTTAACAGAATTTGAGTTTAACAATTAAGTCATATTATTTCAAATTTTTTTCAAGTCTTTGGTCTGAGAGTCTTGCAAAATATCACAGTGAGCAAATACAGGTATGCGATGGAAGTTATCACAATAGCTACAGCCAGTCTGGCTAAAATTTTGTGCAGGCAAGTGGAGAAAAAGTTTTAAAGTACTCAAATAACTTGTGGTATGCACACAAGAGAGCACAATAGAATTTTAGAGCTGCCAACATCGATTTGTGGGACCATCCACAACCTCACTAATCACCGTATAAACCAAATGTAGGTATCTGAATGTGTACTCTCATCTAGACCCTAGTACGGCACCAAACTGAATACAGCAATTATTTAATTAACTTTAATGGTCCAAAAGCTACATTGTCATGTATTGAAGATGCATTAACACTGTTTTCCTAAAGATAATGCTAGAAAAATGGCTTTATCCAGTTTGGTGTGATGCATGGGTATACATATTCAGATGCCTACAACTGTCTGATATGGTGATTAGTGAGATTGTGGATGGTCCCACAAACTGATGTTGGCAGCTATAAAATTCTATTGTGCACTTTTTTATGCATACCACAAGTTAATTAAGCACTTTAAAACTTTTTGTCCACTTGCCTGCACAAAGTTTTAGCCAAACTGGCTGTAGCTGTTGTGATCACTTCCATCAAATACCTGTACTTGGTCACTGTGATATTTTGCAGGACCCTCAGACCAAGGACTTAAAAAAAATTTGAAATAATATGACTTAATTGTTAGACTCAAATTCTCTTTACCTCATCCCAACCATCAAAATAGTATAACAGTTACTGTTAAAAGAGCATAAAATTTTATTTCATAGCTGCAAATTCTAACCACCTTTGGTTGCTAGCTACACAACATTACAGAGGTAAATACGAAATTGTCACTGTGAATTTTACTCTGATGCTTATAAGGTTTCAGGACAATCACTGTGACACTTCATGTGACTTTCACTTACCTACTGAGATCATTTATTTTTTGGTTGCAACTAGATTGTGTATACTAAAAAATTTTATTTTAAACACATGAAGACAGTAAAAAAAGAATTTGAAGACAATGTAAATTTCAATAGAAGATGTTGTGAATGTATGCTCTTAAAACAACAGTACTTTTTTTTTATAAGGACAATAAAAGCAAAAATTTTTGTTACCTTTGAATGTTGGTACTAAATCCATGAGTCCCCAGTTAGTTAATATTGAGCTGACAAATACATCTGCCATTATTCTATTCTTACAGCTAATATCAAGTTTTCATAGCACAACACGGTTGTACCAAAATATAATTTTACGATTCATCGATTGTATAATTGCATGTAAAATTAGTTGTATGAAAACATTAACAACGTGATACAGTGAGTGAGCTATAACAATACAAAAATATCGATGATTCCAGTAAAGGTTAGACTGTCACTTGGCTCTACGAGTGTGTTCACTGGCAATCTTAGTGAACGCAATTCTTTCCTCCTAATTCTAGATGAACGCTCGAAGTTCACTCGGCTCTACGAGTGCGTTCACTAGAAAATCCCAGTGAACGTAGTTCCTTCCCCCGAATTTTCGATGAACGCTCGAAGTTCACTCGGCTAAGCGAGTGATGTCACGCCACCACGCGAGTGAAGGCCGAACGTACACCATGTTTGTAAAGGGAAAGAATCTTTGTGTAGTACGTCCCGCTGAAGTAACAACGTATATATCTTACATTTCTGTCAATTATTTCTAATGCTTTTTTTCAAATAATTAAAGCCTTATCCTAAGTAACCGAATCATCTTATTCAAAAAAGATTACTGTATACAACTAAATGATTGTTTACCATTAGTTGTAGAAAATGGCTACAGCTAGTTGCAGTTAATCACAGGAGACAGTGACTAGCTATACTCTCATGTATAGTACGCATACAATAGCCTATCGAAGTACTATAGACTGAGCTGCTACAAATCTCTAGTAAAATCTCTTATGTTGCGAGGGGTGCTGGAACGGTAGCATAAATTGGGGGGGCTTGCAGGCAACACCAGTGGGGCATATAAAAATATGCAGGGGCTTTGGTTGGCATAATGGGCTCACGGAAGAATTACGGAGATTCTTAATAAGTTATAATAACGATAAAATTGACAAAATTTATCCTTATTTTGTAGAGCGGCTGCCAGGGGTCATGGAAAAGCTTTAAAAGTAAAGCGGGGGCAGGGAGGCGAGGAAGGCTTGTTGGGGCTCTAGCTATAACTTTTTTAAGTTAAAATACTATTACATAGGTGATAGTGTGGAAAACTCATAGAGGTATAATCATAGAGTGCGCGAGCAAGGCAGAGGAGACGTCAGAAGGTGCGAGAGAGAGCGCATTCTATGCCACCACTCCTGATTGGTTGTTCCTGTCCCCCCGACCCACACCCCGCTGATATCACCAAATTCGTTTACTACTATATATATTACAGTGTGTATAGCAGTGCAGACTGCAGACTGCAGCAGAAGACACATTTGGCAGTTACTGTTGTATTAAATAGTAAACAAACCAAATATGATAGTTTTAATGTAAGGTTTTTATATACACATGGTTATTAAAGTATTATTGTATTAAAGTCATGCCAAAAAAGTGTATTGTGTGTAAAATAAAACAAAGTGGGAAGTGTGGACGTAGTTTCCATAAGTAAGTAAAATATAACCTTCAACAGACATTTCAAAATAGTGTAACTGTGTAACTGGTTTTAATTTTCCTTTAGATTTCGCAAAGACGACAGTAAACGAAAACAATGGTGTGAAGCCCTAAATATCACGACAACCTTGAACTACAACACAGCCCTTGTGTGCAGCGAACACTTTGATGCTTCGAATTATTTAATTTTCAATGACGAAAGGCAACGCAAGAAGCTTTTCCCAGATGCTATTCCATTTGACGTAAAAGCTGCTGTCAAAATTGATGAACCTCAAAGTGACATAAAAGAAAATTGCCTGCTTAGAAATTCTAGCAATGTGCATCTTAATTTGCAGTCATCTTTGGAATCTGATAAGTCCACCGAACGTAGTTCAGTCATCAATGATTCTGATTGTGATGTTACTACGAAAAACGATACCGATGCATCCTCCATTTCACCCATTGAAGCAAGAACAAGTTGCAGTAGGAGTACTACATTAAAAAGGTATTTTATTAAATTTTTTATTTATTTCCAAAGAAAAGTTAAATTTATTGATTTCTTTTTTTCTATGACAGGAAAATCAATTTTGCTGACAGCAATCCCCGGAAAAAGATTAAATTTGTTGATGGGCATAAAACAGATTACATATCAAGGAGCGACTTTGTATCCGATGAAGCGTGGAATAAGTTTATGACATGTTATATTTCAATGAAAAAAAAAATAGCAGCAGGACATAGCAGAAGCAGTCGTCAAAAGAAGAAGTTCTTGAATTTAAATGGTGTCATCACTCATTTAAAAGAAAATGCGGAGAATAGCGCTGCTCAGTATTTGCAGGTGTCTACCTAAGTTTCAAATGTCGCCACTTCATGAAATATGCCTAGGTTTCGGAAAAATACTAATTGTGTTGCATACTATACTTTTAATTCCATTTTAGTGTAATTAGTTGCATAATCTTTTTTTTAACTGACTATTCTTCAATTAATTATTATATACACGTAATTTCTTTGAATACAAATGAAAAAAATATAACTATATAGTTTACTTTTCAATTATTCCAAAACGCGGGCCAGCCTGAAATTTTCTTTTTCTTCTTTTTGTTTTTCATTTAATAAGTATGTATTTTCCCCATTCAACAGGAATTACCTCCACATGTCAAAGAACTCATCGATCGCATGAGAAATAACAAAGCCAATGCTCCTTATCCAACACACTTAAAAAGCTTCGCAAAAACTCTTCACTTTCATTCACCAGCAGCATATGAAGTTGTTCGGCGTTCATTTTTAAATTGTTTACCATGTCCACAAACACTACGTCATTGGATGGGATCACGTAACTTTGAACCTGGTATATCCCAGGAAGTTGTTGAAAATGTTGCAGACCTTGTGAAGAATGAGAGAATGAAGGGTAAAAATCTCGTTTTCAATGTAACGTTTGATGAGATGTACATAAAAAAATTGACAGAATGGGACAAAAACACTCATCAGTGGAAAGGTCTGGTTGACATGGGTGGTCAGTTAAGAGAAGGTAATGAAAAAGATAAAAAAGCACAGGCTGGAAAAACTTTAGTTTTCATGCTAGTTAACATAAATGGAAATTTCAAAGTACCTGTTGCTCATTATTTGATTGATTCTTTAACTGGATCAGAAAAATCAGTATTACTGACAGACTTATTACGTACATTAGATAATAATGGTATCAATGTGTGCAGTATTACATTTGACGGCGATGGCAGTCATAAAACTGCTTGTGAATTGCTAGGCGCGAATTTAAACTATACAGACAAAGCAAACTTCAAACCCTTTTTTCCACATCCATGTTCTTCTCAGCCAGTTTATATATTTTACGACGCGTGTCACTGTTTAAAGCTTGTCCGTAATTATTTTGCGTTGAAAGGTCCAATAACTCACGATGGAAAAGCTATAGATTGGAAATACGTTCGTTTATTACATGCTAAGCAAGAAAAAGAAAAGTTACACTTGGCTTGCAAAATTCGCAGTAGGCATGTTGATTTCATTAATGAAAAGATGAAAGTCTTTTTGGCTGCACAAGTATTAAGTACTAGTACTGTAACAGCTTTACAATTACTTGAATACAACTTAAAAGATCCTAATTTTACAAATGCTGCAGCTACTGCTACTTTTTGCCAAAATTTCGATACCATGTTTGATGTCTTGAACGTCAGGATGCAGAAGTCGAAAGCGCCAAATAGATGTGGGATAGATAAAAGCTCATTACCAAAACTAAAGAAAACAATTGATTCGTGTATTGATTATATTGAAAATTTATACATTGATTTACTTGTAAAAGAAAAAAAAAACAAAAATAGTGCACCAAACAGTACATATAAAACCATTACCAAATCAGTTGTTCATTGTAAATCAGTTAGTACAGGATTTGTTGGTTTCATCATTAGCTTAAAAAACTTGTATTCACTTGCAAAACAATTACTCGAGAGCAATTGTATCGAATATTTTTTAAGCTACAAACTGTCGCAGGATCACGTAGAAATGTTTTTTTCTTCTATAAGACGAATGAACGGGTTTAATAACAACCCCACAGTGACTCAGTACTTATCAGCGATTAGAAAGTTATTGTCTAATAAGCTGGATGTGAACGTGTCTTCATCAGCAAACTGTTCACCTCTAGATCGCACTTTGCTTTTATCTACAGAGAGCATTGAACTTGGTAACGTGGAATCGTCTAACAACGATGTAAAGAACAAGAGTGTAGCCAAAAACACAACTAAGGTAAAATTGAATGTAAAAGATGTTTCTGTTATCCTCGAAGAAAATCAGCCTTATTTCAATCATGATTCCTGTAAATCATCAAAGTGGTATCCTTCTGTGTACACTGATGAAATAATCAAACATACGGCAGGTAGTATAATTTATGTATTACAAAAACAAGAAAGCTGCCAGAAATGTTGCAATTTGATGGATGGGTTCAATGGCACAAACAAGTCTCAGTTGTCTGTTCTAAAAAATCGTGGTGGCTTGCATTTTGCTGCAGAAACCGTTTTTATTATTTGCATGAAAACGGAAGAAGCAATCAGAAAGAAGACTAGCTTATTTGATAACGATATTAATAATTATTTAGTAAAAGACGTACTAAAAAATCTTTCGAAGGATGTTTTTAGTGATAAACATTTTTCTAATCATTCAGATCATCGCAGTAAATTAATCTTTTCAATAATACAAAAATATATAGATATTCGATTAAAACATGAGAGTACCATTCTTAAAGATAATAATAAAAGAGTGCGCATGCTACGTAACAAATTAACAATATTTCAAGGACAATAATAGTACGTTACTCCCTATTGTAAAATCTCAAATGTAATAAGTCATGTTTATATTATTTATGTAAGAAAATTCTAGTCTGTTAATCAAATTGCAGTGAAACAAAACTATTAAATGACATATGTTGGTTATCTTCTTTCCTAATTTTATTCTGAATTCACAAACATATTTTTGTCAACACCTGCCAAAGCCAAATGCGTCTTCTGCTGCAGTCTGCACCTGCAGTCTCTGCAAGTCTGCACTGCTATACACACACATTCGTATACACACTGTAATATATATAGTAGTAAACGAATTTGGTGATATCAGCGGGGTGTGGGTCGGGGGGACCGGAACAGCCAATCAGGAGTGGTGGCATAGAATGCGCTCTCTCTCGCACCTTCTGACGCTGCCACTTCCAGCCCAGTATAGCAGTCACGCACTCTATTATTATACCTCTATGGGAAAACTACGCACTTTTAGACATAAAACTGACAAAGATATATGTATATATACATAATGCAAAAATTAGGGAGAGGTACCGAAGCTGCTACACTAGTTAATATTACAAATACAAATCAATTGAAGGTTAATTTTGAAAAATATTTTCCGGCTTAGAGCATTCAGCAAACATTAGAAAATTGTACCAAAAGTAAAACTAATGATTTGCTTTTTATATAAATAAAAAGATATATGCAGACATTTGTAAAGAAAATATAAACAACCAATGCCTGAAGTGAATCAACTGAATTTAAACAATAAACGATGAAATAATTAGGGCTGTGGAATGCTACAAACAGATAATAAACTTGCTACACAGAATAAACAACTCACATTAAGAAGCAATAATACCAAAGGAGGAAGAATAATTCTAAGGTTTCTGTTTTAAACACCAAAGGAAGATGACCACAAAGCATTAGCAGAGGTGTTGGATGAAAGTGAATACAATACATAAAATCTGGCAATACTACAGATAACACAGACAGAAACGTTGTCCGAAAAAGTGAGTAACATGTAGGATTGGGTGGTAAAAATTCAAGCAAATAGAGAGAGAGAAAACTTAAACAACTTACAGAAAATTGATAGTTTGATAATTGCAACCATAAAAATACTGAATAAAAGCATCAATTAGTACATGACATATTCCGTCTTTATGATAAACGGAGTCTCGTTTGCGACTAGATGACTAGTACATCTTTGGCTGATGCCTGCAATTTTTAATAACTCCAACATCTAGGCAAAACTATTCAGATCTAATTGAGTTTATCTGGGTGTTAGATCTCAGATAAGTTAACTAAAAATAATAAATTTATACTAATAATTGGTTCTAATGCAGAACGATTAAGTAATATGCAAGCATCCCACTGCGAGATAACTTCAACACACATCCCCTTAGAATGTTGCCTTTGCTAACAAAACAAGATAGCCTAAATAGAGTGTGTACTTATGCTTATATATGACTAGAGCAAAAAATTATGGCACTTAAAGAAAAATGATAACATACATGGCAATAACAGCATGTAAAGTTGTTACGTGTTAGGAACTGCGTAACTTATTCATTTGATAACATCCGATACCAATAAAAGAGATGTAGTTATACTATTCGTACAAGGCATAGATTATAGTTAAACACAGCACATGCAACTGAAAAGAAGTTACAGTTGAAGTTGGTGAGCTACGAGACATGTACTGGGCCCACCTCCTTACACTGAATCCTCAAGCTTTTGAATCAGTGCATGAAGAACCGTTCTTCACAGAATCCTACGAAAATACTTTTTAACAAAATAAAAATGTTAGGCTAGTTTAATGTTTTAAGTAAATATTTTGTATGCAATCTCTAAAGCGTTTCAACACTTGAAATAATTTGTATGTTGCACCAGGAAACTGAGCTTTACTGTTTATATAATTTAATTCCATAACTTTTTTAGACTACAGATTAATTGAGAAGAATACTGTTCATTGCCAGCGTGAAAAGATTTCAGAAATCTTTTACAAAATACTACTTTGAATTTCACACTAACCTTTTACTTTTGTTAAAAGGTATTTGAATAAGGGATATTATAACTTTAAAAAAAAATGGTCACATACTAACTTGGAGTCAGAGCACGTAGCAAGTCATAACCCTACACTAGCAGTCAAACAGACCCCAAAACCACGCTCTGCAACCAAAATGTATGCACTAAAAAGTCATGCTAGGACGGGAATAGTCGCGAGTAGAAAATTCGGGATCAGCTGGTCAATAAACTTTTACGTTGCTACAAATTATGTAGAAATTTATTGACAGAACATTAATTATAAATGATCGCTATCAGAGAAGCATTCTCAACAGCGGCCGTGAGCTGACTTTCTGTTGCACAAAGCAGTCAAATTTGAATGTCTCAAGCATTTTGGGTCTATAAATTGAAATAATAGAGTTAAAATAGCTAGTAGTTGAGAGGAGATTAATATAAACTTAATACAGGTGTACGTATTTGTTATTGGTTGTACGTAAAGAGATAGTAAGTATAAGAAAAGCGTTACTATTGTGAGAGAGATAATGTTTATGTAAATGTAGTGCAATGCATATAAATTGTAAACTGAACATACCACCCACCTATTACATGGCCAGCCGAAGATAGTGAATGGCCAAAAAGTATTCCTGCCAGTTTGATTTGTAAATCCTCTCGCAGCACTTGTGGAAGTACATTGGCTCCAAGCAGCATTTCAATTTCTACAGGGTTCTCACGGAAGTCGTCAGCCCAACTCTAGGCCC